>NW_028321907.1:36531071-37200714 GCF_036245765.1 Copidosoma floridanum | reverse complement strand
CTACTTGAATAAATAAATGATTTTCATTTTTGCATCTTAATAAAGCCACATATAATTGACCATGAAAAAATAAGGGTTTTTTTCAAACATAAACCTACATTATCGAAACGTTGACCTTAAGATTTGTTTATTGTCATAGCAAATGCCACAACGATTGGAAATTGTTAACGATATAAAATAAAAGGTAATGTTAAGCTGTTTCCTGTGTCTACAGTTATTCTTGGAATGAAGACCCTATTTCCGTTTCCGGAAGTTATTTTTTCTCCAGTTATTATTTCTTCCATATTATACTGTAATAATTTCGTAATTCGTAAGCGTGTTGCATTAGACAGTTCATCTGATATAATTAAATTTCGAAGTAGTATCACTATTGTACTACTTTTTAGATTTAGTTTATGAGGTGGTAATCCTTCACGAATTGTTCAAAATTTCCACCGTAAAATTTAAGTAAATATTATCGTCTGATTTACCAACTCCTTTATATGTTGCGTTATCTACACAATAATAAGTTTTAATTTTTCCAGTCAACATTTTAAGTATTTTATTATTTAAATAACCGGTGTACTCGTTATGTGATATTATTAAAACACTATTTATCGATCAATTATAGATATTAAAAAACATTTAAAATTATACATCATTTGAAATCCAAATTTTAGGCATGTTGAAAGTTTTTATTTCCTCTTCCCCAATTTTCAATAATAATTATGAAAATCCTTTATCGTTGGCACGAGTATTAATTTCTTGTCTTAAAATTTGAAATGGATTTTATAGAAATGAAGATTTAACAGTTTGATTAATTATAATTTTACTATTACCGTTTTTTATCACTGGGAGAATCTGACGAAAATCACCTTCTAAGATAATTAATTTATTTCAAAAATATTTTTCAGTATTACATGAATCTCTTAACATTTTATCTACTATTTCCAATGCTTTTTTTGGTATGATTAAAGCCTCATCCTAAATAATTAAGTCAATGTCTCCTAATTTTTTTTTATCAGACTCAAATTCTCATAAGGCACTTTCTACATTATTGGTATCTAAAGGAAGTCTAATAGTTCTATAACTTGTCATCCTCATCGAAAGCAAAACTGATGCCATGCCAGTTCATGCCATAGACAAAATTTTTTTATTTTGAGAAATAAAAAAAATTAATTAACGTTTCACATAAATAAATTTTTCCCAACCCTCCAGGACCATCTATGGAAAAAATATTATTTTTTTTTTCGCAAATAATATGAAATATCTTTTTTTTGGTCATTATTTAATTTTTATACATCGAGTTAACTATTCCTTTACTGAAACATATTTCTTTATTTATGTCTTTTTTATTGTCCATTATTTTGGTGTAGGTAACATAAAGCATTTGTATGATTTATTTTCTTATTCTGAAATTTGTTAAATATGTAAAAGAGCTATGTTATCTTTATTTTTCTTATATGTTGTTATTGAATTTTGAAGTTTCAAATATTCTTGAGGGGTTGGCACTCGATGCGTGCAGGGGGTGAAGAGATGAATATATATACATATCTATATTGTATAGTTATCTCGGTGGGGCATTTACACAATTCTCCATATATACCCATTCACCCTCACCACTTCCGCACTGCCCCTCACAAAATAAGGTAAAAACTCGTCATTTTCTCCTTTATTTTGACACATAATTATTTCCCAACCCCCTGCAGCCTCTCCACAGACCCCCACACCTACCCGTCGCCCCCCCCCACAGATTCTTTCCCCCATAGACCCCCACGCATTTTTTCGCTACCCCCAACCACTCCCCACACTACTTTTGGAAGAACCTGTCAGGGATCATACAGTCTCTCTCGGACTTTGAAGTGTATACAGACGTGTACGTGTCGTTTATGGATTAACCTATCATTTTTAATCTGCTTCATCATTGAATTACTTTGAGACAAATTTGTATTATCATTATGATTTCTCTCATCGCAGAAGAAATTTATAGTCACTATTGATTTATAGGGGGTCGTTGCGCAAAGCGTCATTATTATTATATATTAAATTATAAAGTGAACTGCCATATTATATAGTTAACTGTGTGTGCATTCCAAGCAACGTTCCAATAAAAATATAATTTAATATATCATAAAAATAATACGACATATATATTTTTGTACTGTAAAAATGTTTATTTGTGAAGAATATTGAGTAATACGAACATGTTTTTTTTCTTACAATAAATTTTTTCTTAACCTATTTTTCCACACTGCCCAGGAAGCAAGCAGATGGGCTTTATTCATGCAAATTATCGATAACCATTTCACGTATACAACTAAGTACTACCAAAAACCAATTTATATCAATTGTATTTCAATTTATTTGTAAGTATTAAGTTTTTTGTGTGCTAAGCTTTTCTTTCGTTAGCGTTTATGATAAACTATGTGTAAAATTTTTATGTGTACATAATATATTATTTTGTACATGAGTTAATAATACCAATACATACATAAATTAAAATTACTTTTAGTTTATCATTAATACAAACCGTGGAAGCTTCGCATTAAGATAACTCATTTTATAAGTAAACTTATAAAGCCCTATCAAACCACGAAGACTTAGGTCGATTCATATTCTGTTTTAAATTAATATTGAAATTAGTATAATAGATGAATACAATATACATTCATGCGATATATTATTAGGTAATCAATTTTGACTATACATTTGAAAATATTCAAATTATGTTGTTATTATTAGATACTTTATAACTTATAATCAAAAATTGTTATTCCAAACTACATTTTCAATATCTAAAATGTTTTCTGTATCGACTTGAACAAAAATTCCATTCTTATTTTTGCATCTTGATAAAGCCACGTTCGATTGACCATGAGAAAATGAAGTTTTTTCAAGAATAATCCCACATTATCGAAACTTTGACCTTAAGACTTGTTTGTATTCATAGCAAATGCTACAACTAATGGAAATTGTTTTCTGTATAAAACAAGAGGTGATGATAAATTATTTATGGTATTTATTGTTATTTTTAGAGTAATGACTTTATTACCAAATGTTTCTCCCGTAACGATTTCGCCTTCTAAGTTATACTTCACCACTTTAGTTACTTGCAATCGTGTACCGTTATTTTACCGCAATCGTTACGTAAGCTGTCTGATGTACAAAAAATTTTAAATAAACGCTACTATTGTACCTATTTTTAATTTGTATTTATAAGTTGGCAAGCCTTTACTAAATTTGCTTATTATTTCTACAGAAAAATTTATATGAACATTATCGTCTGATTTAATAATCCTTTTAAAGGTTGCATGATTGATGCTGTATGCCGAATACAGCATGTTAATCCTATGGTATTACCTTTATTATTTCCAGTAGGAGATGTACGATGGAGTACATATGATAACCAAAAATTTTTAACAAAAGCAGAAAATCTGACGTTGCTTAAATATTACTTATATCGAATATCCTATCGACCAAACAGTTAAATTGTAAATCCTATATTCTATGTTGGAGGATTAACGCAACAAATTTTTTTTGCATGCATATATTATGATCGAAAGCAATAAAATCAACTAATTTCGCAATTACCAAAAAACTGTAAGGATTGAATGTTATCAAAGAATTATAGATCAAATAATATGTAGTGCCCCGAATAACTCTAAAACTTTTAAAATTAATAAAATTGGAAATATTAAATATTTCTATTTTACCTTCAACATGCATCGGTAGTACTAGGTATATGCAGAAACACTATCAAGATGCAATAGCAATAATCCGAAAGCTTAGATGAAGTGATTTTTTTACTACCGTAAAATTGAACCCTAACTAAAAATAAATAAAGCACTTTTAAAAAACTTTCCTAAAGGTTCCACTCCAAATAATATACCTAATGTAACTGTTAGATTATTTCATACAAAATCGAAATCAGTTTTAGTCGATATAACTGAACACAACATTGTCGAAAAAGTTATAGCTTACGTTTATACCACTGGATTCTAAAAAAGAGGATTACCTCATTCTCATATTATTGTAACATTGCACCTAAATGATAAATTATTTACTACTGCAGACATAGATAAACATGTTTCAGCGGAAATTCCACTTGATTCACAAATACAAAAATTAGTTATGAAGCACATACTTCATGGACCTCATTGTAAAAATAGTCCATGTCTTACCAGTCATTAAAAAATTTGTACAAAAAAGTTTCTGAAAAAGTTTACTAATTCTACAGTTTTTACAAAAAATGGATACTCAAATTACAAGAAAAGTGACAATAGAAAAAATTTAATTTGATAATTCATTGGTAGCACCATACAAATTATTTTTATTTACGAAATATAACTGCCACGTAAATGTTGAGTATTGTGTATCTATTCAAAGTATTAAGTATATTTTTGATTATTTTTATGGATGAGGAGGTAGTGCAAAACGTAAAATAACGAAAACAGATGCAAGTGATAAAAAAGACGATGTAGAAATTTGTGATGAAATATCAGAGTATGTAGGTGGCCACTATTCCAGCCCCATGGAAATAGCAGGGCGATTGCAAGAGTTCTGTCTGTCTGGACGTTGTCATTCTGTATTTAATTTATCAGTACATTTTCAAAATATACGAAAAATAGTTTTTCAAGAAAAAAAAGGGTAAAGCAATAGAAAACTCTGAAACAGCATAAATGGCTTGGTTTCAACCGAATAAAATAGATAGTTTTGTAAATAATTAGATACGTAAATATTCCAAAATATTACTGTTTCAATTCAACAGTAAAAACTTGGGTTAGAAAAAAAAAGTTAGACGTAATTTAATAATAGCGTGACTAAATATAGTGTCACCTAAGGACTCTTGGTGCTTTTTTTTTATTAAATGTAAATTGGTCGAGTGAAGCTAAATCTTTCGGAAGTTTGAAAACAGTTGATAATATAAATTACAGTACGTTTAGAGATACTGCTATTGCTTTAAGTTAAGTTGAAAACCACTCTCAAACATATAAAATATTTAAAGAAGCTTGTAATGTTATGCTGCCATTTCGACTCAGAAAATTTTTCGCATGGGTTATCATATCTAAGTATGTATATGGTTAGTCTGTTTGGAAATTACTCCAACAAATTTTTCATTTAAGATTAAAAAGTTAATAAACAAAACAATGCTTCATTACATTTAAATCCAATCTTCAAATTGGAAGCAAAATCATGTAAAGATTATAGACTACCAGAACCAAATAAAACAGTAAAATCTGAAAATATTGAGGACAATAAAACTGTAATTGATTTAGAAACAAATTTTAAGAATTCATTTGCTAACCTTAATAATGATCGAAAAATAATTTTTAATGGAAATATTAACAATGATAAAAAATTATATTTCAATAATGGTCCGGTAAGTTCTGGAAAAAAATTTTGTACAAAACGTTAATTTTTTTCATTTGAACTGGAATTATTTCCATTTCATAACCTAAAGGAATTGCAAGTCATAGAAAACTTTGATTACTAGAGAGAAACTTGAGAAGAATCTGAAAATGCTGACTGGACAAAACAAAAACTAGAGAAAATGTGGCATACAGAAAAGCAGTCGAAAGCTTGCTGTATCTGGCTAATATGGTCAGACCAGATATTTTATTCTCTGTGAATGTACTAATCAGACATCAAATTTGTATAACCGAAGATGATTAAAAAATAATCAAGCGAGTTTTTCGATATTTGCAACACACGAGAACTCTGGGATTTACCTGTAAAGGCTGAAAAGATGGACTAGAAGCCTATTCAGATGCGAGCTTGGTAGACTGTAAAGACTCAATTAAGACAAGTAGGTATCTTATATGGTTATATGGCGATACTGTTGCTTGGAAGACAAGAAAATAGAAAAACGTTTCGATCTCAACCTGTGAGGCAGAATATGTGGCGATGTGTGATGCAAGTCAGGAGTTGGTAGCACTGGAACATTCGATAAGCCTAATGTTGTCTCATACTCTATTGTCCATGGAACTGTGATACATCTGTTTAAATGTGACTTCCTCCAAAGTTACATATTTTTAAATTACTGAAAAATTTTTTGCTAAACAATATTTTTAATTTCTGATTTATTCTCGGATTCAATTTAAATAAAAATCCTTTTTGGATTCTTACGTCTTAATAGAGCAACGTATAATTGTGCGTAAGAGTATAAAGGTTTTTTAATATACAATCCTAAAGAATCAAATCTCTGTTCTTGTGATTTGTTGATAAATATAGAACATGCCAATACAAAAGGAAACTGTTTTCTATAGAAGACAAAAGGTAATGATGATGAGGTGCCAGTATTCAATGTTATTCTAGGAATATAAACTTTGCTTTTTTTTTTCCCATAAATATTTCGGCTTCTATATTATACTTAAATAATTTTGTTATTTTTAATCTTGTGCCTCTACAGAGACTGTCTGATATACTCAAAGTTCTTATGAACACTACTATAGCATTTATTTTTAATTTTAATTCGTGTAGTGGAAGACCCTCTCTAATATTATTTCAAAATACTATTGGAAAATTAATATTTTTGTTATCATATATTTTATCAACTCCTTTGTGAGTCACGTATTCTGCTGTTGTAAACTAATTTTCAGCATGCATTAATAAATACACGAGTAATGTCGTTATTTTGTCTACTCAATCTGTTAGTGGGGGGTTAGCGCGCGGAGCGCACAGCAGTGCTTTAGCCCCACTAGTATATATATATCTGTGTGTGTGTGTGTGTGTGCGCGCGTGTGTGTGTGTGTACATAAGGTAGTTTTTCAGTTTTACTCACTCTTAAGGAGGCTCTCTTGTGACAGTTCCCGAACCAAGACCAGATGAATTTAATAGTTAAAAATCTACTTGTGCATTGCATTGTTCTATAGCAGTGATTACTACCTTTTCTTGGCCACCCACTGACTTCTTTACATTTTTAAGGAAGCTTACAACATATTTTACTTTTTTGTCTTTTAAGAATAAATCTCTTTACTTGGTGACTACGACCGTTTCTACAATAGCTTTCGTTTCGTCTGAGTTTAAACCTGCTTCCATCGGCTTACGTACTTCAGTGAAAGTATTTCCTTCGCCTACCTTGAATAGTACTTTTGTCGTCAGTTTTCAAAGCTTTTTGTTTTTTTTCCTTACTGCTCTGAATACCCTCCCCTCGCTGATCCTTTTTCTTTGAGTCATCTCAATACTTTGCCTTAATTCAGGGCTTTCTAAGAGATTTCTAATTCTTTTAGCTCGTTCTATGTTTCTAAGGGAGGGGGTTTAGGGTTTTTCTCTAGACGTTCTGTGGGGAAGTATCCGTTCTGCGCTCACTATACTGCAAGGATTCGAAGCACAGCTTCCAGGATCTATAGTGCCTTTCTTTGTTAACAAAAAAGTCCTAACGTTAAAATTTATACCGATATAAGGTACTGAAAAGCAGCTTCAAGGCCATCTTTAGTAACTTTTGCCATTTTACCATACTTTAGGTTAACGGCTTTGATAGCCTTCTCAATCTCCTTTGTTGTAGATTAAGCTTGCGGAGTCTCTTTACTTCATTTCAAGCTGTTTTGCATCATCTCTTTTGGTGAAGGCAAGCTCACCTTGCATCTGGTATATGTTTGTAGTCAAAGCAAATCAATATGTATAATGCGTAATGTATGGGAAAATCCTGCTCATAAAGTATAGCACTAATTGTAAATGACTAGCATCGTTCAATTTTCTCATTTAGAACTTTATAGAAAAGTCTGAATTTACTAGTCCTTTAGGCAGTGGTCATGGCTACAATAAGAAACTTTTTTGTTAACATACCCGAAAATTTCGGATATGCTATCGGTTTTTGATGTAATCAAGATCACTGTTTCCAGAAGCAACTATTCGCTATGCACCTAGTTTAGATGACATCGCCTAGTGTGAGAAATTTTTCCTTACGCAGATCACAAGAGTAGACGGAAGCTTATGAGAACATTTTTTTATTAATTAAAAAACAAATTATGAGACTTAATTTACCAAATGAATATCATGCTAAGGTTCAGTCAAAAATTCGTTTGGTTGTATCATATATCCTACGAGATTGGAAAAAAAAGTTGGATTACGACTGTGTCAACGCAACATATAGAGTTGTTACATATATACATGTTTGTACTTGTATAAGGCTTAATAAATACAACTACAGCTTGCATTCGTCCATTTGTCACAATACTATGATTAATAAATATAAGTATTCATGGTAGATTAGGTTGACTTTTACATATTTGTATTGATTTTTCGTGGGATAACATGTGACTCTTAAGCTTTGCAAAAGTGCAGACACATGCATGCAATTATATATGTTGTGTTGACACAGTCGTAATCCTTAGTATTATTTTTTTTAATCTTATGGTATACATGACAACAATAAACAAAATCTCAAATTCTATTTCTGTACACCAGCAAAATACATACTTGAATCACTGTTTTATTGAATCCATTAACTTTTGATGGTCTTCACTTAAATTTTTTTAAAAATTATTCCAGAAGGTTACGTGCAATCTAGCGATCTCAGTAAGGGCTAATTTTGCTTTAACGGCAACGTGACGTAAACTATGGGTGTAATAAATATAAGTATGCGTGATTTTTTTTTTAGTCAGCAGTATATGAACTCTGTGTACGTAAAGGGCACTATGAGATAAGTTGACTAAATATTATAACTATTATACCACGTACTTTAAGAAAAAAGCACCGGAATTTCCTTTCATTGTTTCGTATTTTGTTATTTTTATAGTTTAACATATCTTTCAAATACACAAGCCTTACAAACTTTGCTGTGACCAAGGATTTCTCGATCAATATAAAGTATTCTTTCGTCATACATTGAACATTTATCTTGTTAAAGAGCACAAAATGATGAACTAGTTATTATTCAACGATTACATACAAATGATAATTTTGAGATGATCGTCACATAATTTGCAATTACTAATAATAGGCAGATAGTTAGCTGAATATCAGCAGTATCTTACTTGACGTTGACTGCACGGAGCTAATATCAATATTTATTTAATTTTCTTCTTACATTTACTAGATAATCCGTTGGTTTTTTTCAAATTAAATTTCATGTAATGCTCACCCAAACATTGACTAATAAACATTTGAAAATAAGGTAGATGTTAAATGATTTTCAGCTCGTTCTTATTTGACGCTCAGCAAGTAGGTACAATACACACTCACATACAAAATAGCGCACCTATGTAATATGATACGTACTAAAAGGGCTCCACTCCACTGAACTCTTTGCACGCTAACCTCTTTATTTTAAATATTTAGAATTTTGAGAAATAAGAAAAATAAGACTTGATTATCCTAATAATTAAAAGCATTTGGTATAGTAGATCAACTACACGTTTTCTTTGAAAGAAACAAAGCATCAACTAATTTTGATAAATATTTCTACGAGTAAATAATTAAAATGTCTTGTGATTTAGGTGATTCTCTAATTATCAGAACCTTAGGGCGTAATGATTGTCAATGTAATTTTATTACAAATCATTTTTTGGCGTATCGTCAGTGATAAGCGTTATTTAGCATACAAAATCTGTTTTAGTTACTTTTGAATTATCATGAGTTCAATAAAGTTGGTAATTCTAAGCCCATATTCTTCATAAAATTCACGTATTTTACAACACGGTTTCTTTCGAATTACGTTGAGTAGCAAGATTATAGTACTAATTAAAATATGTTACACCGCATTGTGTTTATTTACGGTTTTCTACTTGAACGCACTCAGAAAAGTACGTTTACACGATAGGTTACGAACAGGTGTAACAGTAGGTCTACCATCCTATTACCTACTACACATGAATTTAGGCCTTTCTTCTCTCTCCACTATTATATTATTTTAATGGTTTGTCGACGTATCACATGGGCTGCAATAAGCTTATAATACAAAAAACATGGACCGACAACTTAATTAATTTTTTGATCATCAATAATATGCTTCACGAAAAATAGCTCGAAATTATCATTTTGCATACATGTAATACTATTGTATACGCTAAATAAAACTTGAAAGTTTTATAATGGGTTCTTTCACTTTTAAACAACAGACTTTCATCCACTATAATTATTTAATAAATGTTTATCTACTCTTAGATTACAGTTGGATACTGAAGCTGGTAAAATTTTAAATTTTTATTAGTAAAAAAATCTTTTAGAATAGTAATATTTTTTATTTTAAATACTTCTTTAAATATTTCACTGTTTGAAAACGATCTCTTCTGGACCTATTACACAAAGTTAATAATGTAAAAATGATCCCAAATGGAAAATAAACAAAAGAAATGTTAGTTAAACAATATTAACTGTCACCAGTCATACTAGGTGCCTCGAGCACACAACAGAGATAATAACAGGGCTGTCACGACTTACACTTTTTCTATTTTTGTTCCCTGGTTATATTGAACTGTAACTATGAACGGATGACAATTCTAAAAGTGCAAGTTATGCAGTGAAATGATATGTTAATGTGTCAATTTTACTTGTTTCGTAGTAAACTTATTAAAGCATAAGAGTTATATTACAACAGCAAATAAGTACATAAAGTGTAGGTGCATTCAACTATTATGACATTTATTCATGTTATTGATTTGGTCCACTTAAGGAGGCTCTCTCGTGCAGAAATGCCAACCCTCGTCGTAGGTCTCGAATTTGCTCGCAAATTCAGGTGTAGTTGGCATCACTATCGCAAGGAAACATAGACTAACCTGTAAAAATACGATGACTTAATGAATTTTTAATAGAATATCTTGAAATTTTCCAGAGTAACACTTACTTTGCTAGGTGTCATTTAAAAGAGGGGTTTTTTTCTAGAAAACGTGTGCGCTCTTATTACGGAAACTGTTAATTTATTCGAGTTTTGAAATTGTTTTCATCGCATGAACGAGCTCTACCATAAAAATACGTGTTAGAAAGCGCTACGTTACATTATTAAAATCTCAAAATTTCGCAGGGTAAGCGATACGGAAGCAGGAACCAAGACTTACAGGTTTAACTTCTCGAAGCAAACGCTAAGAGACAAAAAATGGCATTAGTAACCCTTGATGAAGTAGTTGCCAAGGAAGTTAAACACGCAGGACGGGTCAAAATTAGATTCGACCCCTGCCGTGTTCAGAAAAGGATTGTGGTGACAAGATGTTGTAAGTGTCTGGGATATGGACGTATATCTCATGAGTGAAAAGAACAAGACCGATTGAAGTTGTACTTTAGATGTAAATGCTACAACCACTAAAAAATACAGTGTAGTAGTACAGCACAGTGTTACCATTAAAACAAAGAATACGGAACACGAAGCTGGCAGTGAAAACTGCCCAATCTTCAGGCAAGTGTTAGAAGAGGCCGGAAAAAAGACCAACGCAGGGTGAAAGTAAGGCAGTAAGACCTCCGAATGAAGAACAGATCAATGCAGACCCACATTGTGCTGAGTACACTTGTTTATTAGTAGTGGAACGAAAGCCACGCGGTATGGGGGGTATAGGCTCCGTGCACAAAGACACCAGCGCCAACTTGTGGCTGGACGGTGAGTCCGCGTGGTTACGAGAATACATGGAGAAGCATGGTTACCTAAAGTCAATAACTTTTTTCATTAATATGAAGATCCATCCTTATAGTCCGGTTATCTCAATCAGAAAACCTAACTCCTAAACTTTACAATGATATTTTTTTCAGCATGAGATTTTGCTTCAATAAGTTGTAAGAGAGATGTATATCCCTTTGTTGCTTGTTCGTTTGAGCTACATGGCGTGTGTTAGTACTACTAAGAGTTTTCTATTTCTCTCACACAAAATACTCACACATGCAATGTAGCTCACACGTACAAGCAACAAAGGGATATACATCTCTTAAACAATTTATTGAAGCAAAATCTCATGCTGAAAAAATATCATGGTAAAGTTAATGAGTAAGAGATTCTCATTTAGATAACCGGACTTTAAAGAAGGATTTTAACATGAATGAAAAAAATTATAAACTTGAGGCAACCATGCTTCTCCGTGTATTATCGTAGCCACACGGATTCACCGTCCAGCCACAAGTTGGCACTGGTGTCTTTGTCCACGGAGTCTATAAGTGGGTATGAATTTACTTTCCCGCTGTCCCTGTGGTGTGCATCAGGGCATTTTTCCCACCCTCCCTTAAAAAAAAACTGCTGCTAGTATTACTACTACTCTTACTACTACAACTACTTTTTTTTTTTTTTTTTTTTTTTTTTTTTTTTTTTTTTTTTTTTCTTTTTTTTTTTGTGGAGGTAGGGGAGATGCATTGAGGCACACCACAGGGACAGCGGTAGTGTGGGACTTGGTGGATTTTTTTATTAGACCACCCATACCCACTAAACCCCCCCCCCATGCCACGTGGCTTTTGATCCGGCCTGGAAACGCGTAAGCATTACTTCAGGGTGGAGCCACCAGGGAGACCGTCGTGTCTCACAGCATTAACAAGCTAACTTGCCACCATTTGCTAGAGATGCTGATGCTCTCGAGTCCTGCAAAGGACTCGCGGTCCCTGAGAACTAGCACCCTTTCTAGCGCTCCATAGTAGGCCGCTAACCTAGCAAGCACCACTATAAGCTTGATGCTTTCCCTTGCTGATAGGTAAAAAGTATCCAGCGCAGCGTGGGTCCACATCGGCCTGTCTTTCAACTCAAAGCCTTTTTGCCTTATATTGATCCTGCTTGGGCCTTATCCCTGGCCTCTTTTAGGGCTCTTCTAAATAAAGAGCAGCTCTCGCTGCCTGCTTCGTGCTTGTTGTCCGTTGTTGGGCAAAGGAAGCACCGTGCTGGGCCTGGACACTCTTTCTTCCGGTGGTTTGAGCTTCCACACCGGAAGCAAAGCTTGGATCTGTTTTCGTTTATACAGTTGCTTAAGACGTGTACATATCCTAGGCATTTGTAACATCTTGTTACTCCAATTCTCCTTCGTATTCGGCAGCTTACGAAGCCAACTCGTAACCTGCCTTCCTCTTATACTTGTCTGGCAGTACTTCGTCCACTTTTATCAACGCCAGCCTCTTTCCTCTGGCATTTGGCTTTAAGAGAGCTACTCCTGGCTCTTAAGTCCAAAAGTCCTAGCGAAAGCCTCTTTTACCTCATCTTCCTTTACAATAGCATCCAGGTCCCGGACCTCTAATGTCACTTTTTGTTGCTCATTTTGACAGTACCCTGTCCGGCTACCGACTTTTCAATTCGCTGTGAGAATGCAGTAGCATTCTCTATAACCTTGGCCTTAATAAGTATGTCTCCTTTTTTTGTAGTAACAACACTTTGGACTGCCACATTAGCCTTATCAGGATTAAATTTCGCCTTCATCGACCTCAGCACCTTTGCAAAGGTCTGCCCTTCGGCCATCTTCACTACTACTGTTGTTGTCGCATCCACTTTTTTCTTCTGGCTTGTTTTTTCATTCAGGAGAATTTCTTCTTGTTTGCCACTGCCTGTTTTCTTTTTCTTTGGAGGCATGGTTTGCTGGCGTTTCTCAGGGCTGTCCGATGGGCTCCTGTTTCTTTTACTTTGTTCTATTTCCTTTAGGGCAGTGTTCAGGGTTCTTTTCTGTACATCTCATCGGAAATTATCTCGCCTTTGTTTTGTCCACTGCAGGGATTCGAATGACTAATTCCAAGTGTTTGCATACACTTCTTTTTCACAAAAAAGGCCTTTTCTTAGCACCTCTGCCTCTTGAAGGTGTTTAAGCGCGGCTTTAAGCCCATTCTTAACAGCGTTCGCTGTGTTGCCGTACTTATCGTTTATTAATTGTAGAATCTCTGTAATATCTTTCGTTGCTCATTAGACTTTATCAGCCACTTTCTATCGCTTTACTCTGAGCTTAGCACCACTTTTTTCTAAAGAGGCAAGCTCCTCCTGGGTCTGGTGGCTAAATACTGATACGTTGCTGTCCTCGGTGTCGTTGGTGCCTATGCTCGACAGACTTCCTCTTCGTCCTTTGCCCGTTAAAAAAGGCCATGGAACATTAAGCAGTCCCTGATTGCCATGAGGCACGTCTTTGTGGCCCCCCAGAATCCGTGGGGCCTGCGACAGTCACCCGGGCTTTCACCGGATCGGAACTGCTGCCAGATTCCCTCAGAGAGGTTACCGCCTTGGGTACAAGTTTTGCATCGACATTTTTCATTTTGGCATCTTTTTGAGTGTTGTACTGACCCGCGAAGGGCAGCACTACCCTTTTTTCTAGAAGTAAGTATTTGGAAAGGGTTAAAACCAGGGCAGCGGCCCTATCTGTTACCAGAAAGGACCGCTGCTTGCTCGGGCTGGCCGGGAGTCGCCATTCTTCCTCAGTCCCACCCGCGGAGACTGCCCTGACGTTGAGTAACAAGTGTAAAAATAGTGTTCGTGCGTAATGTATTTTTATATTGGTACACAACGGTCATCCCAGTGAGACGAGCGGCAGGTGTACAGTCCCACGACCGCGCAGACAACCCAACAAAATGAGCTGGCGTAAGGCACTGAGTTGCCGCCATATAGCCTCCTCAGTGGTAGTAAGCCTAGATTAATCAGCCCACCACGTCTTTTTTGTTTATGAGGCGTACAGTTATATCAGATGTAGTTACCCAGACTTACCTGGGCCTCATCGTCCGGCTTCACCTGCCGCCAGGCCTCCAAAACAAGCCCAGGAAAGGACCCACCACACGCAACGTGGAACAATCCGTAAGTATCTCTGTGTTTGTTTCGTGAAAGTGTGGTGCATGTATCTGAGAAAAAGATTTTAACCGCCGCTTACTTCTATACACGACGGGTGCTAGTTTTTGTTGGCCTGCATCAAGCAGTGGAGCGCCACCCACGGTGGCAGCAGAAAGCGAAGAACAAGGAGCACAAGCAGAGCCGGCTCATGCATCCACGCCGATGAAGACATTGGGCACTAGTCCCCCGTCCACATCGCCGCAGATAACACGCCAACGCCACACACGCCTCCCGATCCACGCCTCCGACCACCACCACTACAGAGAGCAACCCCAGCTGCTCATCGTCACCTCAAGTCTTTAGAGGATGCCCCTATCCGCCACCAAGGGAAGTGCCTTGTATGGAGAAACTAGCGAAAACCCCACCCGAGACTACTACTACTACTACTACTACTACTACTACTACTACTACTACTACTACTACTACTACTACTACTACTACTACTACTACTACTACTACTACTACTACTACTACCACTACTACTACTACTACTACTACTACTACTACTACTACTACTACTACTACTACTGCTACCGCTACTACTACTATTATCCCGGGTTCTACATAGTTTCTCTATACCGGGCGCTTCCTCGGGTGGCGGATAGAGGCATCCTCTAAAGCCCGGGACCTGGATGATATTGTAAAAGAAGATGAGGTAAAAGAGGCTTTCGCTAGGACTTTTGGACTTAAGAGCCAGGAGTAGCTCTCTTAAAGCCAAATGCCAGAGGAAAGAGGCTGGCGTTGATAAAAGTGGACGAAGTACTGCCAGACAAGTATAAGAGGAAGGCAGGTTACGAGTTGGCTTCGTAAGCTGCCGAATACGAAGGAGAATTGGAGTAACAAGATGTTACAAATGCCTAGGATATGTACACGTCTTAAGCAACTGTATAAACGAAAACAGATCCAAGCTTTGCTTCCGGTGTGGAAGCTCAAACCACCGGAAGAAAGAGTGTCCAGGCCCAGCACGGTGCTTCCTTTGCCCAACAACGGACAACAAGCACGAAGCAGGCAGCGAGAGCTGCTCTTTATTTAGAAGAGCCCTAAAAGAGGCCAGGGATAAGGCCCAAGCAGGATCAATATAAGGCAAAAAGGCTTTGAGTTGAAAGACAGGCCGATGTGGACCCACGCTGCGCTGGATACTTTTTACCTATCAGCAAGGGAAAGCATCAAGCTTATAGTGGTGCTTGCTAGGTTAGCGGCCTACTATGGAGCGCTAGAAAGGGTGCTGGTTCTCAGGGACCGCGAGTCCTTTGCAGGACTCGAGAGCATCAGCATCTCTAGCAAATGGTGGCAAGTTAGCTTGTTAATGCTGTGAGACACGACGGTCTCCCTGGTGGCTCCACCCTGAAGTAATGCTTACGCGTTTCCAGGCCGGATCAAAAGCCACGTGGCATGGGGGGGGGGGTTTAGTGGGTATGGGTGGTCTAATAAAAAAATCCACCAAGTCCCACACTACCGCTGTCCCTGTGGTGTGCCTCAATGCATCTCCCCTACCTCCACAAAAAAAAAAAGAAAAAAAAAAAAAAAAAAAAAAAAAAAAAAAAAAAAAAAGTAGTTGTAGTAGTAAGAGTAGTAGTAATACTAGCAGCAGTTTTTTTTTAAGGGAGGGTGGGAAAAATGCCCTGATGCACACCACAGGGACAGCGGGAAAGTAAATTCATACCCACTTATAGGCTCCGTGGACAAAGACACCAGTGCCAACTTGTGGCTGGACGGTGAATCCGTGTGGCTACGATAATACACGGAGAAGCATGGTTGCCTCAAGTTTATAATTTTTTTCATTCATGTTAAGATCCTTCTTTAAAGTCCGGTTATCTAAATGAGAATCTCTTACTCATTAACTTTACCATGATATTTTTTCAGCATGAGATTTTGCTTCAATAAATTGTTTAAGAGATGTATATCCCTTTGTTGCTTGTACGTGTAAGCTACATTGCATGTGTGAGTATTTTGTGTGAGAGAAATAGAAAACTCTTAGTAGTACTAACACACGCAATGTAGCTCAAACGAACAAGCAACAAAGGGATATACATCTCTCTTACAACTTATTAAAGCAAAATCTCATGCTGAAAAAAATATCATTGTAAAGTTTAGGAGTTAGGTTTTCTGATTGAGATAACCGGACTATAAGGATGGATCTTCATATTAATGAAAAAAGTTATTGACTTTAGGTAACCATGCTTCTCCGTGTATTCTCGTAACCACGCGGACTCACCGTTTAGCCACAAGTTGGCGCTGGTGTCTTTGTGCACGGAGCCTATACCCCCCATACCGCGTGGCTTTCGTTCCACTACTAATAAACAAGTGTACTCAGCACAATGTGGGTCTGCATTGATCTGTTCTTCATTCGAAGGTCTTACTGCCTTACTTTCACCCTGAGTTTGAATCACCCTGAGTTAACAAATCGACCTGAGAGAAATCCAAGTTAGGTAATGCTATTGGCACTTGCTTTATTATTACATTCATTATAAATCATAAAAGTGACTAGTGGGTGCCTTAAGGTGTGTTGTGATAAATGCTTGCTACATTATTTGATTTATTAAAAGTAATTAGGCGACCAGTACGCGCCCCAAATTGTCTAGTGATTAGAGCTTGCTTAATTATTATAATCATTGTAAATTAATTAAGCGACCAGTGAGCACCCTTAGTTACCTGGTGATTGGCGCTGGTGTTATTATTAAATGCTTTATAAATTAATAAAGTGACAAGTAATCGCCCTGATTTGTGTAGTTATTGGCGCTGGCCTAAGCATTATATTTGTTATTATTAATTAAAGCGACCAGTGAGCGCCTTAGGCTGTGTAGTAAAAAGCGGTTGCGTTTTTACTTTGTTATTAATGAATATTTAGAGTGATTGGTAGGCACCCTGTGTTGTATAATGATTGGCAATATTATTATTATTATTATTTTTTAATTAAGCAACTAGTAAGCGCCCCGGGTGGCCTGGTACTTGGCACTTATGTTGCTTCTGTTATTTGACTGATAAGTAAAGTGACCAGTCAGCTTCTTGGGTTGTGTGGTTATTTGCTCTTGTGTCATTGATCAATACTTTATGAATTGTTTTTCTTTATATTAATTATAAATTATGAAAGTGACATGTTTGCCCCGGGTCTTGTAGTAACTGACACTTACTTTTTTACTATCTTTATTACAAATTTATTAAATGACGAGTGAGCGCCTTGGTCTACGTGGTAATTGGCGCTTGTGTTATTTCTTCTATTTTACCAATAAACAATGCGAATAGTAAGTCCTTCAGGTTGTGTGGTAATTGGCGTTATTATTTAATGCCTTATAAATCGATAAAGCGATCAGTAAGCACCCCGAGTTGTGTTGTGGTTGGTGCATGCTTCATTGTTATAATTATTTAATATAATTAAATAAACTAGTGATTACCTTACGTTGTCTTGTGATTGACGCTTGCTTTATTATTATTTTAATTATAAATTAATTGAGTGACCAGTAGGCGCCCAGGGTTGTGTGGTGATTAGCGATTGCTTTATTGTCATGTTTATTTTAGATAATTAAATTGACCAGTACGCGCCCCGGGTTGCCTGGTGATTGGCGCTTGTGTTATAGTTCGATTGTTTATGTATTAATAAGACGACCAGTAAGTGCCTGGGGTCATGTGGTGATTGGCGCTTACTATATTATTACATTTATCATAGTTAGTGAAAGTGACCAGTGAGTGCCCTAGTTTGAGTGGTGATTGGCGCTTGCGTTATTATTATATCAATTATGAATAGTTAAAGTGATTAGTCGGAGCCTTGGCTTGTATGAAAATTGGCACTCACAATATTATTATATTTATTATAAAGTAATTTAGCTACCAGTAAGCTTCTCGGGCTTAGCGGTGATTGGCGGTGAAACTATTGAAGCGACCAGTTTGCTCCAGATTTTGCAGTAATTGACGCTTGCTTTATAATAATGATTATTTCAAATAAATAAAGTAACAAGTAAGTGCCCTGTTCTGCCTGGTGATTGGCGCTTGTGTTATTGCTGTTATTTTACTATAAAACAATGTGACCAGTAAGTCCTCCAGGTTTTGTAGTGATAGGCGTTTTTATTTAATGCCTTATGAATAAATAAACCGACCAGTAAGCACCCCCAGTTGTGTGGTGATTAGCGCATGCTTTATTGTTATAATTATTTTAAATAATTAAAGAAACTAGTGAGTCCCTTGGGTTGTGTTGTGATTGACGCTTGCTTCGTTATTATTTTTATTATAAATTCATTAAGCGACCAGTAGGCGCCCTAGGTTCTGTAGTGAATGGCAATTGCGTTATTGTCATATTTATTTTGAATAATTAAATTGACCAGTGAATGCCTTTTGTTGTGTTATGATTGACTCTTGCTTTATTATCATATTTTTTATAAATTGATTAAGCGACCAGTAAGCGCCCTGGTTTGCCTTGTGATTAGTGCTTGTATTATTTTCGTACTCTACTGATGAATAATGCGACCAGTAAGCTCCTCGGGTTATCAGGTGACGCGCACTTGCGTAGTTATACGATGACTTAGAAATAAATGAAGCAATCAGTAAGGGCCTCAAGCTTTGTTGTGATTGACGCGTGCTTTTTATATCATATTTTTTACAAATTAATTAAGCGACCGGTAAGTGCCTCGGGTTGCCTGCTAATTGGCGATTGTGTTATTCCGCTTAATTTACTAATCAATAAAGCGACTAGTTAGCGCCTTGGGTTTTGTGGTGATTGGCGCGTACGTTATTATCTAATGCTTTATAAATAAATAAAACGACTAGTAAGAGCCCCGGGTTTTGTGTTGATTGGCGCTTGCTTCATTATTATATTTATTATAAATTATGATTTACTAAGCGGCTAGTGAGCGCCTCTGGTAGCCTGGTGATCGGCGCTTATGTTATTTCCGTTATTTTACTAATAAATAAAGCGAGCAGCCATCGCCCTGGGTTGTGTGGTGATTGGAGCTTGCGTTATTATTTGATGTGTTTTATTAATTGTTAAAGCTCGTGAGATTACTGATGGACGTGTTGGGTTATTGGATTAAGTAGCTTGGGGTTTATTTATCATATATGGAATGCTGTCGATTTATTTGGGTTTTGCGTCACGCTCCATATAGCCAGTTTTAATTTCTTGCTAGATCATCTGCCACTTTAGAGAGTACTGATACGAAACTTATTTATAAAAGCCATACCTACATAAGCGCGTGCATCCGCGATCTCGTGCGTATAGCACACATCGAGACATTTGACACTGATAGACACTACAGTCAAATACTAGTATAGTACTACAACTCACCAGATTATTACTAGAATTTTGATAAATATCGAATGTCTTGATGTGTGCACTTGCACGAAAATGTGGGTGCATGCGTCCGTACTTTCTTATGTAGGAGCAGCCTTAAGCTATAGAATTGTGAAAGATAACTTTTACATAGTGCACTCTTCTCTCTTCCTTTGATCCCTGATAGGCTTGTACAAATTTTGTTTATGGTTTCCGTACTTCATGTGATCGCAGCTTCTTTGCTCAAGTTACAACATTGATTATCAAAACAAACAACGTTTGACTATTTAATCTAAGTATTCGAGTCCTTACTATATGTTATACCTTGAGATCAACGATGGCTTAACGCCAAGAGCAATAGAATGCTGTAATTTTTACGTCACGTAATTGCAGCTAAAAAGGCTAAAAAAGAACTTTCTAGTTCTCTAAAATATAAATAAGACATTAAAAACTTTAAAGACAAATCTCAAAACAGCGTTACAACTAATGAGAATTTTCTAGTTATGTGAAAACATTTAAACGACTCATTACTGAAACCTAAGTTAGATTTTTTTGCTACTATTGCTGCTATAGTTAGCAATTTTTTAGATAGATTTGTGAAACGTGAAGTAATTGAGTCTGAAAATAACTTGTGAACATTAACTTGACTAAGGAAGACAATTTTATTCCGCTTGGTAAATTAAATCCAGGACATAAGACTAGAGCAGCAATACGCAGTTGTAAAGGATTGAGTCAAGAAAATCATGCAGTATTTCAAAAAAAGTCGTTTAATTTTAATCAGTACAGTTAAAAAAATATTAAAAAATATTAGAAAAATCTCTTCTAAAGTTTTCTTTAGTTAGATACGCTACTTTCTGTGTTTCTGAGTTAGTTACTAGAAATAAGTGTATAAGTATTACCAAACTAAATAAGGCATTAGCTATATTTGTTGAATACAGTAGGATAACTGGATTGAAAGCTGATAAAGTTGAAAGGTCGTTCAAAGAAATAATGAAACTCACAATATTGAAGAGGCTGTTAATGCGTTCGACCGAAAAAAAGACTGATGAATATTTCTAGTTAACTCGCTCAAAAAATTGTAATTATTTTTCAATTTCGAGCCTCGAGTTTACGTAGAGTTTTTAAAAAAAAAGATAAAACTTATATTATTACGTGGATATAAATATGTATGATGTTTAGAATGCCAAATTAGTCATATAACAAATAACGAATATTACATTGTTGCGCATACATAAACAATAATATTTGATAACCGATTTCTTGGAGTTAATTAATTAAAACAAAACGATTAATAATAGTGCTTAAACAGACTTGAGTATTTTATCAAATAAAACGGTAAAATAACAGTAATGCAGAGTTTAATATTTAAACGAGGAAAGTAAAAACACGTGAACAATATGTAATGTGCGAATAAAACTATTGAAGAATTGCTTTGAAAGGATATAAAATTATAAACTTTGAATCTGACTACTAAACTGAATAATGACTGTCGAAAATAAAAAAAAAAGAAAGAATTTAAATTAAATGAAACTAATACAAAAGTAAAACCTGACTGTTGAAGAAACAGAAGTCGCAGGTGGACTTTGACGAGGCGAAAAGAAAAATGGCGAAAGGGCCTTGAGATGTGCTACTTGTCGACGTCGACGCGTCGTGGAATTGGTGCTGCAAAGATCTACGTACTAGTTCGCGGCCGAGCAAGGAGTAGGCCGAGCTCGAGCAGAGCACTCGGCTCGTAGGCTTGAGCTGGTGGAAAAGTAGGCAGTGGGGAAACTGACACTTAAAGGGCTACACATTTATTAGCCGTTGTTTTGAGACACAAAGAAATTAATGTAAGTGTGTAAGTTTCCTTCAATGCATATAAAAAGAATATGATAGCGCTCGCCTCGTCAGAATACTAGCACCTGCTACTTCTAAGGTGAACAACCGACTTGAAACCTTTTGGATGATAGTACTAGGCCATACTGAGAATTTTAAGGACTTAACCAAAGTTTTACAGATGATTTTTATTTTATTTCACGGTAACGCTACGCCTGGACGAGGCTTTACTGTCAACAAAGAACGCTTGTATGACAATCAAAAAGTGAAGTCAATTGTTGCTTCAAGGCACGTTTGGCATGGTGTTTACGATTTTGGTGGCATTTAAAACTTTATAATTTCGAAAGGAATGATACATTCTGTTCGAAATTCCAGAAGTTTGTGGGAGGAAGATCTCAGAAAACAAAAAAAAAAAAAAGAAAATGAATTATCAGAAGAAAATAAAATGAAAAAAAAGAGGCAAATGATTGATAGTTTAGAGAAAAAGATATAGAAGATAGCGGAAGACAGTGCCAAAGAAGTTTAAAAATCGAAGAAGAGCTGTATTATTTGAAAAAACAATTATAATACAATTATGAATATCTACAATTTTTTTTAATAAATACATTTGAATCAAGTTGATTAATAATAATTTGTTGATTACTTATTCATTAATTATTGCTATTATTATTGTATATGTCTTCTAATCACTATACCAAACGATATTTTTCAAACTATCATTTAATGTACAAAACAAATCCGATTACATAGTCCTTGAAAATTTCGTATTTAACGTCTGGAAATCCGGAAAAAATCAGGGAATTTTAAATCATCAGATTTGTTGAAACCCTAGTGTCTATCGTGTTCATTGCTTTTAGCGCAGGAACGCAGATAAAGGTTCTTGGCAGGTTGGACAGATTCAGATGATGTCAGTAGGGAGGAAAACGTGCAACACTGGCAGCAGTGGGATGAGATCGCTATGGGCAACTGGAGGCACCGACTCATACTGGTCCTGGAGCGTAGTCATGGTGAGGTAAACTACTGCCTTACTTGAGTCTTCTCGGGCCATGGACAATTAAACGCATATCTTTATCGCATAGCATCAAGACCAACACCTAGTTATGATTAGGTTAGTCTTAACAATGAAGGTTAGTCTTAACCCTGACGAAACAGAGCTATCGTTTAGAGTGACCACCAAGAAAGGAGATTTGCTCTTGGAAGCCAAAGAAGTAAAAGATATCGCAAGATTCACTCAACACTTGGAAAAATTCAGTTGCTGGCCAAGAAATGGTAGTAACTACGGTACGAAAAGCAGAGCTTGAGATCCAAGATCTGGATGGTATCGTTGAAGAAAGAAAAATCAAGAAATTTGTGTTAAGATGATAGAAGTTGAGAAGATCGTCGGAAACCAAAATCAAAATCTGAAGATGCAACTCCTTTTAGCAAACGGTAAAGGATAATGAATGGCATTAGTAATTCTTAGTGAAACAGCTGCCAAGAAAGTAGAACATCCAGGCTGGGTCAAAGTTTGGTTCGTTTCCTGCCGTGTGAAAAGAAGGCTCACCGTTGAATGGTGCTTTCGATGCCTAGGGTATGGACATGTGTACATACTTTATTAGATTACATTTTCATTGTACAAATTTTATTAAATATGCATTAAGATCGATTATTTCCTGTTGACTTTTTTTGTATTAGTCATGTATTAAAAGCAGGCCATTTTTCTTGATGTGTTATAATGATTGTTACCGTGATGTAGGTGAGAGTGCGTCCCTTATGAATATACGTATAGTCTGTGAATTTTAAGCTGAGATAGGCTCTTGAGAATATGTTGAAAATAAAAGTAAGTCTCATTCTTTTTATGTTTTTTGTAAAATTCTAAAGAGGTTAACATTGATCAATAAAACGTTAAATCCATAGAATAAATGTGTTTCATCTCAGCAAGTTAGCAGTATCCAAATGTGTTATTTTTTAACCTAATGTATTTACCCTCAAGTGAGGTAAAGTAAAAGAAAATATGGTCCATGAAAGATTCCTTAATTATAATCAAAAGCTAGCGAAAAAATAAGACGGATTAAATCTTTTGATATAATATTATCAGTATTAAAACACAATTAAGAAAGCAATTCAAATGTCATAAAAAGGAGCGGTGTTGTAAAAAATTCATAAGCTGTAAGTTTTTTTTAATAAAAATTTAAAAGACAATCACAATTGAGTCGATATTTATTAACTGATGATTATAAAAGGTATAAAATTTTTTTAGGTAGTAGATAAAAATTTTTATTCATTAAGTAATAAAAAAGGGCTGAAACTTAAATAATTAATGAGATCATTAAACTTACTATCTCTTAGTTTTTTAACTAACTCATAGATGAAGAAATTAAACAGAATTTTAATAATTTATTATTAACTAAGTAAACAGACGGTCATTGTAAAATACACATTTAATGAAATTTTCACAATAAAGTATTACTTAATGACGTTCGTACCGGATATGATATATATTTTGGGAATAACTTTACATACTGTAAGTTGGAATTTAAAATTTTATTAAGATAGAAAAATACTTTTGCAGATATTTTTTTTTTTCTGTGGATCTTAGTAGTAATGTGTCTTATATTAGCGTTTAATTCTTTCGGAGTGGTTAAAATCTGTAACCATTAGAAGTGATTGAAAAGTTTTAAAAAATGTAGTTTATTCAAACAATGTTTAATTAATCATATTATAAACACTATTTAAAAGTCAGACGATACTTTTTTTCAGCAGTTCCAATTCAATGAAAGAAAAAAAAGACGAAAATATGCTCATAGAAAAACTTAATGATCCTATGTACCATGAACTGTCTAAACAAAATATTGCTTTTGAGAGGTACAATGAGCCTTCTCTGATGTATGAAGAAGTAAGACGAAAAATTATAAGCGATCTGCAAGAAATGTGGTAAGTTTATTATACAAAATTTTTGTTGGATTACTTATTAGTTCAATTGTGTTATTAAAAATCATAGAAATATAGATGAATATTTGAGTGCCAGGATAACTGTTAGATTTAATATGTTGTTAAAGCCTTTTGACACTTAATTTAAAACTTATTGTTGAGAAAAACAACTTATTAAAGCCTGAGATGCTATATATCTCAGATGCTACGCAATTAACTTTTAAATAGTTCAAATCCTAAGAAGCAATAAACCTAATCAACAAATTAAGCATAGCAGGGAATACAATAGTGCTCATTTTTTTAGCAGGTTTTAATTTACTTCATAGCTATGCAAAAGAATTACTGGCTTCCGGATCAAATTATGTCTTGTAGGTGCTCACTGAAACTGATTTAAAAATGCTTTATATAAGTTTTAATAATCGAATTTTGATTCATTATCCTCATAAGTATCATATTGCAGTCAATTTTGGTTATGATTTTAAAGAACTCTGCTATTAAACTTTGTAGCCTTCCCCCTGTCAATCTTTTAGATTAATATCTTATACCTCAATCTAATCACTCTTGAATACTAATCCTAAGAATCCTTGAATTCTAATTATTTCACAACTACCAGAATGTCAATAGTAAAGTTTTGGTTAAATTATCGTTTGTTAGTTATTTAATAATTAAAAACAACGTCCAATGGTGGTACTGTCAAATTTTGAATTTATTAAAAAACAAAACGACGTTTCGGCCGTTTGGACAACGTCCCGGCCCTCATCAGGTACAAAAATCTATGAGTAATAAAATTCTTTGCAATACAAATTTAAGTAAAATATAATAAACGCAAATTAAGTTACATGTATAACATACCTCTGACTCTTACGAAAGGGATGTAAAATCGTAATGTAGTCAGAGTTTCAAGCTAAGTTGCTTTTATACCCTGCACATACACAAATGACATAGTACACGCACGTAATACAATCGAATAAGAATCGCAAGCAGTTCCTTGAGACGCACATAAACAGTTCATGTTTTCTTAATACTATGAATGAAAGGGGTCCTCGAATCATGTATATAAAGTTAGTCACCTTTCTTAATTGACATAACGAGAGACCTATAACAATCTTTCAATTTTTCTGTATCTTGTTGTCTGTTAATATTATTATTAAAGTAATGTATATTTAGCATTTCGGAAAAAAGGCGCTTTTTGTAATTTTGTTCTATGTCTAAAATTTTAATATTATCAAAATTAAAATTATGTGTAAATTCAATGCTATGTTGTGATAGTACCGATGTATTCTTTTTTTTCTCGATGTCTCTTTTGTGTTCTGTCATTCTTAACTTTACAGCTCTCGATGTTTGACCAACATAACAGCAGTTGCAATTCGCACATGGTATGTGGTAAACAACATTTTTTTTATCGAGTGGCTCAGTTACATCTTTTCCAAGTGAAAAGATCGATTTTAATTTATTGTTTAAACTGTATATAAGACCAATGTGAAGCTTCTTACAATAATATTTAATATGACTATGCAAGTGGGGAATATACGGTAATGATAAGATTAATTTATAATTATTTTTATTTCTGTTGCTATTGTCAATCATATTCATGTTTTTCAAGGTATTTAATCTTTTATTCACAAATTTGTCAATAAATCTTTGAGGATAGTTGTTAGCTAACAAAAATTTATTAATCAATTTTAAATTATAATTATGAAATTGTGTGTCTGCTAATTTAATAGAAAAGTCTACTAGTGTGTAAATGATACCTATTTTATGTTGTATTGGGTGGTGGGAAAGAAAATTCAAGTATCGGCCTGAGTGTGTGGGTTTTTGGTACCAATTAGTTAGTACTGTGTTATTTTTTTGAATAATAATCTCCAAATCTAAGAAACTGATGCTGTTGTTATTGTTACATGTCTCAACAGTGAATTGTAATTCAGGACAATAGCTATTAAAAATGTTTTTGGTATAGTAGATATATTTAGTAGGCACGCATATGAGGATATCATCCACATACCGTACATACAATGGAACATCAAAACATAACTTATCTAAACATGAAATTTCAAGTAAACGCATTACGAGATCACACATTACTGGACTACAGGGACTGCCCATTGGAGAGCCGAAAACTTGTTTGTAAAATTTTTTGTTAAATTGAAAAAAAGTTGAATTCAAAACCAATGACACTCCTGCGCAAAATTCATTTAAAGAAACATTGATCTTATTATTCAAGAATTTCCAAAAATGTTTTATTGCATTTGTGATTTGTTTTCAATTATTTACCAACTGTCATTGGACGTTTTATTTGAATTATTTAATAATTGTTTTGTTAACTATTAAAGTTAAATTTCAAAATAGCCCATATACCGTCTTCCCTGACCGGAAAGATTCTGTTCACATTTTCAAAACATCACACTTGGTAATTTCCTGCATAAATAGGACATTAACAAAAAAAATTTAAACGTAGTTGTAGGAATCATCATCGTCGTCATCGTTGACTGGCATCGTCGTCATCGTCTTTATTATTATTATTATCATTATTCATTGACAAATTGTATAGAGTATTTGACTAACTTTCTTCAACTAGAGTTGTGTAATGAACCTCGTTGAAAAATTAATACTCTAGTTGATATGCATGTATCTGTGTGTTTGTGCGTGTACGCTGTATTGAAATGTTATTTATGTTGTCTTTCCCCATAAACTTCCTCTTCTGTCCTCCATAGTACCCCTATCGCCCCTATACGGCCCCTCTACAAAGTAAGATGAAATTAAATTGTTTTTCCCGTTACTTAGATGTACTAAATGTCAGGGATAATCCCTGAACCGCCACATAATATCTGTAGGTACAATTTTTCTTGCCGTTCCACAGATCTCCCATGGACATACAGAAATTGGTTGAAGAAAGAAAGTAATTTTAACAAGCTTATAACTTATTTTAAACATAATCTTTCTCATCCATTTTTCCATACCATCCAGAAGGCGAATAATTATTGTCTATAAAGCTAGCGTATCCAAGTCATAGGGCCGTAATGAAACTTACTCCATATTTTTTTGCTAATTATTTGCTATTTTTTTGCCACAAAAATAATTTTTTTGCTGATACTATTACTGAGTAACTACGGTCCTGATGACTCGAAACTAAAGTCAGCGTAGCCTCCTTTGTAATCATAGAACTATAACATCAACTCAAATGAGTCTCAAATTGATCTGAGAGTTGGGTAGATCTTGAAATTGTTGATAAATTACATGCAGTATTTTATAAAGTAGATTTTTATTGTTCAATTAAAAGTGTAATTGAAATACACGTTTTTTTCCAGCAACTACTCCCAAATCGCGATAGTGTAATCTTCTCTCTGGAATGATTTTTGGAATCGGCAACCCTTTTTTGCGTACAATATTTTTGATTGGTCGATTTTTTACATTTTTTTACATAGTTTTTAAGACACTTTTTTTCAAAACTTATAATATTTTGTATTAAAACATGTTGAAAATATAGAGATACGAGAATAAATCGTGCAAAGTAAGCTGAATGATGTCATACGTTACTTGCATGCAGAGACCCTTAGCATTTCTCTCTAACATCACTATTTTACTGTGGTTGCAGGGAGATGGAGAGGGTCTCTGTATCCTGTGTTTCTCACGCTTCGTAAAACACACCGAATATGGGGTTAATCGAGATTGGTGGGTTGAAAAATGTTGATACGCATATTTAAAATACCAAGAGTAGAACTATTATTATTTAACAAAAAATATTTCAAGTATTATATTATACCTCATCATAATTTGTGGTTTTTTTTTTTATTTATATGTACCTGAGGTGAATAGCGCTTGCGATGATTGGATAAAAATTACTGCTTGATAAAAAATTTAAAAAGAAACATAATTTTGTATGCATATACCATGGATTATTTCTTACTGTACGATAAGATTTTTAATATTCATAGACATACGTAACATTTTTGGTAGATACGTAGTTTCATTATCTCATGAGTGGTACAGTGTGCTGAGCGTGGCACTGCTGCTTGACTAAGCGTAAGCTTGAATTCATACGATACGAAGTTCGAAGCTGTATAGGCCCATAGTTTTTCCGGTGTTAAATCGTAGGTTAGTTCTTCGTATGCCCTCAATAATTTATTTCAAACGCCTTATGACGTATGTTTTTAAGTCTTTACAAAACTTAACATGCCGATATAATACAGTTATTTATTTCTTATAATGTTATTAATCCTTTAAGAGAAGATAATCAATGCTTCATTGCATGCATATGAGGCCCTCACTGAAATATATTTTACGCTTATCGTTATCTTACTAACATATACAGCAAAGTCGCCAAAACCGTTGTAATTGCTGACCCCGAAAACAACTGAACCGATTTTGCTGAAATTTTGCTACCGATTCTTGACACTTCCGAGATGGTTTTAGTATAGTTTTTATCTTAAAAAATTTAATAACAATAGCAATAAATAAGCTCAAAGTTTTGCAAAAATGCGCCAGCTCTTTATTTTGGTTCAGTAGGATCCGCTAGGTGGCGTCGACATAAAGTCGAGGCTACCTGCAACATAATTAAATAAGTGTGGTTATAATAGGCTGGAGCATCTCAAAAATTTTTGCAGTCGTCTACCGGCAGTTTATCGAGCTGCACCAAGAATATTGATGATAGTCGTGCAGCTGGGTCCCGGTTACCGATGACGCTTTTCTTTAATGGGCAAGTGACCCAGGCCTGCATCCACCCTGAATCTCTAGGATTGACGAGTGCCACCCATAAAAAAATTATTCTAACCGATAACGTCTCCGACGGAATACCAGAAGACGTATCTAGCCAGAGCACCACCTGCTCCAACACTTCACAGTTGTGTGGCCGTTCCATCATCCCACCTGGTGCCGTCACAGAATTTTTGGCTACAAATGTAAGCCAAGAAAGACAGCCCTGAGGGGCACGGGCAGCCACAACGGCTTCCTTCTCAGTGGTCGTGTCCCCAAAGGCATACCCACATTTTTCCGACTATCGATGAGTGGTTAGTTATACGGAGAACGACTTGAAGACGAGATATTCTGTGGTCAGCGGCGTACATAGAGACTTCGAGGGTAAGAGTCAAGCTACCTGTAGCTAGCTCTTTATCGTCAGAAATAATAAAATGGAATAGCTGAAAGTTTTACCCCTGGCCCTTTTTAGAGCCATTACAAGTATTTACGTTCCCTACTTGACCATCAATCAATGTCTGGATTGTCAGTCAATAGTTCGACAGGTGACCAGTAAGTCAATACACTTACGAATTCTCGCGTGCCTGCGCCTGATGAGGCTGACACATATGTCAGCGAAACGTTACGCATTAATAAAACAAAGTAAGGGAAAAATTTAAATACACTCTGGTTGCGTTCATTTATTTCTCACATCTTGCTCCCAACGGATCACTGATCACCTTGAATTTCTAATTTCTTCGAAGGGCACTGATAAAATTTAAACAAACCACTCATCGGTTCTTTCACGGGCCACCTAAGTTTAAACTACCTTGCCAATAAATACATTTCTACTGCCATTTCTTAAAGCAATTTGTCGACTAAAAAACTATGTTAATTAAAGACGGCTACTGTTAAACCAAGTCAGTCATTTACTGACAGTCGTCACGAACGGAGTTATTCTTCGTAAGGCTGGGAACTCCGGTGACCGATGACCCTATATTATCCTCTCGACTTTAAGCATTCAACCAGAAATCACCAATCCTCTCCAAGGTCTGCGCTGGGCGAACCTAACAGCTATGAAAGGAAAAAAAACTTGAGCCAACGGGACAGTCTCCAACGGGCAAGCATCACGAACCAATCTCCCTATCTTAGATCACCAAAATAACTGAGTCTGCAAAAAAAAGGTGCTTTGGACACCAACGTCTTTGATGTTATACCAGGAAACGTTGGAAAAGATCTCTATAACTAGCTCCAAAGCTTCGGACTTGATAATTTTTCTCCTGATTAGTCTGGGGCTTAAACAGCAGGCCAGAGAAGATCACCCTGAGGTATCCAGGCAGTCACAATTGCTGTTAACTTCAGTCAAGAAAGAGTTTACTTAAGAAACTCACCGTTTTTAAGGGCAATCGGACGTCGAACTCTCTTGCTAACAAATATGTTAGAACCCATTAAAGTTGACAGAAAACAGCCTTTAGGGGTCACAAAAGTCTTAAGCACACTCAAAGTTGCAAGAGAGTGAATTGAAAGAAAAACTTCAATTGTATCTAATAAATACCATTTCAGGCGTCAAGAACTAACGCAGAAAACTTATCGAGATTGAAACAGCAGCGCTAAAATTGACGAATAAAGAATCCACGTGAGAGATCAGCTTTTCATTGTACCCTCACAGCAATCTCTGAAATCTTTCAGTTTTTCAAATAAGTACAAAATGTATTTGTATTTTTGTGGCGATAAAAAATGTTCGGATTAAGATCCAGGACTCTGTTGCTCTGGTAATAAAGCCGTGAGATATGAGAAAAAAAATTTTTTTTAGTAAATATTTTTGGGAGTTGTAAAACTTAATAGCTTAAAAAAATAGCCCTTTTCGTTAATTATTCGGGAGAAACTGCAAACCAACGGCTCCTTATGGCCAATGAAGCCGAGACGGGGAGCCGCTAGTTAAACTATAATTCAAACAAATAAATAAATAAAAATTAAAGTAAGTTTAAAATAAATTTTTTTATAATACTTATGAATTCTTATATTTTTTTATTTATTTTTAAGTGTCTTTCCCACATTATCTTGCGGTAAACACCTAAATGCATTTGTAATTTCATAAAAATCAATGTAATAATAAATTTTACTGTATATAAACAATATATCAATTTGTTTTGCAAAACTGTTTTTTAAATTTATTTGTATTTGGTTTGATTGGTTGATTTAGGATGGTTGGCGTTGAAATTTTCGAAACTTTAGTTAAATGTTTAAGAGTTTCAAAGTGTTTCATTATCTGTATTACACGAGCATGTTAAGGGTTTGTAAAGACTTTGAAAGAGACCTTATAAAGCCTTCAAAAGACATTATTGAGGTCCTTGTAAGGACTAACCTATGATTGCACACAGGGTGGTTCGCTAGCGTAGCGAGCAAGAGGGCAAAGCCCCCCTAGTAATATAGAAGGATGAAAACACATTCTGTTGACTTCGGCCATCCTTGGAAATATTCTGATGAGTGCGGGGGCGTAGGGAGTCTCCGGCTTTAGTTCTTGAAAAGATGGCCAAGGCCCATCGTCATATGGTAATTATAATTTAAATTGCGTGGGTGGATTTGGTCTTGTACACTACAGTCGCGGTGGTGGTGACAATTTTTGAAATGAGTTTAATACATAAAAAAGACTATTCTGTTGACTTCGGCTATAGGTAATGTTCACGTAAGTGCGGGGGTGTAGAGGAATGGCGTAGATAGGCTCTAATCCTGAAAATTTGGGATTCTTGTACCTATAAAAGACTATTCAGTTGACTTAGGTAAGTTTGAGAATATTCAGAAAAGTGTGGGGGCGTAAGAAGATTGTGTGGGTGGGCCCTATCCTCGAAAATTGCCAATTCTTATACACGGTGGTGGTGGTGGCAGCGGTGGCAGTGAAATAAATTTATAATATAAAGAGGTACAAGACTCTCTAGTTTATTTTGGCTAGCCTCGGGAATTCCTCGATAAGTGTGCCAAGCCGAGTGCCAGCGATCACTCAAAACTTTATTTGCGACCAATTTGAGACTTACAGTATTAATATACATAAACATATATAATAATATTACTACATATTGGATTTCTGTTTTTAAACTTACGTATACATTAGATGGACAATACATAATTATCGCTATAAAGAAGGTTTGGGAGCATTATTCTTAGAGGCAAAGAATGGGCAGTTCCCCGGCATGCGCAGATGTACCCCCTTCACCGCGCACCTCCTCTTGCACTCTACAAATTTGAAACTGTACGACTGTAATTGGTTATATTTATGAAAAATGCCTGGCATGGCTTTTCTTTGTCGAGCATCTTTTTTTTGTACTAAGATATTTATAAAAATATTTTTTTTATTCTATGACATTCATAAAAATATTTTTTTTATTCTATGACATTTATAAAATATCTTATTTCAACTATATTCCAAGCTCACCTTATTTTCTCGTAGGAGATCCTGTTAAACTGTAAATATTTAACCTTTTTTTTTCTCGAAAATTTCCCAGGTGAAAAATCGGAAAAAATTCATGTGCACTTCTGATATGCTCAAATACATTTTTTTAGCACGTTTCTCCATTTTAAACTTTTCTTCCAAACCTTCTTAAGCCTCGAACTGGCAGAGAAAAAAGATTTGAGTCAGCCGATCCATTGATTATCTCGAGATCGCTATTTTTTCACTACTTGTTTTACTACAAATTAGCTACAAAATATCCTACCAATTGAAATTTTGTCTGAGCCTGTGATCAGTGAAAACGTGCATGTGATCTGCTGGCATGATATCATGCTAGCAGATCGCCTGTTTTCTCGAGTTCGGTAGGCTCTACAAAGTTAATTTTTTTACTTCAAATTCACTACGAATTAGCTACAAAATACTAGCCTAAGTAGATGTGGGGGTTGATTATGTGATCTGCTGATAGCATGATATACCTTTATCTCTGGCGTTTTTAAATGTCTTGTTTCCGTCGGTAGTAAAACTATGATTTGCTACTAATGTACATTTAGCAAGAGTGATCATAACGGTCCTTCGGATTCAGCGATCGCCCTTGAAAAATGCCCAGTTGTGACAAAGTAAAAAATAAATGAACTACAATGTAGGCAAAAATATAAAACATAAAAATTTGAAACAACTTAGGTTTTAAAGTAAGTTAAATTTAACAACTTAAATACATTCAAGTTTTGAAAAATCGTAATGTAGAAGCTTACAAAGTTATTGTTTATTTTTAATATACAGTAATAATCTTGTTACTATCTTGTATTTTTCGGACCTGTAATGTGAACGATCAGACAGATCATTAAATTCCATCCACTCAGTGTTACCTCTCCGATAAGTAAAAGCTGTATAATGTCCAGAAGCTCCACATAACTTCTCATTTTCACATCTGAGTCTTCTACCGCTAATACCACGATATGGAACTGCTCCAACAAGTAACAGCTCTTCTTGGTCATTCAATGGATTTTTTAAAGTTTTCGGGAATTTTGACAACTTAAATTCAAAATTATCCTCATTTTCATTGAAAACATCGAAAAGAATAATATCACCTATAAAATTTAGAATAAAACTGTAACTATAATCTACATTGTTTTTGGTCCAAAAGTGTTTGTGTGATTTCTCAGCAAAGGTGGCTTGAGCATTCTTCGTAATGATGCTAAAATGTTATAAGGATAACATTAGCTTTAATCTTACAATAAAAATTAAAGCATCAATGCATGAAAAAAACTGAATGTTAGTTATACATCACTTTCTTACATAGATTACAATAGTTCAAACAATGAATTATTTTTTTTATAGAAAATAATTGTAATGTAATAAGAAAATGATTGTATCAAATGCATTCTACTGAATTGTTGCTGAGTAACTTATATTTCTATATGCACTTTAGTTATCTACAAGAAACTTTGAAAAACATAGTCCAAACAAAAAAATAAACAATACCAAACACACGTAGATTTGAATATATATATATATATATATATATATATATATATATAAATTTTAAAGAATGTAAATGCTTAAACTAAACCATCAAAACTTTTCACATATCTTTAGTTTTCCATGGCATGTAGATGTTATTAAACATACCTATTTGTACTAAGTTGTTTTCTGCAGATTCTTGTGATTCGAATACAGGGCATGTACTGTTATTGACAAAACAGACAAAATTATCTCCTTATGGTATATACTATTATCATCAAAAAACGAGTATTCAATTGGAAAAATATCTGCTAAAATTTTAGCTCGCGAATCGTAAGTTCTGGAATCAAGACCCTTTTCTAGTAAATTAATTACCATTTGAAAAAATTTACAGCTTTTCATTTCCTGAAACTTTTAAAATAACATTTTAAGTAACTCTTTGAAAAAAATTATATTTACTGTAATTCAATAAGGTTAAGTATGCTTAAATATAATTAGACCAACTCCCATGACCTTCAAGCGCCATACTAACCAATAACGTAACAAACCCGTTTGTACCAACCCATATAATTATATTATTTTCGTCGAACCAACCAGAATCGTTTTATTTTGGCTTCACTTGAAGTGATTTGTTTATTAAAGATAAGATAGTGACGTTTTCAGGATAGACAGGTGAATTTACTTTAGAAGAAAAAATATTTACTTAAGATATGTGTTGAAAAAATCATTATTTTTTTTCCAAAAAAAAATATAATAAATGTTGTTAGAAATAAAAATCAAGCTACTATTTCTTCGGCACGAGTACCTACATAAATACATTATAAGCATGTCCGTTCTACAAAATTAGATAATATTTTTATGAAAGAAAAAGCACCTAAAATGGTTACCTTGGTATGAAGTAAGGAAGTCGGCCAAGAATTCAATGTTATGTGTATAGAATCAACATTATAATATATGTGATGTACAAGCTTAGTAGTAATATTTTGTTTTGGACTGCAAAATAAACGCGAAAAAAAAACCGAGCCAATCAAGTGTTCGGGCGTAGTAATAAAATACAGAGGTCACAATGAAATTCAATTTTCTTGATAGTCTAGAATACGTAGAACTTGTATGAATTTTTTCAATACTTGTTACAGGTCATTTTTTTTTAAATTATACAAATAAAAATCATGTGATTAACATAGGCTTTTATAGGACGTAACCTCTTTGTCTCGTTTAAATGGACAAAAAATTTTGAAAAATGCAAAGATATTGGAAAAAAATCCTACGTACAAATTCATTGTTGTTTAATAATTTAGTGAGCAAAATTTTAAGGCATGTTATAGTGCATTTTAAACAATTCTAACGTCAAACTTTAGTAAAATATTAAGCTTGTTAGGTGCAATAGGGGGTGCGCGGTAAAGGGGGCCAATCTGTGTGGGCAGAAGAGACTTCTCCCTCTCCCTCTTCCTTGCCCCTTTGAATGATACTCCCGAACCTCCTTAAGCCATTTGACAGATGTTCTTTATATAAACTTAATAAGATTTTTAGTATAGATGTTCGAGACAATAAGTATAGTCGTCTCGTCTGGAAAAACGAACATTTTTTAGCACCATCATTAACGTTTTTCTGGTGTTATCTCAAGGTGGCCAAGAATTCTTAGGTATCTCGAAATTACACGAGACGAAAATCAAATCTTGTCTAATGTAAACTTTACATTTATGGATTGAGACGATTTCTCACCCTACTAGTTTCCAAAATAATGTAAGTGATCTATACCTGATTATAGGCTTGAAGTTTTGTTTTGAAGCCAGAAAGTGATTTTTAATCGAAGAAGTTCTACTGTAAAAAATTTCTACTGACAATTAGTAGTTAATACATCCAATAATACTTTCATTTTTTATTGTCGTATTAAAAATTAATTCTTTAAACAAGTACATAAATAAGAGAATGTCATAGATCTAATTAAAAAACAAAGTTTTCTATTGTTCTCGGTAAATACAAATCAAAATTTTTATATAAAGTACTTCTAAAAATAAAAAAACGTTTTTGTGCAGAAGAAAAATTGAATATTTTACAACAAAACATTTTACTTTAAAATGTACGATAAAAAAAAACTTTTTCCTACACCTGGTGCGCCCTCGGTAGAAAAAAGTAGAGTTCGCCATTGATCCGTCCAGGGTAATTATAAAAGTCCTTTCGCGTGTTGCTTCTCAAGCGCCCTTTATTTAAGTGATCATCCTTGACAGATTGGAATCATAGACACCTTTGCTTATGCATTAAATTGTAGAAAAAACTAAGATTCATCATTTTAATAGGCGTGAAAGAATTTTTAATTTATTTATCAGTTATTTAAACAAACGCATTAGTATTCACAATTTACTTTAATCTGACATTTTAAAATCATCCTACATAAAAAAATAACCGACCAGAAGCGTAGTCCCAGATGTGTAGTTGATGCATGAGTTTTTAAGTTTGACACTAGCTCTTGTATTAAAAATCGGCTACTAAAAACCAATTGGTTTACGTCTCGAAAGACCGTAACTTGTCATATTTTGTTCTTTGAACTCCATAATATGCACCATCTCAGATGATTTCAATGTGACTGTATCGATGTATTCTGGGGTTTTAGTGTCCATTTATGCGAAAAGTTATTTGCCGATGATTTAGGAGAGTCATCTTCTGTGTCCCTATGACGTATTTTACCCCCACTCCTGGAATTTGGTGTACTCTATCTCAATTAATTCATTTTTATATGAAAAAAGGAAAAATATGTGTCCAATATTTTTTTACAATCTACAAGACGGACCAAATAGAATCTTGTACAAAATAATCACTGCAGTAGCATAATCAAATAAAAATATAACATTCTTACCCAAATCGTCTAAAATAGTGTATATTTCCTTAAAATTGTATAAAATAACGAATTGCGTCTTTTCCCTGACTTAAATCGATTTTGTAATAGCCAATTTTTAATACAAGAGCGAATTCCACACTTAAAGACTTGCAGACTCGTGCGCCAACTACACTTCAAAGACTGCTCTTTCGGTCGTTTTTTTTCATAAAATTCAATAATTTAAAAATCCTAGACGTCAGTTAATTGTTACTACTAACTAGTTTTGTTAACAAACTAAAAAGTTAATATAAAATCCCATTGTGCCTGTTACAAAGATACAACTTAGCTTTTTGTACGGTTTAGTGCATTAGCAAATGTCTATATGATTCCCAGACAGACCTAGTGAGTACATGCTACACTCCACAAAAAAAATTTATAGATATAAAATTTTTTAAGGTAATATTATGCAAATAATTAATACTACTATAACCAAAGAATACAAGTACAATTTTTTTTAAAGCATTAAAGCCGCTATGCCTACATTAATATAAAGCTTCGTTGAGTTGTTTTATTATTCCGTTGGTAAAAGTTACAGAGACTTTAATTAAAAGAATTAAAGATTTGGTCGATTATCGACAATTATTTCCATTTTCGTTTGTTTGTATTAACTTATTTGTATTAGGTATAGTGGCTCCGAAGCTACAAGAAAGATTTTACTTCAATCCTCCAGCCACAGTAACAATTAGGATTTTGCATGAAAAATTATATTTGGTCCGTCCTGTAGATTATCAAAAAATATTGGACCCGTATTTTTTCTTTTTTCATATAAACATAAATTGATAGAGATAGAGCAAGTCAAAGTCACGAGTGAGAGCTTATGACGTCATAAGGACATATAATTTTTGTGTCCCTATGACGTATTTTACCCCCACTCCTGGAATTTGATGTACTCTATCTCAATCAATCCATATTTATTTGAAAAAAGGAAAAATATGTGTCCAATATTTTTTTACAATCTACAAGATGGACCAAATAGACTTTTTCATGTAAAATTCCAATTATTTACGTAGTTTTACCTTAAAAATATTACAGAAAAAAAAATTTTTGCGGGCCGCAGCACGTAGTATCGGCTAGATCTGGTGACTACCTTAAACTTTTTTTAGAAAACGATCATACCAACGAATGTAATTTAATCCTTTAATCTTAGTCAACATGTTTAACACCTGTACAAAAATTTGGAATAGCATTAGAAGTTTTCTGTTCACTTACATTTGGAATAATTTTTTAAGTAATAGAGTGAATCTTATAATTCACAATCTTAGATAGTTGTAACTACATCTTTAAACTGTTACCGAAGAGGTGTGCTTTGCATTGTCAAAAAGCACAAGATTTATTTAAAACTGTTCTCAAAGTAGTCATTATAACTATAATTTTGTAGAATAATAATTAAAATACTTACCATTTCTTGTAAGAGTGGAAAATCTTTAAAAGCTATTAGAGTCAAGTAAAAAACTGAATGAAAAGCGCAAGTGTTTTGCATAACTACTAGTTTTCCATCAATCGAAATCGGTTGTAAAACTGAATTGTTTCCATTTTTTATCACTGAAATTGGTTTATTTCTATCGCATAAGATAGAGTCCCGAACATCACCTTGGTGCTGTTCTAAATATTTTGCAACTTTACGACTTTTACTTTTTGGCTGTTTCATTTCTAACTTTTTTTCTATTTTTCGGTGGTTCTATCTCTAAAGATTGGAGATTTTCATCTTCGTGATGACTATAGCAATTCTTGCATACACGGTTTTCTCCATAATTTTCATCACTATTCTCCAACGGAAATGAGCAAGTATTTAGAACATGGACTGGAATATTGCAGTATGTGCATCTGTGTATACCACCGGGAATATCTCCATTCGCACAGGCAGGATAAACGGTGGATGCAACAGTACTACTCTTAACATATTCATCTTTTCGTGATTTTTGCATGCTAGGTGTTCTTTCACCTTTCCAATTTTCAATTTCACTTAGAGCAGAATTTGTTTTAAAAAACTTAGAATTAGTTGGTGAGAACTAGAAACATAGAAGACTGTTGGTGAAAGTGTACTATATTATCACATTGAGAGCATGAATTCATTTGGCCGTCGTCACTTGTATAGCAAACATTACAATTTTGCTTATCAACGCTATTTAACTGTTTGCTTAAATCAGCTTGAAACATTAGAGTTTTTCCTTTCAAATAATTGATTTGCATGTCAACGAATTTATCGACTCTGATTGGATTGTTGAACTTCTGCATGAGATTACTCTTCATTTTATTAAACTTTCCTTCAACACCCAGCTAAATATTTGTCACAAGTTCTTACATAAGTTTTTATGTAATTTCTCATGTAATTTCTTATGTAATTTCTTATGTAAGTTCTCATGTAAGTTCTTATAAGAGTTCGTGTGTCAGTCGTTTAACCGTATTCAATTACTATGTAGAATACAATTACATAATATACATGGTGAATTTTAAAGTTTTTTCTGCATAAAAGCTGTTAGAATAGCTAATATAAATTAGTAAATACAAAAAAAAACATCTCTTACCTCCACTTAGGGGATTTGAACCTGGTACGCAGAATCCCTATTTCCGCTTAGGCAGTAAAAATTTTCAAAGCGTACCGCTTTTTCTGTCACGCCTATTTAGATATAATAATACCGTTCTCTCTCTCTCTCTCTCTCTCTCTCTCTCTCTCTCTCTCTCTCTCTCTCTCTCTCTCTCTCTCTCTACTGAGGAACGCCGAGTTTACGCTGCTGCCAGCCAAAATATATAGATATACTATATCACATACGTCTACAAGCAGTTAAGTATGCATGCACACGCCCATACACACACATGCTGTGCACGACTGCTGACCAATAAGTAGCCAAAGATGCATGTTTACGCTATCGCCAGCAAGAATATTAATCTGTCTAATTCAGAAATCAAAGGTGAGGTGAGTCGTCTACAAGCCACAGAGAGAGACTGAGGGATATGACAGTTGCCGTACATCCGTGCATGTGTATTGGTTTGTGTCTATCGGTTACAATTGACGCGTATAAATATACCCTTACTTTTTAAGCATGTTGTTGTTTATATTTCACCAAATGCTAAGATAAATAAAATTATTCGATTTTTCCGGCTTAATTTGCTACCATATTCAGATATTCGTTCTACTATATTGCAAGAAAATTACAATTCTTTGCCTATGATTGTTTCAGGCCATTTGAATATTAATTACAATAATAAAAATTCGCAGCCTTTAATAGACTTTTTCACGGTTTTTTACATTCGCATATTAATAATAATCGACATCAATATACCATAGGTAGTACGAAAATAGGTGGTATTTTTTCGAGATTTTGAGTAAAATTGCATCTACAAAATTTATTTCTTACTATAGCTACCACAAACCAATTGTTACTATTGTATAGAACGATGACCAACACACTTTGTAATGAATAATCATGTAAATATTTTTTAGTTTGATTTTTTTTTTGGTACTTTTTCTACTTATTAATAGAAAATATGATATGCAATTTCGCATTTTTCATTTACTGAGGACACAACTACTATTTGTAAGGTCGACTTTTTGAAAATCTTAGGAAATTAAATTTGTTCGTGTTGCATGTCTCACAATGCAATAAAAAATAGCACATATCTATATCCATGTTTTCACATCTTTCTAGGGTCGAATGCGACACTACGACTATTTTTTTTTTTTTTTTTTTTTGTGAAGGGAGGAGAAATGCATTAAGGCACACCGCAAAGACAGCGGTAGTGTGGGACTCGGTAGATTTTTTTTTATTAGACCACCCATACCCACTATAACCCCCCTAATGCCGCGTGGCTTTCGTTCCATCCTGGAACCACGTTAGCACTACTTCAAGGAAGTGCCACCAGGGAGACCATCGCGTCTCACAGCATTAGCGAGCAAGCTCGCTACCATTTACTAGAGGGGCCAATCCTCTCGAGTCCTGAAAAGTACTCGGGGTCCCTGAGGACCTGCATCTGTGTCTAACTCTCCTACGTAGGCTGCATTTAAGCAAGCGCCACTAAATGCTTGATGCTTTCTCTGGCTCGTAAGCACATATACTTAGAGCAGCATGGGTCCGCAGAAACCTATGCTCCTACTGAAGACTTTCTTGCCTTGGATAAGCCCTGATTGGGCCTTTTTTCTGGCCTCTTCCGGTTTCACACCGGAAACACAGCTTTGACCTATCTGCTTCTTTGCATTCTGCTAAGATATGTCCATATCTCAGGCATTTGTAACCTATTCTTCTTGGAATTTGGCAACTTACGAAGCCGATTCTTAGTCCACCTAAGTTTTCCGCTTGCCTTGCTGTGAGTTTATCTACTGTAATGAGCGCCATTTTTTGTCCTCTCGTATTAGGTTTAAGAAGCGTCACTTTCAACTTCGTACTCTGTTGTTCGAAAGTTTTTAGAAAAGCCTTCTCAACCTCTTTTTCTTTAACCATATCATCCAGGTCTTGAACCTCGAGTGCCATCTTTGTACTGTCTACTACCACCGTTCCTAGTCCAGCTACCGACTTTTCGACTTGCTGCGAGAGTATAATCGCATCATTAAGCCCGTTCTATTTCCTTGAGAGCAGTATTCAGGGTTCTTTTCTGTACATACCTTCGGACAAAATCTCTCCTATGTTCCCTGTACTTCAGAAATTCAGAGGAGTCCTTCTAACCTTTTGAAAACCTTTCTTCAAAAAGTAAGCCTTGTCTAACCAACCACCTCAGCTACTGTCAGTTGTTTAAAAGCAGCTTTGAGGCCTTCCTTGACGACGTTTGCAGAATTCTCATACTTTTTGTTAATAGCTCCGAGCGTGTTTTTGATCTCTCTTGTTACAGATTCAACTAGCTCAATCTTCTCGTTCGCTTGGCCATTAATGCAATGCCATTACTTTTCATGTAGGCAAGATCTTTTTGATTTAGTCTGATTTCTCAAATCAGTCACCTTACTACTCTCGCTAACGTTACTGCCTATGCTCTAAAGGCTTCCTTTTTTTCCTGTATCCGTTGGAAAAGGCCATGGAACATTTAACAGTCCCTGTTGGCCATGAGACATGTCTTTGTGGCCCCCCTCCCCTGAATCTGTCGGGCCAGTGGCAGTCACCTGGGCTTGCACTGGATCGGAACTGCCGGTAAATTTTCTCAAAGAGGTTACCGCCTGGGGTACTACTTTGACATTGATGTTCTTCATTTTGAGTTCTTCTTGAGATCATGTTGACCTGTGAAAGCCTACACTCCCCTTTTTTCGAACATGAGTATCTGGAAATGGTGAAAACCAGCACAGCAGCCCACTTCATTGCCAAAGATAGGCGCTACTTGCACGGGCCGTCCAGGAGTCGCCACTCTCCTTCAGTTTCACAAACATAGACTGCCGTGGCGTTGAGTGAGAAGTATGAAAGTAGTAATTGTGTGTAGTGCTTGTATATGTTAGTACACTCCAGCTGTTCCAGCGAGACGAGTGGCAGGCATACAATTCCACGACCGGTGCAGACAACCTGCTAATACGAGCTGGCGTATACATATTTTGAGAATAGGCAGTAATCCTAGATTAGTCAGCCCACTACTTCTTTTTTGTTTATGAAGCAAGCAGCCATATCAGATGTGGTTGCCCAGACTTACCCGAGCCTCATCGTCCGGCTTCACCCATTACCAGAGCCCCCACACCAACTAGGAAGAGACACCGCCGCACACAAAACCAAAACAACTCGTGAGTATACCTGTGTTAGTTTAGTGAGAGTGTGATGCATGTATCTGAGAATAATATTATAACCGCCGCTTACTTCTATACACGAGGGGGTGCTAGTTTTTGTTGGCCCGCATTAAGCATTCTGGCGTCACCCACAGCGGCAGTAAAGAGCACAAACAGCGCTGGCCCACGTACCCACACTAATGAAAGCAGAGAGCACACAGCTCACGTCCCCACAGATACAGACACGTGGGCGGCATCAAATGCATTGAGGCACACCGCAGGGACAGCGATAGTGTGGGACTCGGTGGTTTTTTTTATTAGATCACCCATACCCACTAAAACCCCCCTACCATGCCGCGTGACTTTTGTTCCACCCTAGAACTGCATTAGCATTACTTCACGGTGAAGCCACTCAGAAAAACATCGTATCCCGCAGTATTAGCGAGTAGGCTTGCAAGCAGCTGCTGGAGGTGCCAATTCTCTCGAGTCCTGAAAATGACTTGGGGTCCCTAAAGACCAGCACCCACTCCCTAGCGCTCCGTTGTAGCCTGCTTTCTTTGCAAGCGCCACTTACTGCTTGATGCTTTCCCTTGCTGATAAGTAAATAAACCTAGCGCAGCCTGGGTGCGCATTTCTTAAAAAAAAAAAAAAAAAAAAAAAAAAAACCGTGCCGCCTAGTCAGCGGCTCTACAAGCCCACACGGCGGCTCTCTCCTCTTCTTTCTTTTGACGGACCACTGATCCAACGTAGCTGTCCACAGCCCTCTATCCCTTTTCGGTACGGAGCATCTTAGAGTTGATGTTTTCGGGAGTGGGGGCCACGCTGAGCCTGTTCAGTAGCTGCTAGCGCTCACGGTACCATCTCTCGCACAAAAAAACGTGTGTTCGATGGTATCATCCATTGCAAGGCAGTGAGCGCATCTGGGGGATGCTTTCACTGCCACGCAATGGAGATAGATATCGAACTGACCATGCCTGGAGAGAAACTAGGTGAGGAAATAATTCAACTCTCCGTGCCCTCTCTTCACCCACGGTTGTAGGGTATCAACCGGTGCGTCCATCTACCCACATCAGCCTGATTCTACTCCTGTTGCTACGTCGTCAATGTTTCCTCCCGCCTCGCCTGTCACTGTTACTTACGTCACCGGAGCCCAGGAATTGCCTTCGCCGCTCCAGCGCAAGAAACACGACAGGAATCATTCGTGCTATCACCGTAACAGCAGCAGAGGAGACCGTGCGGTAAGCACAGACGATTCTTAGGGATCCGATGCGCTGCACCAAAGTGAGGCGCTCTTGGACGTTCCGTCTTGCCAGTGCATCCGCCTACACCTCTGCACCATACAGCAGTATTGAGTTGTAGACAGACGCAAGAAGTCTTCTTTTGGCTTCCCTCAGGCCCCCAACGTTCGGCATCAACCGTGTCAGCGCTCCCACAACCTTGGCGGCTTTATCGGCTGCTCTCTTGATAAGCACCCAGAAAATGAGCCGTGAGTCGACCCATACCTCCAGGTAGCGCACAATCAAACTTGCGCAGATTGCCTCACCCAAAACGCTTCGGTAAAAGTTCCCTCCAACCATCTTTGCCTGGTACGGACGACCATCTCTGTCCTGTCGATCGCTAGTTCGTAACCGTAATCCCGCAGCCACTCCGATACTATCACAACTGCCCACCGGATTTTACGCTCGGCCTCCTCTCGAGATCTCGCTGTGGCGTGCAATGCTATGTCATTAGCAAAGTCCGTCAGCTTGACCCCTGGAGGCATTTTAAGGCGCAGAAGTTGATCATAGACCAGGTTCCATAAGTCGGGGCCAAGCGCCTTTCTTTTGGTCCGTCCTTCGTGTCGTACCAGAGAATACGATCCTGGAAATAGCTATCCAGTATTTTTCTAAGGTAGTCCAAAACATTCTGGCGCCTTAAAGCCCTCATTATGTTGGACCATTTGGCCGAGTTAAAGGAATTTTTCACGTCGAGAGTCACCAGGACACAGGCACTCCTTGACTCCTTGTCTTATGTGAGGCATTCCATGCCTCCCTTACCGACTCAAGAACCTCAGCCACAGCCATGAGCGTCGAACGTCCCCCTCGAAAACCGTACTGATTGTCCGAGAGACTGCATTCCCCTCTTAAACGAATTCGTATCAGCCTCTCGAGCATTTTTTCCGTATTGTCCAGCATGCACAAGGGTCGAAGCGACGACGGGACCAAGGGGGGTGGTTTGCCTTTGTCCAAAAGAACGAGTTTCTGGATCTTCCACTGCTCGTTAAACAGTCCAGTAAGCAGAGACGCATTGAACATGTCCAGCAACAGATGTAGCTTTCCCGTGGCTATGACTTGGAGGACTTTAGACGGCACCTCGTCTGGGCCAGCGGCCTTAAGACCCAGTCTCCCCGAGACCACCGACCTCAATTAATTGGGGGTAAAAAGAGGCACCTCGCCCACACTTATGTCCTCCCGCCTTCTCTCGGGGTACTCTGGAAAGAGACAGGAGACCACCCTCTCCAAAAAGGTAGGCTTTATCAGCAACATCGGGTCCGAGTCCTCACTAGGATACTTATTGCGTCTCTGTACGTGGCAATACCCACCTTTGCACTTTCACGATTTCTGTGTCGCTGTGAAAGACGGCGTAGGCACTGCGCCTCTCCGCGCAGGTTGGCAATTTCTTCGATCCACTAGTAGCATGAACGCCCACCCTGCCTGGAAATTCTTTTGGGTACACGCGTCACACCATTCCTTGACATGTCCTATGGTACTGGCTACGGAACCTACGACACCTCTGCTGATTTTGTGATCTTGGTTTAATACTCAGGAAGGGGTGCTCTAGTCATGGCTTCCCGCAACAAATCTTGATTGAGCTCCACCACGTTCCACCCGGCCGCGCGCCTTCGAGGTACTTATTGCAAGCTTACACCACGTTTTTTGTTTACCATGAATCTGACATGTTGGTGACTACTAACCGTGTAGTCCTCCAGAACCCGCCAGTCAGACACCCGTCCCACGCAAATTGTGGTGACGCTAGTATAAGGTCAATGATCGTGCCCCTGTTTCTGGGTCGCCTGAACGTTGCTGAACTATCAGAGTTCATGACGATGAGATTAGCCTTGCAGCTATCTCTAATCCACCCGCCCTCTGGAGTCGATTCTCGACTCCCCCCACGCGATGGCCTTGGAGTTGGAGTCGCCGGCTAGCACTACGTCACCATTCTCTCCACACACGTGAACAGCATACTTGAGTTCGGCAAGCCGCCCTCTAAAGACGCCAATCAGAATGTTAGGGGAAATGTAGCAGCTCACGTGGTATACTCTTCCACACCTGATCAACACGAAACCGTCTCCACCTCCGGTGTCGGATACGGAGAGCTTGTCGATGTGGATCAGGATGGCCGCACATCCAGTCCTGTCGCAGTACCAGCTCTGACCAGGTAAAGTGTGGGACGGCTCATTTATAAAGAGCAAGTCCACACCCTGGGTGCGGGAAAACTTGTCCAGCAGATCGTGCGCAAGCCCAATCAAGTCTTATGTGGTCCTTCTTGTCTAAGGTTGGGGTGGATGCCGTTGGCACTTCGACGTATGCTATACGATTTCCTCCAACAATGACAGAGGAAAGTCGCACAACCACATCAGGAGCCCTCCCTTAACCAAAGCAGTCCACTTGTGCGGCTTTAACGTCTGCTCCGTCACCGTAGAATCGACGTCCCTTATTTTCAAGATCAGGCGTGGGGCGAGAGTTCCAACGCCGCCAGCGTCCGCCACAGCATTTTTAAGTACCTCAGTCAACGAATCGTGGCGCTCGGGCGCGGTGTTCCTTGTCCTGTTCTCGTCTCTCTGATAGACTCCACGTCCGCCCCAAGCCCGACAGCATTGACCCTCTTTATTAATGTTAGTACCTTGGTATACTTTTTGCCCTCCAACGGTCTAACCAGGATGGCCTCAGGCCTAGCTCTCCGACTTTTTTCCCCGGTGACGTAAGCCGGCCATCCAGTGCCTTCAGAGTGTTTTTTGTTTTCCACTTTTTTTTTTTTTTTTTTTTTTCCTTTTGTTTCTTGACTTTCGTCCACTTTTAATTTTTGGTCTGAACGTCAGCCTCAACGTTTTCGGGGTGCAGTGGAAAACAAGGCCCTTTCGCCTTTTTTGTGGCCTTCCTAGGAGTTGCTCCCCCCCCCCCAACCCCGTTTTCATATGGCCTTCTGCTTCATTTCTAGTTATTTTGCGAGCTGAGCAAAATCATCCATCTCTTCTATCTTTTCCCAGAAACGCTGAAGGGCGCTTACAGCTACCGTTGCCAACTAGACGTTGTCTTTTATAAACGTTATTTTTACTTGTTACTAAGCAATGTTATTTACTTTATACTAATTTACTTGTGTATTATATTTTTTCTCTAATTTTAATAAATATTTTTCCAGATTTAATTTATGGATAATTGTTTCTTTACAGTCTGAAAAAATTTAACATCCTACACTGTGAGAAGGTAACAGTTTGTAACAATGAAATTCGCTACTTTCTTTCATAGTTTTAGCTGTGTCATAGCGAGAGTCTATTTTTTTCTTGTGAGTAGTAACGGAACTATTTTTCTAGACGAACTCATAGATGTATGTCATATGGCTAGTGCTGGAGACGTTCTCTCCAAGGGTCTTATTTTTCGCAGACGTCACGTGACCAGAGAGGCAGGAGATTCAAACCAATAACCCCGAGAATTTGTGAATAATGGTGCCAGGTTTTGCGCGTTATCTAAATATAATTGCTGATATTTGCCGGTAACAATAATTTTTTTCGTAGACGTCACGTGACCCGGTGAGCTTATATGCTTAAGAATGGTATGCATAACTCACATATACATCCACCACTACATCCAAAGTATTATTGATGACTAGCGGCTCCCCGTCTCACCTTCGCCCGAGAATCAATAAATGGAACATCGTAGTGCGTTGACATGTAAACGCTTTCAGTTAAAAATTTTACATCTATTTCTAACACTTCTCAAAAAAAAATCTTCTGATTAAAAACATATTTGTTTGGAATTCATAGAGTTTATTTGATCAAGTAAAAAGCTGTAAAAAGTAAAAAAATTATATTTATGCTGCAAAGTACCGTGCATTCCTTATGCCACAAAATAATCGTTGGCCATAAAAGGCCGTTTATTTGCAGTTTCTCCTGTATAATCTATGTATTAGGGCTATTTTTGAAAGTTGTCAAGATTTAAAACTCACAAAAAATATTTAATTGAAAAAAAATTTTTTCTCTTATCTCAGAACTTTATCACCACAACATCAAAGTCCTGGAGTTTAATCTTTACATTTTTTATCGGCACAAAAATACAAATACATATTCTACCTATTTAAAAATCTGGAAGATTCAAGAAATCACTATGAGGGTTATACTCATAGAGGTATAAGAATAGAGCACACCAGCGGTATATCAGCCTGTAAGTGGTAGCGAGATCAGCGTAAAGAGGGACAGCTGCACATAAGAGGAATAGTGTCCTTGTCTAGCCAAGCGCTGTGATTGGTCGACTCTCCCTCCTGCTCTCCCGATCACGCAAGTAGAGCAGACGGACAGAGAGAGAGAGATAGAACTCCCCTTATGCAGTTTTCTTTCTCTTAGCTGATCATGCGAAAATCGCTCCCTTGCGTGCTCTATTCTTATACCTCTATGGTTATACTAAAAATCTTATCTCTCACTTAATAAATTCTTGAATTATCGATTTTGATGCTGCTTCAATCTTGGTAAATGTTTAGCATTATTTTCTTGACACCTAAAATTATATTCATTAGATGTATTTAAAGTTTTCCTTCCACTTTAACTTCTTGCGACTTTTGGCCAGTATTGCTAAATCATGGGAAATGTACCTTTTCGTGGGAATTTTTAACATTTTTTGAGAAACTTAGGAAAACGGGAAAAATGTTACAAATATGGAAAGTTTTAGAAAATTATCGAATAAAAGTTTCAAAAAGGAGATGGATTAGTTGAGACATTAAAAATATAATAAAAAAGGAGTGAAACAAGTTTTAATAACAGAATGTCTTTTTATTTTTCAGTCATAAGTCATTACGCTTAACCAGAATGTACTTCTTGCGACTATTAGCATAGTTAAGACTTTGGTGAGACCTAAAGGCTAATTTTTTCGACTTTTAAAGGCTATAATGTACATATTAGCATAATAGTTTTACGTCCGATGACCCTGAAAAGGACTAGTGAGCTTCTTAAGTAAACTCTTTCTTGACTAAAGTTTCCAGCAAATGTGATTGCCTCTATACCTCAGGGTAATCTTCTCTGGACTGTTATTGTAGCAAGAGACTTATCGGGAGAAAAACTACAACGTTTGAAACTTTGGAGATAGTTGTAGAGCTTTTTCCCAACGTCTTCAGGTATTATGTCAAAGATGTCGGTATCTAAAACACTGTCTTTTTTGCAGACTCAGTTGTTTTGGGGATTTGAGGTGGAGAAATTGGTTCGTGATGCTTGTCTGTTGGAGACTGTCCGGTTGGCTCAAGTTTATTTTTCCTTCATAGCTGTTAGGTTCTCCCAGCGCAGACCTTGGAGAAAATCGGTGATTCCTAGGTTCCCAGGCTTGCCTTGAGTTGTAAGAGTAATGTAGGGTCATCGGTGGCTGAGATTCCCAGCCTGGTGACGAATAACTCTGCTTGTAACGTCTGCCAGTGAATGACTGACTTGTTTTAATAGTAGCCGGCTTTACATAGTCTTTTAGTCAACGAATCGTTTTTGGAAATGGTAGTAAAAATGTATTTGTTGGCAAGGTAGTTTAAATTTAGGTAGTCCTAAAAAAACCAATGAGATTGATGGTTAAATAGGGAACGTTAATACTCAAAGTGGCCCTGGAAAGGGCCAGTAGTGAAACTTCCAGCTGTTCCTTATCATTATTCTTGATGATAGAGAGCTAGCTGTGGCTAGCTTAACTCTTACCCTCGAAGTCTGTGTGTACGGAGTCTGTAACGAAGGGAGGTACGCCACTGACCAAAGAATACCTCGTCTTCGAGTCGTTCCCCGGATAACCAACCGCTCATCGTTAGTTGGGAGAGTGGGCCTGGAAAATACCTTTTCTGTAGGTATGCCTTCAGGATGACCACTAAGAAGGAAGTGGCTGCCCGTACTCTTCAGGACTGTCTTCCCGGCCTTGCATTTAAAGTAGAAAATTCTCTGACGGCACCAGGCCGGATGGTTGAACGGCTACAAAGCTCTGAAGCGTTGGAGCAGGTTGCTTTCTAGCTAGACACGTCTCCTGGCTTTTCGCTGGGGACGTTGACGTTCCAAACGCCTATTTTTTTGCGAGACTTGATTATCTTGGCCATCTGGGGGAGCCAACCAATTTATTTCGCTTGCTCATGACAAAAGAAAGTCATCGGTAGCCGGGATGCCCAGCTGCACGACTGATATCTGAGAGCTTGGTGTACTGTTGATGAACGACTTGAACAATCCAAAATCTAATGGGGTATCTTACAACCACTTTTCACTATTTTTGATTGCTGGTGGTTTCAATTTTACCTCGACGCTATGACAGTGGTCAATTTTCATTTTCATTCCTTCAAAATCAAATATCTCAAGAACGAAGCTGTCTAGAACGATGATTGTTTTTGGAGTATGCCGCTAAGATAATACAGAGTATCAGAAGAATGTTTATAAAAGGGTTTGTCGACTCTCTAACCTAAAAATTTTACAATAACCACTAATTTTTTTTATCTATTTATGTTCTAAATCAATTATCTACAAATAAGAGCTATCTAGAGGTATAGTTTTTATTGGAGCTGATAGTCTACATGACATACTTTAGAAAAATAACATTAATATACATTTTTAATGACTTCCTAACCTCAACACTTTACGAAAAACCAAAATTTCATTAATTTTTTTTTGTTTCTAAATCGAATATCTGAAGAAGAAAGGTATCTAGAACAATGATTTTTTTTGGAGCATGCAGTTTAGATGATACAGAGTATCAGAAAAATGTGTAATGAAAGTGTTTGTTGACTTTTTATCCTTAAATTTTCATGATAAACACCAATTTTTTTTTACGGTTACTGTCAAAATCAGTTATATCAAAATTACAGCAAGCTCGGAAAGTAATTTTTATTGGAACATTAGGTAAGATAAAAAAAAGTGCTTATACATACGTGTGATGACTGTCGAACCTCCAAATTTCACAAAAACCACGAATTTTATGAATCGTGTTTTTTTGAATCTAACATGTAAAACAGAGAAACCTGAGACAATAATTGTTTTAAGAGCTTACAAGTATGGTGAGATGTGTATTAATCGGATCCACTAATTTCACTCATCAATATTGATAAAAAAAGTCATAAATGTGATTTTATAAGTTTACCACTAGAAGTTGAGGAATTGTTATTGAAGACAAGGAAGAAATGAAATAACAGTGTCTTTTTACTTGAATATTTTAAAAATTTGGAGTCTAAGGTTTATATACATATTTACAGCTTAAAATTATAATGATGATACAGTACTTTCAAATAATTGAATTTTTTATACGAATGATGTACATGAGTAGTTCCAAACATATGTGTATGAAAACGCTAACAAGAATACTTATTTTTAGTGTACTTGTGATTGAAATTATATTGTTAATTAAATTACAAAAAATATTCACATTTTTCGAAGAAAAATTAATGCTAATAACTATATGACTGAAAAATCGTTACTGTAATCGTTACAGTAAGTTTCATATGTTAAGTTTTATTTAACCTACAAAAAATAAAATGCATTTTTTTTTGGAAAATTTTCAAGTTGAGTACTTCTTAGAAACCCTTATAACAGTTCGTCTGTTACTCCACATTATCTCACCTGCACACTTGAAAAGTAATCATCAGTCTAGCTTACTCAGATTTGAAATATCAGGACTAGAAAAAAACAATATAATTTGTGATTTTTTTTTAAATTGTAAGGTTTAGGTAGAAATCAGACAGATGTGTAAAAATTTTTATTTATTTTCCACTATCTTACCGGTACGCTCTAAAGAAAACCATAGCAGCCTACTCAAAATCAAAGATATTTAAAATTAAGAATAAAGGCATGTGGAAGCTTGTGTTTTTCGTTGAATTTTATGGTAAAGAAGGCACAAGGTATATAAATAAACATTATTTTGTTACCCTATATCATCTTACTCACACGCTTCTAAAACAATCATTGTTCCAGCTTACTCTGTTTTACATAGTAGATTCAGAGAAATACGATTTATAAAAATTAAAGTTTTTGTAAAATTTTAAGGTTAGAGTCATAAGACATACATATAAAGATTTTTTCATTTTTTTCATCTTACCTTAATGCTCCAACAAAAAACAACATCCTAGGTTGCTCTCACTTCGAAATAACTAATTTTCACAGTTTGCTTATGGAAAAATAAGTGTTTATCGTAAAATTTTAAGATTAGATAGACCTCAGACGAGTTCATAAATACCTTTCTATAATTTTATATTATCCTATTTTCACTTTTGAAAATAACAAACGTTTTAGCTCTATCTGTGCTAAAGTATCAAAATAAAAAATAAAACGTTCATAAAATTCATGGGTTTTGTAAAATTTGGAGGTTAGATAGTCATCACACGTATGTATAAACACTTTTTTTCTATCTTACCTATATGCTCCAATAAAAAGTACCTTCCGAGCTTGCTTTAGTTTTGATATAACCGATTTTGACAGTTTACTTATGAAAAAACTTGTGTTTATCAAAAAGTTGTAAGGTTAGGAAATCGATAAACAGTTTCATCAACATTTTTCTGATACTCTGTATCATCTTAACTGAATGCTCCAAAAAAACTCGTCGTTCTCAATAGCTTCGTTCTTGAGATATTTGATTTTGAAACAAAAAAAAATTAATGAAATTTTTGTTTTTCATGAAATTTTGAGGCAAAGAAGTCATTTAAAATATATATAAATGTTTTTTTACTATAGTATATCATCTAGACTATAAGCTCCAATAAAAGTTGTACCTCGAGAAAACTCCAATTCGTAGATAATTGATTTTGAAAATAGTTGGATAAGAAAGATTAATGGTTATCGTAAAATTTTGAGATTAGAAAGTTGACAAACACTTTCATAAACATTTTTTTGATACTCTGTATATCTGAACTGCATGCTCCAAAAAAAAAAAATCATCGTTCAAGATAGCTCCCTTCTTGAGATATTTGATTTGAAAAGAATGAAAATGAAAGCCACCTAGAAAATCTACTGAACTAAAGCGCAAAGCTAGCTTATTTTATTGAATCTTTGAGCTTGTTTATTCGTATTGTTATTAACTTTTTCAAGAAAAAAAACTATGCGAAAACCATCTCAGAATTATCAAGAATTAGTATGCAAAATTTCAGCAAAATCGGTTCAATAGTTTTTGTGGTTAGCGATTACAACGGTTTTAGTGACTATATATTAGTAAGATTTTCTCAAAAATGTAAAAGAGAAATTTTATTCTGTAAGAAATATTATAAATGCATGTTGCAACCTGCTTTTTACTCAGTATTTAACGATGTCGACAAGTAGCAAAAAGGAAAAGGGTACTATAAAAGAGAAGATCCCTTTTCTTACAGGGAAGGACTAGAAGAAAAAATAATAAAACAAGAAATGGAAAAAAAAATATAACAAGAAATAAAAAAATAAAAAAACTAATTAAAAGAAACAAACCAGGGGGTATAAATGGGTCATGGAACCCATGGTAAGAACGTAAATTTGTTTTTTTTTTTTTTTTTTCATTTCTTGTTTTATTAATTTTTTTCTTTTTTTCATGTCCCTGTATTTATGCATGACGTACTAACGAAGTTAAACTATCGTGAGTACTGCACTAAATTTTTTTTTTTTTTTATGCGTTTTTCAAGTTTTTGTTTCAGTTAACTACATGAGTGCAGTACTTATTTTTGTAGAGCTCCGTTCTTCCTATAGGCTTGGCGACCCCGTTGTTACCTGAGAAATTGTGTGTCTTTTTACTCATGTCATGTTTAAAGAACTTCGTTTTTGCCGTGGGTCCCACGACCCATTTATACCCCCTGGTTTGTTTCTTTTAATTTGTTTTTTTTTTCATTTTTTTTTTTTTTTTTTTTTCATTTCTTGTTTTATTTCTTTTCATAATTCATTTAATTACTTTTTTTCATTTTTTTGTATTTCCTTCATTTCATTTCTTTTTCATTTTTCTATTTATTTATTTTTTTCATTTCATTGCATTTTTTTATGTCTTTTTTTATTTAATTTCATTTTATTTTCATATTTCATTTCATTAATTTTTTTTCTCACTTATTTTTTGGCAAATGTATAGCCAATTAAAACAATATTTGTTTTATTTTTGTATAATTACTTAATGACATTTTGCCATTAGTTGCTTATCAAATTCAAAATAAGCACCCTTAATAGTTATTTACGTAACAAGTGCGAAAAAGGCGATTTCCCGCACGAGTAGTGATTGACTCACACGAGTGTCCGGAGTTGACGGGAACGAGTACCAGTTGAGCACATGAGTGCGCACGAGTGTGATCGCAAGGTACGAGTTACCGTCACCGGCCACGAGTGCGAGTCTATCACACGAGTGCGGGAAATCGTCCCGCACGAGTTGCGTACAAGTTTTTTCGCAATGTGTGAAAAAAATAGGTACAAAATAGGTATGAATTTTGACTTCCAGTGTGTAGCAAAATTTTTTCTGGTGTGTGGCAAAACCTTTTCCGCACACTGTGCGGCAAAACCTTTTCCGCACACCTTTGTCGCACACTATGTGGGAAAATCGATTTTCCACACTAATACCAGTGCGGAAAACACCCATTTTCCGCACACTATTGCAAAAAAACTATTAAAATCATATGTATTTTGAAATATAAGTATTTAATGATCTTACATAATTTATTCATTATTAATTTAATAATTTACTATATTTATATAATTATGTGACATTGTTACATAATTTGTTTGTCGAATTCGAAATAAGCGCCCTATAAACCATTGATACGTTCTTTAACTCTATTGTATGTATTTATTATAATAATTTACTAATAACAGTAATTGTTATCATTATTTTAATTCCAAAAAAACATCAGGTTTCAAAAAAATCGGTTGGTATTTTATGCATCAAGAACATAAAATACTAATATTTAATGTGTAATAACGCGCCTTATTCGATTTAGTACATAATCGTATTTATGCTAATTAAATTTTTTTTTTTTTAAATTTATTATTAAGATAAGAAATTTCTTTTTAGAATCAAGAGACTTCTAGTAAGTGACTTCCATTTTGTGGAAATTTGTAGTTTCTAAAATTTCAGCCCCCCAAGCACGCAACATAAAGAACTTTGTTTTAAAAAACAATTAAATAAATAATTTATCATAAGTTGAACGTATTATCAGTGAATGCATATGAAAATAAAAAATAAGTCACGAACCACAGGATAAGTACAATGTAACATCGGTGTATCCATATTAATTTTTTTTTCCTTGCTTCAAAACTTTCCGTGCCGATTTTAAAATACAAAACACAGGGGTCAATGTGCATCTGCAAAGAGGTGAATCACCTACAAGATTGCTTGTAGCTAAGGTATTACGACCATGCATGACTCACATACATGCACGCTGGCCCATGCTGACTGGAAAAGAAATCAAACGAAATACTTTTCAAAGCATAAAATAATAAAGTAACTTTAAGGAACTAACAGATGCAAAAGATTAACGGGGAACAGCTGCGCTGAAGTTAAATATTAGATATTAGTATGTATGAATCGAGTTTAATGTTAAAAACTAGAATAACTCAGAGTTAAGACCCATAGACTAAGCGAGAATAGTAGCAAATGTTAAAATTATTACATATTGCTAATACAACCTGTACACGCTACACCATTACACCTGCACACCATTAGCCAGCAGCAATATTACATAAACCTACGAAAGCAATCTTGTTGACTTTCAAAGAAGTATCCGATTTTTACCATTCATGTTCGCAGGCTCACACTTTACTGTATAACCCTTTTGTATCGCGTTAACAATTTCATAAACATACTGCAATAGCCTAAATTGTGATCTTGTTAAAAAACTGTCATGGTTTCCAATGTAAAGGAAAACGGGAAAGTAAAGGCACTTCCCCCTTTCCCTGACGCAGAGATGTCGAGAGAGAGTCCGCACTCTTGCCCCAATACGGGTAACGGAATTTCCGATTTCCCAGGGCACCCCGAGCCGACTTCCTCTCCTACGACAATCAGAAAAACCCATAGTTGACCAAATGCTACTAACATTTTGAAATACATTTACAACTAACAATAAATGAAAACTATCGGTAAATCTAAGTAAGTTAACAATATAATAGTTCGCGACGAGCTCCCACTACTGTTTCTATAGATGTACGTGTTAACCAAAGAAACCGCTGTTGTTAAATAATCATTTATGAAAATTTATCAGTCCGATCAATGCTCACATGTACAGTGGAAAAGCTAGCAATTATTACAGTTGTTAACTACTACTAAGACTATTATTAATACCATAAAGTACCGAACACTTATTCAATCAAACCTGAATGTTAAGCGATTTTCACCGCTCTTTTTGCATTGGGTTCGATTGAATGGGTGAACAATGGTGACTGTTTGTTAATACTTATTAATACTACATCTTAACATTAAGATTAAGTTATGATAAAATCTTGTAACTTTTGATGTAAAAGGGAAAGGAAGGGCATGAGTAAGTGAATCACCTTCCCTTCTCTTGACGCATAGAGGAGAACAAGCCGGATGTGGGATATGCCAATTTCTGAGTTGCTAAACTAGAGCAGTTCTAGCCAATTAGATTTTGGTCTATTGTCTTTTCTTCAAAATTTTCCCCCGGCAAGTTTTCCTTCGTTTTTCGAGCCAGCGCGTGACCGAGGTCCGCTTCTCGCAATAAAAAGGCCCGTAGGCCCAGAGAAAAATCAGTTCAGTTCGGCACGCGACATTCGACGATACCCTTCAAGGTAGACTGAGTAGTGAGAGTCCGTCTCTGCTACAACCCAGTCTACTACGAAGCGAGGACACAGTCGAATTTCGTTGTCACCCTCGAACGATTAACTGGTAACCTGAGTCCGCCTCTACTGCCAATTGATCTTCTTCGAGCGCGGTTTCTGTCTACGCTGGTTTAACGCCTGTACCAAGTTTTCCCTTTTAAATAAAAGTAAGTGACAAGGTATCAGATTTCTAAAGATTCTTTCTTCCTATTAAGTGTTTCTTTTAGCGTGAACGCCATTACTCGACATAGTATTGGTACCCGTGGATCACCGGGAAATATAAAGTGTTTTTGTTTGCGCGAACGCCATTACTCGCTATAATATTAGTACCCGTGGATCACCGGGAAATATAAAGTGTTTTTCTTGCGCGAACGTCATTACTCGCTGTAATATTAGTACCTGTGGATACCGGGAAAAATCAAGTGTTTTTGCGCGAATGCCATTACTCGCCATAGTGTTGGTACCTGTGGATTACCGGGAAATATAAAGTATTTTTCGTGAACGCCATTACTCGTCATAGTATTGGTACCCGTGGATCACCGGGAAATATAAAGTGTTTTTCGCGAACGCCATTACTCGCCATAGTATTGGCACCCGTCGGTCACCGAAAATATCAAATTAGCCACGCACCTATGGTAGTGATACCATCAGAATAACAAGGACCGATCGGATTAAAGCAAATACTCACCACGAAATTAGTGTGTCAAAGTCAGATTGCGAGTTAACACGCCTCTTCCACGTACGATACCCTTACTCGTGACGGTGTTAACCGTTTTTAGATCGTGAACAAGATATACACCGCTCCTGGTAAAAGAGAGCCGTGAGCAAGTGCATCGGAATATTGCACAGCAGTCGGTCTTAGTCGCGTGAAAGCAGTCGTAGCCCTTTTTTGAGTACCGCGTCGTTAAGTTGAACTACCCCTTTAACCCCGCGTCCCATCTACGCGCCCAGTGTGAGTTCCGAGCTATTAAGCGAAAGCTTAGGCACGAATAATACGTTGCGCCGACGTAACAACAAGAAAACGATTTCTTATAGTCGGTAGTGCTCGTAGCAGAGTGGGTAAGGTACACGAATCGTATTCTGGTGGTCGAGGGTTCAAATCTCCTTATTGAAAAGTGTTTTTTTTTTTTTTTTTTAATTGTAAAAGAAAAAAATTCAAAGTTACAAAAAAATTATCATAGGAAATTAAAATTCGTTTAAAAATTAATTGCTTGGGAGTGTGAAGGAAATAGTGGGCCGTGGTGTGGGGGAGATTAGGGCAACATGGTTGAAAGATGTAGGGTGGGGTTGGGTGAGGGGAAGTGTGTAGGGGACCGATGGTGAGAGCGACGGGGTAAGGGGGAAACTTAGGAGAAAGAGACTTCCGGTAAGCTACTTCCATTTTGTACTATCTGTCGTTTTTAAAATTCCAGCCCCCCCCCCCAGTACGCGACATAAAGAACTTCGTTCTAAAAAAGAAATGGCTACTTTCAACGATAGAAAAATTCACGACCGATCGATTGTCTAGTAATCAAAAATATTTTCCACAGAAAAAATATTGCAAGAGAGTATAGTGGGTCACCATCATAGATCTCGTAATAGATATCCAAGGTTGTTACGACTCTGACAGAAATTTTATACCAAAAGAAGTTGCAGTGGTGTCAATACAAGCAAATGTCATAATTTATTTGTTAATTAAACTCCCTCGCCATTCAACGATTTACCTTACATTGTAAGAAAGTATAATAATTATCGCACGCTAGGAGTTTACGGTATAGAGTGGTTTGACGGAGATCTTACCATAAATTATTTAAAATATTATCTTATTACACTTACCAAAATTCTCAAGAGAATTTACACGTCTAGTAATGATGGAGCCAAATTCGTGAGTTCAATACTAGCACGAAAGGTTCATGACGTTTTACAAATAAGTACCTCATTCAAAATGCATGAAAATAAAAAAATTGGTTTGACAACTTGTCTAACGCATGCGCAAAAACATTTCGAAGACAAGCAGTCATTTTCTGCACTGTATAATTCTGCACTGCATGTTAAGAGAATGGATCATTAAGACTTTACTTCTAAAAAAAAACATTATCGCAGGATAGTGATGCATACTATAAAGCCTTCCAGAATCTGAAACGTCTAAGTCCGCTACCGCCATTCCCTGGATGTCCAGAGTTTGAAAGTAGCATCAGTGATAATAAATAAAATTAAACAAAAATTTTTTACTATACGTATATGAAAAAAGGTTATTGCAAAAATTTTTTGAAATATAGACAGCAAATTAAATTTTACGAGAGGTTACCAAAACCTTCGGATTATTTAAACGATCCTTGTTGACAACACAATCCGTGTGTCAGATGAACGAGGGATAACATAAAAGAAAATATAGAATTAGGTTAATAAAAATGAGTTTATTTCAAATAAACAACTGTGTACGATAGCCGGACGCCAGCGCTTACCTACGCCAATCGCTTTCCAAAGGCTACTGCCCTATCCTACGACGGTTTGTCTCGTCTCTCCTCCACCATCCTTCCCCTTCCCCGCTGCTCTTTTCTACGCTTTAAACTAGACGACCTGCGCGCGCCGATTACCGACATTCGGTTTACATGAAGCTCAAATATATTTGTACATTTCAGCGATATAACTTATAAGTATGAACGAGGCCGTGCGAGCAATATTTCGCGACGGTCAGCGACCGACTGTGACCGTTTTAGTATTGACATCCTCTACTCGTCAATCCGTATATTCCAGGGCAGAGTACCTTTCGCCTGAAGGACTAAGGTAGATCACATTAACTACCTCCCTGAAAGTTCGATCCACATTTCATTAACTCCCAAGGAGCGGGGTCTCATGGTTACAAATTTGGGCGTGAAGGCAAGCAGAGATACAGCTCCGCCCCTGATCGGCGCTCTGCCACCGTGAAATAATTACCGACCTCATACGGTCACTCGAACAGTCCCAATCAGTCGCTTACCTATAGTAAATAAAATACACCAGACCATCCAGTGGTCACAAACCAAGTTCTTGTCATATCGGACCAGACACATGCCTGCATCTTCCACTCCTTACATCAGGACAGCGGCTCTGTCCGCAACAATCCTCATCTTAAAAAACTCTTAATCATCAACGATCTGATGCGTCAATCGTCGAATCATGTTGTGATGGATCTTTTTACAAAAGAGAGTCACCATTAAAATATAAGCGTTATGTTCATAACGCAAAATATTTTTCACAAGTCAACTCATTCGCAAGACATAAGTCTGAACACGTCCTATATCTTAGTATTTAAAAATCCTTGCGATCGTGCTTAAATACAACATTTGGCTAGACAAATACATCCTGAAGATCCGAAATTTGTGCAAGAGGCATATCAAGACACAATGGCTAAAGGTCATACTTATCTTATGACTGATTTCAAGCAAGACACTTTGGATGAGTGAAGATTCCATGCCAGTAAATTTCCCGACGATGAGTATCAGTACGTTTACCTGTAAAAATATCTTACGAGTGTATTTATGCATCTGGGATGAATTACCAGATAAAACAGTTAGCGGTAACGCTCAGCTCTCAGTTTTTTTTGACTCTTGTTAGAATATAAGTAAATTTGAAATTACGCACGCGACGCTGAGATGCTAGGCATTGAGCATGAGTAGGATCTCTCGATTCACATGATTGATACATGTTTGATGACGATACGTATATTCGGTGCATAGATAACCGTTGCTGAGGTAAGATATCTTATGTTGGATATGAAATGTTAATTATAATAAATTCAGAAGAAATATTATAGAAGATATGTTGGAAGTATTTATTTTCCCAGGCTCATTTATTTTTTACAACTATGAAGCCACTAACAACGAAAAAAGAGCGTTTTAAACAAGCCCCTCGTCATGTGGACAAGTCTCACAAAGCTTCATCCGAGAGAAGGTACATTGCAATTTTAGAAGCTCTCACTTATCTTAAGAGAGAACAGAGAGCTGCATTGTTGAAAAAAGGAGACAAAAAATTAATCAACTACTTGTGCGAGCGTGTTCTAAACGTTTTCAAAGGTGTTGTTTTTCTGAAACACAGTAAAAAAAAAAAAGTTAAAAAAAGTTTAAAAGTATTTTAACACAATTGATTGCCAAAAGTGGAAGTAAAAATTCGTGGAAAAAAAGAGAAAAATCTCTCATTTATCAGCCGATCTCATTCAACTGATGTCATTAAAAAACTACAATGATGGAGTCACTTTTATTTTAATTGTAATCGATGTATTAAGCAAGTTTGTATGGGTGCAACCTTTAAAAGATAAAAGCTGTCGTAGTGTAACAGCAGGTTTTAAAAAAATTCTTGAAAATAATAAATCTCGTTCCCCTTTTATGTTACAAACGGACCGAGGGACTAAATTCTTAGGCAATGGATTCCAACGCTTTTTAAAAGACAGCGCCATTAAATTTCGAGTTGCCAAGAATCCTGATGTTAAAGCTGCCGCGTGTCATTCGAACGTTCAAAGAGCGTATGTACGGATATTTCACGTACAAAAATTCGTACCGATACGTAGACGTTTTACAAAACTTGATTAATGGATACAATAATACGCCCCACTCTACAACTAAGTTAGCACGAAGCAGAGTAACAATATATAATGCACACATAGCACGACAAAATTTAGTCAGTTCGCAACAATCTCGAACAATACAACGTCATAGTCAAAGTAAAGATGAATGTACAGTAGGTGATTATGTACGCATAAGCCGCGATAAAAATGTGTTTAAAAAAGGTGCAGTAAAAACTGGGAGTGAAGAGATATTTAAAATTACTCTAATTTTGAAAAGACAGAATTCACATGTGTATGAGCTCGGTGATTTAAATGGTGAAAAAATTAGGGGGTTTTGTTACTCTCAAGAACTTAACCCAATTAACTCTGTTTACAAAGAATGTGTCTCGGAACAGGAGCATAAAATTGACAAGATTTCGAAAATCAGAGGAAAAGGAAAAAACAAACAATACTTTGTTAGTTGGGTAGGATACCCCAAAAAATTTAACTCGTGGATAAATTCAAGAGATTTAAAAAATAATGTATCATAATAAGTTTACGGTAATTCTACCTAGCATTAGTAGTATGAAAATTTTTCCGAACAACACTACAATAAATTTTTCTACTGAGTTACGACTCCGTACGTAGGTTATGCGAGGAAATAATTAGAAAAGGGCTGGAATATTATTATAATGATGAAAAATATCAGCAACTAATTTATTATCATCAAGAAGGATTTGCATTTATTGGTTTTTCAATAACAGAACCAGGACGTACCAGAACATGTGGAAAAACTCCTGTTATATCCACTACAGTAAAACGTGTTATTGAGTTTGAGAAAGGGTTGGCAGAGATGAAACGTGCCCTTGCCGAAATAAGAGGGGATGACAGGCTATTGTTTTGCAGTTAACGACCAGCAAGCTTATCAAGAGCGGTACCTGATAAACTTTTTATCTTTTCTAATATATGTGAACCAAGTATTTTTGGTGATACATTTGCACCCTTACTGAAGATAGTAAATTTAGTTGCTCAGAAAATTTATTTTGGAAGCACAATTGTCAAGAGGTATACTCCGCTAGCCTACGTATCTCTCCTCAATGATAGATTTCATATGATCGATATCGATATAAGAGATCAATATGATAAACAAATATCATTTGACTTTGGGACACTGACCGTGGTGTTACATTTTAAAAAAGTTTTCTTCTAAGCAAGTCTACAAAATGGTTTTTTACATACACAGCTTAGGGGAGGAAAAGGAGTCAAGCATGTGTTTGCAAGGCCGTATAGACAGAGAGGGCATGGATTAGGCTCTTTTTTCACTGGACTATTTCGGAGTGCTATGCTTTACACAGTCAGAGGTTCTTGTGCCGTTGGAAAAGAAGCTTTACGAGCGGAAGTGGATATAATTGACGATGTTTGAGAGAACAATACACCGTTTTAAGAATCGGATGAACGAATCTGGTAAAAATTTAAAACGTAAAGCTACAGAAAAAGTTGTGAATGGAAGGATCAGGATATAATGCTTTACCAGATAAAAAAGGGCACAGTCTTACCGTAGAAGCGGTAGTGTAAAAATCTTGTTTAAAAGCGCGAATAAAAAGAAGAAAAAAAAGTTAACTAAAACTAGCCGAACGAAAAATAAGTACACTTAAGAAAAATGGAAAGAAGAAAAAACTAAACAGAAGTGTAAAAAAAGTCAGTCGTAAAACAAAAAAAAAGAAGGTGGTAAGAATAATTAATCAAGACCCGTAGATATTTTGGATAATTATGTCTCTCCTACATAGTCATACGGATCCTTGTAAAATCATTGCATTTGTCAACAAATCTGTGGGAAACAGATGTCGCTGGTAAACTGGACGAATTACCCGATTCAAAAAATAATTTAGCCCTTAGTAATCGTCAAGAATATTTAAAAGACGGAAAGACCGTGGACTTAATGGGTCATTTACACTGTGACGTATTCAATCAGGATAAATTACTATTAAATGGTGTCGAAGTTTTTTTACGTCTCGTACGCTTAAAAGATGCTTTTTGCCTCATGGATGCTTCAGCGAAAAATTATTCTGTCAGCATTATCGAAGCTACGCTTCTCGTGCGGCGAGTGAAAGTAAACCTTACACTTTTGATCGCGCATGCAAGAACTCTGGCAAATACTACGGCGAAATACACAACTGCACGCGTCGAAGTCAAGTCTTTTACCCTACATAGCGGTACAAACGGCGATTGTTTAGGTAATGTTATCCTTGGACAACTTCCAAAAAGAATTATTTTTGATTTTGTTGACAACAAAGCCTTTAATGGGGATCGAAAGATAAATCCTTTCAACTTTCAAAATTATTCTATGAATTTTTTGTCATTATATGTTGACAGTGTACAAGTCCCAAGTAAGCCGCTACAACCGACTTTTACAGGAAGCAAACCTATGTATGTGGGAGTATATCATAGTTTATTTCGGGCACCAGGATCTACAACATGAATAAGGGAAATAGTATTCATAGGAAAGACTATCCAAATGGGTATAAGGTATTTTTACTTCTGATGTCATCACGCGAAATGGCGACGGCTGGGGAAAATGTTTGAATTCACACAATAAGTTAAATCGCGACTGTAAAATTTATTAAGATATTCCAGTCACTCGATTTGATAGAAAGTCTTCTCCTTTTCACGAGTTATTGAATGGGTATCAGGTATACGGTATTTTTTCTGTATAAATAAGTGAAATCGATAAATAAAGTTATCACGGGCAAAACGTAAAGCCGGAAAAATTTTTTTTAAACCCCTTACAAGTTTCTGATTGCATCTATTTTGCAATATAGCAGCAATCGGTATTTGATTATTAATTAAAAATTTTTTCCGCATGACATAACATCACGTAAATAGCCTGAAACTCAGCTCAACTAAAAAGTGTGAATTGTTTGGTTAAAGTGCGAATTACTCCTATACCTATATATACAATCTCAGTGAGCAGCCATTGAGATTGACGCGTGCTGAGACTGTATATTATTTTTTTTATCAGATACTCTCACGAACGATAGATTAGCTGTAAAATTTTTTAATCGTATCACTAGACGTAAGAATTCTAGAAATAATCGTATTGTAAGGAACATATGTACTCAAACTAGTAAGTCTAAGCGTAATCGTAGAATAACACATTTTTTTAATTTATACGCGCTCATATGTAAACTTATAGTGTGTGTTTTTTTATATAATGTATGTATTAAATATATTTTTAATTGATTTTATTTCAAAAAACTTGTACACCATCCACTCCTTTTACCTTCATAATAATTTCAAATTTTTACCACACTCAAATTTTCCTTTGACAACTTGAGAAAAAACTGTAGAGAATTTATCTATGGAAAAAGTATAGGGCAAATAATAGATACGGTTACATGGTATATTATATATATTATGTTTATTATTGAAAAAATCTTTTCATAAAATTTAATACATCTTATAAAATTGATTGCTTAATAAAATAATTCTATTATAAATTTTTTCTTGTTACATTCTTGATAAACATATAACCTAAGTATTACAATCGTTTGAATGATTCAAAAGTGTTAACAATCACATGAGTTATTTGATTTACTAAAAATCTTTATATCGCTTATCACATCTTCCTCGACAATGTACAAAATTTCAAAAATAGAGATGTATTTTACTCTCTGATATCGATTTGACATGCAGTAAGGTTTGAAATTAAAAATTTTTGAAGAATTAAAGAGTCCTGTAAAATCAACATGAAACAAAGTATTTGTAATTTTTCCAACTTTGTGTTAACTGTCCTACAAAACTCGGTATGCTAAAACTTTTCTTTTTTTTTTTTTTTAATTTTATTAGAGACTGAAATAACAAGTGCCATGATAATCCTCGCAATTTTTTCAACAATCTGTAAAACAAATTCTATCGGGGGTCTACAGGTTTTTTCAGTGCAATCACACTTTGAGTCGATGCAATGTTCTCGAATTATCTTCATAAGATTTAAAACAGATAAATACCATTTTTCTTTAATAGTACTAGTTAGAAAATATAGTGTGTAATTTTTATTCAAAGATACGTTTGACGAGTATCGCAGTCTCTACTAATCCATCTATTACAGGCAAGTACTTTTGTAATGTGCCTGGCTCGACATTTAATAGTTACCATATTATCACTATCGTGTTCGGTTCGAGTATAGTGCTTACTATAAAATTCTATTCTCGATGTATGATTTGTGTCTATTAAAAATAAAATCTCCTTTAATGTACGTGTGTGAAACAGTATTTTTTTAGGAGAACTTCCGTTATACTCATATTTTTTAGGGTAATCTAGATTATGCATATATTTTACACAACCTAACGTTCTAAAATAACCATATGATTCTACATTAATAATTGTTGAATAAAACTTTTTTTAAGTTAAAAAGCTGATCATACAATTGGTTATAAGCATCTTGTTGATCCTCACTTTTAAGTTTAACTAATGTGTGTAACAATGTGTGACAAGCTAAACCTTCTAATGTCGTTTTGTATTCAGGATAGTAAGCACATCTTAGTATCTGACAATGATCTGTGCAGTTACACACCTCTGCACCGTAGACATTTTTAATAGCTTGAATTGTATCCAAAAACAAACACAAAAAAAAAAACAAAAAAAAAAACAAGAAACTTTTTATTTTCTCTTAAAACCAAAAGAATACGAAAAGCTTTCTGAAATAAACTGTCGCTTTTTTAAAATTATTTCGCAGGTTTTATCTTCAACACATGTCACAACGTTGTAAACATCCGTTTTTCTTATCGTATTTTGCGTATTTATGAAAACTTTTTTTGTTTTGTGAGCATCGTTATGAAATTTTTTATTAACCACGAAAAATAATGAATCAAAGTTAATTTTGAAAGAGTTCTCATAATTGAGTTAAATTACTTTAACTTTACAAGTCTCGTATGATTTACCGGTTGAAGACCAGACACGGTAACCGTAAAATTTTGGTTCCCCTGAAACAAACTTTTCTATAAAAGATCCTACCCCATACTCCTCTCACTTATTTGTTAGTTCTTCTAAAAACGATCCTGTAGGGGCAGATATTTATGAGGATCTCCAGTGGTAATAAATATTATAGAGTCTGTATCGTAGTATATTACTCTCCTTTCTAGTTTTTCTAAGTAACTGTATAACTTTAACCGTGCTTCAGCTCTCTGACCAAATATACCCCAAAACGAATTCAAACATAACTTCGCGACAGACCTTAGCCCCGGATTTTTTTCAATTTTGTTAACATCTAATCTAACCCCTTCTTTTTTCTCATACTGTTGAATATATTTTTTTTTATCCTCCTCTGTTTTTATATTGCTCGGCCACCCGCTTGCTTCTTTTTTTATTTTTAAAAAAGTGTCGATGTATTGTGAAAATAATCTGCCGCTACTCGATACATCGTCGTATCGAGAAACTTCATACTGCCAAATAACATCCATTTTAATGATTCTGTAACCACACTCTATAGATTTTTTTATTTCATCCGACACCCATGTACCCACCAAAGCTGGCGCATTTACAGTATCGTGAGGGCATTCATCATCATTAACTTCTTCCATTCATGTCCTACATAAACTGAAAAGTAATCTACCATGCATTTTTTAAGGAGCACGGGGTGCAATAAATTTTGTGGTGGTAAAACTACGCACTTTACTAAACCTTCAATGTTGTTAGAGAAATGTTCATAATTTTTCCCTGTTAAATTGGAACAATCATCCCCTATGTGAATTGTAGGATGTCTTAAAGGAAATTTTCCAGTCTTACATATAAAAGGGTACAAGGAGCATACATCCAAACAACATATTTTTTCAGAATCTTTAGCGTCGTATCGCGTGACTATGTTACCCGTACGACCTATGTAAAAAGCTTCTCGTGGGTTCAAAATAATATCTCGAGCAATAGGGTGATCTCTTACGTAATTTTGAAAATCTAAATTTTTCGAAAAATCTTCATCATAGTCATGTTCCCACATTTCAAGTATATTATACCCACATTCTTTTATTTTTAAACTTATTTTTGAAGTATTTTCATCACGTTTGGTAAATTTTTCATTGTTATTGAATTTTTTTAATCGATCGTCAGCATAGCAGCGGGGGAACCCATGGAAATAACATCCGTGTAATTGAAAAACTGTTCCTTTAACGTTTATATCCTCTCCCTTGAAATAACCGTCAACAAAGAATCTATCTTTTAAACGACATTTTTGCGATCTCTCTGAATGAATAATCTCTGTTTTTCTTATTTTTTCCTCCCACAATAGCCAATCGATACATTTTTTGGAAAATTGACCCCCGTGAGTATACCCTGTTGTAGGTATAATACCAATTGTTACACATAATACCAAATACGGGCTAGCTATAGTGACGCTTCTGGCAAAAAGATCCACTTTTCCAACTTGAATAAAGATTTTTCTAAAAGCCGTACAAGCTTGACGTAATTTTTTTACGTCTTACACGCCATAATCAATCAGTTCTATATTCAAGTTGAACTCTACATCCTCTTCCCTCGTGACTTCCGAGTACCATTTTAAAAATTCTTTACGTTTCTTAACACTCATTGAATTTGGTGCGTAAAATTCGATGGAAGGATATGCACCCTTGTAGTTTGAGTTTTCGTTCGTTGTTAATAAGTGCGGAAAATATCATTTTCTCATGTTTCCGGGTAAACTAAATGTTTTAGGGAAGTCTGCTAATCGCATAGGTAAATAGTTTAAACTATCTATACATACTGTTTTCCCTACAGACATATGTACGATATTTCGACTGGTAAGAATAATTTCAGGAGTTTTTTTATTATTACTATCTACTTAAAATTTAATATAAATTGTTTATCAAACGATTTTGAATTATACGCTATGCAAAGAAGGAAAAAAAAGTTTTACTTTCAAACCTTACTACGAAATCAAAAAATTTTTTTAAACACTCCTCTCCCTCAAAAGTTAGTTGTTTAACTCCGCAAAATGGGCAAAATGAATTTTCATTTTCCTCTTCGTCGTACAACTCATTCATACATACATCGCAGCGTATTTGAATTATGCAGAGAATCGGTATGTGTAAGTGAATATCATCAGAACCATCCAAGGTTTTATCTTGCCTCGTTTCAAAATCATTAAACATGAAACAAATTTTTTAAGTTATTTTATTTTTATTTTTTTCTTTGGAATTGGTTTCATACTATAAAGAGTGTTATACTCATGTACACTTTTACATTCTTTGCAGTATTTTTTCCAATTTACAAATTTTAAGTACATCACATGTACGTTTTCTTGCCCTTTTAAGATTTTCTGTTCGTGCAAATGACCCTATTCCCTTATGGTTATTATAACATTGATCCCCATAAAATTCTTTCCTACAATCTGTACACGACTTTTTTACCATACCTCTACTGTTATTACAATTTGGTAATCCATTGCATGTGGGGCAAACCGATTCACACTATGCGCACCCACGCATTTGTAATTCTTATTACACGTCACACAAAAATACATTGATCTAACGGCTAATAAATTTTTAATCAAATTATAATGATGCACGTCATCATAGTACATAATGTTTCTTAATAATGTGCAATATTTTGCTCCATCGTTAGTACCGTCATATATAAAAGCTGCATCATCCCCAAAAGACTCATTCAATTATACGAATACAAATACCATACCGCTTGTTGTATCTTTGGAATTTCAAAAATTTAGAAGGACCAAACCCATCCACGTTATTTAAATCTTTTTTACACGCATGCATTAATTCAACCACCTCACTCTTTTGTTCTTTTTCAGTTTTTATTTTATACCATTTCTAATGCCAAGCAGTCGAGGAATCTTTTTCCGTCAAAACTTTATCGCTTACAAGTGCTCTAGCTAAACATAAATAATCTTGATTATTAATACATAAGTCTCCTTTTTTGCTCCAATTATTTAATACATTTTCGGGTGCCCCCCACCCTTGACGTTATTTAACATAAGTAACCTCAACTGCTAAGGTTTTCGCGAAGTCAAATATTCGTTTACTCTGTTCCATTTTTTTACATAAACCCCAGATATCGTCAAAACTCAATTGATTAATATGTTTGTAATAAATACCCGCCGATCCTTCGGTTAACTCATCTGAGTACAAGTCTACTCCTACTAGATAACTACCTAAGTTATTTTTTTTTTCATTACAGTTACGAGTTCTCCAAAAGCATTCTCAACCAACTCTAAAGTATCCGTATTTTCAGTAGGCTTAGAAATTTTAAATTTTATAGCACGACATGTAAGTTTAAAAGACTTTACAAACTTTTTGCGATCACTCTCTAAAGTGACATATTTCGTACCTAGTATCAAAGCTGCTTCGGCAGTTGTTGGTGTTCCGCTATCTATACGGGCTTCAATATTACCACCTTGCTGTGGCACTCCCCGCTGTTGCTGCTGCTGCTCCTGCTGCTGACTCTCCACCCTTGTTTCACTCTTTAAACCATCATCTATAAAATGAATATTTATAGGTATTCTATTTGATATCAAGAAAAATAAAACTAGATGCTTGTAAGATGCAATATAATAATGTATTAGTTACCTGCAGAGATTTTGTTTTTTAACGAAAGTTTTCCTTCCCAGACGGACCAGGTATTGACTTATCCTGATAATTACCCATTTTTCTTTTGATAGAGTGGTTGGCCGTAGATTTAGCACAATCGCTTTCGAACTCGTGAAAAAACACATCCTTGGCAACTACAAAAAATTACTAATTTTATACGTTTACAAATATTTTTAGCATGAAAATTCATTAATTAACAAAATTGTTTAACTTACTCATAGTATAATATGTCTTTCAGACTTCATGGTTTCTTGCTTCATTTGGTAAACACTCTACAACCATTCATACCGTTATAGAGCGCATTTTAGGTATAGAGTATACAACTTATAGCCGCATGCGTATAATCCAAGTAATTACTAAAAATTACTCGTAACACATCAATAATTTCTCTCATCGAATATCCAGGCTGTGGTGTTTGAAACTAGCATATTAAATGTGTGGTGTGTTTGTGCTTGCAAACGATAAGAGAGGTGATAGATGATAATTTCTCTGCGCTGCGCAGTGATGAGTCAGTCTGAGGTTGCCCGGCAGTATGTAGTCATCTCAGACGGCACTTTGTACTCTTATACATTATGTCTCTCTAATTTTTCATTAAATATATTTTCATTATTTTAATAACACAAGTGTTCTCATTATCTTTTGTATCACTATGCTGCTGCTAATTATATAACATAACAATATATCACAATTGGCGACGAAGATGGGATTTCAAGTGCGCGTTTCATAGTGACTGTTAAAAATAATTTATGGAGGATAAACCTAAGATCAGTTGGATACAAAAATTAAACAAGCAAGAAATTATCAAGGAATTGACAGATAGAGGTATTGAATTTGAGAATACAGAAAAATTCGATGATCTGCGAGAAAAGCTCAGAGAAGCTGTGAAACTAGAAGCGTTGAAAGGAGAAGCGAGTGAAACGTTGCAAAAAGAAAGAGAGCAAAAAGAAGAAGTAAAAGAAAAAGCGAGTGATTCCGGGGCAGACAATAGTGAGAAAGATTCTGAGTCGAAAAACATAGAAGAAGATTTAGATTCAGAAGACAGTACGGCGGAAGGTATGAAGATTACTTTTTTGTTAGAACGTGATTATTGGGAAACGTTCGAAGAACAGCTTGAATTTTATCCTGCTGAAAAGGAAATCAAGGATAATGTTAAAAAGGTGTCCATGCTAATGACGCGCGTGGACTAAGAAACTTTTAAGCTAGTTATTGATTTCGCCGGATAAGATAATTGACAATACGTTCAGTGAGATAGTAAAAGTAGTCTCAGCGCATTTTCAAACAAAGCCATCGGAGGTAATGAAGAGGTGCAATTTACGATTGGCGAGGCAAGAAAGTAATGAATGAATTGCAAATTTTGTTGCTGGATTGATAAAGTTAGCATTGCATTGCAATTTCACAGATGTGAGTATGAAACTGAGAGACCAATTAGTGTAGCATTAGAAAGTGTACTGAAAATACCATTATCGCACGAATTAGCTGTGAAAAATGCAACAGCATCGTTGAGTGTACTGGAAAATAAGTTAAGCAAAGAAGAAGTATATAAAATTGGTAGTGAAAAACAAGGTCAGAAAATCGGCAAATTTGAGTATGCGAAGAGTAACCGAAACAACGGTAAGAAGAACATCAAGTGTTATTGTTGTGGAGAACAGAACCGCATTGCCATGAAGTGTAGATTTAAAGAATACTCCTGTAATTACTGTGGCAAGAAGGGTGACGAGAGATGTTAGAAGAAGAAGACAGAAAATCAAAGCAAGAAAGCGGTTAATATGTTAGAAAACGAAGAGGAGAGCGCAAGCGACAGTGATATCAAGTTTTTGAAAACATTACACAGGGGAGACTTTTTCTATTTACAGAAAAATAAGAGTGTGAGTGAAAATGAAAGAGCGTTAGCTACAGCGAGAAGTTTCAAATCTGATGTACTGGCAGCGAAAATATAATCAAAAGTATAATATCAAATAAGGATTCTATTGAAACGGAAAATAAGAATTCAGAGCCAATGTTTATCGAATCGAGTATAAATGGTCAAAGTTTTGAGTTAGAAATAGACACCAGTACTTCTGCTACAGTATTTTCTAAAAGTTTCTACCAAAAGTATTTTCGTAATTTAAAGCTCTCAGAAACTGATGTGAAATTAAATGCTTACGGTGGTATACCGTTACACACAAAGGGAAAACTATTGTATTTAACGGTTTCATTTAATAACATAACACAGAATTTCAATTGTTTGGTACTGCTGGGAGACCGACTACCTTTGGTGGGTAGATATTAACTTCCGTGTTCAAATCTGTGGCCGTTAAAATTGCCATGGCCAACACTAACTGTGCATAAAATCGAAAAGCAGGACATTTTAAGTGTGTGTGCGATTAAACCACTAATAGAGAAAGAAATAGATCGGTTAGTAGAATTAGGACATTTAAAAGAGGTAGAAGTTAGCGAATGGGCAACCCCGATTGTTCTAATTTTCAAAAGCAATGCAAATACACGTATATGCGGAGATTATAAATTAACCTTGAATCAATTCATTATAATAGATAAGTACCCATTACATACAATTGATGACATTTTTCCAAAATTACAAGGAGGTGTGTATTTTTACGAACTAGACCTGGCTCATGCCTATGTGCAATTATCAGCAGATGAGGGTACCTCCAAATTATTAACGATAGTCACGCATAAAGGACTGTATAGGTACACGAAAATTCGACAGGGGGTTTCACCTGCGCCAGCTGACGTAAAAAAAAATGGATCAATGTTTGAGAGGGCTAAAAGGAACTATTGCATACTTAGATAATATATACGTGACGAGTAAGACGAAAGAAGAGAATTTAGAAAATTTTAAAAATGTGTGTAAGAGACTTGAGAAATGTGGGTTTTGACTTAATGTAGAAAAATTTTAATTCATGGGAACACGCATTGAAATGTTGGGATTTGTTATAAACGAAAATGGCCTACATAAATCTTTAACAAAAGTAAATGCCATGATAAATGCACCACGTCCAACGAATATGAAATAGTTAGCCTCTTCTTAGGGCTCATAAATTTTTATGCTCGATTTTTATGAATAGATTAGTAAACTTAGAATCATTATATGATTTGATGAATAATACGAACTTTGAATAGAAAAAAGAACACGAAAGAGCGTTTGAATGGGTTGAGGATGAGTTAATTTCACCGCGAGTTTTGGCAAATTTTGACCCAAATGGTTTCGGCTTGTGATGCGTCGGATTATGGGTTATCTACTATCTTATTGCATAAGTACAAAGACGGTACGGAAAGGACAATCGCGTATGCATAAAAAAAAGATACAAAAAAGCGAACTACAAAGGGCTACCATTGTCAAAGAGGCAATGGCCATTGTTTTTGGATTTAAACGGTTTTTTCAGTTTTTTTTCGGAAGAGAAATTATATTGCGCACAGACAATAAGCCATTCCAACTAATCCTGGGTCCGAAAAAATGTATTCTAATAACTGCAGATAATAGGCTGCAGAGATGGGTATATTTTTTGACAGGTTTTAAATATAAAATAGAACACGTGAAATCAGCAGCAAATGCGAATTGTGATGCGTTATCGAGATTGCCTGTTGATGATGATACTGAAATAATTGTTAGTGTGTATTATTGTGCAGATTTTGTTAGCGTACATTATTTTGAAGACGGGACAGCAATTTTCGATCGCAAAATGCTTGACAAGGAAAGCAAAAAAGATAAAACTATTAGCGCTGTAATCAGGTATACTAATAGCGAATAGCCTGATTATAACGATCCATCAAATTATGAGAAAATTTTTTTTTAGAAACGATTTGAACTTGCAGTCAAAAAGGGTTTTTTTCTGGGGTGTTAGAGCATGTATACCAGAGTCGATGCAAAAACCGTTACTGAAAGAGTTTCATGTTTCGCATTTAGAAATTGTAAAATTAAGATGTATGCACGTTTATATGTTTGGTGGCCATGCATTGATATGATGATTGAAGAACTGGTTCAAGACTGTAAAGTTTGTCTCACAGAACGGAATAAGCCTGCACATACCTCTGGCCCATATTCCCATAGCGTGGAACTGCATACATCTTGATTTCGTGGGGCCTTTTTTTGGTAATAAGTATTTGATGGTTATTGATGCGCACAGTAAGTGGCTAGAGATAATAAATTTTAAAACTAATACAAAAGCATTTAAAGTATTAGAAATATTAGAAGAATTATTCTCACGTCATGGCATACCACTCCATTGCGTGATGAACGGATGGCCTCAATTTCGCAGTTAGGAGTTTAGAAGTTTTTTAAAACAACATGGTGTAAGTCAATCATAACTTTTCTCCCCCTTATCACCAGCAACGAATGGTGCTGCTAAAAATTTTGTTTAAACTTTTAAGGATAACGTGACAAAAATTGTAAAAGGGGGAGAGAGGCTAGATACAGCAGTTACTAAATTTTTGTCAAGTATCGAAGTATTACTCACTGTACAACTGGAGCCAGTCCAGCGTTTTTAACGTACAAGGGCGAATTACGAACACGATTTGATGTTTTGAAACCAAATGTCCTAAATACTGTAGAGTTAAAGCAAATGGCACAAATTATATCTAGACCAGAAAATCGTAAAGAGGGTTTGAAGATGGGGGATGTAGTCCTGAAGGAAAATTACGAAGCACGAAAGGAAAAATGGGTGAGTTAAAAAATAAAATGTCAAAACGCACCAAGCCTGCGACGCTCAGAAAGGTTGTTAATTGAAAAGGGGAAAAGTTGTGGTGTTTGAGACTAGCATATTAAATGTGTGGTGTGTATGTGCTTGCGAACGGTAACAGAGGTATGGATAATAATTTCTCTGCGCTGCGTAGTTATGAGTCAGTCTGCGGTTGCACAGCCTTGTAGCATGTAGTTAGCTCAGACGGCACTTTGTACTCTTATACTTTATGTCTTGTAACGAGGCAAAATGGCCTCTATATTCCAAAATGCTCTCGCTGATGCAACGTGTATACAAAGAGCATTAATTTGACGCTTCTCCGAACTATTTGTTTTTCGGGAGCTGTATACACGCTAAGAGGAGGGGACGAGGACGCCAACGGACAAATCGTTGAGATGTAGAGACACAGCAGCGCCAGCGGAAAAGGACAAGGAAAGTGCGAACGCGACTACCGAGACACAGCAGCTGCTATGTATGAGAGTGACTGCGAGAGGAGATACGTGGCGGCAGCAGTGGCGGCGGCCATTGCTCGAGCAAGAGATCGTGAGTCAGTCGGGAGCAGAGCCTCGAGCTGCACGCTTAAGCGCGAGCAGCGAGAGCTTTGGTGACTTGACGGGTTTTCGTGGCGAGAGTTGAGAGAGAGAGAAAGAGAGAGAGTTTTCGAGAAGGTGCGTTGAGTGTTGAGAGAAGAGAGAGGAGTGTACGTGTGAGACAAGAAGCTGCTGTGTTCTCCCAGGACGACAAGGTCTCCAGGTCGAGGACTACGGCCGCTGAGAGAAGAAGCAGAGAGAGAAGAGAAAGGGTCAAGCCGCAGGACGAACGATCCGCTCGAGGACGCCGAACGACATCACGCTGGGTTGGACTCGTGGACGTTTGGACGAGGAGGTGAGGCTAGAGAGAGAGAGAGAGAGAAGTAGTGTGTAGCGTAGACAGTGTGAGAGAGAAATTGTAGCGTAGACAGTGCGAGAGAGAAAGAGAGAGTTAGGTTGACGACACGAGGTGTACGAGAGACCGCGAGGTGCATGGGAGGGCCGCCATTTTTCGTGCGTGTTGTCGTGTATTAGGATAGATAGTAGAGTAGAGAGAGAGAGAGAGAGAGAAAGAGAGAGAGAGAGAGTGTAGTCGAGTAGAGAGAGAGAGAGAGAGAGTGTATAGCAGTGTGAGAGATTGGGACGGAGTGTGAGAGTGTGCGTAGTAGTGTGGGTCGAGGATGAGCAGGAGCCCCTCCTGGTCCCGGACCAGCAGGACGTGGTGGACGAGCGCTCGCGGCTCGCAGGTTGTGAGGCGGAGTCGCTGTAGCGCCGTCCAGAGGACAAGGTGAAGCATTGTGTCGTGTATTGTGAAAAGAGGGAGACTGTGTATTAGTGATGAGTGTTAAATAAAAGAAACGGTGAAAGGTATTCATTGTGTGTAAATTAATTGTTCTTCCCGTAGAACGGGAGAACTCTCGCGCCAATTCCCTTTTTTCAGGAGCAGAAACCCAAGAGGTGAGAGGGACAACGGTGACGAACGCGATTGAGAATTGCTAACGCTGCGTCGGCGCCTCTTTTCGTTTCAGGTCAAGAAGCAGTGTTACTGTCTCTCTTATTTTTTATCAAATATACTTTTATTTTTTTAAATAACACAAGTGTTCTCATTATCTTTTGTATCACCATGCTCCTGCTAATTATATAATATAGCAATGTAATACACAGGCAACATATCACTAAACCATTTTTCCGTATATACCATCTGCGCATTCTAAGACAAAAGAGTAGAATACCTCGCACATGAGCGAACGACCTCGAACACAGCACGATTCGTAGATGCTTCTATTTTTCAAAAGTTTAAAATTGTGCGCGCCGGTGCCACTTTTGATTGTGAATGTTCAGTCGCGGTAGCTAGGGCTGAGCACGCTGGGTCCAGGCAGGTGAGATAAGGAAAAGGAGGATGCGAGAGGTCACCTCAATGATCACGAGCTGCTTGTTAGGTTTAAGTATGAATATGTTTATTCATTAAAAATACTCCCTAACTGCTCTTAAATCAAGAAAAAGGCCACGTTAGCGAGGGGCACGTATAACTCTATATGTGTGGCTGGCTCGCGCGCGACACGTCCGTACTGTTCGGCTTCCGAACTGAAAAGGCCAAACGAGAAGGGCAGCAGCAGTGGCGTGGCTCCCCTCGCTGAAGAGTGTCGCGCGGCGGCTCTACTGCTTAGCTAGTAGGCAGCAGAGCAGCAAGACTACTATCGGCCATAGGCCTTAAACAGAGAACGGCTGCAACATGCCGCCCGCCAAACGTCGTTTACAGCGCGTTTAATTAATAAAGTACTACGGTTCCAGTAGAGGCTAATGAAAATTAAAGTAAGAACTGAATGAACATTTTGAAACGTGGCTTACAATCATTGCGGGTAAAGAAAAGAAATGCCTTAACTGGCCTAAACTAAGTTACCATTACAAACGTGGTTAGAAAATGATGGGCTTATGGCCAATAAATGAGTAATGTCTAATCTTTAGTGATGGCACTGGGCGTACCGCCCGCCCTGGAAGGGCACCCTTGGTTTTCTGGAAGTGAGGTTGTTGGCGAAGCGGTGAGTGGCACCAGCTTGCTGACAGGCCGATGAAGTTCAGACTTGGCCGTGCGGACCATTGCCACCCGACATAGGCCATCTTCTCCTGGGAAGGTTCGCACGATGCGGCCCATGAGCCACTTTGTGGCAGGTTGAAGCTCGTTTTTGATTAGGACTACTTCTCCCACTTGAAGGTTGGGCTGAGCACGCGTCCACTTGGTACGTTGCTGCAGCTGAGTGAGATATTCCTGAATCCATCTAGACGAAAGGGATTGCAGATTTGCTGCACATGCTTCCATCTGGAACTGAGACAAGTTTTGGAATCCAATTCTGTAGGGTCAGGAGGAGAAATAAGGGCGGCTCCTATCAGAAAGTGTCCAGGGGCTAAGGCGACTGGGTCTTCATTGTTTGAACTAAGATACCCAAGAGGCCTTGAGTTTAAGCAAGCTTCAATTTGACTCATGAGCGTAGTGAGCTCCTCATAGGTAAGGAGAGCCTCTCCAATCACGCGCTTGAGATGATGTTTGCACGCCTTGACAGTAGACTCCCAGAGTCCGCTGAAGTTCGGTGCGTAAGGTGGCGTGAAGTGCCAGCTGGCTCCTTCACTGGCTAGGAAGGAAGCCGCTTGCTGACCTACTGCAGAGGTTTCTTTAAATAAGCGGCTAAGTTGGGCGTCGGCGCCTTAAAAAGTGGTGCCTTTGTTACTGTACATGTGTAAACAAAGTCCTCGGCGAGACATGAAGCGGCGAAATGCTGCTAAAAACGCCGGTGTGGAATAGTCAGAGACTACTTCAATGTGCGTTGCTTTAGTAGCAAGACACACGAAGACCGCGATGTAGCCTTTCATGACCTTTCGATCACGACCGGGGGAAGCCTTAAACCAAAAGGGTCTGGCATAATCAACGCCCATGTGTGTGAAAGGTCGCGATGGTTGTGTCCGAGGAGCAGGAAGGGCGCCCATCATTTGAGAGATGGTTCGCGCCTTAAACCGAGCACATGTGGTGCACGCTCGTACTATCCCTCTAACGAGATTCCTCGCACGTAGGATCCAAAATTGACGGTTCAAGGTACTATGTGTAAGCAAGGGGCCTCCATGAAGTGTGAGGAGGTGTGTATCTCGAACCAGCAAGCGGACTACATAATGCTTAGCGGGTAGCACGATGGGGTGTCTCTCGGTTTCTGTCAAGGCAGCCTTGTGTAAACGACCACCGACTCTTATCAAACCAAGTATGTCAAGGAAGGGGTTGAGCCTTTTTAAGCAACTCGATAACCTTACCTCTTCGGAATTTGACAGAGATTGAATCTCATCATGTAAGGTAAGTCTTTGCACTAAACGCCACAAGCAGACTCAGCCAGCATGGATCTCTTGGACTGAAAGCCAAGTTAGCCGTCGTTCTAGGGGTTTGAGGGTGTTAGTTTTAAATCGAAGCACGTATGACAGGATTCGAATTAACTTTTGAATCGAGGAAAATCGGCTGAGCCACTCGTTCCAGTCGATTTTATCCTGAGCGTTAATTATTAGAAACGCTGTGGTGCTTCTTTTTTCTAATTCCTTGAAAAGATCGAGTGGCATGGTTGGCCAGATATCTGGCGACTCGGTAATCCAGCAAGGCCCGTGCCACCAAAGCGTTGAAGTTTCTAAGGTATCGATTGAAACTCCTCTCAAGGCACAATCGGCCGGGTTTTCCCTAGAGGCTACGTGGTGCCAGATTGCCTGAGGTATCAGCGTATGAATTTCGCTAGTGCGATTAGCAACATATGTTTTCCAACGTGATGGATGACCGCGTAGCCATGCCAAGACAATTTGCGAATCGGACCAGCAATGTACGGTCCAGGAAGCTCTTGGGGTGCCTTTGACTACAAAATTGATGAGACGTGCGAGAAGATGAGCTGCACACAGCTCGAGACGCGGTACACTCAAGGTTTTGAGGGGAGCTACTCGTGACTTTGCAATTATAAGGCTTGAGTGAGAGAAAGACTCACTGTGCACAACTGCATAAGCCGCAGCTGCGTAAGCCTTTTCAGACGCGTCACAAAATCCGTGCAGTTCCCACTGAGACGAAGAGTCAGCTCGGATCCATCGTGAAATGCGAAGTTGGCTGACTCTCGGGAGTTCCGATGAAAATTCTTGCCAGAGCCGTGTAATTGATGGGGGTAGAGCTTGGTCTCAGTCTAACCCGTGAAGCCACAGACTCTGTAGTAGAATTTTCGCCCTGATAATAAATGGAGCTAGAAAACCAAGGGGGTCGTAGAGTCTAGCCATGTTTGATAATATCTGACGCTTGGTGACGAGCCCTTTGCTTTCCAAAGCTGTGACCTTGAAGAGCATGGTGTCCGACGCAGGGGCCCAGAGCATGCCTAGAACTGATGCAAGTGCATCCGCATGTGTCGGAAGCTCGACAGATGTGAGAGTCTTGGGGCTCAATCTGCTCAACAGCGTACATGAGTTAGACGCCCATTTGTCTAATTCCATGCCTGCTGATGACTAAATACTCTCCAGCTCTTGAGCCCTTTCGCAAAGCGCAGATTCCGTCTCGGCTCCTACGAAGACATCGTCCACGTATCGATTCGTTTTGATAATCGAAGATGCGAGAGGAAAACGGACGGACTCTTGCACAGCAAGCTCAAGCATACACGCATTTGCGAGAAATGGGGCTGAAACAGTGCCGTAAGTGACAGTGTTTAGCTGAAAAGCGGTTGGTGGATCGTCTGGTGACTTACGCCACAAGATTCGTTGTCAGTCGCGATCGCGACAATCCACTAGAAATTGGCGAAACATCTTTACGATGTCGCATGAAAACGCGAAATAATTGAATCACCATCTCATCAGGATTGCGCGGATGTCCTCGAGAAGGTTAGGGCCTGGGAGCATGAAGCTATTCAGCGAGCGACCTCGGCGATCCTTACTTGATGCACTGAAGACTATGCGTATTCTTTTGTAAAAATCGTCCCGAACTACTGGGTGGTGTGGAATGTAGGCTACCTGCTCTGGCTCGGGTTGACCGACGGAGACTGGCGACATGTGGCCAAGACTCTCGTAGTCTTTCATGAACGTATTATATGCCTGTCAAAGTGCAGGGCATGCCGCCAGCCGGCGTTCCATGCTCCGAAGCGAGCCCAGAGCTGCTTCTCGAGTACCTAAAAGGGAGGGCGATTCGGAAAACGGAAGGCGGATGACAAAACGACCCAAGATATCTCGTCGCACGTTCTCCTGGAAATGCCTATAGCAATTTTTATCGTCTGAAGAACCATGATCGACATTAAATGGCTCTTCAACCTCCCAGAATTTTCGTAACGCGACAGACAACTCATGGTCGACGGTCAGAGTAAATGATTGAGTGGACTTTACCTTGAGGCCGGGGGATGGCTTAGACCCTCCAAGAAGAACCCAACCGAATACCGTACAGATTGCTGAAGGCGTGCCTGGTGGCCCTGTGATGAGGCCAGGGCGCAAGGCAGCGGCGAAGACTTCAGAACCCAGTTGGCAATCAATCTGACTTGGGGTGTCACAGAATGGATCGGCAATATCCAAGTCCTTGAGGTGGTTCCAACTCCCGAAATTAACGTTGCTAGATGGAAGCTTTGAGGTGAGCTTGCCCATCGTCAAAGCCTTTATCTGTAAATCAAAACCATCATCAGAGGGGGACTTAACTGATAGAGTAACCCAACCCCTGGCTATCGAGGTTGAATTTCCCAGGCTGTTGACTGCCAAGCAGGTCCCTGTAACTTTGAGGCCCAGTGCTCTGGCCACATGATTTGACAAGTAAGACTCCTCTGAACCAGAGTCCAAGAGGGCTCTGGCTTGGTAGACTAAGCCAGAGTCTGAAACCAGCGACACGATAGCTGTGGACAACAGTTTCGTGCCCCTGGTAAATGTAGCGAGCACTGAAGTCTGCTGAGTGGAATCAGATGTCTGATACTTATCTTTCTTTTGTGGAGGTCTTGAACCGATGGTTGGCTGCTCGGCTTGATCCATATGCAGAGCGGTATGATGCTTGCTCTGACAGGTGCGGCATGTGTTCTTGGAGGGGCAGTCGCCCACTTGATGAGAAGGTCCCATGCAGTTGAAACAGAGCTTGCTGCTTTGTACGAAGGCTCGGCGCTCCGGCACCGACTTCCCTAGGAACTGCTTGCAGGAACCCATGTAATGCGTCTCTGAACAATAGAGACAGGTGGGCTTGGGGCCCTTGGAGGTCGAAGGCTGTTCTGATGTTGATGTGGACAGAAGGGCCGATGTAGACTGCTTCTCTTTTGGCTTGCCTTTATCTCTTGCTTTGTTGCCCTTGGCAGTCGGAGCAGGACCAGCTTCTCGCGTGCTGGAGCCTAGACGATCTAGGGTGCGGATCCTCGTCTCCAGGAAGATCCGAAGAACTTGATACGTGGCGAAAGTTATCCTTTGGGCCTCACACTCTTTTGCCCAATCAAGCTGTGTATCCGGTGCCAACTTGCTGGTGATACAATATACCAGTAGAGCATCACAGTTGGACAACGTAGGTGCGAGAGCATTAAAGACGTTCAAGCTCTCGTTCATGGTTGACAACAGCTGATTAAGGTGTGTTACAGATTCTTCGATTGCCGATGGCATCTCTAATACGGCGTTTATGTATGTGTTACAGCGCAGCAGCTTATCATCATAGCGCTTGACCAGGGTTTGCCAGGCTGTATTGAAGTTGTCGCCTTCCACTTTAATGCCACGTAGAAGGCTCGCCGGCTCACCACTCAGTGAGTTAATCAGATGCTGAAACTTGATCACTGGCATGACGGACTTGTCATTGATTACCAATGCTGTAAACTTATCGGAAAACCCTTGCCACTCTCTCTGCTCTCCGTTGAAAGTTGTCAGTCTGACCTTTTCCAGCTGTGAATGAACAGCTGTTCTATTTTCTGATTGGTTTCCTCTAGGCGGTACAGGGTTTTCAAAGCGCATCAAGCACTCTTGAAGAAGCCCCAGGCTTTGCATGAAGGCTTCGAGAGTTGCGTCATGCACATCTTCTGTAATATAAGTTTGATTTTGTATGTCGTCTGCCGATGAGCAGAGCTCCATGTCGTTGTTTTCAAACTTATCTCAATAGCCTTGTAAGAGCTTTATCCTGTTTTTCAAATCAAAAGCCGTTAGCTGCTTGAGCGCTTTGATTTTCCTTGTGTTGACGATAAAGTTTTTGATGTAAGTAGCGAGAGACTTTTGTTGAAGGAGAAGCTTCTCGCACTCATCATCGAGTGACTCGACATCGTCATTGTCGTTCGGCATGTTGATGCGCTGAGAAGACTTTGCTATATAGCTGCCCTACGTGAGGGTCCCAGGCAGCTGTATGTATGTAATAAGCACGTGAGCTCGAGCGCTGTATGTCGTGGTATTTGGCACCGGTGCAGCGGCACGAGAATACTCACGACTCTTTGTTTACTTCTAAGCTTAGGGGGTGGAGACGTCCTTACTGCGCGTGTGTTAATGTGCGTGGAGTCTAACCGAACGCACCACACGATTAGACTGTACCTATCTAGAGGCACGGCCTCAAGCACCGCTACACATGAACGCTGTTCGACGGGCAAGTATGATGTAGCAAAATTAGTAATGTATAGACACTCACGTGTGCGTATTAGCAACAGCACAGCAGCGTTAGAATGCGTGCGTTGATTTATAAGCAGCAGTACACAGCACTGTAGCAGCAGCAACTTCGAATTGTGTGTGCGCGTAAGTATGTGTATATACATACGACGGCACAGCTGTAAGCGCTCGGGCTCGGGATCGAATGTGCGCGCGTGTAAGTGTGTAAGTATATGAGCGACAGCACTACGCGCATCTGTGGAGCCAAGATGGCGCACTTGACTCACCGTGGGTCTCGATGCCTTGTTGTGCTCTGTTCTTAAAATGGCCGCCGTATTGATGAGCCTCGTGGTGGCTGCGATTTTCCTATGGCACTGCCTGGATCCGGCTCGAAGGACCAAAAAATGTGCGCGCCGGTGCCACTTTTGATTGTGAATGTTCAGTCGCGGTAGCTAGGGCTGAGCACGCTGGGTCCAGGCAGGTGAGATAAGGAAAAGGAGGATGCGAGGATCACCTCAATGATCACGAGCTGCTTGTTAGGTTTAAGTATGAATATGTTTATTCATTAAAAATACTCCCTAACTGCTCTTAAATCAAGAAAAAGGCCACGTTGGCGAGGGGCACATATAACTCTATATGTGTGGCTGGCTCGCGCGCCACACGTCCGTACTGTTCGGCTTCCGAACTGAGAACGCCAAACGAGAAGGGCAGCAGCAGCGGCGTGGCTCTCCTCGCTGAAGAGAGTCGCGCAGCGGCTCTACCTTCTATTGGCTCTACTGCTCAGCTAGTAGGCAGCAGAGCAGCAAGACTACTATCGGCCATAGGCCTTAAACAGAGAACGGCTGCAACAAAAATAATAAACAGATAAAGCAACTATCAAAACTTGTAAAACACGGCAACAGTAACTCGGTGAAGAAAAGAAAATAATAAATAGCAAAATTAATTTACAAAACTTGTAAATAACGGATGTATCAAACTAGTGAAGAAAATTCACAGAAATCGATTTTGCAACAAAAAACGAGAGCTGATTCAGCGGGATGTTCAACGTAAAGATATTGCAGCGTATCAGCAAGAAAATATAATTCGGCTGAGAGTGTCGGATAATGACTGATTTTCTTTTACGTTTTCTTCTTTTCCCTACCTACTTCTATACTTCCTCCCTTTTTGCCAAAATTTTGGCTACTGTATGACAAACATGAAAGGTGTACACAGTCAGATAGGTTCACTTTAGTCATAGTCTGGAAAATTCTACAGTTACAGTATGGTAGTAAAATATTGCACCTAAGTGTTGCAATTAGTTGCTCACTTCCGCCGTGGTTACTTACTCTTTTCCATATTTTGAAAAAGATTAAAAATTATTGCAGCTGAGGGACAATTGCTCATATCCGGTCACTTACTTACTATGTCACTTACTTTTCTCTGTAACCGTTCGCAGATATTTTTCGTGTGACTAAACGAGAGACGTCTGCCAGGTTTGAGCATATTTGACGAGTTTTTTCGCAGAATTTTATATGATAAAATGAAGGGCATACTATCTCTTCTTCTGAATCAAATTTTGCAAAAAAAATTTGAGCGGGAGATCGCACCGAATATGGAAAGTTTGAGAGGGAGAGTGCAACAGCGAAGTTTTCAAAAGCGAGGGTTCCACTTTTGTACAGACCTGTTAGCCTTCCTTACAGCTTAAATAACGACTGACATAGATAATTTTCGCAGTGCGTGCAAAATTATTCCGGTAAAGCGGTTTTTAATTTAAATTAACTGTGTCGTAAGAGCGCGCGGTGGCTCAGTCGGCTAAGTCGTGTATTGGCACGCGGGAGACCGTGGTTCGATTCCCGGCCAGTGTGACTTCTCGGGCAAGTACCTCTGTGGTTTTTCACTTGTGCTTTTTTACCACGCAATGCTCTTCGAGGAGGGTTTAGGCGACCTTCTCGCAGCAAAATTACCTAATTTCCCCTACCCCCCTCCTTTAATGGGAGGCCTCCTCCTCCCATCCCTCTTCCCTTCCTTCTTCGACGTGCTAAGTGCCCATAGTAGTGCCCTTATCAAAAGGAGCCAGATGCAGAGCACTACAATATGAAAAAAAAAAAATGAACTGTGTCGTAAGAATCTGTAAAAAATGGCTCGTGTTAAATCAAGAAAAATACATTTTTTATCGTGCGATAGTGCTAAACATCCATCAGATTTGATTAATTCTATGGAATATCAAAAAGACAATGAAAGTGCTATAATATCCACTGCAAAAGTATTACTGCATTCGCATCCACTCAACAAGATGGCTACGAAAAAAAAGGTCGAAGGGCTTCATTATAATGTTAATTGTCAGTGTTTCGAGCCTTTATTGCAGCCTTTCAAATGTCAGTTTACAAGAGGTGCAGTCATAAATGCACATATATGGAGCGAGCTTAAAAATCATTTACCTTCTATAAATGATTACTTTACTGATAAAAATATCAGTCAAATGGAACACATACAAGTGGGTAATATCGAGTTGATACTTACATCATCTTATGGAATAAAATCAGTAATCTTCAATAAAAATGAAATTAGCGACGGACAAGATGGAAATAAGAAAAAAAAGAAAACGTATGGTTCAACCATTATCATGCAACACTGGACTTTTTTGGGACTCCTTCAAGCTGTCATATTTGTGGATGAAAGACTACGCCATATCGAGTGTGCAGCAACGTTAGTTAATAAGTGCAAGGATTTTATAGTGAATGAGTTAACTGTTTTATTAGAAAGTATCCCTCTAGTAAACAAAATCAGTGTACCTAATTTTGAAAAGCTGATTAAAGAACATAACTCATGTCTACGGAAAAATGTTAAAGGAAATCTTTATTCTGCAATTGATAATTTCTTTTTAGAACAAAATTTTGATATGGTATTTTTGAGTTAAGGGCAGTCCGGAGATAGTTAAAGTTTCCTACCTTATCGATAAGGTTACTTTGGTTGTATAGCTTTGTAACATTGTTTATTCAACTGGCAGCTATTTTATTAAAAAAATAAGAGTAAACGCACATTCTTGACGATTCACAGAATAAATCAATCCTAAATTTGGCAAGATTTATTAAGAATTCATGGTGAAGAGTGAAAAATCAGATGTTGGGTTGATAAGGTGTGATCCGATTTTTCATTTTTCTTTTTTATACTTTGATATATCTCGCTAAAATCAAGCTATAATTATTCGTTCTGCATTAAACGATGTGCGTCTACTCTTTTTCTGATATGCAAATATTCCAAATAAATCGATTATTAAGAACTAAGTAAAATATCTGTTGATTGGTAGAGTAGGAAACTGATTTATGCAAAGTAATATCTTATGCCTAATTCTGTGAGGTTATGTTATATGCGTCAGTAATTTACTCTACATAATTTTTGGAAAAAAATAAGAGTAGACGCACATTCTTTCATCCACAAGGAATAAATATAGTTTGATTTTGGGCGAGATATATTTAAGTATGAAGAAGAAAAGTGAAAAATCAGATCACACTTTGTCAATCTAACATCTGGTTTCTCACTTTTCGCTTTGAATTCTCCACCAATCTTGCTAAGTTTGGGCTTGATATATTCTTAGAAGTGTCAAGAATGTCTGTCTACTTTTATTTTTTCAATAAAATAGCTAGATGTTGAATAAATAGTGTTATAAAGTTATACAACCAAAGTAGCCTTATGTATAAAATAGGAACCTGTAACTATCTCCGGACTGCCCTTAACGACGTACTGTTTGAAAATACTTTTAACTGACATAAATTTAAAATTAAATAGAACTAATAATATTGTAGGATATTAAAATATTGTGTTTAACGTTTCATTTCAAAACTTTGTTTGTTTTACGATATGGTTCAGTAAAAATAATATTTTTCAAACTGTTTTCAAAATTTTTACATCACCTCTAAAACTTATGACTTTTGGAAAGTAGCGTAAGCAATACGTGTCCTTAATTTTTACATGCGTTTTAGCTTCGTGGTTAATTCACCTTTAATGACCCCAGAATCTTATGAGTAATAAACTGTTTGCTCGGAATGTAGACAAATTAGAAGTCACGAGACGTCTGCGAAAAAAATTTTTTGCTACCGGCCAATGTCGGTAATTTTATTTAAATAACGCGCAAAACCTGGTGCCATTATTTACAAATTTTCAGAGTTATTGGTTTAAATCTCCTGCCTCTCCGGTCATGTGACTTCTGCGAAAAATAGTGGAAGTGACGCCTCTGGCGCCAGCCGTATGACATACATGTATGAGTCCGCCTGGGAAAATAGTTCCAGTACTACTTTTGTGTTTCAATGAACGTCATTGGAACAAAAACCAAAATTGATTTTCTTAAATATAAGCTATATCCATTCATTAAGTTTTTCGCAAAACTCGAACTATGCTTGCAACCTCCAAACAATCTTATTAAGCACTCATCTTGCAACATCAATTCGCACTAACACATTTAAGAACGAGATCAATCAACAATTTCAGCACTCTTTACTGCGTGTATATGTAAGAAAAACCGTACTCAATTATGACAGCATCTTGTACTTAATGTAAAATTTGGAAGATTAGCAGTTTTAATCATCAATTACTGCATAATTATGACACCACGACTGTGCTCCTGTCAACTGAAAATAATTAGGTTAAGCTCTTATTGGTCGTTTGGATGCCCAACTTAACGTGTTCTTTTTAAATGTACGAGTGTAGAAACTCTTTGCACATACTAACATTTACCTTTTCTCTTTTATCGAGTGCTTTAACGTATCAATAAAGGTTGGAGAGTGAGTTTTGTTGCATCTTTTAAGTGAATGTAAAACTTAATTTGATGATTAAGCTGTGTGTTAGAAGAGTGTATTTCAAGCTAATGTAAAACTCAATTCAGTTACTAAGCTATGTGAGAAAAGCTCTAATAAACCAGGCCACTGTAGACTCTCCTATGAAGTGAATCATAGAGGAACAAGAAAGAAAGTACCTTTGATTTGGGTTCTGACGTCAAAAGCAGAAGCCCAATTATTATTATCACCACGAGTACTCTCATACTCTCATGTAGGATTAGGATCACTGTTGCAGTCAACCTTGTAACATCTTACGACTGCTTGCACGCAAGCAGCGGCTAACCACCGATTATAGAAGTAAGTTAACTTAAGAAAAACAATAAATTGTTGAATCATTGTAAATGTGAATCTGAAACTTTATGATTTATATTATTTGTAAAATCAATTATTTGCGGCCTTACTTAATTTATTAAATTATCAAATACGACATAACTTGGTTGTTGATTAAATTTATTTTCTGAATTAAAATATTTTAATCACTAAATTATATGAAATGTTCCAAAATTCGAAACTCTCATTTATAGAAACATAGTTCTTACTTTGATGAATAAATTAAATATCAAGAAAAATTTAAATATGAGAAAGATCTTTAAATTTAAGTATGAGAAAGATCTTTAGAAGGACGTAAGATACAAAGACGATCAAAGTATGCTGCTACTGCATTACATATGATATAAATTCCAATAGTAGGTCAATACCAGCTCGGCGTACGACACAGTAACACTACTGCATACAGAGAATTCGTCGAAACCTAACACCACAATCCCTAGTCAACGATTTAAAATGAAAGTACATTGTGAGTAAGAGCAAATAAGGCCTTTGGGCCGTCAGCTGGTTTCTAACGAACAAAAATTACATTTATTTGTTTGTAGAACGAATCTAAGTGTTTCGCCCTTTATTTAGAAGTTCGGACGTAATATTATTAAAGTTGCAATGACATCCGGATTATGTTCCAATATTTCAGTGCTTCTTCCACACCCTCATCAAGGATAATTACATGCGATTGTTAATGATTCATTACTTTTTCATTGATTTATTTCTTTTTTTCTCTAATTTTAATAAATATTTTTACAGATTAAGTTTTTAGATAACTGTTTCCTTACCCGCTGAAAAAATTTTACATTCCACAGTATTACAATTAAACAATATAAATCAATGAAATTTGTAAAATTATTCAATAATTTTTGCTTATGAATAACAAGCGTCTAAATTTTGTTTGTATAATTAAACATTTTGTTTCGGTTCGTTGTCACCGGCATAGTCACAGAGCTCATAACATACGAGTTATTATTGACATCTGTAGGTCTAGCCCCTCTGCCACTGTAAGGGAAATGTGATAGTAATTCTTAAATAAAATGTGGTTAGTGAGTTTGGCTGCTAAGCTCTGTAAACGTTAGTCGATATCGCACAAATTTATTAAAAAATACCTTACTTTGGTAATTTTCCTTCTAAGCATTCTTTATTTTAATTAATTTCATAAGTCTGTACTACATTTGTAAATTGAGAAAATTAGGTGAGTTTAAATTTTAGTAAAGCGTAAGTTATCCTTAAGCTTATCATGACGTGACTGCTGTGTTGTCACCTTTTATAATGGAAAGCCACTTTTTTTATCAAAAAAATTGAATTCATTAATCACAATACTGTGACAATAAATTTCAAAAAAAAGATGAAGATTTTGTTTTCCCTTCCATTGATGATTATCAGAAACGCAACCCTAATTTTTTCATTTGACGTTTTGACACAGTTGAAATATTTAAAAGTTTTTCTTTTCTGTTAGCTCTTTCTTACTTTTTTTTTATTTATTTTTTTTTTATAGAATTAAATCAGTATCTAATTTTGCTACAAAGACACCTTCACGTGGTGAAGATCGACAACAAGGAACTGACTACGGTCTTAGGTTAAAATCATACTTTCATGTCAAAAGTAGTAAAAAAATTTACGATGCAGGGGAGGGAAACTCCAATATCAGCGGTAGGTCTGGGTGAGCAACTGGGCCCACTGGCGTCGTCATTAAACAACCGCAACTCTGAAGTAGTGGGCAACTTGGCTATTTTGGAGTTTGATGATTCAAGAATGAAAACTAATGCGAAAGTGGTTTTAAGCTGGTGCAACTCAAAACTGATGGCAGCTGTTGATGATAGACTTGGGGAACCACGCAATGGGTGTATCTACACAATGTGATATGGACGTTGAAGATGATTCCATTCATACTTATAACAAGGACAAATACATGTGGTAAGTCTTAGACAAAATCTCTTCGCTGGATTTTGAGTATAAGGATAGATATTAGTCTTTTTTTTCATTGCAGGTCGCAAGTAATCCAGGCAATATGTGGATACTAAGCAGCATCTGTAATATTTGCAGGAAAATGTGGAGTCATCAGTTGTCCAGTTCTAGCGCCAAAAATTCCATGAAAAATGGAAAAAGCCTCGAACTCAAAAGGATTGTTATATTTGCACGATTGAATTCAAAGATATAATAATACCTAAACACGTTACATATGCAATCTCTCTATCCTTCACTCCTCCAGTTTTTAATCATGATAATATAATTTCAGCCAGCAATAATGAAATGGATTTCACTTATAACGTAGTTAAATAAGAGAGTTAAATGGATGTTGATGAACGTAGTGAGGATTAAAGCAGTATTAAAAGTGAAAATGAATCGAATTCTGACAGTGATGAAATTAGTGTTCACTTTAAACGCGATCGGTCCGTGAAGCCTTGGGATCAGAAAAAACTTAATGATATAGTAAGAGATTTGAGATTACCGAAAGATGCTGTAGAATGTCTTGCGTCAAATCTGAAAAATGATGGACATTTGGCTGAAGGTACAAGTGTTTCCTTCTTCCGCAATCGTGAAAAAAACTGTTTTCCTTTTTTTAAGAAAGAAGAATCTCTCGTTTATTGTATATATATCTGAGGCCTTATAAATTTCTTGAAACCTAACTCTTCATTGACTCTTCTACCCGTTGTCTAAAAGTCGTACTATTACACAACACAAACGAGTTGGCTTCGATACCTATAGGCTATTCAGTAGATATATCAGAAGAATATAGTTCAATGAGACTAGTACTTGAAAAAATAAAATAAAGGAAACACAACTGGCAAATTTACGGAGATCTGAAAATTTTAACAATTCATGTAGGGCAGTAAAGTGGTTTTACGAGGCACCCATGCTTCTTATATCTATGGAGTAGTTGAGACCACCAAAAGCATTATATGAACTATGAATGAACTGCTAAAGACTCTTTAGTTCCTGGCTCAAAAAATATTCTCAACGATCCTCTAGTATCCCCTACGAAAGTTTTTCTTCCTCCACTCCATATGAAGCTTGGCTTGATAAAGTAGTCTGTCAGAGCATTAGATAAAGAGGGGTCCACTTTTATGTACATATGAAGAAAGTTCACGAACAAATCAGAAGCTACAGTTAAGGAAAGGATTTTTGATGGACCCGAAATTTGGAAGTTTTTTCTTGACACTAAATTTACTAAATCAATGAATGTAAAAGAAAAAAACGCGTGGCTTGGTTTCGGAAGTATAGTAAAGAACTTTTTAGGCAATAAAAAGAGTCTTAATTTTAAAAAAGAGAAAAAAAAGCTACCAATGAATTTAAAAAAATTTGGTTGCTTAATGAATTTAAAACTACACTTCCTTTAGTCACATGTAGACTACTTTCCAGAGAACTTAGGTGACTACAGCGTGAAGCAAGGTGAAAGGTTTGATCAAGATCTGGAATAAATGGAACAGCGTTATCAGAGTGAATGGAACGTTAACATGCTAGCATACTACTGCTGGAATCTGAAAAGGGATTTGCCAGAACAGAAGAGAGCCAAAAAGAGAAAACCATTTAGAAGATCTTTTGAAAGCAAGAGAGTTCGTTATCATAGAAAGAGGTAGATGCCGAATAGTGAGAGGCGAGGGGACTCATGTTAATGAAGCACCCCGAATACGGAGAGGCAAGGGGACTCACGTTAAAAAAACGCCCTGAAGGGAACAAAAGTGTACTACGTCCACGTCGTTGTTCCTGGATTACGCTAAAAGTAGAACTGAAACATGAATAAATTTAGTAGCCAATACTTTAAATTTGTGATTTATTGACGCTTACAACATAGGAGCTAGTGGTACTTTTGAGCTATTTTTATCAACGAGTGATTGACTTTGCATAGTTGGAGCTTTGAAATCATGAAAATCTTGATTGTTCTCTCAACTCCGAGAGACTACTTAGATATAGACATAGCTGAGTTTTTTCAGATGACTTTTAAGAAGTATAAGGAGATACTCAAATGAGTACACGTTATTTTTAGTAGACATAATTCGGTTTTAGCGTCCTAAGAAAAATAGTAATCCATATACATTTTAGTTTTGAAAAAATTGAAAATTTAACACCGGGGGGTGGTACGTGGGTGCAAGTGGGCGAAAGAAAGGTCTTATCCACTTTTTATGGTCATATTCAGTCTTAGCGTCTGGCAAAACACAGAATTGCACATAAATCTCAGTTTTTTTACAAAAATTGACATTTAACCCCCCGCCCCCAGCCTATTCCCGGGGGCGGTACGGGGTTCATAGAGGAAAAATGGGTAATGGCAACGACCCCAAAAACATAAGATCCATTGGGTCTACCTTCTGGGTTTGAAAAATGTTTTTTCCTTGCGTCACAGGTTTCCGGGCCTGAGTGAATGCGAAACAGTGTTAGGGCTATAGGTAGGGATTAGCGGACCCGATGCCAGGCGTCGGGCAGAGATCGCCAGCCTTGTCGGCGAGAAGTGGCCCCTGAAACACGGGGCTTCTCCGGGGATGCTAATTAGCCTGGATCCGATGCTTCGGCAGAGAGCGCAAGCTTAACCGGTGAGGAGTGGACGTCCTGGAATAATGGAGTCTTCTCCGGGGAAAGGCTACACAGTGGTGAGTGGACCCGATGCACCATCGGTGCAGAGAGTCTCAGCATAACTGGCAAGGTGTTCCACCGGAGATACTCACAATGTGCCCATGGATTCAGGTAGGATGCGAGGAAAAAGGTTTAGAGATGGGTGTGGCAATACACCCCCACACATAGGTCGTGAGTGGGTGGCCCCCGCGACTAGGCCAAGTAGGCTGTCGTGGTAACCCGGTATAGAAAAAAAAAGAAAAAAAAAAAAAAAAAAAAAAAAAGGTAAGAAAAAAGAAAAAATAAAGAAAGTTAAAAAATTTATTGTCTGGTGATGGAAGTCGCGGAACGCCAGGAGTCAAAGGCTATAAATATATAGTTATTGATGGAAAATAAAAACCAAAATGGTGAGTAATACTTAAAAAACACTCTAAATAATAATAAGAAAAAATGATAATTATGAACAAATAAAGTTTGTTCACGTTCATCAAAAGAATTAATAAATTTATTTATTTTTTCCCAAAAATCATGAAAATTAAATTTTTTATGAAACCATTGAATTCAATTAATTTTTTAATTTTAGAAACATTTGCTTCTGAAAAATCTGAGTGAGTTGCACACAATTTTTTTAATTTAGTTTTTGGACTTGTGAATCTCTTTATCAGCGTTACGAGCTCTAATACCACTGCTATGTAATTTAGCAGGACCAAAAAAAAACTCATAATTTTTGCGTTTGCGAAATTCATAGTAACATACGACTCAAATGAGGAGTCTTTAAAAAAGAATTTTTACGTAAAAAATTTTAATCTTAAAACAACTTATCATGACTACTTGAATGCTACGGTTTGCGAAAACTTGACTCTAAAATGCTTTTTAGGCAACTGTGAAAAATGTTTTGGGACTCGTGAAATTCTTGAAGTTGAAAAAATTTTGTTGCATGGGTATAATATCAAAACAGCTTTAGCCAATCAGTGGCTTACAATTAATAGTTATTTATTGATTATAATACTGTAGTTTATATTTAATTTAGTATACATTACGTAAATTCATGTTTTTCTCTTTTTGTAAAGGTGTCAAATTATTATTAAAACAGAAGATAAAGAAACTTTTATAAAAAAATCCAGCTATTAATTTGCTAATCGTTTTATAACATAATTTTATTGCCAATTGACTTGATTATTTAGAAAACTACTTATTTCACGTACAAAATCCCATAAAATCACAATATTGGTCCAAATATTAAGCCACTTATCATGTAGACGTAATGTATTACAAAATATAATATCAAAATGCATCCCAATTTTATTCTCTTTTCGAAATATGTCAATCATAATGCTAGTGGTGTATACTTGTATAATACCAAAATGATTAATTTTTTTTGTACTCATTTAGTACTCCGATAAAAAAAAGCTCTACTACTTCGATGATGAGAGGGGGATCCCATTTTGGAAATAAATTTAATTTTCTTTATTATGTACATCAAAAAACTTACTTATATGTCAAAATAAATAATCAATTAGAACGGCGGTTTATCTAAGCATGTAATTTTTTAATAAAGTTGCAATTACATGTGGATCTTGGTCCAATATTTCGGTGCTTCTTCTTGTCAGGGATCATTATATACGTCACTGCGTGTTGCATAGTAAAAAGTAAAAACTGACAAATTATGGCCCAAAATAGACTATCATAAGGAACTAAAGAGTTCTTATAATTAATAATTAAGAGAGTTCTCGATAATTAAAAATTCAAGAGTTTTTAATAATTTATAATGAAAAAGCTCTTAATAGTTGTCTGCTTTGTGAAATATTTTCAGCCTGTGAAGAAACAGATATCTACAAATTAAATCTGTAAAAATATTTATTAAAATTAGTAACAAAAAAAATGGAATTAACTAATAAATTATTATGAAAGAAATAACATTGCTTAGTAACAACTATTAATGAGAAGTTTACTGAAATTCAGAATTACCATATACTTACGCAATATTCTTTCGGTTGAGAAAACGAGAAAACGAGTGTTCGGATCTTAAATCGTGAAACAGGCCTGTATTCCAACTAGCATCTTTAGTTCAAGCTCCATAACTTTTTTCTCATGGAACGTCTTGAAGTTGTATATATGTTAATAATAGCTTCTGAAATTTCGAATTAAATAACATAAAAAGTTTTGTTCTACCTGTACCAGAAGTTAGTTAAATATTTCATTGTTAATAAATAATTTTTACTTTTTAAAAAATTTTTTATTGCATCTTATTTTTTGCTGTTTCTGATTACGTAAACCACATTTTTTTAATTTTCATTCATGGGCTACTGAGAAATGGCTATTTTGACAAAAAGCGTTAAAAAACTTATTTATTTATAACTGTGTTAGAAAGTCACATTTTTTCAAAATAGTAAAACATCCTCTATTTTTCATAATAATGGTATGTTACGTTACCAAGGCATAAAGTACAAATGTGAACACCCGAAGGGCTTAATTGTTGTATGTTGGTGCCTGTGTCACGAATAATGTTTTCCTTATGCGAGGGCGCAAAGTGTAACTTTTTGCCTAATAAATAACTTCGGGCCCAGAGGGCATAAAAAACTTTTCTGCCCGTTGGCCTCAAGTGATTACAAGGGCGCAAAGTATGGCCTGAGGGCATTAAGTGGCAAATCCACTGTATGCCCATGGTAAGAAAAGAATTTTTAAGAAGCGAGTTCCAACAGTTGTTTAATCAAAATAGATTAAGTTTTAGAGTTAAGTAAACCTAATGTCAAAGCTGCTGTTGTAGAAGGTTTCATACGAACATTCAAGAAACTTACGTATTATGAAATTTACTTATTACATCGGTGTATTACAAGATTTATTTAATGAAAATAATAAATCATCCTACTCTACAATCAGGCAAGCTCCCAGTGAAGTATCTGTACACAATGCACACGTTAAGAGAAAAAATTTAATAAAGTCATGAACGTTCAAGTAAAAACTTCGTTGTAATCGATGAGCTAAATGAAAGTTTCAAGTTGGAGACTACGTGTGCAGCAGTCGTGAGAAAAAGGTATTCGAAAAATATGTACTAAGACTATGGAGTAAAGAATTATTAAAAATCGTCAGTATTTTCAAAAGACAGAAACATTATTTGCATGATTTGAATGATAAAAGAATAAATATATTTTTTACCCTGAAGAGCTAAGTCTTGTCGCTAAAGATTGTGCTAGACCAGGACTATAAAATTAAAAAAATTATTTGAATTAAAGAAACAGAAAAAAAGGAACCATATTTTTTTAACTACGTAAGTAATCCCGAAAAATTAAACTCGTGGATTTCTTAGAAGAGACTCCGCAAATGCTCAATAACGATTATCTGATAACTTTGCCAAGCAAAAGTTGTATTAAATACATTTCTAATAATACTACAACAAAGTTTTTCACTCAGTTGTCGCAGTTTCACTCAGTTGAACTAAGAGAAAATAAGTGGTTGGTAGTTGAAAGGTCACGTACCAAACACTTTGTTAAAACCGACCTTTTGGGGTGTGGGCGGCTTTGAAACAGAGAGGGAGAGTTGAGGGTGGCCAGAGTTGTCTTCGAGGGTGTCGATCAGCTGTCAAGATCGAGCAGCAGTAAGCATCCTATGCTGGAGATTGTAAGTGTGGAGAGGTAGTGTGCTCCTGCCGGAATCCGTTGTCACCGCTGGGGTTGGTGCCGCTGGTGAGTGGTTTAGGCAGTCAAGAAGAGCCCATTACCAGTGCACTTGTGTCTTTCTCTCGATTGCTAGACACTAGTTAGACCGTAGAGTAAGTAGTGCTGATAATGGTTAATGATAGCGGGTGAAAAAGTGAGTCGACACACTAAGTTTTATGTGATAATAAACACGAGTGTTTTATTAAAATCGATTAGTGCTCTAGCCACTGCCGTAGCGTAGATCTCTTCTTGTGAGCGAAAACCTAGCTTTGGCTGAAGACCAGTTGATCGGAAGGATAATTTCGAGAAGTCGTGCAGACATTCTTGTATATTATGAGCTACTTTCTTACTTGCAATGTTTACCAGAAACTAGTAGTTGACATCTAGCGAGCGGTAGGGGGTAATATCAAGTGCAAAGTTTGAAATCGGAGCTGCGCGCGACAAAATCAAATTTATGTAAAACAATTAAATTTAAAGGATAATTTCTATTTTAATAATTAATAATGTCTCTTTCTCTTGATTAATAGATAGTGATTGAGGCATATAGCCAAAAAGTGCAGAAAATAGATGACGAGAGTGGGTGAAAAAGAGAGTCGACACACTGAGTTTTGCGTGGTACTATACCTTAGTTATTGTTGCGATAAATTAATGCTTTAGCCACTACCGTAGCGTAGGTCTCGTTGAGTGAAAATCTAGAGTAGGCTTAGATTATGTGGTTTTAGAAATAATAACTATTTTAATGAAAATAAATTAATAGCACCTTGGGGTTAAAAACGAATCTCATTTCTATTAAATTATGACATCCCATGTCTTGATATTTATTACTTCAAACACAGAGTTTCGTTTTTAAATTATAAAAAGCAAAAGCTCAGCGATCTTTGAACATCGAGTGGTACACCTGCTGCTGCAATCGCGTGACATATAACTTTCTTCTTTTAAAACAAGCTACCAACGTAAAACTCGAACTACGTATGCAACCTCCAACAATCTTATAAAGTGCTCATCTAACAACATCAATTCGCAGTGGTACATCCAAGAATGTAAATAATAATAATTTTAGCATTTTTTACTGTGTACGTCCACAAAAAATATATGTACAATTTTGACAGCAATTTGTACTTAATGTAAAGTCCGAGAAATCAGTAGTTTTAACCATCAATTACTGTATAATTATTGCACCATGACTGTGCTCGTGTCAATCAAGAGAAATTAGGTCAAGCTCTGATTGGTCGTTTGGATCCCCAACCTAAAGCGTCCTCCTCCAGTGTAAAAGTATAAGAACTTCTCGCACATAATAATATTCGCCTATCCTCTTTTATCAAGTGCTCGAAAGTAACTATAAAAGTTAGAGAGTGAGTTCTGTTGATTCTTTTAAGCGGATGTAAGACTCGGGTTCTGACGTCAAAAGCAGCAGGCTAACAATTTTCATCGCCACGAGTACTCTCGTGTAGGACTAGGATCATCGTCGCGGTCAACTTTGTAAGATCTTGCGACCGCTTGCGCACCAGACGCGGCTAACAGACAATCATAGAAGTAAGTTAAGTTAAGAAAACTAAAAATTGTTACGCCATTGTAAATTTGAATCTTAAACTTTGTAATTTATATTCTTTGTAAAATCAATTATTTTTGGCCTTACTTAATTCATTAAATCATGACATAAGACATAACTTGGTTGTTGATTAAATTTATTTTCCTAATTCAATATATTCTAATTATTAAATTGTATAAGATATTCCAACAATAAAAATTTTAGAAACATAACTCTAACTTTAACGAATAAGTTGAATACCAAGGAACATTTAAATAGACAACATATGACGAAAACTTTTACAAGGACGTGAAAAAAAAAGAAAAAGATACACTACTAATGTATGACATAAGACATGAACTCAATCAGTAGGTAAACGCCAGCTCGGCGTACACCACTCCATACATATCGTCCGGTGAAACCTAACACCACAATATCGAGTCAATGATTTAAAAGAAAAGCATACTGTATGTAGAAGCAAATAAGGCCTTTGGGCTAACGGCTAGTTTTTGACGAACAAAAATTAAATTTGTTTGTTTGAAGAACGAACTTACGAGTTCCGCCCTTCACTAACAGAAGTTCGGACGTGAAGAAATAATAAATAGTCATTATTTAACTTTATCATCTGGTAAAAACTGAATGTTTGTGAATTTGGGTCTCATGCTCCCTGGCGGGCTGCAGGACTAGCAAACTGTCCAACTGTTTATTTGTATATCGGGGAACGAATTTTCACCTTATAAGTAAAAATTTATTGGCAATAATCTTCAATATACATCTTACGGCTATAAAAAAATGTATTAACATGAATACATATGTTCATATGTTATTTCTGATTTTTTTTATATTTTTTTTTTTAATTCAGGTATATGAGTTGTGTTGGGTTGATGGTTTGGGCATTGCATAACGAAATGATTGTAATAGGTTCAATGATGGTTATGTTAGTTAAAGTGTGTTCATACTTCTGTACAAAGGAAAGTTTAATTTTTTTTTTTATTTTCCACCTTTGTCGTCTGGCTTTTTTTCTGCAAATATTGCATTTCATTTCTATTTTAATTGGAATTGTACACAATATACTATGCAATTGTAAATCGCATTTGTATACATGATTTCCACATGGCGTATGTATTGTTGTGCCTTGTTCTTGTTTGCGTGTCCGTTCATTGTTGCCATACTAAACTCCATGATTTTGAAGTTCGTTGTATGCCCTGATGTTTGCTCCTTCGGTGCAATACGTGGCAAATGCCATGTATAAATCCTTTTCATCATCTTTTGCGGCTTGGAGTTTTATATAACTACAATCATTGAGTGAGACAAAAGTCATCAGATATTTTTTCAACTCGTCGGTTGTAATTACGACCGGTACTTTTATCATCAGCCTTGGTGATAATTTCCTAGTCATGCTGCTTAAAGTGTCAAAAACTAGTGGAATATTCGTTGTAGTTTTGGTTGATGTTGTGTTGGCGATGGCGTTAGGCTTCTTTTGTTGGATAGTAATGCAATGTATAACTATCTTTCGCATTACCTCAGCTTTATATTTCGTACTTTACTTAATATGAGAAGGTTTGATTTTTTTTCCGTCTTGAGGCTTGTTAGAAAAATAAATATCTTGCATTCCGTCGAATATTCGAAGAACTTCATCAGGTATTTAATATTATAAGGTTTCTTTTTTAGAACATAAATTTTCCTATTTCTACGTTTCATTTGTACAAAGTGAAGAATATGTTTTTCTTCATCTTTGTCGCAGTATTTTTATCTAATCTAGACTGTAATGGTCCATACATAGGTAGCTGTCGCTTATTTGACGTTTGATCTGTCGTAGGCACACACATCGGCGGCCTCTGATGGTGTGTAGTATATGGCCTCGTAGCTTGTGTATGGAGAAACAGATGACTGCTCTTGAAAGGCTTAAACCGTGCCGTATCGTTGTAGCAACTGTTTTAGTTCTAGTTTGTTAATACAGCCCTTTATCATAAGGTTCAGGAAACATACACTGGTGATGGTGTCAATTATCTTAGCTATTTTATGTTATCTGTAAGTATAAGTATGATGGGTGTTACGATGATTATTGATTGATACTGTATATGTATACATCATTCATAGGTTATACGTGGATTGTTAATATAAGAATGAAATTATGTTTACGGAACGATTGAATGATGGGCAGAGAATACATGAATAGTAACAATCATTACTTACCATACTATGGCGAAATATTTGCAGATCCATAATATAATAAAATAAATAATATTAATGCATGCTAAAGCTTAATATTAGAACAAAAAATTTTAACAATAGAGTAACATGCAACTGTGATCAAATACAATATGCATTTTAACCTTAAGGCTTCAAACATCTTTTTTTTTTTTAAACTAAACAATAAAGTGAAATTAGAGAAAAACAAAAAAAAAGTATTATGATAATTAACTAAGTATAAATTCGCTCATTAGATATACAAAGATTGAAATAAAAATATCGGAATTAAGCAATATATTTTCTTCACGTAGAATGTAGCTGGTTAAATGGTAGGGTTGAATTATTGGGTTTATTTTCTGCTTTTTTTGATTTTATCTCGTAAATTGATGGTTGGCTTTGTTTCTAAAGTTTGTGTACATCGTTGCCTTCTGCATGTAATGACATGTCTTTGATATGTAATTAACTTAACTTGATGTTGACATAATGGGTGAGCCATTTTTTGTTTGTTTTGTATTTTGCACTCCTTTAAATTGGTTCAGCGTATTTCGCGCGATACTTGGGTTCATCGTTCTGCAATGCTAGAATAGCGCTTTTGGGATCCATGTATTTTACATATCCTTGGGATAATCTTCCTCACCGATGTATGATGGCATAACAATATTCTAGGGTACCAAAATGAGAGAAATTATTTAAGAAATCTTTTTCCTTTTTCGTTTCTTCTATATCCCACGGTAGAGAACACATAAGTCTTTTTGGATGGATATTTATTATTTCATTGTCGCTCTTTGGTGATATTGGTGAAGAAATATATTTTGCTTGAGAAATAGTGGATTTTACTTTAAAAGTAGAAAATGTCTAAGCTTCCTCTCCTATGTTTAGTGTTTCATCAGGTTATTTTATTAAATGAATCACTATTGTAAATGGCGGTTGCAGTTTGATGTGTATAACTATGTAAATTCGGAGGTATGTGCATTTCCTTAATATTTACTCTATTCTCCAATTGTTTAATAACTTTATGTAAAGGATGATTAACGTTGAATGTAGTCTTTATTGTTATTTTATAGTCAGAGTTTATGTACAGCCTGGAAGGAAAATAGTATCAAATTACTATTGATTTATGAGTTTCATTGCCAATGTTCAGGGTGTATAGCGTGGGAGTATCAAACTCTGTGTCTTTATTATAGTTTTGGATGATTTAAGTATTTTCTGATTCTCTTCAATTTTGACATAAAGTTTAGTTGGTTCGTGTTCCTTTGGTTCTTATTTTATGGTTACTCGGGGTTCTGCGTTCAGTAAATTAATGGTGCGTCTTATGAACTTTTCCAAGACATTACGTTTCATCGTCTTCCTGAAACAGTTTCTTGCTTTGCTGATGAGTATTGCTATTATTATTATTACAATAATAGCTTCAATGATATTACGTAATAGAATAAAAAGAGAAGTTTGTTTTTTCTCCAACTTTTAGGTTCGTATTTTCTTCGTACGATTTATTATACTTTGTACATTTAATTCTTCATCTGTCATGTTTGTTTATTAAAGTTGAATTCTCGAATCGATTTTATAGCGTCATGAAAGTCATTAGTGTCTTTAAAGGGTTCATGTAGTACAGTTAAGTTCAAGCTCACTTCTACTTGACAGGTATATTGTATCTGAGTGATAATCTTATGTTCACTGGTTAAGGTTAGTTTGTGTGTTTTCCCCGTACATCTATCATTTATTCGTAAAAGATCTGTACCTTTTACTCTTTTTTGTCGATCCATTTTATTGGGACAGATAATGTTTGATTGTTCCTTATTAGGTTTCGAGAATAACTGTAAACTATCAGCTGACTTTCAGTTTTAAGTGTAAACATAATTTTACAGTATTTAAATACTTCTGTTTGTTAACGATTCCATAGCTGAGCTTATATAGCCATGCACTGTTTTATCACAACGGTTAAATGCAACTTCGTTTCATCGTAAATACGAATTATGGTCTGCTGCTGCAGCTAAGTGAGGGTACGATGGTTTTATGTAGGCAGATCCATTTTGTCCAGGTTGAGGTATCATGACTGGATGTAGTCTATAAAAATTATAAGAGGTTCATTCTACGAGTGGCAAATGTAATATTACCATGGTTCTATTTTCTTGATGTACATCATCTAATTTACTTAGAGTGCTTATTTCGCCAGCATAAAGATTCTCGAGTCGTGCTAAAAATTCTAGATTCCCTGCTGGGTTCTGTACATCCTGGGCTACAATTCTTAATATATTTGGAGAAAATAGCTTGACCTCTTTATAAATTATGCAAGATATCAATCTGATCTTTATGGGAACGAATAATATGATCTACGGTATAGCCTCAGTTCTTCAAAGGTAAATTAATAAATATATTAGACATCTGTCCAGAGTAAAATCTTGTCCTGGAGTCAATATATCAGCAACTTGTTTTAGAATATGCTCATGACGTTTCGTAGTGTTATACAGGTCTTTGAATGGAGCTGCATAAATATGGATATTTTGTTCATACAATTTAATATGTTCCTTTTGATCAGTATGCAAATTTTGAATGTTAGTATTCATGACGTTGATAACGTCTTTAGTTACTAAGCCGAAAAGTCCTTTGGCAATGCTTCCAATAATTCCAAAAAGCGTCAGTCTTTTCGCTCGTATGCTGGGAGGTGGAATAATGATATCTCCCGCACAGGTTCTCACAGTATTTGTTATGTTCAATAGTATTGCTTTCAGATTTTTCAATCGGATTATCTTAATTAAAATAACCAATTGTGCAATGCAATATCGAATGGTTTCATTGATTAGAATGGTTTAAATGTACGCAACCTTTAAGCACCATTGTCATTAAGATGGCCAACATAATCCGCATCGTTGTTTTTTTCACTGAAAGACATGTAGAATATAATTCTTACAAGGATATTATTACTATTGGGGAACTAGTTTTAATTTATCTGTGTGTTTCCGTATGATTTCACCATCGTTATCTTTAAGTAATACATTATTTCCCTCTAAAACTGTTTTTATTTTTAGGGGCTAATTATAGTAGCGATCAAATTTATGAGAACGTACTTCTTTCTTAACCTAAACGTAATCTCCTGGTTTAACATTAGAAGGCTTCAATTTTTTATCGTATCTTGTTTTTGCTTGCATTTTCATTTTTATTTGTTGATTTCCTGCCACAATTAGCATTTCTTGAAGTTGTTTAATAAGATTTTGTAAATAAAATGGATTTTGTAAGGAAACTATGGAAGCTATTTTATTTACTTTTCTTCTACATTCATGAAGGGGGCCTGTTGGAGTGCCTTATGGCAATGAATGTATTTCAATGAATGTATAAGTAAAATTAATTTGTTTGTATTGGTTGGATATATGTATGTATAGTGATGTATGTGTATTGTATAGTTATATATGTATGGCATATACCAATATATAAGAATATAGGTGTGATGCTAGGTAGAGAGCAAGTTCATATCTTGATGTAGAAGACAGTCAGCACCCGACGTTATAGTTGAACGGTCCTGGTTTGTAAAAGTCGTTAGGAGAACTTGTCTAGAGCAAAGTGTCGACAAACATGCCGTGCGCAAGCTGCTTTGTGCCTGAAAACAAGTATCTGCCATAGTATAAGAATTCAAATCATTTTTCTCGAATAAAGTGCCAACCTTATATAAAGAGTTTATGCAGTTCTTTTTATCGTGTGTTTTGCTCACTCCTTTCCTGGCCACTGCTTAATACGACAAATAAGAATCGACAATTGACGTTTGGACGGTTAAACTACCCTGGTATTTTTATTTTAACAGATTTAGATAATTTACTAAGCCTATGGGGGCCTAAAAAATTTTTTTGCAAAAATCATTTAGAAAAATAATTCGTTGATTTCAAAAAAATTGCGTTCCTATATTCCTAATTTGGTAGTGTTCTTAATATTATTATTGACAATATAAAGCACTAAAGTAATTTTTTAATACAAGGCCTTACCTTTCGTGTTCGAATTCTTTTTTAATTATTTTTTCATCCCTGTTATGTGAACTGATATACATGCGTTGTATTTCATTATGCTACGGTGTCATTCGATAGCTGCTTTGGTGATCAACAACTATGATTTATACTATAGTATATTATACTGGAAAATTTATAAGTACTGTCATAGACGTGGCTTGATTACTGTTTGTATACTAAATCACTCTTAAAGTATAAAGCAGAGTTTATAACAACATTAATGTTTCTTATTCTGTTCTTGTAATTATTGTTACAGTTTAATAAATCCTAATGTACTGAAAGTAATTTTTCTAAAATTTCATGGTGTTATTAAAAATTATGTAGTTATGTCATGCTAGTCATTTGAATGAAACGGAAGCTTTTACAAATTTAATTTATAACTTACAAAATTTATCTGAAAAAAGCATGATTATTTTTAAATTATTCTAGGTTTTTTATGACTGAAGAATTATATAGATTCAAGAAATCTATTGACCTCTCAAAACTTGGCGTAGATGATGAAATAAGTGCAATAATAAATCAATTTAACGAATACAAACATTATTTATCAATAAATATTGCTAAATTAACGCGATTTGATGGTTATAATTTGTGGCGCAAAACAGAGGCAATCGAACTTTCTCAAATGGTCCAGCAGCGTTTCAGGTTTGTAAAAGTTATTTTATTTTAATGGTTAAAAAATTAAATAATGAAAGTAAAACAATTTTTCATTCAAATATTAAAATTTCGTATTAAGTCATAAAAAGAAAGCTAAACAGCATATTTTAGTATTCCTAATGATAACTTTTTTATACAAGATTAGGCTACATAGTACATACGAATTAATAAAATTTTATACTACACACTTTTAACATTTATGTACAATTAGGATAATGGGTATAATCACAATAATTAAAAAAGTATACTTTAAGCTTTGAAACAATTTAATTTGAAGAGAAAGTTCACGGTATTTTAAAAAATATCTTGAAGTCTGAAACTAATGATAAACATCGGCCTTGTGAAATTATAATTGTGTTTAGTTTAGCAACGTAGAGAGGAGCTACCTATTCAAAAAAGCAAGACTCATAGCCTAGACTTCAAACGAAAATCTTGACTTTTTTCTTCTTGATCCTATTTCTCTGCCAAAAAAAGGTTCGTTCACATGCATAAGTAGTTGCAGTAAGTACACTAAGTGCAGTGTTTTCAAAAATATTAACCCTCTGCTTGTTTTTTTTATTTTTTTTTATTTTTTTTTATTATTTTTTTTTTTTTTTATTAACCATACAGGAAAAAAATGAATTTTTTTTCCAGTCTCTTGTAATATTTCCTCTCCGATGAAGAAGTCGGTATCATCAATATAAAATTTGTAGAAAATTAATTATTTTTAGAATAAAAGGTGGAGCGATATTTTATATACCAATGTTTATTCACAAATAGTGTTCAAAGTTAAAAAAACGCATTGCTTAGCATTTCATAACTCAAAGGTGAAATCATCTGCAATCTTGAAATTTTTAGAAAATGCTACTTTAGAAAATTTGTTAACACATCTAATTATTACACTCCATTTGTAATACATACACTAAATAAAACGGAAAAACTGCAAGATGGATGATCTATACATCGACGGATTTCATTTTCACCAGCTATGTACCACACTCAAACAACAACATGGGTCAGCACCTAATTACGAGCAAGGATATACATCAAAATACAATAAACCGGTAGCGTAGTTACTTTGATCTTGGGACTTTCAATGATGATAGGGAAATAAATGACCTTATACTATATATAAAAATAAGAATCCGTAATACAATTCGTGACAAAATATAAATCTTCGTCGAGACACTCAAGATAAAACTATTATTCATAGTTTACGCTGAATCGTCGACCTTCGATCATTATCAATGTTATAAAATAAAAATATGTACAGTTTATTATCACTCTAGCAAAGTAAATAAGGCTGATGACATGGTCATATGCATCAAAGACAACATCCAATATTACCGGAATCATTGAAATAGGTATACTTAAGATAGTACACTCATGCCTAAAAATTAACGTTGATTGTGAAATTGAAATTTCAGCAATATACAAATGTCACGATTTCGCAACTACTTAATTTATCCTAAATCTAAAAAAATATTTGAAAAAAAAAACAATTTATAAAAAATTATTTATTAATTGAAAATTTTAATTTCACTATGGATATTATCTGGGTTTAACTGGTACGTCCAAACCATCAAATAATAATGGAACTGGCTTGTGAATTAACAATATTTTAATAAAAACTGACACTATAGAAGCAATAACTTAAGACTTGAAGATTCCAACACCCTATCATTTTCCTTGAAGATTCCAACACCATATCATTTTCCATTATTTGTTAAAACAAACAAAGCCCGAAATAGTACTGAAAAAAACCATGCATTTTATTTCAGTTACAATAAACTTAATTCAATCGCTGAAACTGTTAATTGGAATACAGTACAATTAATGAATAAGTTCAACAAAGCAATGAATACTCTAATTAAACACGTGCAACATCGTATAAATAATATTGAGTGTCAAGCAAACACAAACAGGAACAATCAAAGTATGATTCAAAGGTAAGCATGGATTACTTTAGCAACAATTACAAATTGTTTTAGAACGTTTTTCCGTAATATAGGTGAAAATTAAGCGATAAAATTATAAAATTGAAAAATTGAATAAGACGTCTACCTGCAGTGAGCAAAGAAACAATTTTCACACTACCTACTTAATACACATACAGTACAAGCTATAGTATGCGACCTAGAAAATAAACATTAATGAAAAAGAATAGGTGGAATGAATTCTAAGGTGCTAAAATTACTGTCTAATTACATTTGTCAATTTATGGCTTATATCTTTAATATATGTATTACACAATCAACATGGATTTTAGATTTTAATTTTAGATTCGCTGCTATTTATTATTTACATAAATGACTTTTTAATCTTCATAACTCTATTTTGCCTTACGCTGACGACACGGCTATTATTTTTACAGAAAACACATGGGATGGAATTCAAAGTAAAATAAATGAGTAGCTTAACCTTATGGCTGAATGGCTGGCATTAAACAAACAATCTTTAAATATAGGAAAAACAGTATTTTTGACTTTTGAAAACTACAATGATAGTGTCCCAAGCAATATTAAGCTAACTAAAAAAAAGACAATAGAAAAGTAGGGTATCACAAGTATGATTTTTGATTATAACTAAAAATAGGACAAAAATTTTGAATGTATAGTGAAAAAAACTAAATATTCAATTGACTTTTCTTACAAAATTTTCTGAACACATGGATTACAATATATTAGAAAAATCTTTTAACACTTTTTTTTATAAAATAGCGAATTATAGAACAATAGCATGAAGAGAAGCTTACAATAGTGTAATAAAAAGGGTTGTTCAATATTGAGGTCCTCAAATTTAAGTTTACGCGCTTGATTAGATTTACCAATCAGCCACTAGTACACCGAGTTTCAAGACAACCAATCGCAATGCGCCGCGTCTCTTTAGTTAGTCAAAAACTTTGTAAAGTAGGCAGCGGCTTGCTCTCTTTAAATGTAGCTGCGCGATGTAATAGCCAGTTCGTACTCGGTCGTTGAGCAAGATGCACGCACCTTTGCACGAGCACACACATACGCCTCTTTTAAAAGTTTTACACGCGCACTTTAACGATCAATTTACTGCCGTTCTTTATAACTCGATTATTACTATTACTTCTCGTTTCAATTATTCCGAATCTTTACCTCAGAAAAGTAAAGTGTTTGCATCAAAAATATTAATTTGGTGCTTCTATTCAATAAATAAATTTAAGAGTGTTAAATACAAAATCAGTCTACTTTACTTCACATAGAAGCACACTCCCACTCCGATACTCGACAAGAGTACAAGGAATTTAAAAAAGAATACTAAAAATGATCAAAAATAATTTTATATTAGACAATTCTCTAACCATAAGACAAAACTTTGCTCACAAATATTTATGTACATACTACACAGAGCTGAAAAAGAGGAACACAGGCTGATGTGTAACGGTAGCATTTCCCGAGAACAGCGTGTGGAGCGATTTTTTTTGGGCGAACCTCGTTGACCATCAAACATTTGGTGGCGTTTACATCCTTGGCGTAGCTTATTGATAAGCAGGAACTTCTCAGGCCCATAGTGTGTATTTAACGGAATGTAAACAGGCACTTGGTGGATAAGGGAGAGGAAGGCAGATTAGGTTCGGTGGGTAAATTTGTCACCCTGGATTACAATCAAATAAATAACTTTCAGCCTGTGGATTTTTTTTCCTTGTTAATGAATAGTTTAGCTTCAATCTTCAGAAACTTTTACGACTGAAAAAGTAATAATTAAGTAATTAGAATTATTAGAAAATTTGAACTTGATATATAAGTCCCGTCGAAAATTTGTAAGCATTTTTTGGAGGAAAATTATGTAATACATGGTTTCAAATTTTATTGCAGTAAAAAGTGCCATTCAAGAGCTTTCATCAGCTACTCGAATTATTATCGTACGACATGCAGAATAAAAGTTATATTGAAATTAAAAAGTTACATGAAGGGGGCTGGGTGGACATCAACCGGAAGGGCAGGATGAGCACGGCGACTAGTGGCGACTATAGTGTCAAGCCGACTGTTTACGATTTTCTAACCCAAATTTTTGTTTTCTAAGGATGTTTTTTTTTCAACTTGTGCTAAAATTTTAATGACTAGGATGGTCTGTAATTACAAAAGAAAAAGTGAGAGAAGAGGGTGGATCGATGGTCAGTTGCAATTGGCTGTTGATTATGTACACAGTGGTAAATCGATAAAAAAAGTTCCGCTACTAAGTTCGGTGTACCTAGAACGACCCTTGGAAGAAGATTAAAAAATCCAAGTGTAATGAGTGTTGGTTAGTCAATAGATTGAAATATTTAAATAAATTGTGCACGTTTTTATTTATAATATAAATACTATTCAGGGTTCCAAAAATTATTTTCTCATGAGCAGGAATAAGCTCTTTGCGATTGCGTGCTTGACATGGAAAAAATATTGATGGGGCTGTCATCAATGGAGCTAAGGCAATTAGCTTACGATTTTGCCATTAAACTTGGTGTAACACATCCTTTCAAATCAGAAACTGGTAATGTACCAATTGAAACATCAATAATTCATCTCAGCCTGTAATGTGACTTGAGAATTTAAGAATATTCTCATTTTTACATTACTTTTCAGGTCTCGCAGGAAAAGATTGGCTGCACAGTTTCATGAAAAGGCATGAGCTTTCCAATAGAAAAGCTCAGCCAACATCTGCAGCAAGGGCTAATGGATTTAATAAATACAGTGTTAATGAGTTTTTCTTACTGCTGAAAGAAGTTTTAGAAAAGTATGAGATCAGTGCTGTTAACATTTGGAATGTTGACGAGACTGGCATTTCAATTGTGCCAAAGTCTGATACGAGAGTCATTGCCAAAAGAGGAAGACATCAGGTTGGAGGAAAAATATCTACTAAAGGAGGTGAGACTGTCACTGCAGAGTTGTGCATGTCTGCAGCAGATGCCTTCATGCCACCGATGCTTATTTTTTCTCGGGTTAAACCAAACGACTTGTTTTTGAACGATAAACCAGAAGGATCTTGGGCTGTTTTTCGGGAAAGTGGCTGGATGGAAACAGATGTTTTTACTCAATGGTTCATTAAATTCATTGAATTTTCAAAAGCATCTCCAGAGAACCCAGTGTTGTTGATTTTGGATGGACACTGCTCTCATGTGAAAAATCTTGAAGTGGCAGAGTTAGGTAAAGAGAAAGGTGTCATTGTTCTATGCTTCCCGCCACATTGCACTCATCGAATGCAACCACTTGACGTTGGTTTCATGAAGCCATTGAATTACTATTATGCGGAGGAGGTGAACAAGTTTCAGCGAAGTCGTTCCCAAGTCCAGATGAAAGATGTGTTTGGAATTTTTGGCAAAGCTTGGCAAAAAGCATGTAAAATAAACACGGCCGTCAATGCTTTTAAGACAACCGGTATTTGGCCATGCAATGATTCAGTTTTTAATTCCTACTTTTCTGATACTTTAGACTCCACTCATAATTCGGGTAAATATTTTGATAAAATAATTTAAAAAAATAGTATTTGTTTTTTATATGAATGATATTTTTTTATTATAGATTCCTGTAACGCGTCTTTGTATAAAGAAACAATCGACACCATTATGAGTGAGTCAACTGGCAGCAATAAATCTAATGATCGTCACTCAAATTCATCCTCGACTTCCGATGTGACTACAGGAAATGTGCATCGTGTATCATCATCCATTACTAAGCCTATATTGGAGACTTGTTCGCCAGTGGAGCCAACAATGGAAGTTCCTCTCTCTCATATCAAAAATATTATATCATTTCTTGTAAGTAATGTTGTAACTTTTTAACTTAGTGTTTAATAGGCTACTTAAATAAACATTATTTTAGCAAACAGCTGTTAATGAACACGAAAGTTAAGATAAGTCAACTGCAGCTCAAAATCAAAGTGTAAGTGACATAGCCAATAAAAATTCTATTTTTTCTGACAGCATTGAAAATCAGCCGGCAAAGACTCTTGTGAGTAGAAAGCGAGGAGCTGCAGCGATTGTCACAAGCGATGCTTATATTGATGAGTTGAACACGAATAAAAATGAAAAATTAAAAGTAGAAACAAAAAAAAACGGTAAAAAAAGTTAGAGTAAAAAAAGAAACAAAAAAACGGTAAAGAAAGTTAGAGTAAAAAAAGAGCCCAAGGAGAAGAAGGGAAGCAAAATGACAATCAAGTCTGATGTGTTATTGAAAAAACCTGTAGAGTTGCACAAAAAATCATCTCAAAAGATGCCTGCTGATAATGTATTGCCCAGGCAGCCATTAACTACTGTCAATCAAGAGAAAACTCCGAATAACATTTTACATTATTCGATTTTTAACGATCCTTTTCACTTGGGTACTTTTGTAGTGCAATCTAAAACTGGTGAGCTTGACAAAGCACTTGATGAACCTTGCGAAAATTTTAATTTATTTTAATTTGTTTTTAAACTCAAAGTCAAACAATTAGAATTATTTATTATTGTTATTATTATTTATATATTATTACGGATTATTTCAATACCAAAGAGTAATTGAATCTCTCAACGAAATCAAAGTGATATTATCAAATAAGATGAAAAAAGGTTGTAAAATAAAATAAATCTATGTGTCATTATTTTCATTAATGAAAATATTGATCAACACTTAGCTTCACGATTTTTTAATTAAATATGTACCTTATAACCTTAAAGAATTTTTTACCCAACTCTTCGTGCTCATCGTGTCCGACGTTGAGATCTCCCTGCCCCGTAGGGGGGGCAGACTGTCCTTTTTTTAGACGTGTAATCTAGTATATTTTTCAGTGTCACTATGTGCTTAATTTGATTTAAATTTTATCATATGTTGTTCTCTAGACCTTTCTCTTTAAAAAGTTCCCTACATCATTTGTATTGACGATTAGTACTATTAACAAGAGCTTGCTTACAGGTAGAGTGTCCGTACCGCCCCCCTCTCCCTTACTTAGTGGGTATGCCCCGGGCACTTATGGGTACTTCTGAGGTACTTGGCGGGTACTTGCCGAGGTCTTGGTGGGCACTTGCCGCTTACTTCCCTGGCACTTAGGTGGAACGTCTTGGGCCTATGGTGTGTATTTAACGGAAATAGACACGTACTAGGCGAGTACTTGGTGGGTATTCTTATGACATTCTTAAACAATCTTCAACACATGAAGTTTACAAACCACACAAAAGGTATGCCGACTGTTTGTTTTTTAGTTTGCTAATCAAAGTGTATAACCAGCTCATAACTCCTCTTTCACTGTCCACTCACGAGTCTTCTTTTTAATTGGTCTGTTCAGAGGTGTGACACATAGGTGACAGTACGAACTTTATTAATTCATTGCTTATAATTACTTTGCATGATAAGCAAATGAACACCAGCCTGTTGTGATATAATACAGTATTATATCCTTTTATAGTGCACATTATATTTACATACAGCAAGAGCGTACACACATATTTTTTGCTAGTCTTCACTTGATGTATAAACAAGTATTATAACTTTAACTTTACTAGCAGTAAGCAGACGCTCTTGTGTGCACATAGATATACCCATGTATACAGTTCTCATTGCTTACTAACTAAGCTCAATGAAAATGTGGTAACGCTGTGCGTTCATTCAGGTGCACCGTAACATTTCAACTCCATTTACGGGTAGTTTGAAACGTATTTTTAATGGCCTCTTATTTAAAAGTTATTTGCCCTAAAAAATTAATTTCAACGGGGTTCGCTTCAGAAAAATCATGTATGAATTCAAAAAGCATTACAAAAATATGTTGAATTCAAAAAGCATAACAAAAAAAAAACTTATGCAATTACTGAAAATGTCGAAAATGTTAGTACTAAAAACAAAGGACAAAAAACTATGGAACTAATGATGCAATGAATTCCTGATCGGAAATCTAAGCTCGGTGATAGCTCGGGCCTACCTTGGCAGCCGAGGTAATCTACGTTGGCTTTGCTTTTGTACAGTGCCCTATGTATCGACAAAACGTGTGGCTAGCTCAGATCTAGATAGGGAACTAGCGTAAAAAAATAAGTGGAGAAAATATAACTCTGAAAAGGCATGAAAAAGTAACCAATTATTGTACTGCTAAAGTAAAGTAATTTCTTTTTTTACTGGAATAGTTGACGGATTATAATTTTTAATTGTATCAAATATTGTGAGTTTATTTAATTATTAATTAATTTCAGCTACGTTAAAATGTTCGTTACTATCTCCAGCCGCTCTTCTACCGTCCCACTCATTGGAACGTTGAAAGACAGTTCCAAAAACAGACAAAACCATTTTTACAATATTTACAAGTTTAACAACTTTTCATGTTTAGGTTATATCATTTTATAAAATACGCTACTCTAAACTCAAACTTATTCCATACACGTATACATATATTTCGTACGATCATGATTGTACACTTAAGGGCACTTTATATTGGTCGGAACGATAAAAAATATTATCTGTTAAGCGACAGTAAATCGTTGTCATGTTATAAGTTCCAGGACATCGTTAAATGTGTGTAAACAAATTTTTACGACAGATACAAATTGCCTTGAGTGTATGTATGTAAGCATATACGTATAAGAGAAAGTGAGACAAAATAAACTTGGCTCCCTAGCTGGTGCCAACCTCATGTCACGTTCCATATTCCAAAAATTGAATGTTGGCCCGACCGTGTCAGCCTACCTTGGCTGAACTTTGCGAGCTGGGTAGCCAAGCTTACATTTCCGATTGGGTAAACGATACGAGAAACTATTACTCTATAACTAAGGTTAATTGAAAAGTTAAATGGTAATGATTACATGTATATAGATAAAAAAAAAAAAAAATAAAAGAAAATAAAGAAAACTACGTACTACGTATAATAGATTAGATTTTCATCTTTAAAAATCATAGATAAAAAATAAATCTTACATTAGTACTAGTATTGCTACAAAAGAATTAGCTAGTAAATTTAATATTTTTTTTTTCTTTCTACATTTTACCGGCCTGTGAACAGGTACAAGCGTAATCTTTGCAATATTACAACTGCAATAGCATTACTATTGTGTTGCGTTCTATACCGTAGTAAAATTAATTAATAAATCAATAAATAAATCTAGTTAAACTAAATTATTTAAGTAATAAAATGCAGAAAAATCGTACACGTACTTCGAGCAGCACGTAAAGTATCACTGCTTGTGTATCTTTACCGCCCTCAATTTCGGCTCGGGCTCAAATTAGCCGCACGAGCGATGATTAATTTAATTTCTACTTTAAGTATGTAATATACCATTAAAAATTTTTTTTGGCAACTCCATTAAGAACCCCTAGAAATCTTCTGAAGAAAAATAAAAGTTTTGAATAATAAAAATAGATAAAAACATTTTTTTTTTTTCTGAGTCGTCCTTGTGAGTAACAGTATCCAACCATGAATATACTTAATTAAAAAAGCAATTTTTCAGCCCTTAAAATTAAATACAAATAACTCAATGCTGTAAACAGCGAATTGATTACTTATTTACACTTTGGCAGAAATGTCAGAACTGAGTGTGATGGATATTATTTTGGGCTTTTCAATAGACTCACTAGACTAAAAGCTGGGTTAAGTTGCTAACCACTGATGCTTGCTCGTCCAAGGGTATATTTTATTAATAAACCATCGGTCTTAACAGTAGTGTGTTGACATGTAATATAAAACGTTTTCAGTAAAAATAATTAACATCTACTCCTGACACTTTTTAAAACAAAAATTTTCTTATTAAAAACGTATTCATTCTGGATCCATACAATTTATTTGGTCAAATGAGAAGCTGTAAAAAGTGTAGTCATAAAATAATCGCTGGCCCTAAGGGGCCGTTGATTTGTAGTTTCTCCCCTATAATTTCCGAAAAGGGCTATTTTTAGAGCTATAAGGACTTAGAACCCATAAAAAATATGTAGGTAAAAAAGTTTTTTCTGTTATCTCTCAACTAAATTCAAGTGTTATATATTTATCGCCCTGATGATGACAGTTGCTGGTTTTCTTGGTAATGATATAGCCACTCAGGATATCACTATTTTTGAATTAGGTTAATTGATCTGCTGCTGGGTTATAGGTGTATTTTTCATTTAATTTCAGAATATTTTTATCAAAAGAGTAAACATTGTCAACATAATCAAGTTTGACAGGTTCCTACTTAAGTGAATTTGTCGAGTCATAAAGAATTTAGTGGTGGAGACTCAAATAAGTGAATGCTTATATATATTTATTGATGATATTTAAAACATGTTGGCATAGTCATTGATACAACAAGCGATAAGAAGTACATCAAGCAGAGAGTGCTATTTGACAATGGAGATGCTACAGCTGTTGGTATTGCCAGTTGCATTACTCATATTGAGAGTGATAAAATCAAGTCTGAGAAAATTGCAGAGGTTCCCTGTTGGTTTGCAGTGTGGGAAAGTCAGCCCTGATTATAATATGGTTGTTATTCTTGCGCAAAATGTTGACATACTCCATGAGGTACTGATATTCATTCCACAAATATAATTTTTATTCCATTATTTTCCTTTTTTTATTTGAAACAATATTTCTTTCGACAGAAAAAACTGACATCCTTGAAGTCTATCAGACTGATAATTTGAAAACACTAATGCTCTTTTTTTTAGACATTACTGAAAACAACGTTAGAATGGACTATTTAGAACATGGAGTCTGGTACAATTATGGAAAGGATAAAGATGGAAAAAAGTATTTGTCATAAAATCCAAATTACAACCAAAGGATCAAAAAATTTTGCAGAGCTACCAAGGTGTATTGTTTACTGGTTTGAAAGATTAGAAAGGTGAAGTATTGTTAGAGTTTGCAAATAATTACCACCAATATAAGTACAAAATACTTACAACCAATGAAATATTTTTTTTCAGAGAAGGGAATGGAAACCAAATTTCGTTATTCTTTGATATGATCGACGTGGGCCTATCAAACATGGATATTAAACTGACAAAACGATTAGATTGTTCAAAAATTACCACCCTATTTTTTTGAATTACATTATTATACTAGAGATGCCATGGATACCAAATGCCACATTCAGCATAATCAAATCTGGATTACCAGCTAAATCTCTTCCAAAAATAAAGTTTGTCAAAAAATCTTCTTTAAAAGAGTCTGTCGATCCAAGTGTGGCATTAAAATCTTGAGGAGGCAATAATAAATATGGTTTTGAATTTGTTCCTGCATTTAATGGTCTTGTTAATGAAAAAACAGATTACAAAAAGGTATTAATTTTATGCAATTAGTTTTATAGAATTGTGTTTTATTTTATGAACAAAGTGCGATAATTACGTGAAACATTTTCTTGTTCTCTAGCTCAGTTGTTTTAGCATCAACCCGAAAAGTTCTTATTCAATAGCAAATAAAAAGGGATTATCCAAAAAAGAAAGTACCAAGATGTACAGTCCTAAGAAAAATATTCGTAGACACGTACATTCCGATCAATAAAAGAAAACAAAATTTTTCCTAATAAATGTAAATAATACTAAGACTCGAATCGATTGTGAATTTCATAATTAATGAGTTGATGGTTCATCATTAAGACTTTTCTAATAATATTTAGAAAAAACTGTAGATTCAATATATTGTACAATTTACGAGATTATGGTAAAGAATAAGAAACTAATTACAAATAGATGAACGTGGCTTTTATTTTCCTAAACAGTTGATATTTCTCGATGTTAACATACAGAAATACGACAGTATTACAACTGTATGAAAGTACCAAAAATAAGCCAAGTGGTGATCAATTAATAACATATCCTCACACTTGTTTCCATTTTTGTTGTATCGTTATAATCTTCTTAAAATTAGATACGTTTAATTGTTACTTCACTGTTGCAGTAATTAATCAATTTGAAACTATGCAAGAAATAAGAAGGATGCTGTTATGAAATTTGTTACAATGTATTACAAATTTAAAACTGAGAATTACGAAAAAAAGGAAGTAAACTATAAAGTTAGAATCCCCTGTACGTTATCTGTTAAATCCCTTTAAAACAATTATGAATGATAAAGTTACACAATAAAAACGTTTTGAAGTTTATTGTACGACTTTTTTAACACTATTATTTACAGAGTATTTACAAAAAATTTATATATCTTTATTTTTTAAAAAACCATATTAACATCTCATCATCACAGTTATCTTGAAATACATTAAAAAATGCCTAATTTTGTCACATTGTTTTTTTTTTTTTTTTTTTGCTACGTTAAGATATCGCAGTATTTCATATTAAATAAAATAATAAGCTAAAGCACGTGCATTTTACGAAATAAATTCAAAGATTTTCAGACCAGTTTGATTAAGTTTGATCTATTATTGGTATGAATAATGACTAATTACAGTCGAAAATCGCAAAATTTCAATTAATTCCTTATTTTGAACTGTAAACTCCAACACAATGAAATTCTGAGTGTGTTAAATAACGCGTTTAAAGCGTGTAGATAAAATTTATATTTTTACAACATGCAGTGCCCTACTGTTGATAAATGTATTAAGAAAAACTAAACTGATGCCTTGTAAACTATTTCGTCAAACCTAGTAAACTAAACAATTTTTTCTTCACTGATTGACACAAGAAGTAGAGAGTTAAATATTTCTGTCAGATTGTACACACTTTTAGGTATGTTAAATCTGTGACAGTTAAGTTTATCAACTCTACAGTCTTCTTATATTGGTTTTTCCCATTAAAACTTGTCCAGTTTATTACAACTGGTGAACTACTTGGTGTGCCATTGATTTGGTTATTCTTAAAATTCTTATTGACATAACCGTACAGAATTTTATAAAAATGAGAACATTTCAACTACACGCTTTAAACCTGTACTGTAAGATACTTGGATTTACAGTGAATGGACGTAAAACTTGAGCGAATACGGATTTTAGGATTCTAAACTTACAAAAAACTTATATCGAAGAATGTTCATTTGTCGATGATAAATTTTGTTTATTTATTAAAATTTGCTTAAATGTTTATTGCCATTTGAACCGCTTCCCGTCGTCTAAATCGACTCATTTTTCACACATATTTTTTCCAAGACCTCAATTTTATGATTTTTTAGTGGATGTTTGTATCATTATTAGTGGAACCCCCCCCCCCCCCATTATTGTCTGAAAAATCTGCAATTTTTCAAAGGTATATGGTTTTATTTTCAATATCTCGAAAACTAAAGGGTATATCATAATGTCATCTTCACAGATTTGTTGCCGGTAATTTTATACAAATTTTAAGAAAAAATAATCGCCCTAGTATAAGTAAAAGCCAATTTTTTTTTATGTTTCGCTACTTGTGTATCAGTATCAATTAAGCACGCTCTAAATTTTTTATATGATGAATTAAATAAATACATACATTATGTTAATTTATCCTCAGTATGACAAAATAGCCTTCCCAACAGGTACATGATCATTTCAAACTTATAATTTTGTACTTAAGTGGACGATGTTATTTTTCGTCCACTCTCTAAATTTGAAATTGTAAAAATTTCACTATTTGCGTAGGTGGACAAGCTTTTTTTCACTAGCGAAGTACTGAAAAATGAGGGTCGCTTATTCGCACCCAATCGATACAAATTTTAATTTTATTTATTTATCAGTAATCCAATAAATGATCTTAATCCAAATAAAGGTAATTGCACAACTTGAACAGATTATTTCAAGTAGTACCAACAATAATTTTAACAACTAATTGAAATAGTGAAACGATAACTTGGTAGAATAGTGAATATTCACTATTTTGCAGTGAATATTCACTATTTTAAATAACTTATAAGTATACATCTTTGAAATGATCAAATCAACTGTTTCACTGCTTAAATATTGTATATTCATTATTTTACAGTGCATATGCACTATTTTGAAAAAAGTTGGATACTTATTATTATTTCAAATTTAGAGAATATGCAAAACGGTACTAAAGAATGGGATCGAGCTACTTCATATTGAAAATATTATTGTGTGTTACATCGATAGCCGTGGTCTAATCAACAAATTGATTAAACAAATTATTATACATGAACAATTAGATAAATTTTTTGAAAAAATGGTAGAACGAATATTTTTATCGCACTTTCTAATAAATGTGTAAGCAATTGTCAACTTCAAAATAAAAAAATGCAGGAAAAAATATTTTTTTTAATAGTACGAAATTCTTTATTTCATACAATTACTTTAAACAGTTTGTTGATTTGATCATGCCAGTCGATATTACGTTACGCGCTACCCCATGTAAAAAAAAAATAAATTGAGTTAGATTTTACTAAAAAACAATCATTTTCTTAAAATTTCCAATATACAGTAGCTCGATCCAGTTTTTAAGCACCCTTTGGCATGCATGAAAAAAAAAAATATGGCCCGCTTAAGTGCAAAATTATAATAAGATTCAAATGATTGTGTACCAGTTGGGAAGAATATTTTTGTATTACTGATAATAAATTAACAAAATGAAAGTATTCAACTCACGGCATCAAAAACTAAGAGTGCTCTAGAATATGTGCGTAATTACATACGCGTTTTTTCTACTTCCACCAGCCTAATAATTTTGTTGAATTTTGTTGGCAGGGGAGGGTTTTTCGGCAGATTTAAGTAGTCTTACGAAAATTATAAAATACTTGCCCTGGGACCTTTCTGCTCCTGCAAGAGCTTAACCGTACAAGTTTTGCAAGTACATCTCTTGCATCCTCATCATATTGCTGAAGCTGACGTCTACCGCTGACGCCATTTGGAAGCAGCTCCTACTAAATTCCCGCATTTTGCGATACCGTACAAATCTACCTCCTCGATTTCTTTTATTTATTTTTTTTTGTTATTTGGAGGAAGTTCCCTGCAGCCACTTGCACTTTCTGCAAAAGAATTTTACATGTGAGGAAAATGAATTATTATTTTTGACTAAACAATTTGTTGTTTTATGACAAAGATAATATCACGGCTGAAATAATGTTGTTAATGTACAAAAAAAAATTTTATATTATGGGTTCTTTTTCTTCCAAGTCTTTGAAAAGAATTATGTTAATTTTTTCACATACTGTATGCCGGGGTGTATGATAAAAAAAAAACCAAATCAAATAATGACAAATACTCTAATAGATGTATTCGTACTTTTTTATCATAATTATTTACATATCACAAGTGGAGTTTTTTAAGCTCAGAAAATGATACTCTGAACTATACTATTTACTCATTGGTTTTTAACAACATGCTTTTTCATTCAAAATTATTTTGGAATTCAAATTGAAATCAGTGAAGTCTTCTGATGAATTCAAAAGATATAACGTATAAAATAAAAGGATAAAGAAAACCAAAATAAAATAAAAAGACGATCATTATTTTGTTACTCAAAAAAATAAACCAAGAATTATTCATAATAAACAATGAGGAGATTTTTATTTTGCATTGGATGAAACTGTTGATCAAGGCGGAAAAGTACTGTTGACTATCAAACCCAAAAAGTATTTGTCCGCTCGCGGGTACCAAGCCAGCAGCTAACAACAAAACGGACGGACTTACGCTCGAAAATCATATAAAGAAATTTCTGTATGTGTCACCTAATTACGCACCTTATTTTTATGGTCATCTGGCATCATTGATAACCTAAAAATTTTAAATAATTATTAAAATTCTATATCCATTTATTTTAACACTATTATTACATTGATAAAAATATATTTATTAATTATAAAAGATTGTTTGTACTTTTCTATTTATACTTCATTTTTATACGACTACATTGCAATCAAGTTTTTATTATTGGTACTCGAACGTACGTAACAAGTAGATATTCATAATCCAGCTTATTGCATGAAGATACAAATGATAAAGCTACCATATTTTAGGTATGCCAGAATGCAAAATGAGATGTGTATGGGTTTAGACGAAAAATAAATGATCATGCTCTTATTTTTAATACAACGTAATTATCCATACATTCCAAATGTATAGGTAATCTCGTATAAAGGCACACACAATCTTATTTATAATACGTAAATAAACAGAACGGCCTCTCTAGCTATGGTAAACAGAGAGCGTCCGAAGCAAACTCAACAAAACTAATCTAATTTCTCCGTAATCTAACGGTAATCCTAATGCAAAATTTAAAATCGTAATTATTTCAAAAAATGTGCGGCGCTATTCCTTTATTCCCTTAACGTTGCCAATTGATCAAAACAAATTTATAACTAACTAACAAAACTAACGAGAGTATCGAGGACCCATAACTTTGACCCTCACACCGTGTGACGGTGAAAAACATTAAAAAAAAAAAAAACTTTATACTTGTATTTTTCAACTACTTTACAATAAAATCGTTCGCAGTAACTCTGAAGGTTTTTTTCCTATTTTTTTCCACATTTTCCCTTTCCCTTTCCATTACTGTACGCCTGTGATTAAACCTCTAACATGAAGAAAGAATGGCATGATACAAAGCCGATTTTTAAATCAAAGACAATTATTCTTTAAGGCACAGTCAAGTTACTAAGTCAGGATTGAACGCGTCAAAAAGAGCTTTGACTGCTTATAAGGCAAAAATATAAGATATATTTCAGACAAATATTTTCTGTGTTTAATGATTAAAATTTTTAAATGTAAGCCTTACATGAACAATTGTATCAGTATTACAGTGACACATACGCTTGCTTACAATTATGCATATGTTATTGATTCATTAATTGTTACAGGACACTCATTACATAGGATAATGGGGTCGTTTCCCTGATTGTAACACCAATATCGTCTTACTAACAATTTGTGCGTGAATATTTTTGGCCTTATTATTGATAAGACTTTATACGATGTTTGGATTGCTTCAGGTTGTATGCAATGCTTTATGCACCCTACACCAGAAAATAGTAGTTTTTTTACCAGATTCAACAAAGAACTAGGTTCACTTGACGTAATTATACATCAGAGTGAGATTCTAAAATTGTTTACGCACACACATTTTTTACTATTATTTGCCACAAATTTCGCTTCGTATAAGAGTTTAGTAAATGAATTTAGAATAAAATCTTTGATAAGAAAATAGTCTTCTAATTTTTTGTGCAAACAATATTCACGTTCAAAAAGATGCGCGGCTTCGTATTAAGATAATGTAAGAGTTTAAATTCACTCTAAAAATAACAAAAGAGCATAATTACATTAAGTCTTCTGGAACTTTATTATCTCATAATTATTTCTCGTTTCACTGTCAATCAAAAACTACATGAGATGGTACATTTAATACTGACTGCTTTTATAACTTTCTCAGTCATTTCAGACCAGTTTGTAATAAATATTTTTCTATCCTCCTTTAAAAAGTTGTACAACTGTACATACAACGATAGTAATAGCAGTGAACCTGGGTTAACTTTTTTTTACAAAAAAGTACTTCATATTACAAAATAGAGACAAACTATGCCTTTATTTTATGATGTATATTTTTTTCCACACACCAGACATAGATTAAATTTTTCCATTTCATTTAATTGTGTGTTGTTTAGGCATTTCTTGTGAACTGAATCGTTGGCATAATTTAGATTCAATGAACCCACTGTTTCTTATTCTAAAACACATTAAACAACTATTTTTGATGGACTTGTTTAATAGCTGTTTGGCTACTGTACTTCTAAGCTCCATGGGATCAAAGTTTTGATTATATTGAACCGCTTGCCCTATAACATCCGTGTAATACATGACGTATACACCACAATTATACTCATCAAACTATAGTGGTCGCGTTTTACTGCAATGAATGTGTTTCCACTGAATTGAGTGTGAACCACTTGACACCGGATGTATTACAGTTCCCGATATTTGCTCTTTGATGTGAAGCATAGCCCAGTCTCGAGAAGGATTGCTATTTGTCATTCCTCGTAAAATCAATGAAGCTTGTCGACACGGAACAGCCACTGTGTTTTTCTATTTATCTCATTTGATTTCTGCATAAGCATCGATGACATCACCATCAATCCACGTGGCACCAAATAAAGTATTGTGTTCGGGAGAAAACAACAAAGTCATTTCATTTGCGTGACACAACGTTGCTTGATCGCCTGTCACGTTTAACGGCCTTTGATCCTTCATAGGATGGTTAGTTTTTCCTTTGTACTTTCCAATGGTAATAGACACATTATTAAACCCTTCATAACGCGTTGGATCCAATGCTATTCCAAGTTGAGTATCATTTTCATCTTGTGCATTTAGTTTTTGTTAAGAAATTATCCTGCTAACTTTTTTCTCTCTGCAATTTTTTACCTCTGATCCACTAGACAATTCATTAATAGGCATTGTAATTTCGTTTTTAATAAATATGTCTGATGTATAGTGGTTGTTGCGTTTTTGAGTGTCAAAGACTTCTGTGAGCGTTTTAAGTTTCTTTTTATTTTAGCTGGACTACAGATTTCGTTATCGCTAATTATTAGCATGTCAGAATTTTTTCGTATGTGTTTATATTTTTTTGAAAACAGCTGCTCATCGTTACGACAAAGCTGTAGTAACTTGGAATTGATTTCCACATTTCTATATTGCATATACTCATCGATACATTCTTTTTCATCAAAGCATACCGATTGACAATCTCTTATGTTTTCTTCAAAGTCAGTGTCATTGATATTTCCGTTAAAATTTTTCTCTTTTTCTAATCTGGAACTAGTCAGACCATCAATTAAATGCTTCGATGGTTGATAAGTTAGCAAACTACCAGCATCTTTAATTAATTGTGCGACCAAAAGGATTCCTCTCATGCTTGTAAAATTCAATCAATTCCGATATGGATTTTTTTCCATTGTGTATTGACTCCACACTCTTTCTGTTAAAGCGTTAGATTTAGGAATGCATAAAACATGTAGTGCGAACATTGCAATATTTTTAAAAACATTAATATTTTCTTCCTTTACGTCCTTCACCAGAGCCCAAAACTCGTCTGCTTTCATTACATCTACCTCATTTTGGAAAAATTCATATTCCAATTAATGTTTCCATTCTTTATTTATTTTATCACGTGTACTTTCATCGTTGTCTATAAACGAAAATTGTAAGAATACAGCATTGAGATCTTCGTAAGTTTCGTGAAAACTTTTGCTTAAAGCATTTTCTGGATGAAAACATCGAGAATGTATTAAAGTTTCATTCTGTAGATCTAATCGATTTTTTAGTTCAACACATATTTCAACAAGAAACTGCTGACAAGTTTTTTTGAACTCAATTTGAGTGTCATCATCGATGTCTAAATTCTTCTTTAATGAACATTTTTAAAATGTCTGTGTACAATTGTCTCATTTGGTCCAGATTTTTGGGTACAAGTGGTCCGATTGATTGCAATGTTTCTTTCGTTTTAGCCAATCGTCCCAAAACTGACTCTAAAAACGTTAAATAACACGTCATAACTGGATCTTGTAAGTATTCAAGTATCTGTTCTACTTTTTCATCAGTTGGATTGTTATATCTTTCATTTTCGAAGAAAATTCTTAATGCAGTGTGCCTACGTACAATACTGCGGATTGCACCATAATGGGACAACCAGCGTAAAAATGTGGGTCTTTGTATTGCCAGTCGTTTCAATTTTCCCTTTATTTGACAGGCTGCCCACAAGTGTATTATTTTACTGCTCGCTGAAATATAATTATGGGAAATACTGGCAAAATCATTACACGTTAATCATTTCATTGCATATTCAGTACTTTTATTACAGTAAACTATAAAAATCTTCAGATTCATCTCTCTTAGTTTGGTTGTTACAGAATTTTTGCAACCTTTCATAACGTTACAATTATCTGAGCACAATGAAATAATATTGTTTAAAGGGATATTATACTTCGCAAACGACGATGTAACACACTCTACTAACTTATTAGCATTAGCGGTTTCATGTTCATCTCCATCGTAAGTTTTTTTTATGCTCAACAGACATAGCAGTAACAACTATATCGTGGGCTTTTTTTCGACCCAATGTTACATTCTGAGAACTCTTTGAGTCTGGTACCAAAGCTTAATGAATGGAACGAAATTCTCAGTAAGGTTAAAAGAGAAGTTGTGCTCAATAATAAAACCCGCTATTTTTAATTCTGCAATTACAGCTTCTATACTTGCTTTTTGGCCAATAATGTGACGTTGACTACCTCTGTGTTTTTTTAGAACGCTTATTGTTGCAGTAAATATTTCTTCACATTCTAAGCATTTTGCTTTAAAAATGTCACCTTCCACCGGTGCAAGCCAATTTTTGAATTCGTCTACCTGCAACCAAGTATCTTGGAATTGTGGCTTATATCGGTTGCGATGTTTTTCTTGTTTTTTAACTAATTTGTCACCGTTTTTAACGTTGTTGGTAGTGACTCTCATCATTTCAGCATTTTCATCGTCTCCTTTTTGTGCCGTTTTTTGGTCAACCTGTGGTAAAGTTGCCTTTGTGTAAATGTCCACATTGTTTGTATTACAGCGTGTGTTAGATGCTGTAGAAGCAAGATCTGCGTTAATATTATGCACTGTGTCAGAAACATTATTGTTACTTTGCACTAGTTGTTGGTTATCAGCCATTCCTAGAATCGAACCAGTTGGTTCATAAATCGTAGTTAGTATTGATTTGTTTTCATTCCGAGAGGAGGAATACTGTCCTGAACAAATTCTGCTTTCTACTGTACAGTTGCCTTCAATTACTTCGGATTTCATTTTTTTGTGCGTCATCGACACAACTCTTAAATTTCACATTATTCGCGGTAGGCAAATTTCTCATCTGCCACTGTCTTTTCTTCTCTTCTTCCTTCGTAAGATAATCCATTAAATTTCTTCCATGTTTCTGTGTTACACCGTGCTTTATTAGTGCAGAGTTATATGGAATCAATTTTTTTACATGCCTTGCAAAAGGCATTTACTTCATCTTTATCTTCGGTCAACCATTTCCGAAAGCGATGCAACTCCTCCCAGTCTTTTTTATAGACGTCACTCATACTTCTATTACACTGAAACTTTTATCTACGTGGCAGCCAGATAAAAAGTCTCAGAACGTAAACTTTATTTTAATAGTGCCTAATTAGTGAGACTATCACTGATTATTTGTGACCGTTTAAACTGCCACTTTATGAGATCAACACATGCAAACTATAGTAAAAAACTAATAAACAAATATTTTATAAGCGCTACCAGAATACGTAAAATACTGCTACTTTCCTAAAACAAAAAAAAGAAAACTGTGAGGTAATTAAAACTAGCATAAACTATTTGTAATTTAGTAATCGAAAAAGTAAGGCGATGTTTTGTGTCAGGTAGTTGAAAAAAAAGAAAAATCAACTATAACTGCTGAAAAATGTCAGCTGATTTGTTGGCTGGTAAATCATATGATTCCTGATGCCAAATCGTTAGCTGATTTTTTGACTGTGCAAAAAAGCAAGTTTCACGCGCTAAAAAAAGTTCCATCAGTGCCCAAAAAAACAGAGACAAATAAATATTTAAACGTTGTGAAAATTTTCGATAGAAAAAATTACTAATTCCGTGTGCTGGAAAAAGTTTAAACCTCATCAGTGCCAAAAAATACAAGTCCTGACGAAAAAAAAAGTTTTCTACCACCAAAAATATGCAGTTCGGAACATTTAAAGCAGAATAAGACAGGGGGGTGCCACAAATATTACTATGTTTCAAAAATTTTCAATAGAAAAAATTAAACACTCCGTTCACTGGGAAAAGTTTAAGTCCCATCAGTACAAAAAAATACAAGTCCCGAGAAAGAAAATTACATTCACGATCGTCAAAAGTATACGTTTTGGGACATTTACAGTAGAACAAAATGGGTGAAAATTGAGAAATTTGAAAAATTTTCGGTAGTAAAAACTACAAGGTATGTGCGCTGAAAAAAGTTTAAGCCCCATCAGTGCGAAAAAATACAAGTCCCGAGAAAAAAAAGTGTTTTCTATCACCAAAAAAATGCACTTCGGGACATTCATAGCAGAATGAGACAGGTTAATATTTCAACGGTTTGAAAATTTTTGATAAAAAAACTATTGATTCCGTGTGTTGGAAAAAGTTTAATGATATGGTCCATTCAAGTAATGCTTTCCCCACTTTGTAAATTGCAAGTATCGTTACAGTGAAAAAAAAACAAGTCCCTATAGTACAAAAAATTATAAGTTCCGACAACCAAAACTCTTAATTTTGATTGTGAATGCTCGCACTTCGGGGAATTTAGAATTGAGTTAGATTGTCCAAAAGTGTTCTTTTCCAACTTCAACTATTAAGAGATCCATTTGAGCTAATAAATACAATAATTTTTATATTTTTTTTCATCGAGACTTGTATTTTATCGCACTAATGGGGCTTTAACTTTTTTCAGCGCACAGACCTTGTAATTTGTACTACCGAAAATTTTCCAAATCTCTTCATTTTCCCCTATCTCGTTCTACTGTAAATATTCTAAAACGCATAATTTTTACAATCTTAAATATAATTTTTTGTTTTTGAGACTTGTATTTTTTCCTACTGATGGGACTTCTACTATTTCTAGCGAACAGAAATTTTAATTTTTTCTATCAAACATTTTCAAAACATTGAAATATTTACCTCTCCCATTCTACTGTCAATGTCTTAAAACGCATATTTTTGATGATTGGAAATATAATGTTTTTCCTCGGACTTTTTTTTTTGGCACTGATAGGACTTTTTTCAGCGCGTGAAACTTGCTTTTTTGCACAGTCAAAAAGTCAGCTGATGATTTAGCATCAGGAGTCATCTGATTTATCAGCTGACTTTTTTTAGCAGTGATAACACCGCTCTGAATGACCCACGCAAAACGGCTCCGATGACCCCACTTTTTCCAACCTGGCAGTTAAGAGGATCTGAAATTTTTTAAAATATGTTTTAGTGAAGGTGAAAGATTATTTAGATGTCAGTTACAAATTTTTTTCAGGATCATTAATAAAATATCGTTCAAGTAATGGTGTTTAAAAGATGAGGCTGCGAAAAAGGGCTCATATTGTCCCACCCTGTCTCACCCTACCCTGATTAAATAAATCATCCAAAAAGTTAAAAAAGGTTGGAGGTTTCTAGAAGTAAGTTTAAAATATACAAAAAAAAGTGTTCTTATACAATAATAAGCATTACAAATGATAATGGGATGAGCCTTTTGGTACATCGAGAACATACAATTTTTTACGTAAACATTTTTCAAAAATTTTTACATTTCACTAGATGCTAATTTTAACTGAAAATTAAAATCGAATGTGAGTTGTATGGGCCCTACTAATTTTTACTGAAAAATTATTCGGTGATATTCCAAAGTGTCCCAAAATCATGGAAAAATATGTTGTCTTAAAACTGGAAGGTTTTACCTAAAGAAAAGCAACGGTAAAATTAACCTGGACTAGAACTTGAAAGTTATTATAATTTTTGAAGATTCAAGGTGGCCACAGTACTGTGGCAGCTCGAACATATAAGTAAATATACTATTTTAATAACTTCTGTATACATACAACCATATCCTTTGCTACTTCTATATGAGTACAACTACAGTTCTAGTTACAATGAGTATAGTACTATTAGGTTGCGACGAAGTCGCAGCGTCGAGCACGCGCACACAGCGGCCTGGCTGTGGTAAATCCCTAAGTTGCATATGTGCGTGCCGGTGTGTGTGCTCGGCGTGATCGGATATTGCCTCTCAGGCCATGGGTCGTGCGCGCGCGCTTGGTGAGCGGCGCTGACGTGACTTAGACATGAGAGGTGTGGCTTATTGGTTGGTGGCGGGTAAATGGTTCGTGACGGCGCCTCCACTTTTAAAGGAGTGGAACGGTCTGAAACATACGGACCAGACCGTTAGAGGCGCCGGCACGATTTGCCGGTCAAAATATTATGCTGGTAAGGAATAAGGAATGTTTAATTTAATCAAAGAGGGCGCTGTTGATTAATTAGCTAATCCAAAATCGTTGATCGACGGTAGGCGATCGATCAAAGGGCTGGTAGGGATTCTTTCCGAGGTTTTGAGCTAGAGAAAGGAAGCGGGGTGAGGCAGTTTTCGATTTAGTTTTGCTACATCGCTTTGTTACGGGAAGTTTCCTTGGCTGACGTGAGATCATCGCAAATTTCGAGTTTGGGTTGTTGGCTAGCTCTCCCGCGTGTCCTGTTGACCGGGAAATCTGTCCTTGGGTCTTGGCTGGCTGGTGCGTTCGGTGGCTTCAGGGTGGTGAAGGACCGGGGCCGACGCCGACATCAGGTACAGGAGACCGCAAGGAAGCTAGGGGTCAAAGGCATCATCCGTGAGTACCGTCTGTTTAAGTTAGTGGCTATGCGATCTGGTGATTTGAGTCGCGAGGTGCACTTCGTGCCCTCCTCGATCAAAGCAGGTAGTGGCTGGGGTTCGCGGATAGTGGCTTTTAGGGAGCAAAATAGCGGCTCCTTGTGAAATCGAAAAAAAAGAAAGAGGAATCTACAGCTGTGCGGGGTACTTTGGGTTACGACACCGGGGTACGGTGGTCGTACCAAAGAGGCCGGAGCTGCACAGTTGTACTTGTAGCGTTGGGCTCGGGGTAGAGGTGTGAGGGCGCCAAGCTAACCGGGTACAGCGTTACAAGGTGTATTAAGTTTTATTGAATAGTAAATGGTGGGTCAGTGATCTTTGTACAACTACTATAATATTATTATGATGAAAAATTGCTTAAGTGTAAATATTACTGTAAGCCACATACAAATATTAAAAATGCAATATGTGATCGTCAGGGACACAACATGGTAGTCAGCCATTTTCTCTGTACCCCGATGAAACAATTTAGTTTTTATTTTTGCAAGAACTTGACTAAGGTAAAACTCGACCAGGCACCAGTAGTCGATCAACCAAGTATTTTGTATGACTATATATGTAAGTTAGGTTAGGTTTTCAATGCATAGGCATAGGACTGATCGACTATTGGTGCCTGGTCGAGTATTGGGTCTTCTACGTTACATGAGTATTGAATACATTATTTTTTAAAGTTAAATTTTGTAATTTGCTGAATGACAGTTCAAATTGAATAGAGAGGGTAAAAATAAATGATAGAGACTTCTTCGACAGAAGTCTGATTATGATAGTCTTTAGAAATTATGTTGAAAAACCTGTATATTTTCAAATTAACATGTAGTGTGATCCAAATTAAATGAGTAATTAAAACAATTTTGTTTGTGTAAGCACTCTTCAGTGGTTGTCAGAAACTTCAATGCATAAAAGGTACTGTTGAAATTAATTTGGAAGCTGTTGCACAGTAAAAAAAAATATTAAGTATAAAAAAATGAAGTTGTTTCTTCATTTTTAGATAAATATAAGGTAACGGTACTAAAACATCATAAGATTATTCTTGCAGTCAGTATTGTACACAATTAAAATTTTGTTTGGATTCCCCAATTGTTGTGATGTGTGAACTTTCCTTCTTCACGTGAAAATTACTTCGAATTTGTGGAGACTCTGTGCTCTGAAGGGGGCTGTACGTAAAATTTTGCTCGAAACGACTACAGACTGCACTTTTATTTTACTATATAATTAAACGTTAAAAACACTGAATCACTGCATGAAAGAAAAAATTTTTGAAGCCACATACACGTATCATAATCGCCATGTAAGTGTTTAATTTGTTACATGTGAAGATACTAGACACCGGTCTCGTGTTTATTATTGTACTAAAGGCTTATTTAGAAGTATTCCTATTGCAAATTTCATGTACCCTTTACCAGTCATATAAATTAATTATGCTTATAACGCGGTATGAAAAAAACTAATGGAAGTATTGTGAACTGACAAGTACATCACGCACATCTTTTCTAAAATTCTAATTTTGTTTTTTGTTTTGAGACGAATTCATGCAACAAAAACGTTTCGACACTAAAGCGGTCAGTACTTACGTTGATAACAAGACAACTCTCATTGAACTTACAGAAGATCGCAAGAAACTGAATACCTAGTTGTGATATTAAACAAAACTTCTTTCTCTGCTTCATTCTTGCTTCACTCATGAATATCCAGAAAATACGGATGTTCCGCCGGCAAGTTGGTCTTCTTATTTCACTTAATACATACATATATATATATATATATATATATATATATATATATATATATATATACACACACATGAAGTATGTTCGCATACAAAAAGCCGGTCGCGCACAGCCAAATAAACCAGTGCTTGATGAACAGACCTCATGCAGCTTTGAAAAGTTGAGAGGACAATCCCCATAACTATATGATCCCGTTTCCGAACAATCAGAGGTCAGCAAGATAAATAAATGTTTACCGTACGTCTCTTGTGACCTTGGGTACTTTTTTTTCGTGGTTGGTCGGTTCGATGTCCCGTTTTTTAAGAAAGTATACCTATATTAACCATATAATGTGTACAGATGTGACTACATGCTAGAGAAATCGGACCGGCCGACCGACCGACTGATCACAAAAAAAGTACCCGTGAATTTTTTAAAAGAAGGTACTTTTTTTACATTGTTTTTTATTATAATTTAAGTACACTACATTAGTAGATTCCCGAATAATACGAATAAACATTTTGAACGAGGTGATACTGCTTTGTGGTTTGGCTTGCTCGTCTTGCAGCTGAGAAATCTGTTAAATTGTAAAGTATATTAGTTAGTTCAGCATAAGTTATTTCACTTGGTGATACAACAAACATTTTTTTTAAACAAATCTTGAAACAACTTTCTCATAAAATTTTTATCTCCAGCCCCATTGTTAACCAAACTTGATTTCAGGCCATCTAAAATATCCTTGCCAAGCCTACAAATTAATTTATGCTGTTCTGAAGATGTTCTATTACTTTGAAATATGGTAAACTTTTTGTTAATACTCTATTTCAACGAAAATTTTAAACTAAGTATACTTGAAATACCTTCCAAAAGTCATTTAGATCAGTATTGGTGATTTCTTTATTTTCGATTGGAAGACACATGATAAGGAAACTGTCATGTGGAACGAAACTTCGATAATCGTATCCCAATTGCAATGTGATTGTCACCGAAACTGACTGACTGGGTGACAAAACTCCCGTATTCGGCCGAACTTTGAATTTCCCGGGTAAAATTGTTTTTAACTAAATTTTAGTGTTAATAAAAACTAAGTTTATTGTAAGTTACTTTGCGGTTGGTTGTCATATTTACAAAAATAGTGACTTTGTAAGTTACATTACTCTCCGATGCGTTATTTTTTTACGTTATTGTCTCGGAAAGCACATCATTTACAGACTTTGTAAAAGTTAATACTTCTAGTTCGACCGATAACATTGGAAATGTATAGAAAAAGGAACAGAATCAGTAAACTTGTACCTATGATTCTAAAAACTATAGTGATGTCTTACATCCTTGGTCTAGTATTTTATCATCAAAAGTACTGTCAACTTGCTCAGTTAACGGCGAATTTTTCGCAAAGTGCAACTGCAAAGTTAAAAATTGAAACTGAAAAATAACTCCAAAAATTACTGAAAACTTTGTTCATAAAATAAAACACAATTCTATAAAACTAATTGCATAAAATTAATACCTTTTTGTAATCTGTTTTTTCATTAACAAGACCATTAAATGCAGGAACAAATTCAAAATCATATTTATTATTGCCTCCTCAAGATTTTAATGCCACACTTGGATCGACAGACTCTTTTAAAGAAGATTTTTTGACAAACTTTATTTTTGGAAGAGATTTAGCTGGTAATCCAGATTCGATTATGCTGAATGTGGCATTTGGTATCCATGGCATCTCTAGAATAATAATGTAATTCAAAAAAATAGGGTGGTAATTTTTGAACAATCTAATCGTTTTGTCAGTTTAATATCCATGTTTGATAGGCCCACGTCGATCATATCAAAGAATAACGATATTTGGTTTCCATTCCCTTCTCTGAAAAAAAATATTTCATTGGTTGTAAGTATTTTGTACTTATATTGGTGGTAATTATTTGCAAACTCTCACAATATTTCACCTTTCTAATCTTTCAAACCAGTAAACAATACACCTTGGTAGCTCTGCAAAATTTTTTGATCCTTTGGTTGTAATTTGGATTTTATGACAAACACTTTTTTCCATCTTTATCCTTTCCATACTTCACTTTTGCCCCATGTATAATCTGTCACCATACTCACCGCTAAAGCTAATTGTTGTATGACGACTAGTGAACAACGAATTTTCGGGTGAGGTAGTAAGAAAAATAGTATACATCACACGGGACGTCACTCGGTAATCCGCTCCGGTGGTTTGCCCCCTCGGCTTCGCCGCGGGGAGCAACTTCACCGCCGAGAGCGGATCATTAAGTTTCATCCCTTGTCATGTAATGTACTATTTTATACTTAATCAAAAATAAACGAATAAGGTTAAAGAATATTTAAGCTGTAGACCTCGTTAGTAGCCCTATTTACCATAAAAGGTAAAATCTCCTTTCCCTCTTCATTTAAAAATGTTAAATATTTCAATAAAGTTTACCCTTCTGTCTTCAACCTAGATCATACCCAACGTACAACGAAATTTCTGTATTCAAAGTTATTTTTAGTATAAAAACTCTATTTGCAATTTTTTTTTAGTTATAATTATTGCTTGAATATTGTATTGAAGTAATTTTGTAATTGGTAATGTTCTATTACATAAGTCATCAGCTATACTTAAATTTTACTTTAACCACTGATACTGAGGTAAGCCTTTATGAATACTGTTGAGCATTTTAATTGGAAAATTTGTATAAATATCTCTGTCAGATTCATCAACACCCTTGTAGGTAGCATGATCTATGATTTAGCATGTTTTAATTTTTTTTTTTAGATGATATAAAATTTTATTACTCAAAAAGTAAGTATATTCCTTTTGAGAAGTAAGTATAACGTTGTTTATTCAAAAGTTAGTATCTTTGCCAAAAATATCGGAACAAACATCAGTTGTTTTTCATTTATTTGTTACTGTAAGGGGGCACTTCTATTTACAATATACGCCTCATATTTATATTTAGGTTCTTCTATACATTATATTTATCCTTGAAATAGAAAATTCAAGAGTACACATTTTTTTTTTTTTTACATATATTTCATTTCTATTTGAAACACGAAAATTCAAATTTGAACGCCGCGCGCGGGGAATGTGCGTCTAGTACGTTAAGAAAATGCTAGAGCGCGTTCACCCAAAGAAGGGAAAACCTGCTACTCAAAAGGAAACAACATTAGCATAAAAGGCATCAGCGCGCAATGTAAAGGCAGTCCTTCTCCAGCGAGCCTGGGACGCGGAAAATCCGCCGCTCACCCAGACCTGGAACTTTCTCATGCACCGGTACATTATCGCGACGAGCACAAGGGGAGCGAAAGAGACCAAGTACGAAGGCCGAGAGCTGAAAAGTAAGCTAGTATACCCCCTACAGGTAACACTTCCACTAACCGGTTCCTACTTGGACTTTCGGTGCTCGACCGCTTTAAGCGTGGAGACGACGCATCCCCAAGTAGTCAGGGCACTAGGGTTAGCGACCACGTTCTTAGGCGAAGTTCCTGGGTCGATGACTTGAGCAGTGCTCAAGATACCCAAGGGCCCTGAGAACCACCTAACCCTACGTGACTTGGTAGGATAGGTAGTTACCTATCATTAACCTTACGTGATTGTACTAAAAATTCGTGCTAGTCTAACTTAACGTGTCTAAGCGGAGATATTAAGGAGGAAAAATTCAAATTGTCGTTTGTGTAAAATTTTCTATTAAACAAAGGCGGATAAATTTTAAGTAAATTTTAAATTATCGAGTATATTATATATCTCCTTTTTTCATTATTAACGTAAATAATCGCGATTACTCAAATATAATTAATACATGTAGAAATTGAAGATACGATTTCCTTAGAATTATAAGATTGAATAAATATAAGATAGTTAAATATAAATTGATTGTACTTATTTAAGTAAACCTTCCCCTTCACGTATGATTGCGAGTTCCTTTTTTTACAGTTTAAGATAAAAAATAGAATAATAGCTGTTAAGATATTTATAAAATTGTTTTTATGAACTGAGAATATCGTCTGTATCTAAAAAAGGGCAGGAATAAATTAAAAAAGATATGAGATTTAGAAAGATATTGAATAAGTTAGGAAAAAGTTATTGAATTAATTAACTTAAGGTAATAATCAGGGAACGATGAGAATTTAATAAAGTAATAATCAAAAAACAATTGCTGTATATTGTGCAGGAATTAATTGATTATTCAACAGATAAATTTTGAAACTTGATAATAATTATTTTTAAAAATCTTATACAATCGGCATACTGAGCAACTTCGCTCTTTTACACAGGGCAACGAACCCGCCCTCCGACGTATAAACACTAACATTGTTTGTGTGTTGGTTCCTAATCTTAGAGTTTCCTCGGTACAGATAATATTCTTAGCCGATTGTTACCACCACCAATTAATCGGGGCTATACTCAAAGAAAGGGAAGTTGTAAATGGTACCCCTGGTGGGACTCGCAATCGTAAGAGGGAGTGTTTAAGTGGGTGCAAAAAATTTATATAAGTTTACCCCGCAATATGTTGTAGATGCCAAAATCCAAGGTGAATAATAATTTTTACAACAAATAATTCGTTCCTCTTAAAAATGGTTAAAACACGACGAGGGGGCAATAATGAAGAAACACAACAAGTAACAGCTCAGATTTACGGGGAAAATGAATATCATTTAAGTGGAATTTTCCTATTAGAGGAGTCACCTCAGTCAAATACAGTGGCTGAAAATGATGGAAATATTTTCGAGGTCACAGGGGTCCAAAAGCAGCTAATGGCTGAAATTCTACCTCTCAACCCCGAGAATAATTCGGAACAAATCATCGACAAAGTAAATAAAGTCATTACACAAACAAACACACTGAAAGAACAGTCGATGCTACGTACACATACGTACGATGCACTGGATACCCATATAGAACGACTCACACAAACACAAAATCAAATACGTACTAAAAACGCACAACGTCAGGCAGAACTCATTAGACAATCTGAAATACTCGATAACTTAAATAAACAATTTGATCAACTTGCATTAAACATAGGGAAAACAACACAAACATTTTAAAAACTCAATCAAACAGTCATGGCACAAACACAAGCCGTAGTAAAATTAGAACAGGAAGATGATCGTATATACGAAGCTATCGCTCAACACAAAAAAGACGTGGACTCGCTCATAACCCGAAAATTAAATATCGTACAAGGCAGAGGAGTTTCCCAATTGAAAGTAGATTTCCCCACTTTTAGCGCAGCTGCAAGTGATCGACCAATCAAATTCCTCAAAGCTTTAAAAACTTACATTGAAATAACTTCCATAGAAACCGACACAATTAAATTAGTATTATCTCAAGCATTAAAAGGCCCGACACCTGATTGGTTTGAGCACACCAAAGAAAGAATAAATTCAATGAATAGTTTGAAACTTTATTTTTAAATAAATATTGGAACGCAACGGTACAAGCTTAAGTTCGTCGAGAGCTCGAATGGAATGCATACGAAGCAACAAATAATATGAGCCGTAGTGAACACATGTTAAATTTTTATAGTTACGTAAAAATGTTATCAGCACCACCCACTGAAACGGAGGCCGTTCAGAAATTTGCAAATCATTTTGACGAAGTCATACAACAGTCTATAATTCTTCGGAATTAACAAAATTGATGATCTCATAAAACTCTTAGATTCTATGGATGCAGTAGGCACGTTAAATAGCTCAATTACGATTCGAAAAAATTCATACATAGATTCCGGGAGACAAATAAACTCAAGCCCTACGCGGAATTATAGCAACTTCCGAGCCTCAACACCAAACCCACCAAATAGCAATTGGCGTGACCGCGGTAACAATACAAGTAACACCACCATAAACCGAAATACGAACTCAGGCCAACAAACCAACGACGACAATAATAGTTTCAATCGACCATACGTAGAAAGACCACAAAGTAGCTCATACAATCGAGGGACGCAGGAAGCCCAAATAAATACAATTGAAGAGATCCCTAATCAGGAAAACGAATAGACGTTGTATCCCAGACCCCTAAAGATTATTAAACCTATACTTTATGTGATACAACGATCGGAGGGGGCATTACAAAGACCAATATATTAAAAAATTGTGAATTCAAGCCCGAACAAAAAAATAACCTTGAATCTCCTCAGGATCTTTTTTGAAAGAATTTCAAACGAAAATATAACTATGAATTTTAAAAAAGTTGAATTTTGTCGAGAAAAAATTAAATTTGTAGGACTTATGTTATCCCTACATGGTATTAAACCTGACCCGGAAAAAATAGAAAAAATTAAGAACTTTCCCATACCCAGAAATTACTGGAATACCCATACCCATTACTGGAATTGATCTGCAAGGTTAAAACTTGAAACTGGGGAGACAAACATTTACAGGCCTTTAACCGGGTAAAGGAATTGTTCCACGATGATTTATTCTTAAATCACCCCGATTTAAACAAACCCTTTGTATTATATACTGATGAAAGCAATATTGCACTTGGAGCTATCCTGTGCCAAAAAGATCAGAATGAAAACGAAAGGGTAGTATACATGGCTAGTCGTACGATGAAAGGGGCGGAGAAAAATTATTTTACTACAGAGCTTGAATTATTAGTTATTGTTTGGGCATTACACAAATTTCGTTCCTTCATATTGGGTACCAAAGTTTATATTAAATGTGACCATCGTGCGTTATCGTATTCAATGTCATGTAAATTTTTAAGTGCCCGATTAACGCGATAGATGCTTTCAATTCAGGATTATAATTTTGAAATAACGTATATCAAGGGAAGCGAAAACGTTGCGGCGGATTCATTAAGTCGATACGCATATGAAAAGGACCAAAACAGGGTTGAGGAATTTAATATATTTACAATATTAGCTAGAAAACCGGATAATAATATATTTAAAAAATTTAAGGACATATCAAACTTACAATCAACGGATAAAAGAATACGCGCAATCAAAGAAAAGATAAAGAATGGACATGAATATACCCGGTATAAACTGGAAGGACAAACCCTTTATCAATTATGTAATCATAGAAAGAAAATTCTCCTACCAACGTGCCTCGCCAAAGAAATTATTATCGAAGTGCACGAGTTCTATGCACACATTGGGGCCAATAAATGTGTCGCAATGCTCAAAGACGATTTTGCATATCCAAAATTTAAAAAATTTGCAGGACGCACGCTTTGTACTTGCGATACGTCTCAAAGAACAAAAGTGTATACTACGGGATCACACTTTGAAACACGACCAATCATACCTGATGGACCCCGATACTTAATTTCGATTGATTTCTATGGACCATTGCCCATTTCACGGGGAGGGGTGCGCCACATTTTGGCCGTAATCGATTTTTTTATGAAGTTTGTGGTATTGTATCCGATTAGGCAAGCTGACACGACAACAACAATTAAAAAATTATTCAATTACTACTTCCCAACATATGGTAAACCTAATTGTATACAATCAGATCATGGAACTCAGTTCACCGCTAATAAGTGGCGAAAAACACTTGAAGAAGCCGGGATTAAAATTTGTTTTTTCTCTATACCATACCCACAAAGTAATACCATTGAAAGGGTGAATAGGGAGCTGGGACGATTCTTTCGAGTATTAGTCAAAGATAAACATGAAAATTGGGGAAACTGGGTAGATTTTATCCAAAAATGTATAAATGAAAGCCACCATGACAGAACAGAATATACCCCTATAGAATGACAATTAGACACCTTGCCCATACGATTTTGGCATAAGCATATCGAGGCCCCTGATAAAACACCAATACTCTACATTGATAAAGTTAACTTAGCAGCTAATCGGATTGAAAGAAGAGGAAGGAAGAGGACAGATAAACATAACGCACTATAGACACACACAGACTATAAGTTAGGAAATCTAGTCCTAATAAAAACAAACTCAGTATCGTTTTCGAAAAGCGGGATCACTGCTAAATTTTTAGCCCTTATACCATCAAAAAAATTATAAATAACTTCACTTTTATTTCAATGAACGACTAAAATAAAATCAGGGAAATGTTTCATGGTATTGAATTGCGCCCTTATTTTATACAGAATGAGGACAAAGAGGCAACAACAACGGCTCAACCGCAAAATAAAGCGGACTAAACAACGCCTAGAGACGTTATTACGGGAGTTAAACCAATCACAAATGGAACCTGGTCCATTTCAAGGCCCGATTAACTCATCACAATCACTTACTAAACCTCCTCCGCGAGAAACGAATACCGAAACACACGATGATTATATCGACATCGAAAATGACATCGCGATTGAGGACCTCGAGTGCCTCACAATATAATAAAAACAGCAGGAGGTGAGGGAAAATGTGTTGTCAGTGTCGTCAGTAGTTTGAGACAAATATTGACCTTAAAGGTATAAATACATAATTAAGAAACCCTTAATAGATGGGGAAAAATGCAGAAAGAAGGATCAGAAAAAAGATGGAAAAACTAAAAGAGAGGGAAAAACAACTCCAAGCACTATATCATGGGCCACGTGACCAACAAGGAAAGATTTCGATGGCGCGGATGGAAAAAGAAAAAGAGAAATATCGAGAAATGATGAAGGTTCAGCAAATACGAGTGGAGCAATGGGTCATGGGGCTCCCGCACCCAACAGGTACCCAGGCTTCAATCGCAGCACCCTCTCAATCTCTCTCCCCACTCCTAACCCAAACCCCACCACTCCTCACGACTCCTCTTTTTTGTATGCATAAAACTCCCACATCAACACACATCAAAGAAAAATTTACACCAAAACCTACCCTAGCAACCATAACCCCAAATGATGAAAAAAAAACTACGAGACACTCTCAACACACTCTTCGGTCCCCCACCAAACAAAACAAAATACCCTGCTCCCGACTCTTTGACTGCACTCCCGTTAAACTCAAACAACCCATCATACCACCCACACAGCCAAAAATAAAATCAGTAATAGTAATCCCACCCCATTCCAAATTTTTTCTTCTTCAATGTCTAATAATAATTTTGAAAATGTTTAGTCAAGATAACGAATATTGATATTAAGTTATAGAATACGAAACAACGACCAAAGATATAATAATTTAATCTTTTTTTGTATAATCATGCTTCTATTACTATTTTTTAAAACTAGAAAAATTTGTCTGAAATTGCCTCCTAAAACAATTAATTTATTACCCAAATAAATATTTGTATCACATACATCATGCAATATCATTTCAACTATTTCGAAGATTTTTTTTAAATTTCAGAAGCCTTATCCAATTAAATTAAATTTACTTTTATCAATTTTTTATTTTTCAAATTCAAATACTTAGAACAAACTTTTTATATTGTTGAAGTCTAATGGTAAACAAAATGTTATATGACTAATTATTTCATTCGGAAGTAAAATTGATGCTATACTGGTCTATGCCGTTGATAAAAACCAATTTAATTTTTTTTGTAAAAAAAATTTTTAAAACTGTGATTCAATCTCTACTCAATTTTTCATAAACTGAGTTACCCATTTATGTGAAAAAACAATTTCTGATAGTTATCATTTTCTCTTGAAAATTAAGAGGCCGTAACACTTAAGAATGTCAAGTAACTTGGCAAGGAGTTAAACAATCAACTTGGGTTGAAATGTAGATGTTTTATAAAGAATATTAGTGCAATGGCAAAGTATAATTTGCATTTTGGATGTTACAATCTTCATTTTTTGATGGACTTTGAAGAGCCAGTAATGCTCCTTTTTTAGAAGTCCTTAATGCCACAGAATATCGTAGACCTTTTATAAGCGTTTGATTTTAACTCAGAATGTAGTAGATTAAAACAAAGCTGCTTTGTACGTACGATAAATGCAGAGGCAAATTAGAATTTCTATTTAGTGCATCACAATCACGATTTATCAACTTATTTTCTAAAAGCCCGTAACGCTCTTTTATTTTTTAAGAGCCCGTAACGCTTTGTATCTTCGTTTAATGTTGGGTAATCAACTTGGATAGTGACTTGTACGAATGTTAATCGTGAGTAAACAATATAAATGTAAGAATAACTTCGAGTTATGATTGACAGCGCCGTTACCTCTGTTGTGATAAAATCTTATAAGAACCTGTAACGCTTCTATTTTTCAAAAATATTACAGGAAAGCTGTCGTTTAAATTTTTCTCGAGTAGATTCAGCAGGGCCCGAAAAATTTTAGCTACCTATGGTCTCTCCCGTCCCGGGTTGTGCGGGGATTGGCACTTGCCTTATCTTTTTATTTATTGTTAAGTGAGTAAGTGACCAGTAAGCGCCCCGGGTTGTGCGGGGATAGGCGCTTGCCTTATTTTTTTATTTATTGTTAAGTAAGTAAGTGACCAGTAAGCGCCCCGGGTTGTGTGGGGATTGGCGCTTGCCTTATTTTTTTATTTATTACTAATAATTAAAGTGACTAGAAAGCGTCCCAGGTTGTGCGGGGATTGGCGCTTGCCTTATTATTTAATTTATTGTTAGTTAAGTAAGCGACCAGTAAGCACCCCAGGTTGTGCGGATATTGGCGCTTGCCTTATTTATTTATTTATTGTAAATTCAGTAAGCGACCAGTAAGTGCCCCAGGTTGTGCGGGGATTGGTGCTTGCCTTATTTTTTTATTTATTGTAAATTCAGTAAGCGACCAGTAAGTGCCCCAGGTTGTGCGGGGATTGGCGCTTGCCTTATTATTTAATTTATTGTTAGTTAAGTAAGCGACCAGTAAGCACCCCAGGTTGTGCGGATATTGGCGCTTGCCTTATTTATTTATTTATTGTAAATTCAGTAAGCGACCAGTAAGTGCCCCAGGTTGTGCGGGGATTGGTGCTTGCTTTTTTTTTTTTTTTTTTTTCCATTGTTAATTAAGTAAGCGACCAGTAAGCACCCCAGGTTGTGCGGATATTGGCGCTTGCCTTATTTATTTATTTATTGTAAATTCAGTAAGCGACCAGTAAGTGCCCCAGGTTGTGCGGGGATTGGTGCTTGCTTTTTTTTTTTTTTTTTTTTCCATTGTTAATTAAGTAAGCGACCAGTAAGCATCCCGTGTTACAGACCGTAACTTTTACTGCGGGAATCCTTTTTACCCAGCGCTGCTAGTGAGCTTCGAAGGAGTGAGGAGACATTGTCCACCATTTTTGGCTCATGGGCACAGGCGCGAGTTTTAAATAGGTAGAAAAATGAAGTTAAATAGATATCAGCTATTCGAATCTTTAAATAACAAGTATAATCAATCATGATGATAAATGATGTAATGGCTATAACTACCAAAAATATCACTAGAGAAAATAACATTTGAAACAAGACAAGTAAATGTATAAGTAGTGAACACTTCTTTTATTTTTTTTTAAATTAACTGTATGTGTATAAAATAAAATAAATCATTAGTGCAAAAAAGATTTATAAAATAATAAATTTATTAAGTTGTAATGCTTGAAAAAGTCTTCTTATCATATATCATAATTATAGTGTTAAAAACGAGGTTAAAACCTCCATTACAGCTGTTTAAATCATCAATAGCTGTTCAACGTACAATTTTCAAAGTTCTTCATGGTGGATCTATAGCTCGCAGTTTAATTCGAAAAAATTCTGGTTTTGAATTATTTATTTTAAATTTGTGAAAAATTCTTTGAATGAAAAAAAAAAATACGACGAATGATTAAAATTTAAATAAAGTGAGTAAATTAACCTTTTTTTTCCCCAACAATTTAGTGTAAAAAAAATAACATAGTATTTACATCTATTCGCATTAAGAATTACAAAAGGAAACTGTGCAAGTAATAATAAATAAAATTCAAACTAATCGCAAAACATGTAGCAGAAAATAAGTAAAAAATAAGTATACCAAAGAACAAATGTAATCTTTGTCGGTGAACCGGAGCTTTATTTTTCTCGAGTATGTATAAGTTCAAATACAAAAAGTTTCGTTTAGTCGAGCTGTTAGTACTATAAAAAAGCTTTAATTAAGCAGTAAGTACTATGAGAACGATGTATATAATTTTTAAATACACTGTAATACTCAATTGTTTCAAACAAATCAGTATAGATTATTAAAAAATAAAACAATTATTATATTTCATGCATAGCTACGCTTTTACTAGCAAAAACTTTTTATTTACGTTCTAAATTTACATGTTTTTTTTATAACTTTTAACTTTAAGCACGTGAAAAGTTTCATAATTTTTCTTTTAAGTTGTGGCACTCGGATAGCGAAAAGTTAATTTTGGAAAACTTTGGTATAAAAAAGCTTATAAGATTCAAATTTTTGGATTGAAGAGTTGGGTAGTAAAGTCTAAATATCCTTACTATTAGTACAATAAACTCGAAAGTTTCCGACTTAACAAAAACTTAATTTTTGCCTTTATTTTGCTTAATATGAGTGAACATATGATAAGACTTCTAATAGTACATTACGATACTAGTGCGCGGGGAAGGCGATTGACGCACGCGTGTATCAGTCACATAACCTCTTGCACGTGTGGTGTGTACAACTTTTTGATACAGCGTGCGTGGAAAATGAGATTATGAGCCATCTAATGTGGCTCTGCAAAGACCCTAACGTACAATAGTTTTAAGAGAAAAATCATTTATAGAGTCACTTATTAAATTAGACCTAAATACTTGTTTCCACCGAGCCTTAAGCCAAGCTAACATAATTACTAAAGCATGATTTACTACTTGTATGCTATCATGGCCAAGTAAAGTGACGTTGTCAGTAAATCCATGAGTAGAAGTATCATAAAATGGGCCTGATGTTATTGGCATTTCATGTAATGTAAGAAAACAGTCCCTTACGTATCTTTTTGAAATGCACTTATTTTGATTTTTAAAAATTCTATGACCTAGTTAATTAAAGTACCAGGAAAAAATTTTAAATTTTCATGTTTTCTTGTTCTTATACTAGGGTAGGAAAGCTTTTGTCGAAGTAATTCTTCGTAACCTGAGTGACTAACAATGAATTTTAATTTATACGTATTTCCAAGAATCCCCTTACACCATTTAGGTATTTTTTTGTACTGCTTGTGAATCATTTTAATTTGATCGTCATTTAACGTCGAAGATAAACAATTTTTAGTAGTTGTACTACCTTGTATTTCTTCCTAGAGTCTTTTGATACGTTTGTTAGCTGCTCTCCATTTTTGATGATAATTGTTTCTTTTCTGTAACGTTACATCGTACATTTTTTCTGTTTTTTGAAAAAGTCGTTTTACTAAAAAAAACTTAATTTTTACACTGATTATTATTTCGATCTTCATTTATTTGAATTTTTCAAATTCATCTGTAAATACAATTTTTTAGGTCTTGAAAAATTCATGGGTTAATTCCTACGATACAAATGCAACAAATAACAATTATAATAAAGAGCAAGAATGTACACTAGCTTTGAATAAAATCTGTAGTCCGTCCACCCAGACTAATCCAGCAATTTTCTCAGTAGCTAATCCCAACTTCTTTTTTGACCGTCCTTTGGAATATTCGGAATTTAATGCCACCCTTCATAACAAAAATACTAAATGTTCTCCGGGACTGGACGGTATCGACTATTTCATTATTAAAAAACTTCCAATCAAATTTCATCTTTTACTTTTGGATATTTTCAATGAATTGTATTCTAATCGATCTTATCCCAATGACTGGCAGCACTCCTATGTACATGTTTATTACTAAATCTGATGGCAAGAGCCTCAGGCCGATATCCCTGACTTCTTGTCTTTGTAAGCTCTTCAAGACTATGATGAAATATATAGGCTCCAGTACTGGGTTGAAACTCAGGGTATACTTCCGGGCAGTCAGGATGGTTTCAGATTAGGGCACTCGTGCTCGGATAATTTAATTAGTTTAACCATCAAAGTTGACGAGGCTTTTATGGAAAGGAAGCAAGTTTTAACCGCTTTTCTTGACGTCAAGGGAGCTTTTGACAATGTCGATATCGATATGTTGTTGGATAAATTAGCTAGCGTTGGATGCTCTCAAAATCTAATCTACTTAGTTCACTTTTTAACTCACGAGAGATTTATTCACGCTGACTGCCTTCGAGGTGACCACAGGGTGACCTATAAGGGCGTACCCCAAGGGGGTGTTCTTAGCCCTTTATTGTACATTATATATGTTTCAGGTATTACTGTCAACTTGCCTAAAAGTATTTTTGTGTCTCAATTTGCGGACGACATAGCCTTATACATCAAATTTAAATGTGTAAAAAGAGCAAAAAAAATATTAGAAAACTCTGTCAAAGTTATTTCAAACAACTTTAACTTACTCGGTCTTGATTTGGAACCAAAAAACTGAGCTTTTACACTTCAACAAAGTAGGTATTTTACCTGGCTCTGTTAACATTCATGTTCAAGACGTCTCTGTCAAAACGAAGTCCACTGTAAAATTTCTGGGTCTGACCTTCGATCATCAGCTTTCATTCACCCCTTATGTTAATATTTTAGTCAAAAAATGTAAAAAGTCATTGAATTTATTAAAATTTCTGTGTGGAACATGGTGGGGGTCAGACCCAGAAACACTAACTATTTTGTACGAAAGTTATATTAGGTCCATTATCGACTATGGAATTTTCGTATATTTTCCTAAGAATTCAAAAGAACAATACTTGATTCAAAAAATTCAAAACTCTGCTATTAGAATAGCACTTGGTTACAGAAGCAGTACTCCAATTAACATTCTCCATGCCGAATCCAAAGTTTCACTGATAACTGAAAGGGCAAAATACTTGCGCAACACGTTTCTTTCTAAAATTTTATCAAATGTTTCTACTCAAACTTATAGAAATGTAAAATATTATCACAAAATTATTTGTCATCGGAAACCTAAAAATCAGAGAATTGTAAGCCAAGTAAATAGTAATATACTCGAATTCGAAAAAGACATAATTTCTAATCAAATGTACAACTCTTACTGTGTATCTTATCGTACTGCCTTTTTTTCTCCTACAGTTAACATCGAATTAGGTGAGAAATTAAGAGAATCTGTTAATCCTGGGGCGCTCTTTGCCGAATTTATTAATGAAAATAAATCATGTTGTATTTTTACGGATGGCAGTAAGGTAAAAGGGAACAATTTTGTAGGTGCGGCAGTCTTTTGCCCCTCCCTTTACTTGTCAGTTATTAAAAGTATTCACGGAGAAGCATCAGTGTACGCGGCGGAATGCGTAGCTTTAAATGAGGCAATAGATATTATTGTGAATCACGAGATCGTCAACTCTTGTATTTTCTCCGATTCTCTCAGTGCTCTACAGGCTCTTAAATCTCCAAGTATATCGGTCAAATCAAATTTTTACATATATTCCCTAAAGGAAAAATTAACTGGTTATTTTACTGATCATCCTCTTCACAAGGTGGTATTTTGTTGGATCCCATCTCATGTCGGAATTTGGGGAAACGAGCAGGTTGACGGTCTTACTAAGCAAGCCACTTTAAAAACCACTATGGATATAATCAGTATCCCATTTACTGATCTTTATGAAAGCTTCCAAAGCGACATGTTCAACGAAACAAACAATGTTATTAAACAACAAGTAACTAAGAAAGGTGTGTACTATTTTGAAAATATTTTCACTAACTGTTCAAAGCCTTGGTTTTGGAAAAAAAATTACCATGTAAGTTTATTACAACGATAAATAGAATTAGGGTGAATCACTACAGCTTAGCCGAATCTCTCCAAAGAAAAGGTTTTATCAATGATCTTTAATGCAAATGTAAATCAGCGCCTGAAGATATTAATCATGTGATCTGGCAATGTCCTCTTTATGACAATCACAGAAAAAATCTTATAAAAAATCTCGCTAAAACTAACATTCATTTACCCAACACGGTGTACAGTCTTATTTTCAAACCTAATCTTAAAGCTTGCGACATTCTATGTAAATTTTTGTATGAATGTAATCTTAACATTTAATATATCCTCAGTCCAATGTAATCTGTATTGACTTCCCTTGAAGTCAGAAAAAGCTAATAAATAAAAAAAAAAAAAAAAACAATTTTTAAGTGCAATGTACAATTTATATCAACTATAAAACTTGGATGATTGTAACGATAACATTTCTTGATGAAAAATGTTTCAGTTAAGGAAAACAAATTTTTCCTGTAGAGACATTGTACTTTAAATTATTTTATAAAAAAGTTATCATTCAATTCTAATTGATTATGGGATCTTATGCATGGAAAACAATTATTTATCTTATGGTTATGATTTTTTTTGAAAGTTAAATAAGCACTGTTAAAATCACATTATATATCCCTTCTTGACTGAATTTTTACAGTTGATAACGCTGTAGCCTGTCATTTTCTCTAAATAAAAATGAAAACTTGTATTGTTAAATGAATTTCCGTGTTTGCTATATCCTTCTCAAAAGATTTTTTACTTTTAAGCACTGATTTGTAAAGTTAAGTATATGGATTGGTTAAATTTTTTGAGTCTGATGAGTGTAGGTTTACATTTAGTGACTAATAATTATTTTCTTACGTACCACCCAACCAACTAAACGAAATCTTCACAGGAAAACTTTACGTTTAGTCTTTGCTACTGTCACATTTTATGTATGAGGTTGAGTCTTGCACTTGCACTTACATTTTTACATATGTTTCTATTTATGTCGATACTACCATTGTCACTAGTTACTATAAAATTACTTTTTACTGCACACACACACACACACACACACACACACACATATGATTTGGGGCGTGCGGTGGCTCAGTCAGCTAGGTTGCAGGTTAAACCACAGGATACGGCAGTTCGATTTCCGGCCTAGTGCGACTATTTCGAGCAAGTACCTCTGTGAATTTTCACATGTGCTTTTTCACTACGCAATGCTCCTCGTGCAGGAAATGGGTGATCTCCCGCAGTAAAATTGCTCACCACTTAGGTCCTTCGCTCTCGACGTAGTCTATAAGACATCATCTTCGCACCGACGAATTGAAATACTGTATTCAATAATGTTAAAAGGTATAACGAATAATGTAAGATGTAACCAATACTGAAATATGTACCAATATAATGTAAATTGTGCCTTACTGTAACAAGGCTAGATGTACTCGATTATAATAAAGTCTAAAGAATAAATACACTACGCCAGTAGGTATTTATTTTTTATAAACATATATAGATATATACGAGTAAGGCTTCGCACGCCAACCCCCAAGAAATATTTAAAATTTCAAAACTCAATAACTAAATATGATTATAATTTAGTATCTACACAATAATGGACTTGTTGGATAACTAATCATTTGTAACTTAGTTTGTTTACTTTTTTTAATGATGTTTCTAATATTCCAATGTACTTACAATACACAGACAACATATAGTTTCGTATCACAATATTTTATTACATGATAAAAATAACTTATATTTGGAAAAAAAGTATTCAGAGATGTAAATTTTATTATAAAGGCTTTTTGTAAGAGGAAAATGTACATATCTGTATGATTGTATGAATTGAATTATTTAGTAATTATTATTTAATATTATTATAACATAGCAGCGATATGGTAGTTAGCATAAAAAATGAAAGTGTGAAACTTTCATGATTATGAAATCGGTGTTTCAACATGTACGACGATTTTTGTTATTATAAAATTTCTATTACAAAATTAAAGGCTGTCTTGTTCTTCAATTTTATAAAATTAATTTTTTACCAAGATTTAAGATTTTCAAGATAAATGTCGTAGTTATAATGAACATGAAAAATTTTGTAATACGAGCATTTCTATTTTTTTTCTTAATACAAGAATTTGGAAACACAGTGCCTTGATTTATAAGCTTCTTTTATGTTTTCACTTGTTAAAAGTCTAATTTTCAAGATGCATTCTATACATTTGAAAAACTTAATTTCTTAAAGAAAAATAATAAATTATAAGGAAGAACCTTTGACAAACAAATAATAAAATTGTTGCAATAAAAAATTTCTTGCCATACAATGTTTTGAATGTTTACTTATTTATACAATTATTATGATTCTCAAAATCATTTTGTATAAATATATTCTCAGGATTTTCACATCTTGATACTAATACGCGTATAGCTGACCATGAGAAAACTAAGGTCTTTTGTAGTAAAATCTTAATTTATCAAAACTTAAAGCTTGCGATTTATTCGCTTTATTGTCGATTTACTGTCAATGAAAAAGCTAAAACTATCGGAAACTCTTTTCTGTATATAATAAACGGTAAAGATAAATTATTACTGGTATTTAACGTGATTCTTGAAATAAAAACTTTAGTACCAGACTTTCACCAGTTATTATTTCTGCTTCTAAATTATATTTAAATAATTTTGTTATACGTTGTCAAGTGATATTGCACAACCCATTGAATATACTCAAGTTTCTTGTAAACATAACAGTAGCATCTACTTCTTAATTTATGACATGTGGCGGTCATCCTTCATGAATATTTCTTAGAGTTTCTATAGAAAAATTTGTTTATATTTTTATCACTACCTTTATTCTTTCGTAATCTATGCTGTTATAAGTATGTTCTTTTCCTTTAATATTATTCAAAATTTTATTATTTAAAATGTACGAAAGTTTGTTATAAGTTATTAGAATTCCTTTAAAGTTTTTCCGTAGAAATAAATACTCAATAGTTCATTTAACTATACAACTTTTGCACTCATGCTTTATCACTGGAAGCGTTTGTCTAAAATCACTTCCTTAAATAAATCATTTTCCACTTAATGGAATACTATTATTACATGAATCTTTTACAGTTTTATCCACTATTTACAAAGCTTTTTTGTAGATCTTTGAAGCTTCGTCCAAAATAATTAAATTTTCTTCTAGTAATTTTTTTTTTTTTATCACCTTCGTATTCTAAAAAAAAATCTTTAATGTTTTTTAAATCTAATTATAATCAAAATTTTTTTTGATTTCTCATTCCTTTAGGTAGTAAAATTGAAGCAATTCCTGCCTGAGCCATAGATATAACCTTCTTTTTAAACGAAAAATAAAAAAATAAATGTTTTGCATGAAAATGTTTTTCCAGAACCTTCTCAACCATCAATGAAATATGAGTTTGTATCACTGTTAATAATGTCTTTAAATACTATTTTTTTGTCACTGTTCAGGTTACAAATAAATCTTTAAAATTTGTTTCTAAATCAATTACAGTTTTATAGTCCTCAATATTGTCTGATTTAATGTTTTATTCGGTTCTGGTAGTCCATAATTTTTACATGACTTTTCTTTAAGTTGAAAGATTTCATTTAAATTCAATAAAGCATTGTTTTGTGTGTCCTGTTTTAAATCTTCAATAAAAAATTTGTTGGAGTAATTCCCAAATAGACTTACCACGAACGTCTTCAGATATTAAAACCATACGAAAAATTTTCTCAGTTGATGTGATATCATAACGTTACAAGCTTCTTTAAATATCTTATATACTTAAGAGTCGTGTTTAACTCAACCCAAAGCAATAGCAGTATCTCTAAACGTACTACAAAGTATGTTATTAACTGTTTTTAAACTTTCCAAAGATTCAACTCCACTCGCCCGATTTTAAATTAATAAAAAAAAAAAAAGCACACAGAGTCCTTAGGTGTTACTATTTTTAGTCGCCCTGTTGTTAAATTACGTCTAACTCTTTCTCTTCTCACCCAAGTTCTTACCGTCAAAATAAAACAGTAATGTTCTGGAATACTTACGTGTCTAATTTTTCCGCGAAACTATCTATTTTATTTCATTTTAACCAAGCCGTTTGCTGTTTTGAAGTTTTCTGTAGCTTTAAACATATTATTTTTTTGAAAAACTAAATTTTGTTTGCTTTCAAAATTACTAATAAATTAAATACAGAATGACTACGTCTACACAGAGGGAACTCATGCAATCGCCATGCTGCTCGCATGGGGCTTAAATAGCGGCCATCTACATAATCTGATATTTCATAAAAAATTTCTATATCTCTTTTTCACCACTAATAACTGTTTTCATTATTTTACATGATACTCTATCTTTTCCTTTATGAATATAATCAAATATACTTTATACTTTGAATAGATGCATAATACTCAACATTAATGTGGCAGTTATACTTGGTTCACAAAAATGGATTGTATGGTACTACCATTGAATTATCAACTAAAATTTTTTCTTTACTATTTTTAATTATATGTATGTGATTTTCACATCTATTGTCACTTCTTTTGTAATTCGGGTATCCATTTTTGTAAAAACAGTATCATTAGTAAAATTTTTTGGAAACTTTTTAAAAAAAATTTTTTCATGACTGGTCTAAATTTAGCTGCTATATTCTAGATTGATCTTTGATCGACTAAGCTTTAAACACACTTTGCTTTCCATGAATAGAACCATACATAGATGTATTATAAGTCACGTCAAGATTAATGCCGTTGCTTTAAAATTAGATGGATTTTATAATATTACATTTCATCCACCGTTTATTGTGTAACATTTATTAGACTGATTGTTATATAACATTATCCTGTCATCTAATTCTTTAATTTGCTATTGTTAATTCATATTGTCACTTCTAGAAAATATTTTCTCTCGTATCCTAGAGTAGAAGACGCCTTTTCTTCCTATTTTTTTGGTAAAAAGAGATCTATTTCTCCCGCTGAAAGATGCGCGCTAAACATTTGCGCGTACTAATATAAGTATACAATAATTACTCTTGTATACAGGCTGCATTTTGCAAACGTTGCGAATGTTATAGAGTATAGCCATAACCTATTTACTTTTGTAGTGGCACGAGTGCGTGTTTGCAGATTAAATAATTTGGATTAGTTCATAACTTCTAATTTCAGAAAAATACTTTATCACAGCTTTAAAATATTATTAAACGTAGTGGTATAATACAATATTCTAAAATCAAAAATAAATATAGAATTAGTTAATATAGTTATTTGAAATATTGAGCACGTTTTCAACTGTACAGTGTCATTTTTTTACATCCATTCGTGCAAAATGACATATGGTCGTTGCCTTCAGTACTGAACGAGCTATTTGTAGTGAATAAGCCTTTGGTATCTGGTTGACTTTGTTTTGTTCATAATAACGAATGGTCTTAGCTTTCAGTACTAAACGAGCTTTTTGTTAAGAATAATCCTTTTGTACCTGGTGAAGTTTGTTTGTTACAAAATAATCGATCAACATGCACACGGAATGTACCATACATATAATACAGTCCTTAAATCTATTACCAATACCTATGCGATAGATGTGCATGCGCACTCTTAGCAGAAGACGGAGTGAAAGAGCGACGACACTTTATTTTTGTTTCAATAAGTCACTCAATTAAGAAAAATCATTTCAAAGTATATTGTGCGTATTTTACTCTGGATATGAGAGAAAATTGTATAAATAACTCGGGAGAGAAGTAAGCTTTCTCTTCAACGTATATGCCACTCTTGGCTTTACTTTGAGTGGCGATCCATACGCAGGAGAGGAAGCTTACATTTCTTCCACGTATCGTAATATACCATTAACTTAAGGTTGACAATTAAAAAAGTGTTCAAATGACTGTCTGAAACGGTCTTATATGGTTTTATAGCAATTATCATACGGTGAACAAGGCCAGTAGTAACACATATTTATAACCAGTAGAATGTATATTTTGCAAAAAATTGTTGATTTTACGTAATTTGCAATATAAACCCTCTCAGCGGCTATCTTCACCCTTACCCCGAACTAAATCATCGCACCTCTATTAATGCTGTCTTTCAAGGATAAGCCAGCATACTAAAATAGTAACTCATTTATAGCAAATATTATTCTAAAAGAATAAAACCAGCTTAATACACATTATGGGTTATTGGATTATTGGGCTGTTGTAATAACATAATGTATACTTGAACATAATATAAATAATTACGTAGAGTGGTGACTTGTTTATAATCTCCTAATTTAAAAAAATTTTAATGCACTCGCTTACTTCTTATTATGCAATACTTTTTGAGTCTTTTTAGCTTTTTAAATAGCATACAAGTTATTATTTTTTTTGGACTCAGTTGTCTCGTGTGTCATGTATAAGAGAATTTTCGGACAGCTACAACGGCCTCCTCTTCAGTAGTTTGTCCTAACAGCATACCCACAGAAAAGGTATTTTCCAGGCTTACTTTCCCGACTAACGATGAGCAGTTAATCGTCCGGGGAACGACCCGAAAAGGCAGGATATTCTTTGGTTAGTGGTGTACCTTTCTTCCGCACGATCTCCATGCGCAGAGACTCCAAGGGTAAGAGTTGAGCTACCCGTAGCCGGCTCTATCATCAAGAATGATAATAAGGAACGGCTGGAATTATCACTACTAGCCCTTTCAGGGCCATCATAAGTATCAACGTGTCCTATTTAACCATCAATCTGATTATTTTTTTTTTTTTAGGGCCACCTAATGTTGAATTACTTTGCCGCATACATTTTTACAACCATTTCCGGCAACGATTAGTCAACTAGAAGACTATATAAAGCCGGCCACTATTAAACCGTATCAGTCATTTACTGGCAGACGTCACGAGCGGAGTTGTTAGTCGCGAAGCTGGGAACCTCGGCCACTAACGACCCTGCATTACTTTAAGCCCTCTTCACTTTAAGCATTCAACGAGGAATCACCGATCCTCTTCGAGGTTTGCGCTGGGCAAACCTAACAGCTATGAAGGAAATATAAACTTGAGCTAATGAGGTAGTCTAACGGGTAAGCGTTACAAACCAATCTTCCCACCAAAACGACTGAGCTCTGAAAAAAAAAGAAGGTGCTTTAGACACCAACATCCCCAGCGTAACCCTAGGAGACGTGGGGAAAGAGCTCTATAATTAGCTCTAATGCTTCAGATAATGTAGTTCTCCTCCCGATCAGACTGGTGCTATAACAGCAGGCCAGAGAAGGTTATTGGATGACCCTGAGGTACCCAGACAGTCACGTTTGCTGAAAACTTAGGCAAGGATGATTTTAGCTCACTCCTCTTTTTTAAGACCATCAAACGTAAAACTGCCTTGCCAACAAATATATTACAACTTAATAAAGTTGACAAAAAACAGCCAACAGGGCTCCCAAAAGTGTTAACCATGCCTACAGTCGCAAAAGGGCGAATTAGGAGAGAAATTGTGAATCCTTCAAATGTATACAATTTAAGGCGTCAGGAAACAGCAGCGTGGAAATCGATGAATAAAAAATCCATTACGTGAAAGATCAGCTTTCCATTATAACCATGACAGTAATCCCTTAAATCTTCTAGATTCTTAAATAGGTAGTATGATGTGTATTTGTATTCATTGTGGCAATAAAAAATGGAGAGATTAAGCTCTAGGATTTTGATGCTGTGGTAACAAAATTGTAAGATTAGTAAAAACAATTTTTTAATTTTGTATTTTTTTTCAGTTGTAAATCTTTACAGTTTTAGCAAATAGCCCGTTTCATTTATTATAACGTGAGAATAGAAGTGATCTGAAGGGAAGGGTATGGGTCTGTAGGAACACCATAAGCTCACTGCATGGTCCCCTTCTGGCATAAAATAATGATTGATACACCGATAAGGTCTGAGGACCATCCGGGCCGAGCTGGCATCCATACGTCCTGACTGCGGAGACTGCTCAGATCTGGCTCGAATACGAATATCGGTACAGTAGTGAGCAGAAATAAGTACAATTTATATCGACCAAGTTATATGATACAAGAAAATGTAGAATTGCTTACGAAACCATCCTGCAGAAAATCTTGGAGGAAATCCTGCAGAAACTCTGCTGGCGAATCTACAGTAATCCCTGCAGAGTTATTTCGCCCATTTCCTGCAGGATCACTTGCAGCTTTATCTGCAAGAATTCCTACAGACTAGGCTGTCACAAATTTTCAAGAAGAAAAATTGTGTCCAGATCAAATTAATTGATTATTTAATAAATAAAACTGCAGAAAATGGGTGCAATAGCTCTGCAGGGATTGGTGCAGATTTGCAGGATTTTCTGCAGTATTTTTTCTGCAGGGTGGTTTTGTAAGGGATCTATTAGAAATATTCAAATGATGATACGGGAGAATTCGTTAAAAGTACGTATTACATTAATTATTTACAAAAGTTTTTATATATTTTCAAAAGTTTTACGATCATAAAAAAACATACATACGTATTACATTAAATATAATGGTTCTAATGATTGCGCGATTATTTATCATGTTCTATTTGTGACACCAGACTTATTTTCTCTCCGGAACGTTAAATCGCTCTGGATAAGCGTCCTCTTTCCTAGTTATGGAAGTAATTGTAATCTTTATCTTTATTAAAATTAATTCAACAATCTTCAATTACATCTGTAGCAAGTTTTTCGTCTTTTGTGTCTTCACAAACTACTATTTCTTGAAAATTTTTCCCTTTTGAAACAGTGCACAAAATATTTCTTTTTCGCGTTCTACTTCATCACAATCACTTTTACTTGTTTCGCTTATTTTCCTTTTTCTATCACACCGCATGATACTGAGGCCGAAACCATGTATAGAAGAATCCTTTTCCCTTAATCTCGGTCGAAATCTCAGTCAAAATGTGATCTTTGCCTCCGCAGTATGCTAGAGTAATGTGCTTAGAAATCACATGTACTGAAAATAAAGAGCGGTCAGTATAGCTTGGATGCACAGCTACTTTAGCTTCGTCGACCTAAGCAGAACTGTCAGAAATTCTAGGTTAGCCTGAGAGCCAAGAAAAATTTACTTGGCAGCTAAGTTAAATGTGAACGGTGATAAACTGAGCACTGCGTATACTCCGGTATGTGGCGTCGGCCTGGGCTGCGAAGCAGTTTCTGCTTGGCTCTCAGGCTAACTTAGCCTGACAGTATCTTCTAAGGTCAATCAGGCTCAAGTAGTAGTGCATCCAAGCTATACTGGCTGGTATTTATTTTCAGTGTGCTTGTGTTACAAAGTAAAATTAAGTAAAATCAACTTGTAAAGGTTCGTCAATTAGTAAAAAAAGTCTAGATTACTGATTAGTCCATGGCCCGAAGGATTTTTTAATCTTATGTTTTCCAGTAGAGAAAAAATTAGTTATTCCCCTTCAGAATTTCGCCAGGAATATCGGAAAAATAGTTGTGTCCAAATCAACCATCGACTTCATTTATTTATTTAACAATTTATGAAAAAATGCCAATTATTTGTTTAGTTTTTTGCTTGTATCTCTGCTTCTATTACTCTTAGAGAAAATTTTCGACCACCAATCTCTGTGTCATAAGATTTCCTATGAAATGTATACTTTCACAAATGCATTGTTTATTGTTAATAACACGTTAAGGGCGGGAAAGTGCGAAAAAAAAAATTTTTAGACCGAAAAACTTAAGAATGACGTAGAAAAAAACTATCTTGTCAATTTAAATGTAACCATAAGAAAATATAGATATTAAATTGTACAACAAAAAGTTATTTGTAAAATCGCAAAATAATTATTGGTTTTTTATTGATTAATTTTCTAAAGTGAAACTTTACAGTGACATTACAAACTTTACTGATGGTTTATCGACATTTCGCTATGGTAAAAACATTGTTTTTGATATAGTTAATAATAACAAAATAAATAATTGATTTTTGTTCGATTGACGTTTTTTCGTGAAAAATTGTATTTTGCAACTTAAACAATTGCAAATAACTCAGTCAATTTTGCATAATTTTAATTGAAACAAACGGCATTGTATTTGTCATAAGAAAAAAAAATTAAAAAAAAAATAATGCTCTCGCTTACTCTGAAGCTGAGATATAAGAATTTGACGTTTTTTGCAATAATGGACCAACAATTAAATTTTTTACTGCAAAAAAAATTTGTATAATCTTTATGTATATCTGCATCATACTGCCAGAGCACTTTATTAGTTTTGATAAAAGGAAAGCTACAAAAAAATTTAAAAAGTTGCATTAAACAACTGGCGTCAGCTCAGTGCTCCTATCAGTACCCCTCTCTTGGGACCTGGTGACCGACGGTTACAGTGCGCATGGGGCAAAACGCGGACTCCGACTGGCGTTTGAATTGAAATAAGTAGTTGAATATAACTAGCGTCCCCCCCCCGTCTCGCTTCGCCCGAGACTCACTAAATGGAACACCGTAGTGGGTTGACACGTAATGTTAAACGTTTTTTGTTGAAACTTATAAATCTATTTCTGACACTTCTCAGAAAAAAAATCTTTTTATTAAAAACGTATTTGTTCGGAATGCATACAGTTCATTTGGTCAAGTGAAAAGCTGTAAAAAGTGAAAAAAATATAATTATGTTGAAAAGTACCGTGCATTTCTAATGCCAAAAAATTATTGTTGGCCTTGAAAGGCCGTTGATTTGCAGTTTCTCGCGTATAATCTATAAACAGGCTATTTTTATAGCTGTAAGGATTCCCAGCTCACAAAGGTTATGTAATTAAAAAAATTTTTTCTCTTATCTCACAACTTTAAACCAGAGCAACAAAGTTCTAGAGCTTAATCCCTACCTTTTTTATCGCGACAAAAATACAAATACATATTCTACCTATTTAAAAATTTGGAAGATTCAAGAAATTACTATGATGGTTATAGTAAAAAGCTGATCTCTCACTTAATAAATTCTTTCATCATTTTCTTAACGCCTAAAATTGTATTCATAAGATGCATTTGAAGTTTTCCTTCCAATTTGACTTCTTGTAACTTTAGGCATAGTTGAGACTCTTGTGAGTCCTAAAAGCTATTTTTTTCAACTTTATAAGGTTGTAATATATTTGTTGGCAAGGTAGTTTGATGTCCGATGACCCTGAAAAGGATCGATGAGCTTCTTAAGTAAACTCTTTCTTGACTGAAGTTTCCAGCAAACGTGATTGCCTCTATACCTCAGGGTGATCTTCTCTGGGCTGTTATTGCAGCACCACACTGATCGGGAAGAAAGCTACAATGTTTTAAGATTTGGATTGAGTTGTAGAGCTCTTTCCCAGCATCTCCTGGTATAACGTCAAAGACGTTGGTGTCTAAAGCACGTTTTTTTTGCAGACTCAGTTGTTTTGGTGATCTAAGGTGGAGAGGTTGGTTTGTGATGCTTGCCCGTTGGAAACTGTCTCATTGGCTCACGTTTATTATTCTTTCTTCATAGCTGTTAGGTTCTCCTAGCGTAGACCTTGGAGAGAATCAGTGATTTCTGGTTGAATGCTTAAAGTCGAGAGGATAATATAGGGTTGTCAATCACTACGGTTTCCAGCCTTGCGACGAACAACTTTGCTCGTGACGTCTGCCAGTAAATGACTGACTTGGTTTCATAGTAGCCGGCTTTACATAGTCTTTTAGTTGACGAATCGTCTTCGGAAATCGTAGTAAAAATGTATTTGTTGGCAAGGTAGTTTACACTTAGGTGGCCCCTAAAAAGAACCGATGAAATTGATGGTTAAGTAGGGAACGTAAATACTTATAATGGCCCTAAAAAGGGCCAGTGGTGAAACTTGCAGCTATTCTTTATTATTATTCTTGATGATTGAGAGCCAGCTGCGGGCAGCTTGACTCTTATACTTTGGGTCTCTGTGTACGGAGACCGTACAGGAGGGAGGTACGACGCTGACCAAAGAATATCTCGTCATTAGGTCATTCCCCGGATAATCAACCGTTCATCGTTAGTCAGGAAAGTGGGGCTGGAGAATATTTTCTCTGTAGGTATGCCGTTCGGACGACCACTAAGAAGGAGGCCGTTGTTGCTGCCCGTACTCTTCAGGACTGTCTTCCCTGGCTAGCATTTGAAGTAAAAAATTTTCTGACGGCACTGGGTCGGATGTTTGAACGGCCACAAAGCTCTGAAGTTCTGGAGCAGGTTGTGCTCTGGCTAGACACGTCTTCTGGTGATTCCACCAGAGACATTGACGTTCTGAACGCCTATTTTTTCGTGGCACTCGGTTATTTTGGCGATCCGGGGTGAAATCCGATTTATTTCGCCTGCCCATGAAAGAAAAGTGTCATCGGTAGCCGAAATACCCAGCTGCACGACGGACCCAGCTCACGAATTTTTCTATGACAAATACAATGCCGTTTGTTTCAATTTAAATTATGCAAAATTGACTGAGATATTTGCAACTGTTTAAGATGCAAAATACAATTTTTCGCGAAAAAACGTCAAAATTGAGAAACATAAATTTTTTTTTCTTATTATTAATTCTATTAAACACAATGTTTTGACAAAAGCAAAATGTTGATAAACCATCTGTGAAGTTTGTAATGTCACTGTAAAGTTTCACTTTAGAAAATAAATCAATAAAAATCCAATAATTATTTTGCGATTTTACAAATAACTTTTTGTTTCTCAACTTAATCTTTATATTTTCTTATAGTTATAGTTACATTTTAATTGACAAGATAGTTTTTTTTCCACGTCATTCTAAAGTTTTTCGGTATAAAAAATTTTTGTTTGCACTTTCTTGCCCTTAACGCGTTATTAACAATAAATAATGCATTTGCAAAAAGTATCCATTTCATAGGAAATTTGATGGCAAAGAGATTAGTGGTCGAAAATTTTCTCTAATAGCAATAGAAGTGGGAATATAAGCAAAAAACTAAATTAAAAATTGGCATTTTTTCATACATTGTTAAATAAATAGATCAAGCCGACGGTTGATTTGGACAGAACTATTTTTCCTAGGAAAATTCTGAACAGGAATGACCATTTTTTTTCTCTACCGGAAAACATAAGATTAAATCGTATTATTTTGTCTCTGGGTAATGGACTATAATTGTTGGTGTTAAGAAAATGTTGTACAATAACTTTTACCTCTATGTTTTTGCATCGTAAAAACAAAAAAAAATCCAGTATTTGAGAGACATGTAAACTTTTTCATCAATTTCCGCGATGTAGCCAATGAGAAGTTGTAAATAAATGTATTATCTATCGAATGACTTTTCAATGAGCTGCTAAAAGCTACTACTTGATGATTTATTCATTTTTTTCTTGTTTTGAGAGAAAACTACATATGATTTGAGTTTATGATTTCAGATTAAAGCATGTCATCGGTAGGAAAAAAGAATCAGATGGAGAAAAATAAATAGAAAGACAATGGTAAACAGAGTAAATATAAAAAATAAGATTGTGCGAGAGTAAGGGAAAAGGGGAGAGAGAGAGACAGGTAAGGTTAAAAATTCACGAGAAGGAAGAAGTTAAGTTTGAATTTTTTAACTGCTAAGTCGTTGTTATGAACAAGATTTCTTTAAAATGCTGTATTTCCTTGTTGTCTTATTTATTTACTTTTTCAGTCACTACAAATTTATCGACGTTTTCATCTTAGAAACTATCTATTTTCAACCACTTCGAATTATCCACAAAAAATAGATATAAATAAATAACGGCCATGGTAGTACAGTGGTTGAGGCTGCGGTTCCTGTAGCTTGGGGGGCTTGGTAACGCATGCTCGCGAGTTCAAGGTGTGCCCTTTTCTCACTTGGCTCGCACCTTTGAGAATCTACTTTCTTATGTGCGTATTTAAACTGTGGTCCGATAGCTCAGAAGCCATGTAAAATAAGGTCCTCTTTGCTGCGTAAGTGATTAATGTCACAATTAAATCTGAGGTAGTTTTTCATTATGCCAACGACGATAGCATATATACACATAGTAACACTGCATTCCAGAGCCTATAAAGCACAGTTCTTAGAAATCGATGGATAATATAAACCAGTGGACAGCGAAATTATTACAAAAGATAATATAATTATAAATATAAATATACCTTCTATGAAACGATATTGTGTACAAAGGTGGTAAAATTATCGTTGGAATGAGTATACCTACGTTAGTTGGGTGTGGTATTATTAACCATTTTGATATTTAATAACTGAACAATTATAAGCAATAATTCATGGCACAATACAATATAAAAAATATGTAAGCTGGCTGGTATAAGACAATGCAGTTTCATCGAATCATCCGATGATTTAAAAACAATTTCGTACCGCCTACGGTGATTACATCTTCAACGTTACGCTTACATACTTTTTCCGACCCCATATTTAATAATCAAAATATAATTGTTTATCAAAAATTAAGACAACTCATGCTGCAGTAGTGTTTTTTTAATCGCTTATAATTGTATTCATAAGATCTATGTAAACCTCCAAAATTTTGTTTGTATGAAAGATAACTTTTAGATAAACCTGTTTTATTATGAAATATCTCTTTAATTTTTTTTTTTTTTTTTTTTTTTAATACACTAGAAAAAAGGGGTCAAGTATGCGTGAAAGCGTGTATATAAGTTTATTTATACTAGAAAAATAATTTCTAGCATTGCTGCATATATTTGCACTCCTCCTACCTCTCTGAACTTTGGGATGAACTTTTTTCCTACAAACTATGTGATAACGTCCTGAATTCAAAAAATTACTTCAACCACATAGAAAAACTTGTGAAAGAAGAAAACGCAATAAAAACCAATGATTGTACTTATACAGTACAAAAAATGTTTGTTTCTTAGTTTCGAAAATTGTGAAAAATGTTAAAAGTGATAGAATTGGCTTAATTAAATTTTCAAATTCAATAGTCGCAAAAAAGTGAAGTCACGCTTTTAAGTTCATAACTTAAGTTCAACTCTGATGTGTCATTATTTCAAAGCTTTATTCTTACAATATACAAAATTGAAAAATATGCACACCCATATCGTCAGTAGAACACTGACAAAACGGCAGTGTTGGTTAGAGTGAATATTTTATGGCGCCATCCTGCAGCTATCGCTGGACAGTCCTACAGTGCTTACGTTATAGATAATTCGTCAGTTCAGTATCACTGCCAAAAACGCTGAACTTACTGCCGTTAGGTATTTCGTACATGTAAAAAGTATGCAAATATACTACAGTGTTGCAATAAATGAGGCAATTTTTAGCTTCAAGATTTATGTACACGAAAAACTTAACCTCAAAAATATATCATCAATTACCTTCAAAGTGTTAGATGAATTTCTCTTAATTTTATGACAATAAACAGCTGTCGGAAGTTCACATTTTTGGTCAGAATCGATTCTCTTTTAATTAAAACTCATTTACCCTTGTGTTCATGTAATCCTTCTCCGTATACTTGCTACATACTTTATAATATACTTCTCTACTAGCTCTAAGCGCGGGAGTAGGAATAGCGTTTTTAACTATGGTACCAAATTGTGGATTAGCTGGAACATACTGCCAAAAGTTCAGGACTATGCTACTATAGCCTTAGGATGGTGCCGTTAAAAATTTGCTGTAATCAACACTGTAATTTCAGCAGTGTTATATTGATAATATACCCACGCAAAAAAAACTATTTATAATATTTAGTTACTTAACAAGTAGAATAAAAAGTATCACCTTAAAATGTCCACGTGTCCTCCAAAAATAGTAAAAACAGTAATAAAAGTAAAAATAGACTTTTCACACGCAAACAAAAAAAATAAATCTCTTTAAAAAGTTATATCAGAGAAAATTATGCACGAATTGCAAAAAATCATGTTCTTGGTCCTCTCTAGTGACAGGGACTACTAAAATCTGATAAAAAATTTTTTATTTAAATTATATCAGCTTTTGCACTTATTTTATTAAGTAATATACAATAAAATTTTGACCTATAAAGAAATTTCATAAATTAATTAATTGGTATTCATGAAGATGTGTCGGCAAACAATCTTAATATTCTTATATTATATATATATATATATATATATATATATATATATATATATATATATATATATATATATATATATATATATACAATGGTATAAGTATCAAATACGAGCAGAAAATAAATTTTTTTTCTTGTTCATGCATCTTATTAATCGAGTAAATTCTGTACATTTTTACAACATAAAATTGTCTTGTCTTAGCTAGCATCGGAGACCGTAAAAAGAACGTTATTAAATGTTATTTGATATAGTTTATTCAATTTTTTATGTTCTTATCAATTTTAATTATAGCTAGTTTTGCATGGTTAAGTTGAAGAAAAAAATTAGTTAAGTATAATAAAGAAGTATCAATTTTGGTTTAATTTACATTCTAATTAATATAAGCTTAATTAAAATAGCAAAACAATAGTATATTAGAAAGTTCAGTATTTACCTTTGCCTCGCGTGTCAATTCACACCTAGGAGATGATGCCGTACTTTCTTTCGGGAGCCCGTATGTTATTTTTTTTCTATTTCTTCGCTGATAGTTCGACGTTTTCCGTTGTACGACTCTTCCGGAAGAAGAGTGCAACATAACCTCTCAACTAAAAACCGCATTTACTGCTTATTAGGAAAAGTATTTGGCATCCTCCGTGAGGCAACCAAGGCAAAGGATAGCAAAATACTTTTTCTACCAGCAGTGTGTTGTGATTGATGGCAGTGACCTATGATTGTTTTGTGATGTATCGCTTTTTCTATGTTTAATTTAAAAAGAATCTCAATGAAACATGTAACTTTATGGAAGAATTACGCGAAATTGCATTTAAGATAAAGAAATAATCCATAGAAATCTCCCAAATTTTGTTGTATGATAGGTTCTTATTAGATGAACCTATCAAATTTCCAGAGAGATCCATATGAGCAAAATCAATACTAGCGTTGCTGCATACTTGCGTTCCTCTCACCTATTTCAACTTTCTTCCTGCTAACTATGATAAACTTCCTTAACTCAAAAAATTACTGTATTCGCGAACGAAAAAATTGTGAACTAATAAAACGCAATCGAAGTTAGTTAATGCATTCATGTAATTTAGTATGGATAAACCATTAATGGAAGAAAGATAACCAAAATGAAAAACTGCTATACAAAATTTTAAGTATTTTGAAAAAAATGAGAAAAAATTGTATAAACAATTATTTATTCATTTACTAAAAAGTTGACAAATGAACAAAAATTCAATAAATATCCATTAATACTTTAAAAAGTTGCTGCTATAAAATATTGTTTTCTTAGTTTTAAAAAAAAATACTAATTTATGTGAAAACATAAGTTTATAAATAAATAATTAACTAAATAATATGATTTAGAATCAAACCAAGTAAATAATTATTCAAATAAAAAAAAAGTTACGAACCACACTATAAAAAAAGTTTACCAATTTCTCTATCAGGACTGCCGATAGTAGAATGGGTAAGATATTCAGCTCGTGTGCACAAGATCGTCAGTTAAAATTTTTTGGCTTGAAAAAAAGTTTTTTTTAGGTTAATTCTTTACTGGTATTGGTTTTGGTATTTTGATTTTCAGGACTCTTTCCAGCTTTTGCCATATCAGAGACCTTTTTTGCTCTCAAGTTTTTGCCCTAACTGCACAGTGTACGAGTCTTTCGTGCGGGTCCCTTGCAAAGTTCCTCTCGGACGACTTGATCAGCCATTCTACTCGGTATCATTTACAGGGCGCAGCGATTTTCTCAAGCACACCCCAGCTATTATCAAGTTTGATGGAAAGATATTTTTCAATAAATCATTGAAGTCGCTGTACCAACCTTTTTGTAATCTACAGAGAATTTACTGGGGAGCTGGCCAGGTATTGGCTTTCCTTCAAAAAGAAAGCCTGTGGAGGTCCAGTTATCACAAGAAAAATTGACTATTACTAATAAAAATCGGATGAGTGATTTTTCGGCACCCTGGGTACTTGATCCAAATCATCAAAGATGCCCAAGAAAAATATCTCGAAAATTTTCGACAGGATTTGAACCTATGACCCCTCGAGTATCTCTGGCTAGGAGGCTAGCATACTAACTACTAAGATATTAAAGCTCTAGATGAATTCGTTAAAGAAAAAAAAAAAAAATTCAAAATTTTTTTTTTACATGCAAGCTGTGGTGGCGTGGTGTGGAAGGGGGTGGTGCGGCGTGACGGGGTGGGGTGAGAGGGAAGTACAATGAAAAATTTACTTCTGTCACATATTTTCTTAAAGCCAGATTTCTGAAATCGTTAATTTATTTGAGTATAGAGCGTGCCTACAGACGTACACGTTTACCCAGTCTCCCACCGGAGGTAAAGAGTGCTTTTTTTGTTTTCATTACATAAATTAGCTATTTTAACACCTTTCGTGCACAAAAATTTTTTTAAATAAATGTAACATTTATTTGATGTAACACCTGATCCTAGTGGTAAAAATTGTATTCTAGGAAATACACGAGTTTTTAGGTTATGTTGGCCCCCTATCTTTATTTGAAAAGTACCTTAAAAAAAAATTTGCTGCATACGGTTGGGATTTTTAAATTGAGAAATTTAGTTTAAAAATATAGAAAAAAAAATAATGTTCTCGGTAATTAGTGTTTCTCGATGATAACGTAGCTTACTACCAAGAAATTTTTTTTCAACCATGGGAAATACATTTTTTAATCTTTTTTAAGATGATGGCATTAATTATGTTAAACTAGTGAAAATCTTGTTTAAAAGATTAAATAACTATACTTAAAAACTTTTAAAACAATCTGTAAGTTTATAACGTAAGTAAAAATCATATCCAGGTAATGGGCTCTCCCTTACTTTTTCTCAACAGAATCTACGTTTTCGTTATTTTTTAAGAGTCAAATTTAAAGTACATAAGTTGTTCTTCTACCTGTATCAGATTAATGAAAGGGTCTCTTTTATCATTATTTTTTATACTGTACATATGCTTAACCTGAGAGCAACTTTACTTATTAATCTGGCCATTAGTTTGGTAGAATTAGCTTAAAGTCCTTTAAGAGTCCAATAGGTGTTAAAAAGATAAAATATGTGTTTTAAAAAATCTATGTTGAAGTCAGTGCCCCAATTCTGTCTCAATACCAACGTACGATATTAAGGCATACTCTACCTCCACAGTATGTTCTATTTAAATCTTATCAGCAGTTTTAGAGTGGAATGAGTCACATTTTTCGACTTTGCAAATATTATAAAGATTATTTAATAAGTAAATGAGGCATCCAATGACAGTTGGTAAATAATTAAAAACAAGGTCCAATGATGGTTCTGTTATATTTTGTATTTATTAAAAAACAAAATGTTTCGGCCATTTCGTAAGGGTCAGAGTTTTATATTATGTACCTGATGAAGACCAGGACGTTATCCAAACGGCTGAAACGTAGTTTTTTTTTTTTTTTTTGTAAATACAAAATATGACAATATCACCATTGGATCTTGTTTTGAATTATTTAATAAAGTTTTTAAGCTACATGAGTAGAATAAAGTGATAACCATGCTTGAATTTACCACGACCATAAGAGTCTAATTTGTATTATTTCAAATTTACTCAATTTTTATCAACATTTTTTTCTCAGGCAGTTTTATTTTGGACTAATACTTTTTTTATTTCGGCAGGTACCTCCAAAATCCAAAAAATTGTGAAACAGCAAGAAAGCTTATTTGTAATATAAATAAAGGATGCGGCTTTGGATGTCAGGTTGACAAATTTTTATCATAATCAATGTAAATCGAACAGAGTTATTGGTTAATATTTTTTAACCCATAAATTATTTACAGATACATCATTTAGTCTACTGCTTTGTTGTAGCTTATGGGACTAATAGAACGCTCATTCTGAAGTCCAAAGGCTGGAGGTATCAAAAAGAAGGCTGGGAGTCTATTTTTGAGCCGCTCAGTGATACTTGTATATCAAGTAGTGAAGAGATGTATGTTAACTGGCCAGGTGACAATAAAAAAGTAGTTTCTCTACCGATTGTTGATAACGTATATCCAAAACCTGTATACCAACCACCAAGTGTACCAGCTGACATAGCTCAAAGACTTCAAAAATTGCATGGATATCCAATAGTTTGGTGGGTAGGCCAAGTGCTAAAGTATTTAATGAGACCAAACAACAGTACTAGAGACTTTTTGACTGAAAAAAAAAAGAAAATAAATTTTGTCAACCCCATAGTTGGAATTCATGTTCGACGAACAGATAAAGTAGGAACAGAAGCAGCTTTTCACGATGTTGATGAATATTTACTTAAAGTTAAACAATATTATGATGCCTTGGAAGTACAACCTAAAATAAGACGTATTTTTTTAGCTAGTGACGAAGCGAAAGTTATATTAATAGCTAAACAGCGTTACCCTGATTACCATATAATAGCAGATGTAAATATAGCTGAAACTGCATCAATATCTCGTCGCTACACTAATTTATCTTTACAAGGTATAATAATGGATATACATTTTCTTTCACTGTGTGATTATTTAGTTTGTACATTTAGTTCACAAGTTTGTCGTGTAGCTTACGAATTGATGCAAACTTATCATGTTGATGCACATGATAAATTTGCATCTTTAGACGATGTTTATTACTATGGAGGACAAAATCCACATCCACAAATTGTAATTATAAACCATAAACCAACGAAAAAAGAAGAAATTGAATTAAAAATTAACGATGAAGTAGAATTACTTGGTAATCATTGGAACGGATTTTCCAAGGGACGAAATTTAAGAACAGGAAAAATTGGACTGTTCCCAAGTTTCAAAATAAAAAATCCTGTAAAAATAGTTGATTTTCCCAAATTTTAAACAACTCTCAGTTAATGAATCTTATACGAAAAATATTTGTTTCATAATTTGTGCGTAAGGTCTTGAATTTTATTTAATTGTAAACAAAAACATTGAAACGTTTATGTATGCTGTAATATCCATTATAATTTTGTTAATTTTTATGTTGTATTCAATCATTGTTGATAGGACTTAATAAAATTTTAATTCTAAGATTTAATTTACTGCTCATGGGGCACATTGAAAAGAATAACTGCGTGCTCCACGTGCCAACCCCGAAAAAACAATTCGATGTAATTATTGAATCAGGATGAAAATATTTTTATTTATTTGACTTTTCAAAACTTATAAAAATAATTTGTAAAACTTACTTCTAGCAATTAAATTGCATTGTGTGTAGACAAAGTTTAAGTTAATGCATGTTTAATGTAATAACGAGTAAAAAAATATTAATTGAATTACATGTTATTAAGAATTTAAATATCATTTTATAGTTCATCCTCAGGATTTTGGAATAGAATATTACGCACCAAAAAAAAAGTACGGCATTTCCTTCCGGGTGTCAGTTGCCACATCTCGCCTTTATCTAAAGTAGAAAATATCCGGTAAATGATGTACTTTTTTCCGAGGCCCGTATACGATTTTTTCTCTTTCTTCGCCTAAAATACGTTTTTCCGTGATTTCAGGAAAGAAAATGGAATATAACCTCTCAGGTAGAAATCACATTTAATGCTTGTTAGGAAAAATATTTTGCTTCGATGCCATAAGCAGTACATGCGATTTTCTACATTGGAGGAATGTTGCAATTTTCTTCCTGAAACCAGGGAACAAAGTCGTACTTTTGGCGGGGGTATGAGAAAAAAAGATTTTTAATTCGATATTATTGTAATTTTTGATGGCTGAGAGTAGAAAAAATTCTATCATTAACCTGACCTGGCATCGTGTCTGCAAAATGCACTATCAGTCATAGAAATTCGTACTTAATTTTAGATTTAAATAACATACAAAGCCCGTTAATCGAATTTGAATCAGAATAAAAATGAGAAAAAATTTGACGTTATCAATTGAAGCATTCAGAGTTTTAAAAAAGGCTTCATCGGTAGTAGTAGATTTAACTTGGTGTGGGGTATAAAAAAATGAAATTCAGTTTAAAAATGAATCATTTGTTCTAGGATAAGATTTTCATCCCATATTTACGGGTCCAAAAAAAAAAGTGCTCGAAGGCGCATACTTGCAAAAATGATTAAGCCGTCGTTTTATAATCATTTTTCAAAATTTTGACATCAAATTGAACTGTCAGCAATCAATCAATCAAGCTTTTTAAAAATTGTTAGTAAAAACTATAGAGAAAACAATTGAAATTTTTAAAGTACAGAAAAATAATAAACAGAAAATGCGTACTGAGCAGTTATTAAAAAAATATTCTCTTTTTTACCAAAAACGTTCAACTTATCTCTTACAATTGATGTACACGTTTGTTTGATAAAATAATTTTAAATTAAATTGAAGGAGATGCCTAACAATATTTAAGTAAGAATCTTGCAACACAAAAAGGTATCCGTAAATTTGACTGCAACATGAACATTCATTTTCTTACCTAAATACGAATTAGTATTAACCTATGTGCACCCAGCATTAGTAATAATATATTACAATTTTTTTTGGGATAAGTACGTGGAATGACGACCAGTTGTAAACGGTGCGGGGAAAACTTTGAATGTTACATGTAAAGCACATTTTATGTATGAATTTATCTTTAACATATCTAAATTACTGATTACAGTTCACGGAACTACATATATACATAAAACTTTTTTTTATTTTTACACTTAAAATTTGAACTAAAATTTTTAATTTTACACGTCCTTTAGTTTGTACTCAAAAATAATACAAATTTTTAACGCTTCGAATAAAAAAAATATAGTAAGAAAATTCAATAAATTTTTTTTTTACTTTAATAATAGCAATAAAAAAAAAAAAAAAAAAAAATAAAAAAAAAAAAAATAAAAAAAAAAATAAAATTAGGAGCACCTAATCCTTAATATCGCAGATACAATATATCGTTTAATGAACTTATCACTGAGTCATTCTTTTCATTATCACGCATGTTTGTACCTTCGATCTTCAGGATTTAATTCTATGTTTTGGAATTAATTTGTTGTACAGAATAAAAGAACCACTTATGCTTATAAGGTCCTGAAACTTGATGTCACGCCCGTGGTGGCAACTTGAAACTTTTAATGTGCTAAAAACCTGTTTTACTATTTTTTTCAACAAAACGGTTTTGTTTGAAAAAAATCGTAAAAAATATGTACGTATGTCTTTTTTTAAAATCAAAGATATTTCTTAATATTTATTATTATTAACATAAAAAAATGAAAATTTTTAAACTTGATCCTTGCCTACTCGAATAAATCGTAGGGTTTTTTATTTTTAAACTGCTGAGGAGCCCCATCTTACATATGAAAGAACTTGCTAACTATTTCAACAAAATGTTGAAACAGCGTTTTGGACAACATCAACCAGCAGGTCTGTAAATAATATTTCAAAGCAATTCAATGTTACTAAGCATTTCGTCAAAAAGACTAAAAAATTGAAGAGTAATAAAAATGTTTACAATAATACGAGGAGACTAGGAGGACAAAGATAAGATAAACTATTTAAGACAATAATAATATAATTCTTTTAAAATGAAGTAAGTAGTTAAACAGAGCGAGTCTGGGCCAGGCCTTATACCCGCATGGAGGCCACTAACGACCGATTTTGCTCCTGTGCTCGTTCCCCTCTTGTGCTAACCTGAACCGCCGTAAGTTTGTTACACCTTATGTTAAGATTTTTAAAGAGTAGAACAAGCCTAAAAAATTAAAATCAGATGAAAAATGAAAAGGATTCCTATCTTTTGTGAGTGTGATTTTAAATTTTAGAATTTTACTTAAATTGAATATAGTAAATTTTATACAACAATTTGTTTCTATCTTGACAAGTACCCCTATTCCATATTACACTATCTATTTATTACTATATTGAATTAGGCAACTTTATAACTGCACATAAATTTTGTGCTATGTAGTGGTAGAGAGCCACCCTTGAATCTAAAAAATTTACTTTTTTCAAAAAAATGTATTTTTTATCCATTGAAAAAAAATTGTTTTGTCTCGGCAATAATAAGCATCTGATTAAAAAGAAAAAAGCCATTTTTACCTTATTGCCATCGCGTTCACAACTAAGCTCTCGAGAGATATTTTATATTGTTAAGCTAGTACATGCTTAAACTTCTCATGAAAATATTATCTTCGTGTCTTTCAAGCCCCCGTATTTGTCATGTGCTATGATTATTTATTTTTCATTTGATTCGGCAACTCGCCCAATTAACATGGCAGTAGAAAAATTCATGCCTCTTAAAAATGCACTGCAGTAAAATCACTGTCATTTCTTGATAAATGAATTTTTTTTTGAAGCATGTGTATCACTTATAAAATCTATCTTTCGTTCGGAAAAAAATTTGCAAAGTCAACGGATGCTGTTAAGAATTATTATCGGCATGGATATATTATAACATTTGTACTTTTTTCTACTTCTTCTCTAAAATTATATTTGACCGATTTTGATGCAACATGACTTTTTTTAGTTAAATACTCGGCACTGCTAATACTCAATTTTTATTTTCATAAATTTTTTACATTTATTTTGTTTACTGCATATTGCAAGTATTTTGAATTATCAAGAAATTCATCGAAAAATAACGTACTAAGTTAAAGAGTAACTGTGTAGGTGTACGTGTTTCAGTATAGATTGAATCATCTCAAGATTCCATCAACTGATTTGGATTAAAAATGGCTTTTTTCTTTTTAATCAGATGCTTATTACTGCCGAGGCAAACAAATTTTTTTTATCGATTTTTTTCTTTGATATTAAAAAATCGATTTATTTTTAAAAAGTAAATATTTTAGACCTAAAGGTGGCTCTCTACCACTACATAGCTCACAATTTATATGGATTTATAAAGTTGCCTGAGTGAATATAATAATAAAGAGATAGGGTGATATGGAATATGGGTACTTGTTAAGATAGAAAAAATTTGTCGTTTCATGCAAAATAATGAGATAATCAGATGATATGCCACCATCCTCATTAATTTTCTACAAATAGAAACAGCAAAAAAAAGTAGGAAGCATTATTAGATGTACGGATTCAAAGTTGCCCTAGCACGAGTAAGGTGGCTCGATAGTTTTCAAACTTGTCCGTGCATGTGTCCATATAATCCACTACACTGCTGTATACGTAAAAGTATGAAAGAAAACATAGAGTAGGAGGTTCTGGCGTCACAAATAGTTATAGCAGTCAAAAGGATATCTGACGTCGAGTAGGAAGTATAACTTACCACACTTCTCTTACCACGGGTAAGATCATGTAGTTTTCTCTTCACTCAAGTAGCAAGTTTCTTGGACTCTTGTCTTATATCACAAGTTCTCTCTTACCACTACTAACTGCTTCAGAACTCTCAGCTCTTCACTCCACTACAACTTGGTCCAGTTTTGGTAATGTTAGAGCAAATATATGTTGTTTTTTTCTCGCAACTCACATCACTTTAAACACATTTTTTGAATAATTCTATGCTCTTCAAAAAAAAACATCAACACTAGTGTATTGTATCTATCTTACTAATATATAAAGCAAAGTCGCTAAAACCGTTGTAATTGCTGACTGCGAAAACTACTCAACCGATTTTGCTGAAATTTAGCAAACCGATTCTTGACACTTCCTAGATGATTTTAGTATAGTTTTTATCTTGAAAAAATGAATAAGAAAAGCAATAAATGAGCTCAAAGTTTTGTAAAAATATGCTAACTTCCCACATCAGTTCAGTAGGATTAACTAGGTGGCGTAAAAGTAAAATCGAAACAACATGCAACTGAATCAAATAGGCCCGAGCTACGTATTAAATACATAGTCGTTTACTGACAGCGCATGAAGCTTAGAAGCTGGAAGTCGTGCAGCTGGGTATCCTGGCTACCGACGACACTGTTCTCTAATGAAAAGGCGACTTACGTCTAACTACATCCTGAACCACCGTGATTGACAAGAAGCCACCAATACTAAGACATTACGAATGCTAACGTCTTCGGCGAAGTACCAGGAGACGTGTCTTGCCAGATCACAATTTGCTTTAGCATTTTCTGGTTTCATGGCCATTCTTCCAACCGTCCTGGGGCTACCACAGTAGATTTCGCTACAACATCAAGCCAGGGAAACAATCCTAAGGAGTTTGGGCAACCACAGCAACCTCCTTCTCAGTGGTCGTCCCAACGGCATACCCACAGTTGAAGTATTCTCCAGGCCCACTTTCCTGACCAACGGTGAACGGTTGGTTATGCGGTAAACAACCCAAAGACGAGATATTCTTAGGCCAGCGGCGTACCTCCCTCCAGCACAGTCTCCGTACGCATAGACTCTGAGGGTAAAAGTTAAGCTACCCACAGCTGGCTCGGCATCATCGAGAAAAATAATAAGGAATGACTGAAAGTATCATCATTGGCCCTTTTCAGGGCCATCATCAGTATTTACGTTCCTTAATGAACCATCTTCCTTATTGGTTTTTTTCAGGGCCGTCTAAAGTTAAACTACCTTGCCAACAAATACATGTTTACTACCATTTCCGGCAACGATTCACTGACTAAAAGACCATATAAAGCTAGATACCATTAATCCAAGTCAGTCATTCACTGGCAGACGTCACGGGTGGAGTTGTTCATCGCATGGCTGGGAACCCCGGTGACCGACGACCTTATATTACATTACTCTCTCGACTCTACAAGTATTTAACCAGGAATCACCGATCGTCTCCAAGGTCTGCACTGGATGAACCTTACAGCTACGAAGGGAAAATGAACTTTAGCAAACGGGACAGTCTTCAACGGGCACGTATCACGAACCGATCTCTACACCTTAGATCACCAAGTCAACTGAGTCTGCAAAAAAAAAAAATGTTCCAGTGGATGTGCGTTTTGAATTTAAATATTACGCTAATACATCAGCAAACTGCTTGATTCTACATAATAACAATATTCAATACATTCCAATGATCGGAGTTATTGGGAAGCTCATGTAAAGCTGTATAGGCTGATGCATAACTATGCCAACATTATTTTTTTACAACCGTCATGAAGAAATGTCAGCAGAGCAAAGAAGATAAAAAATAACGACACGATGAGAGATCGAAATTCGAGAAGAGACTTGTGGAAAAAATCTAAGGAGTACCCTAAATTAAGATAAAAAGTTTGAATTATTTTAAGAATTTATTTTTCTAAAGTCATTTATGATATGTCACATAAGCTAATTCACCAGCGACGTTTAGTATCAAAAGCCTTTTACTACGAATGATAATGAGAAGCTTAATTAAAAAATTAAATAGAAAAAGTTTAAACTTAAATATCTTCGTTACTTGAACATAAAGTTTATATTAAAAAAAAAAAAATTGTTATAAATGGATCACACAGTTGATACGCAAGGCTTCCAACAGCTTGTTGATAACTTAATTCTCAAGGAATTAGCTACTATAACACTCACCGTCGATAAGAAATCTCGGTAAAGGTGCATACTAACTTTCCGATAGCACAGGCAGTCGCTTACCTAACTATGATTCTGGAGATCGAAGTTCAAATCCAATCGAGGGCAAAAAATTTTTATTTTAACACTTACGTCCAAGGAGAAAAGTAAATTTTGGAAAGCGTACTTATTTTAATCTAAAAAAATTAGCTTAAGAATTCATTCTAAAACGATTATTATATACGAATGCTGGGCTTAGATCCAAAGTCATCTCCCTACTATTGTGGTCTCGTACCTGTAAGAAGATGGGTTGTCCAGGTACCCGCGTAGGTAGAGGTAGCTGCGGATCCATACAAACTACGGCTCCAAGGTATAGTGGAGTCGGGGAGCGAAATAATAAAGAGGGAGTAAGTCGGAGATAAAAAGCTCAGTTAGTCGATCTATCCCCAGCTAGACTCTGCTGAGGATAGACGTGTTCGTCTATGATTTCGAGCACTGACTAAACCTCGTAGTTTTTATAACGGTGCTCTTTGTTAAGAGGAAGTGTCATGGAGAGGGGGAAAAAGAGTCGGGATCAGGAGTAGGAAAAGAGGGCACTACAAGTATAGGTAGTAGATAGGAAGTGTGATTGTACCCGCGTAAGGACTGATCCGTGACTGTACCAGCTTTCGAGAACTAACTCTGTCCTCGATAGTTTAATAGGGTACCAGCAGCATGCATTTTAAACGAGCACAAGAGCATTGCAACTGTTGCACAAGAGTGGAACAAGCACACGAGCAAAATCGGTGGTTGGTGGCCCCCACACAGGTACAAGGTCGGGCCCGGACTCGCTCTGTTTAACTACTTACTTCATTTTAAAAGAATTGTATTATTCTTGTCTTAAACAGTTAATCTTAACTTTGTCTTCCTAGTCTCCACGTATTATTGTAAGTATTTTCATTATTCTTTAATTATTTAACCTTTTTGACGAGATAATTAGTTACATTGAATTGCTTTAAAATATTATTTACAGACCAGCTAGTCAGTAACAATGAAACGTACTTAGCCTTATACATACAAAAAAACTATTAACGTTAGACATTACCAAATAGTAGTTTCAAATAAAAAATTTAATCGTACATAAACCACAAAAACTTAAATATTTATATTTTCTTTAATAGCATTTTTAAATTAACGATAATAGCTTTGTAATCATTAATTACTTTATTGGATTAAAGAACAAGATCAACGTTTAAATTCGATTTGATTTTTTTTAGAGCATCTTCTGAATTTCAGTAAGTTTTGAAGCAGTTTAGAATGGTCTATTACACCTGTTTATGTTTATTATTGATAAAATATTTCATAAAAGAAGGTAGATTAACGATTAAATTAAACTAAATGTCAATACAACTTTTGTTTAACTGGAGTTACTTTCATTATATAATCCATTCAATTTCCATAATTTTCGAAAAAATTCTGATTACTTTGGAAATTACTATAAGTTTGAGTTTCACTTAAAGTTCACAGCGTTTGGAAATCTGATTGCTGTTCACTATCAATTTGAGTACATTTTCGTAATCCTTTATGGCACTTACTACAAAGAAGAAAGTTTGCAATTGCATTCTTAATTTTCTATAAATCATTACCTGGATTTTGAAATCAACGAAAAACGAGTTTATAAGTCAATCGTCACAATTTATAAATAAATACGGGTGTTACCATTGTTTCGGTACACTGTACCTTCCTCAGACACAGAGGTTTATAAACTGAACGACATTCAGCTTTACAAATAATACCCATACATATCAGCATATCGTCAACTTATTCATACTGTATACGAACATACTCTTATTTCAAATGTAATAGAGGTGAGTCATTTAAATCCAGCTGACAGTTAAGCAAACGTTCAGTGTCCCTCAAACTATAAATCTCAGCCGCTTCTAAAGAATTTAACAATTTGCCCTTATTAGCTATATGTAAAACTTTAAATTCATAATTAAAATCTTTTAGCATAAAATGCGTAATTTAACTTATCTGTACCATTAACAGAGTCTTTGACATGTTCTTTAAACGTTTAGCAAACGTTCTACCAGTTTGTCCTATGTACATTTAATCACATTACACACATTGCAAGCTATATACGCCCGACTTTTCAGACAGTGCTGCTTGACTTTTGTTATTTTTTATTAATGCTTGTAGACTTTTCTGTGTTTTAAATGAAATATTTAGTCCATACAACCTCAACTTCTTTTTCAAAAAATCAGATATCTTACCGAAAAATGTACAAACATGAAATAAATTTTTACCTTCGTTTATTATTGGGTAAACATTTTGAATTGCCATTTTATATTGTACTTTATTAATAATTCCATCTATTAAATTTTGATCATACCCATTATTTTAAGTTAATTGTTTAATAGTGTTTGATTCTTTCATGTTATTATTTTGTGACATTGGAACTATCAGCAATCTGTATACATAGCTATAAAATGCAGCATTTTTGTGCGAGCACGGTTAAAGTAATTTATTATGAATTAGAATATCTGTGTGTGTTGGTTTATAAAAAATACTAAATTCTTAGTGGCTATGAACTGTATTAATTTTTAAATCTAAAAAATTTAGTGAATTGTTTTTTTCTATTTCTATTGTGAATCTAATTTTTTTCTGTAATTTATTGATAAAATTTAAAAATAACTGTAATTGTCTCTGTGATCCTTTAAAAACACGAAATATGTCATCTACGCATCTATACGAACACACAACATTTACACTTAGTGGACTCGACATAATTAAATTTTCCGAATAATTCATAAATATCTCGGCTATTAAAGGGCTAAGTGGATTACTCATTATCAGCCCAGCTTTGATCATGTATAAATTATTATTAAATTCAAAATAGTTCTGATTCAAGCAACACTTTAAAGTCTTCTTAATATCGTACATACTATTATTATCTATTTTATTCCGCAGCATTAGATCTTCTACAATCTCCAGCACTTCGTTGAGAGGCACACCTGGAAAAAGGTTTTTGACATTAAATGACACCATTCTGTTATTGTCATGTATCTCCAAGTTAATAATTTTACTGATAAATTCTAAAGAATTTTTAATACTGTATTTTGACTTAAACTTTGTCTTAAATAAAATAATGTTTAATAATTTCTTAGAGAGTTTATATGATGGTGCATGAATAAACGAAACCACTGGTCGAATAAGGAAATTTTCTTTATGTAATTTTAAAAAAGAAAATAATTCAGGCGGTTAAGGGTTCATGACAACTAGTGAATAATATGGGCTGTTACTCTATAAATTAAGCTACATTTATGCACATTAATAATTTCTTTTTAATACTTCGTCGTTGGATCTCTTGGTAGCAGTACAAAATTATTTGTGTTTAGAAATTCCAAGGTTTTTGATATATGTAACTGTTTGTCCATGGCTATTATGGTTTATCCCTTATCAGCTCTAGTCACGATTATATTGTTTGTTTTGATTCTATTTTTAATATCATAAGTTGCTCTCACTAGTGATTTATCAATGTATATATTTTTCCCTCTTTCTAATGTATTAGCCAGACAATACTTTTCCCAATTGATTTTTTGTATTGATTTATGTGGTAAAATTCTTGTATCGTTTAAAATAGTTTCAACTTCTGCTCCCATTAGTTTTTTTATACTTTTAGGCTTTTAATGATTAAAATAAATTTGAAATTAAATTCTAGTAGTTCGGTTTTTTTTTCATTGAAATCACACTTGGTTAAATTTATAAATTTCTTATAGAACTTATGATGACTAAAATCATCCGAAAAATTACTTTCTCCTTTATTGTCTATATCAATTTTGTAGCATTTGAATTTACTTAACTTTCAATTTTGTAAAAAAAACTTTTTAGTTACTGCATCACTAACTTTTAGTCTAGTATGTGCATCCATCACATCTAACTTGAAATTATTCAGTCCAAACAACAGTTCAGTGTGCACTACTTTTAAATAAGCGCTTAGACCTCTTCTGTAATACGTCTTCTTTTAAACACTCCTCAGCCATCTAGTTATTGCTATTCCTTTCGCTTTTTTAGATAAAGAATAGTCCAAATTCTTCTTGATTTGTATATACTTAGACTTCAAACATTGTTTAATGCAGATATTATAAAACCAAATATTTTGTGTACATGTTTTGACACGTGGTAACAGTTTAAAATACTAACTGACCAAAAAGCTAGTATCGGCTTTCTTATAATATTTAATAGCTTAGGTCGTTACTTGATGAAGATTCAAATCCATTTTCAAATAAATAAATAACGAGTTTGTAAGTCAATCTTTACAATTTATTAATAAATACGGGTGTTACAATTGCTTCGGTACATTGTACCTTTCTCAGACACAAAGGTTTATAAACTAAACTACATTCGGATTTACAAACAATACCTATACATATCAGCATATCGTCAACTTATTCATACTCTATACGAACATACTCTTATATCAAATTTAATAGAGGTGAGTGACGCATTTTGTGTTTTTAAAGGATCACAGAGACAATTACAGTTATTTTTAAATTTTATTAATAAATTACACAGCAAAATTAAATTCACAATAGAAATAGAAAAAAATAATTCACTAAATTTTTTAGATTTAAAAATTAATAGAGTTCATAGCCACTTAGGATTAAGTATTTTTCATAAACCAACACACACAGATATTCTAATTCATAATAAATTACTTCAACCGTACTCACACAAAATAGCTGCATTTTATAGCTATGTATACAGATTGCTGATAGTTCCAATGTCACAAAATAATTATATGAAAGAATTAAACATTATTAAACAATTAACTAAAAATAATGGGTATGATCAAAATTTAATAGATGGAATTATTAATAAAGTACAACATAAAATGGCAATTCAAAATGTTTACCCAATATTAAACAAAGGTAAAAATTTATTTCATGTTTGTACATTTTTCGGTAAGATATCTGATTTTTTGAAAAAGAAGTTGAGGTTGTATGGACTAAATATTTCATTTAAAACACAGAAAAGTCTACAAGCATTGATAAAAAATAACAAAAGTAAAGCAGCACCGTCTGAAAAGTCGGGCGTATATAGCTTGCAATATGTGTAATGTGACTAAGAGTACATAGGACAAACTGGTAGAACGTTTGCTAAACTTTTAAAAGAACACGTTAAAGACTTTGTTAATGGTACAGAAAAGTTTAATTACGCATTTTATCTGCTAAAATGTAATGACGATATTAATTATGAATTTTAAGTTTTACATGTAGCTAATAAGAGCAAATTGTTAAATTCCTTAGAAGTGGCTGAGATTCATAGTTTGAGGGACACTGAACGTTTGCTTAACTGTCAGCTAGATTTAAATGACTTGTATGTTCGTGTATAGTGTGAAGAAGTTGACGATATGCTGATATGTATGGGTATTATTTGTAAAGCTGAATGTAGTTCAGTTTATAAACCTCTGTGTCTGAGGAAGGTACAGTGTACCAAAACAATTGTAACACCCGTATTTATTAATAAATTGGGAAGATTGACTTGTAAACTCGTTATTCATTTATTCGAAAATGGATTTGAATCTTCATCAAGTGACAACCAAAACTATTTTACCAAAACCATGCGTGCGCGTGTGTGTCTGTGCCAACTAATGAGATGTTAAATGTATTAATATTACTTGCGTACCTTTTAGGGTCACATTAAATTACTAACTTTTCAACAAGCATTAGAATCTTTTGCAAATTCATTTATACTTGTTCATTTTTCAAATTAAAATAATGACGTCAAACTCTAGAAATTAAATATGTCTTCACGAGTGTGTGTGTGTGTGTGTGTGTGTGTGCGCGCGCATGGCACTTATGGCCTTTTTATAAGCACTATTAAAACCACCCATGTTCTCTTTTTAATAACAAGTATACTCAAGATTAAAAATTTTAATTTACTTATTTTGTTGTTCAAAGTATTTTCAACAATTAAGTTAAAATGAGAAAAATATCATCCCTAGGTGTGGATCGAACAAACAATCTCCTGTTTACCAGACAGTTGCTTCACTATTTGAGGTGCCGAAGAGCCGTGCATTCTCTCGCATCATAAGTTTAGATAAGTTCCCACTCTTAAGTTTTGAGCTGTTTTACCTCAAGCCTATTTTTAATAATTAAATTAGAAAATAAATGCTTGTTAATAAATTAGAAACTTAATGTGACTCTATGAGGTATAAGATCAATATTGATATATTTATCATCAAATCAGTTGGCACAAACGTATGTGGTGTCATTTTTATATAAGCACTCTTAAAACCACTCATGCATTTTTTTTTAAGAAAACCAGTAGACCGTGGGTGCTTGCGCACTTAAGAATGAAGTTATACTTCTATGAAATTCCATATCAGACAATATATAAGTATAAATATACGTTCTATAAACCGATATTATGTACGAAGGTGGTGCAAATATCGTTGGAATGATTATGTGTATGTTAATTGGGTATGGTTTACGTTTACGTTAACTATGCACGGCTGTAAGCATTGTTATTAGATTCGCCCGGATTATACTAAAAAAATGACTTGATCGGGTTATAGTAATAATAGTAAGAAATACAAGCCCTTGGTTCTAAGGTATCTAGAAATGTAGAAAAAACTGCATCGGTTGTTTTGCCATATCTTTTTGTTGGTAATTTGGGGCCACTATTTAAGCATAAATCAAATTTATCGAAAAGAAAATTGATTAATGGTTGTGTACTTTTCGAAATTGTGCCCGTAATTCTTCGGAACCAACTTTACCATAAAAAAGTAATCGTCTGTACAAACATTTTATTATGTTCTGTATATACTGTATGTATTTAGTAATATTTATACCACAACAATTATTAATTCTCGTGCATCTTTTAAAATATGGTGTGCTAACCAGATATTGCCAACACTGATAGTTTCTTCGTCAACCTCTCTCGCATTTATCATTTGAATGTCGGTATTTGAGGCACGTACATTAGAAGTACCCTTTATTTTAGTAAACAGTAACTCCTGCTCCTCTGATATTTAGTCGTTTGAACTGTACTGTATAATTAAAATTCGGAATCCCAATATTATCATTAATGTCAGTCCACGTCTCTGATAATAGGAAAACATTGCTTTTATTACTACTTATACTTCAATGTCTACAGCATGCTTTCTAAGGCTTTGACAATTTAATGAAAATGGTTATAACCTTTCATTTACGAATAAAATTAAAAGTCGCTTGAGTAACGGCTTCTAATTAGATTTAGATTCTAGTAATGATCTGTTGAATTCTTCTTGTAGAGGTATTATAAACGGATGATACCTCCGACTATGGTAAAACTTCAAGTCGTCGTTTTTTATTGACAATAAAAAGTCCTTGTATATCTGTTACTCATGAGACTGCAGCATGTAGTAATTATATCATATGAGATTTCTAAACAATTTGTTTAAACATAGCACCCTGTAATTTATAAATTGTCCAACACCCAGAAACTATTAGAAAATGATTTCTTTTTGCTACAATAGTTTTATTATTATTCATTGGAATTAAAGATGATTTTATTTTTATAGGAATACCTCTTCCTGAAATATTGTTAGAAGTAGCGCAAGCAGCCGCTTTTAATATCATAGTCCAGTAACCTTTCCTTTATCATTTTGTTTTAAGTAGACTAAAATTTAGCTTGCACCATTTGCTAAACCATCAGCTACGTCAATATTATGTGTATAAATGCAAAGTTTATTTTATATGAACGTTATTTTATATAACGTTCCTCCAGTATTAGTTACAGACATTTTATAAAGGTTCTGTCTGAGAAACGTTTCTTGCTCATTGTTGTCACATCCGGTAAATTCGTAATGGGCTTTATGTTATTTTGTCTTCACACGCTTGCAAGACATGATTATTATAATAAGAAACATAATTATTGTCATGAAATAATCATATTCCATGAAAAAAAGCCTGTCAGCATTTTCTTTTGTAAAAAATCTTGTTTCAATTAGTAAATAAAAGCAGCAGGTAACTGACGCAAGTCACCTATTAAAATTGTGTCCAGTCCACCAAAACTAGTTTTAAAGTTATCTACAATTTGCTTTAATCTATTGTAATTTGAATTATGAATTCGGCACCAATCATACTGGTTTTTTCGATAATTAGTATTTTAACACATTTAAATAATGTTCTGTATCATCGGACCATTTATATTGTTAGTGAAAGTAGTTTAAATAAGGAAATTTTTAATGCTGTATAAATAGTTGTACCATCCATGGCAACAGCAGTATTTCCTGTGATGCACACGTGATATATGCGTTACAGTAGCCATCTGTGTCACCAAATCGATTATGTATTTCCATGATCAATTTAGTAACAAAAATCTTTCCACACTTAGCTGATCTAGTAAAAAGTATTTGCAGAGGTGAATTATTAGTTGTTAAAATATAATTTGCAACGTACGTCAACAAATCTGCCTGTTTTTCGTAAGCATGCTTCATTGATTGACAGAACGTATTAAGTTCAATAATGTTTTATTTTTTTTGCGATAAAACTTAATAGAATAAAATGTGTCAATACGCAAATCCAAATTTAAGTTTGCATTAGGATTGTTGTAAAATTCTAGAAATGGATCAGATGCCGGAATATTTCCAACTATGTATGTCACGTCATCTTCATTTGGATACTTATTTTCTTGGCACATCTGGCGACATATCTCTATTATTTTTGCATAATCTAAATTCGATTCAAATTCTTTCCGTTTAGTAAGAATAAGGTTTTCATTTTTATCCTAAATGTCATAAATTTCAGTCCATGCAAAATATTACCTTTTCTTCTGTATGGTACATACAGTAACCATTTCTCTTTAATAATCATTAAGATAATTACGCATGTCAAAATTTTTATATCTGGTGACTCTCGGTTCTTGTCTCTTAATGTATTGTCCTTGTTTATTTTTGTTATATTTTGAAACAAATTTTGCACGTGTCACGTCATCGAATGTATTAGATCGTTTTTCATACTTATTAAGACAATCTTTTTTCCAAATATCGGTAGAAACAGCATCTAGTTCATTAATTTCTAATAGCGTTTTTTAAATTTTTTGATAATCGATAGGCCAAACTGTGTTGATGTGAACAACAGCAACATAACATTTTGATATGCACTCTCTTCGTAAAAACCAAGCTGCTTCTTGATTTGTCATTTCAACGCTGTTCAACATGCCAATGCTATTCATTCGAGTAATTTCATTAATATTCAACTCTTATTCATAGTTTATATTATCTTGTTTTGCAAATGAATAATGCCTCTATTCGTTTTATTGACGTATTCAACAACGTAAGCAGCACAGGAATGTTTTTTAAGAATAATTTGAAAACCCATTTGAGATCCCATGCTGTTAAAAATGAAAGGATTAAATGGATTATGCAATTTTTCAGACGGTAATCGTGTGTAAAAAACCTTTGATCTTCTAATTTCTGTTGGCAATACTTTGTGATAATTATAATAAAATAAAATACGATTTTTTTGATAAAAATCATCCATACAATAATAGTCAAAATTTTCTAAATTCATCCTAATTTTGGAAAATTAAGTAGCATATTTTGCGAATCTTGCTTCATCGTTTTTTACTGTAATGAATATGACTGTTTGTCGAGAAGGCATGAACGGTTTCTCAAATATGCATTTTTGTGGTTCATTACCAATGACTTTTGCAGCTCGTAAATGTGTATTAATGTTTTTAAAAAGCTGTACTTACAGAAGCTTTATTTAGATAAGTGTTCGTTTTTGTGTTAAATTTAACTCTGACAAGGCTTACACAGTAATTGATTCTCTATTGTTTGACAATTTATATAAATTTTGTAATAAATTAGTCCACCTTAACTTATTGACTTTTGGCGTCATAAATGCTGTTGGTCTTTCTAATTGTCTTATCACCACAAACGAAACTCTTTTTCCATCTAACCAATTCCAGACAGAGTTAGATATTGATCGAAGAAAAGCAATATTAGTTTCTATGCAGCTGTTTGTATAGGTTTCAAATTGTATTTGATCTTGGTAACATTTATATCATGTCCCATGTGCTTAAACACAACTGTAAAATAATCTCTTACTCTTAATTGTATATTTTTACTGCAAAATATAATAAATAAAACAAAGTCACTTCTTGTGAATCAGAACGTATTCAGCTCTTTAGCATGGTCATCAAATAAAATACTGTGTGGAATGTTTCATTTCCCAGGAAAAGCTCTAATTTGAAATTATCAATACACTCCCAAGAATTGTATTCCACATTTAAATTGAAGAAACTTTGATTTACATCAACATCGTATAATAAATATGAAAGCGATCGCATAAGGTAGTTTCACCAATATTTTATCGTTCTTTAATTAACCAACCTATGGACGTAGCTAGATTTAATTTTTTATTAATGTGTACGTAAAAGCAGAATTCGTCATAAATGTTTTTCAATATGGAAGTAACCATAGTACTAACAGATATAGAAACGTTAACAACTTAATTGAAAATGCCATACTGCTCTTGTACGTGACATAATTTTCGTATTTGCATGAATGATATCCTGGGCAAAATTAATCGTTCTGATACAAGGTAAAGTTTAGGTAAATTCTAAGGAATTTCCGGGTATTTCAAAACTATTTTAAATAGCCATTAAAGGTATTTTGTACTTATTAAGGGAGAATTTGCAGGCATAACATAAATATGTAGATTCAAGAGTAGTGAAATACTGGGAGATTATAAATTTATATACGACAAACAAATGAAAGAATGAATAATTTAAAAATCAAATGTACCTAATTATAGTTTGTAAGATTTTAGTATGACAAGCTGAAGCAATTTTTCAATTTTGTTGAAAATATAAAAGATCACAAACGGAGCATGAAAAATCGAAAGTGTTGTTAGTAAAATTGTTATTAAACTGTTGTATAGCTACATTATTTTTACGATCGAAAGCATTTTCATCTAAAGGTAGTAAATCATCTTTACAATTATCTTACAGAAGGTGTCTGTAATATTTTTATTTATGTAATTATAAATGGTGGATGAAGGAGCTGTTTGACAACTGTAAATAATTGTTTGAGCAATACCGTAATTTGTCATTAATATTTGAAAAATCTGAATCGTCGTCGTTTTCTCCATGTCTTTCGAAAATAAAAGATTGCAAGATTACCATATCATTCAAGCTAATGCACGTTTTTTCTGGTATCCTAAAAAATGTAAAAATTAATGTAATAGTATAAGATCAACTAAGTTATTTTAAAATTATTATTAGTGAACCCAGTAATTAATAACATTTTAATAATAATAACAGTGAAATAATTTAGAAATAGTAATGCCCTTCATGCGTGCTCAATTAAAATTAAACCAGAAAAAATAAAAAAAAAACATTATTGATATCGTGCCACCCCACCTGACTGCGATGGCATATGTAGTCATAGAGTAGGTTTTAATTTTTTTAAGTGTAATGAAATTGAAAAAGTATTCTTGTGACTTCTATAGTACAAATTATAAAGCACTTTAAAATTACCTGTAATTAGTTTCCTATGAGCATATTTCTCATGTTCTTCCTTAATCATTCTTATAAAAAAAATAGAAATCAACTTTCCTCCTTGAGATTAGTGTATTCGAACCTAGACTATAAAAATGTATACCACGTGTGTTCACACGATCCAAATAGAAGCAACCAAGAAATTTTAGGTATTATATTTTAATAAGAAATCAAGAGAGAGAGAGAGAGAGAGAGAGAGAGAGAGAAAGTAAGAGAGTAAATGCAAAATGTCATTTAAAAATTTAAAATATAGAAAAAAAGAAAATGAATGATACATATAAACATTATTTTAAATGTATAAAAATAATCTGAACGTATTAGACGTAGTTGCTACTAGAAAAGTTGCTACTAAGAAATATTGTTATCAAGTTTGAAAAAAATTGTTCATTATTATAAAAAGATCAATTAATTAAATGAATTATTTGTTAATAAGAAGAAACCGATTTTTTTTATATCGGGACTGCTCGTAGCACAGTATGTAAAGTACTCGACTTGTTTGCAGAAAGTCGAGAGGTTTAAATCTCGAGAAAAGTTTTTTTTTTTTTATTCATTTTTTTTTTTTTTCAAGAGAATCAGTTAAAGAATAAAGATCCGAAAAACAACTTATTTTTAAATGTGTGGTGTGGTGTGACGTGGAGCAGATGGGACCAAAAAAAGTATAGTGAAACAGGTTTCAGCGAACTATAAAATTCCAAGCAGACACCACGCGCGTGAGATCAAGTTTGGAGATCTAATAAGAATGGATTTTTGGTTCAACATTTGGTACAACACATTGATTTCAAAACATGAAATTAAATTCTGAAAATCTAGGATATAAACATGTCTGATGATCAAAAGAAACACCCTAGTTTTTTTTTTTACCAGCTGAGCAGAAAATCAACAGTTTCAAAAGCCAAAAACTAAAAAAAGTAATTGACGTCTACAATAGGCTCCTAACAATGTCTGTACCTTACACAAAAATTATTTAATAGTGAATGTAATGAAAAATCTAAAAAACAGTAATTTATCTCTTAATTTCTTAAGGAGGTTTGGGAGAAAAGTTCAAAATGAAGAAACGTGCCAAAAAAATGTATGTTACATTTGAGCATTTTAGGAGTGCACATGAATTTTTCCAGATTTTTTACCAGGGGAAATTTTTTAGAAAAAAATTATGAAATATTGATAGGTCTCTTATGAGAGAGCAAGGTTAGGTTTGTCTTTTAATTGAAATTAAGGTATATTCTAAATGTGTAAGAACAAAAAAAACGTTTTCATAGATAACTTGATACAAAAGGAAGATGCTCGACAAAAAAAATCAAGCCTTGCCAGGCACTTTTTAAAAATATAAGCAGTTACAGTCGTACAGTTTCAAGTTTGTTGAGTGCAAGAGGAGGTGCGTGGTAAAGGGGGCCTAGATGCGTGGGCAGGGGGGACTCTCCGTTCTTCGCCTTTCTGAATGATACTCCCAAACCTCCTTAACCTACTCTCAATTAAATAAAAACGAATTCGTAAGAGCAACTTTTATGTTAATTTTTTTTAACTACTAAAATGTTTCTTTTTGAATGTTCAAGTCTTATCGAGTCTGTCAAAAATATGCTGCAAAACAAACTTAACAAAAAACCTAAACATGAAATGGCACGAGAATAACAAAATTCAAATGACTTGTGACCTAGCTTAAACACAATTCTTAGGCAAAAAAGTTGTCTCCTCTCGTATTCACAGAGAAACAAGATGGAGAGGCCTTGATAATAATTAAACTGAGAGTGACTGACTCTACTTCTATCAACCTAGTCAAAAAACGTCTGCACTTTCGACTACGGAAAATTAATTTGTGTTCAACTCGTCAGTACACGTTAATGTTTGAATAATATACTTTTAAAAAAAATTACAGAATGTTCTTCAAGATATCTAGTTTCTTATGATATTAATCAAATAGCCTAAATACTTTTTGTATGGGAGATAAAAAATAAGGAGTAAATGGCATAGTCAATCTAATCTTCTTTTGATAAAAGTATGCTATAAATTTTTGAATGAAATATTTTAATGATATAGTATTTAAATACAAAGTCTCATTGAGGCCTACACCAAGTTTTGAGTCATAATTTTGAGTAGAACGGCTTCTATATGTGATCTTGTAAAAAGATATAATGCCACGTAAAAAGTCAAGCTGACGGCAGACAGTGTACTCAGTGCGTCCTTGTTTCCCGCATGAATGTAGCATTCGAGCTGTAAACAAATAAAATAGTATATAAATCAATGAGTTTTTAAATGACAGTAATCACAGACAATCAAGTTTTGAAATGAGTCATTAAATTGGCAAAGTACTCGTGTATTGTTTAAAAATTACTCATTTAATTTTTTGTTAAATCAAATGGCTTTGTAGAGCAACTTTTCTAAAAAATCCTCTTCCACATTGTCTATAAATATTTTTGTTGATGACTTTTTCGTGCGTTAAGCGGTGCCTTTTTAAGTGAAAAACTCTTTTGTAACTGTTGATGTAGGTGTCACAAGTACAAATTTTTTTTGAATTTATGCCCCTTCAAGTGTTCCATTAAATCTTTTTTATGTTTAGTTATTTTTCTGGAAAGGTGACACGCACAATTTTTTTTGTATGAATTTTTCTATCTTCTGTCACTACAGACAAATCTTGAAATCTTAACATGCAATACTTACTTTTAAATTTAATGTCTAAAAATAAAATAGCTTTAAATATCTTAACGCTTTAATACGTTTTATAATAAATATTTTCATGTCAATAATACTTCTTTAATTACATTGATGTTTGATACAATGATATGATGACGACGTCGGTGTTTATAACAAATATTGTTAAATTTCAAAAACTTTCTGCCAGACAATAGTTTTCATTTTTTATTCATCTTTAGAATCATTAAAAATGAAAATATTTTTTGAATTTGTGCATCGGGATAAAGCTCTATATAATTGGCCATGGAAAAATAAAGGTTTTTTTAAATATAATCTTTCAAAATAAAAACTTTTCTCTGTGATCTATTTATTGTCAGAAAAAAAGCCAAAATAAATGAAAATTTTTTTCTATGCAGAATAAATGGTAAACAAGAATGATTTCTGGGATTTAAAGTGATTCTTGGTACAAATACTATTTGTCCTTTGTTTTTACTTGTAATAATTTTAGCTTGAATATTACACTTAAATAATTTTGTTATGTGTAAACGACTTCTATTGCATAATTCATCTATTATACTTAAATTCCTTATCAACAAAACTACTAAATTTATTATTAATTTTATTGTATAATATGGCAAGCGTCCATTAATTGAATTTAAAACTGTAACTTAAAAAACCGGCTTCATATTTTCCTCAGATTTATCTGTTCCTTGTGTTGTTGCATAATTGTTACTGTAGTAGGATGTAGCAGTTCCTTCCATACTGCTGAGTATTTTATTGTTTACTAATTAAGTGTATTCGTTATGTGATGTTAAAATGACTTGGCTTAGAAAAAATATTTTTTTATCAAAAACTTTGCTGCACAAGTCTTTCCTTTTTCATTTACATTTTATTGTAAACGAATTAGTTTTACCTTCTATGTCTAATAAGAACAAAGAAAATTTTTCCTTCACTGAACTGCCTTGCTGAACTTCTAGGAAAAACCTATCCATAAGCCCCCACTGACCCCCTGCATAATCAAATAATATTTTCCCTTGTTATAATAAGGTCCTTATTTTTAAAAACTTTCCAATGCCCTACACAACAGGTAGAAAATTTCGTTAAAAATTTTATTACGTTTCTCCGTTATCTCAAATAAAATACTCATGTACAAATCACATGAATAAAACATTTAGCAAATTTCCATACCACCTACGGGCTAATGCTAAGTGACTTCTTATTAGATTTTGGAAAAGTAAATTAGTCATATTATTGAGAAAGTACCATTTTACTACATGAAAAAATTATACAAATGCAATATGCAATTAATGAACTATTTAAATATCTAAATCCTGGCTCTCGCCGTTAATCCTACTTTTTACGAAAAGGCTATTTAAATAATTCAGTAAAGTTTATTGAATCATTTTACTTTCTTCATTTGTCCCAAGCAGTTCATACAATGGACCAAAAAAGTTTGTCATAAACTATTCAATTATGAGAGTAAAATTTTTACTTTGAAAAGTAAATTTTTTGTTTTACATTTTACTCTTGATAATATTGTTAGAAAAACTTAAAGATAAAATTATTTAGTAAAATTTTTTTATGAAATAAAAGTTTATCAAATGAAAAAAAGGTCTTCTAAAACAATATTTTCTAATTCTTATTTATCATCATGATAAATTTAAGTAGATTATCCATTTTTACTTTTGCATCTTAATAAAACGAAATACGATTGACCATGCAAAAATAAATTTTTTAAAAATATAAACCAACTTTGTGAAAACTCTGGTCTTAAGATTTATTAATTCATTATTAATGGGCATTGGAAATGCTAATACTAAAGGAAATTGCATTTGCTACAGATCGAAGGGTAAAGAAGATGTTTTTTTGGGAAAGTGAATTGAATTGAGGGGTTCGTACTGCAGTAATTGAGTAATAATGCACAAGAATTGAAAAACACTTATTAATGACCAATTTCATTTCAATATACGTATTTTTAATCCTTATTATACCTTTAACTATTTTAACTTTCTTACTTCTACGATCAATTACGAATAATACAATTATAATTAATGCCTAAACGTGGAGCGAGTTTACGAGAGAAATTATTTAAATGTGTCGAAACTCGAATTGAAAAGATAGAGCGCTCGCCTTAAGTATGTAGGGATTCGACGATCGGACACGGACTGACTGACTCGCATCATTCTCGCAGAGAGAGAGCCGCTGCTCTCTTTACAAGTGTGAGGATTGGATAAAAGGGACGACGCGCGTCAAATTTTCATAAGTTCGCCTCGATATAATCAAGATTTATTAAGTAGTATTATTGAGCGCGCCAAACTGCGACTTCATTTTAAACAATGTTTTTCCAGTACTCGAAGTTGTCTTTTGAATAAAAACTTTTTTTTCAATTTGTTCACCAGTTGTAATTTCAGCTGCAATATTTAAATAATTTTATAATTAGTTATCTAGTGCCATTACATTAATCGTCAGTAATTCTTTAATTTCCGATCAGTATTACGATCGCTTTAATTTTCAAATTTGGCACATGAGGTGGCAAACCTTCACAAATATCATTTAAAACTTTAACTCGAAAATTTTTATGTAAATACTAGTGGCTTCCCCGTCTCGGTTTTACCAGACACTCACTGAATGGAGCACCGTAGTGTGTTGGCACATGATGTAAAACGTTTGCAGTTAAAAATTTTACATCTATTCTTAAACATTCTCGGAACAAAAAACTTCTTACTAAAAACATTTTTGTTCAGAATCGATGCAATTTATTTGGTCAAATAATAAGCTGTAAGAAGTGATAATCAAAAGTACCGTGCATTTCTTACACAGTTAGATTATTGTTGGCACTAAAGGGCCGTTAATTTAGACTTTCTTACGTTACAGTAAATAAAATGGGCTATTTGTGAGAACTGTAAGGATTTAGAATTGTCAAAAAATATATTAAAAAATGATTTTTTCCAATCTTAGAACTTTGTTACCAGACCGACTAAGTCCTAAAGCTTAATTCCTCTATTTGTTATCACCACAATAAATACAAATACATTTTATTCTACCTATTTCAAAATTTAAAAGATTAAACTGATAACTGGCAGGGTTATAATGGAAAGCTGATATCTTAAGAAATAGATTCTTTATTTGTCAATTTTGACGCTGCTGTTTCAACCTCGATAAATATTCTGCATCAGTTTCTTGATGCCTTAAATTGTATACATTTAGAGCATTTGAAGTTTTCCTTTCAATTCGCCCTGTTGTAACCATATAGACATGGTTAAAACTTTTGTGAGCCCTAAAGGCTGTTTTTTGTCAACTTTCTGAGTTTTTACTGGCAAAGTAGTTCGACATCCGAAAGCCCAAAAAAAAGCCAGTGAGCTAAGCTCTTTTTTGACAGAAGTTTTCAGCAAACGTGACTGCCTGGATACCTCAAGGTGATCTTCTCTGGCTTGCTGTTGTAGTACCAGACTGATCTAGAGGAAAACTACAAAATCCGCTCTTGTAGCACCTGGTCGGTTGCAAGAACGGTCACGAAACCTTATATTGTTAGAGTAGATTGTACTCTGGCTCAACGTTTCTTTGTGATACGCCGGAAATGTTAGTTTTAAACCTTTTATTTGTGGCACTCCTTAAATTTTGAGATTCAGAATGGAATTCGACGTAAGTCACTTGTCCATCGTAAAAAAGTATCATCGGTAGCCGGGATATCCAGCTGCACGACTCACAACTCTATTTATGATGCAATGCTAGTAAACGACTATGGCATATATACTTTGCTTGGGTATATTATATTACGATCCACTTACTCCTGTTGCAGTTAGCTCCAATTTTACTTCTACGCTACATAGCGGATTCTACTGAACTAAAGTGAAAAGCTAGCATATTTTTGAAATACTTCGAACTTATATATTGCTATTGTTATAAATTTTTTCAAGATAAAAACTATACTATAACCATGCAGGAGGTGAAAAATTTCAGAACAATTGGTTAAGTAGTTTGTGTGGTTAGAATTACAATAGTTTTTGCGTCTTTGCTTTATGTATTAGTAAGATATCATCGTCAGACTTATCAACCCCATTATAAGTTCCATATTTTATGCTATTGTTAGTGTTCATTTGTCTTGGTAAATGATTGAGAGTTTTGTTGTTTGGAAATTAAGTGAGATATCCATTATGAGAAGTGAAAATAACATTATGTTTTGAACAATTTATATTTTTGAAGAAAATTGTCAAGCATACATCATCAGTTTCTTATGTTTTATCAATTTTTAATAATTCTATTTTTCTTCCTACGATAACTAACGATAATTATAAAAATTCTGGGTCATTACAGCCAGTTTTAGTAACTTATTTCATTATATTAAGATATGACTGAAGAAACGATGACCTTATACTTTTAAATTCAACCATGCTTTTATTACTCCCTTTCAAAGCTGTCAGAATTTGATGGAAAACTCCTCCTAAAATTATTAATTCGTTTGCAAAATGTATGTCTGTATTACACAAAGCGAGCAAAGTTCTGTTGTTTATTTCTAATGCTTTTTTTAGGATCACCAAAGCCTCATCGCAACTTATTAAATCAACTTTTTTTTCTTTTTGATTTCAATTTATCAACATTACTTAAATCTTATGGTAAACAAAAAGTTTTGTGACTAGTCATTCGTTTAGGAAGTAATATTGAGGGAACACGAGTCCATGCCATCAATAACCTTTATTTAACAACAGAAATAAAGCTATATATTAAGGATTTGTACGGAAATAATTTTCATAAACCAAAAGGACAATGAATAAAAAAAATTTTTTATATATCATTTTGAAAGTTTGATTTGACCTGGATTCAATTTTTCGAAGATATATTCGAACATATCTGTACGAAATGCAATAATCTTGAGTATTATTTTCCTCTGATTAAATATTTACGGTAATCGGTAACCTGAATGATATACAAGATTTATCTTTCAAATCACAAATTCGATTTTTGTGTAAAAAAAGATGATTGTGTTTATTATCAATAAAACCTTTACTAAAGCGTTCTCCAAGTTTTCTCAAATTTTATTATCTTGTATATTCTTTAAAATTAAAAACCAAGCTAACATTTTGAGATTGATAATAATATGACAATAGTAGCTTCGTTGAATATATCATCAATTCTTGAATTATAATTAATTCCTGCCATTTCTTAAGAATTAAATTATTAATTAAATTCATTGTTCATTTCTAAAGGGTTGGCGCGTCGCGCGCGAAGGGAGGCAAAGCCCACTAATATATATATATAGGGAAGGTGCCAATATTCAATGTTATTTTAGGAATATAAACTTTGCTTTTTTTTTCTCCCATAATAATTTCTGCTTCTGCATTATACTTAAATAATTTTGTTATTTTTAATCTTGTGCCTCTACAGAGACCATCTGATATACTAAAAGTTCTTATTAACACTACTATAGCATTTATTTCTAATTTAAATTCGTGTAATGGAAGAGCCTCTCTAATATTATTTCAAAATACTATTGGAAAATTAATATTTATGTTAATTAAATTATGTTAAGTTAATCATATGTTTTATCAACTCCTTTGTGAGTCACGTATTCTGCTGTTGTGAACTAATTTTCAGCCTGCATTGATAAATACAAGAGTAATGTCGTTATTTTGTCAACTCAATCTGTTAGTGGGGGGTTGGCACGTGGAGCGCGCAGGGGGGCGTTAGCCCCACTAATATATACATATGTATGTATGTATATTCATATATTATATAGTCGTAAAAGTTAGAGCGAGGTTTTTCTCCCCCCCCCCCTCACTACCCCCGCCGCTCCCCCAAATAAGGTAATTTTTCTTTCGTTTTCTTGCCTTTTTCAAGTAATCCTACTTTTCTGCTAGCTCCCCCCCGCTCCTTCCCAGCTCCCTAATATATACTGTAATTAAATTTGTAAAGCCTTATATATCAACTGTAATAAATAGTCTAATTTTCACGTATAATTTTATTTGACCATAACAAAAAATTTTGTTATAATTAACTTACTTACGTGTTTATTTTAATTACATACTTTAAAATGTCGTTTTAGATGCTCTTCTCTTACGTAACCTTTCCTACAATTTAGACAAATATTTATTTGAACGTTTTTTCATGACTTTTTAAATATCTCTGTAAGTGATAATTTCTTTTGAAACATTTCCCGCATTTAATACACTTTAAATTTTTCTCAATGTTTTGGCATTCCTTTGTGTGACGCAAATAGTTTTTCTTGTCTAATATCATAATGCTACACAGATCACATACATAAAATTTTTTTTGTGAATTTTTTCGTGCGGTGATAGACACTCTTGATTTGAAAATTTTGAGTTACATTTGTCACACTAATAAAATTTTTCATCCATGATGGTGTACTTGAAAACATTACATAAAATGGCAACAATGCAATGCATAACATAAACAATGCAACATATAATTACCCATGAGAAAATAATGGTTTCCTAAGGTATAATCCTAAGGCATCAAAACTTTCACCTGGAAATTTATCTATAGTCATACAAAAAGCTAAGGTAAGTGGAAATTGTTTTCTGTACAATATAAATAGTAGCGAAGAAGAATTGTTTGTATTTAGTGTTATTCTTGGAATAAAGACTTTATTTTTTTTTTTCACCTGTGATTATTTCAGCTTCGATGTTGTATTTAAATAATTTTGTAATTCGTAATATTGCAAAGTCCTTCAGATACGTTTCAGTTTCGTATTAACAAAACAATAGCGTTAATTTTTAAATTCAATTCGTGTGGAGGAAGAGCTTCTTCAATACTATTTAAATGTTCTGTAGGAAAATAAATATAAATATTATCGTATGATTTATTTACTTCTTTGTTAGTTGCTTCATCAATACGTTACTAATGTTCCTACCATATTATTTAAAATTTTTTGTTAAAAAAGTGTGTGTATTCATTGTGAGTCATTAATATAGCTTTACTTATAAAATAATCATCATCATTATTAAAAATTTGAGAACATATATCATTTGTTTTCCATGTCTGAGGAATTCTAAAAGTTTTAATTTTGCCTTCTCCTATATTCAGTAACAATAACGAAATTCTTTTATCAATCGAACGTATATTATTTTTTAAATAAAAATATTAAACAAAGGCGAAAAATTAGAAAATTTCACGGTTTCTTGAACAATAGTAATTTTGCTTCCGTTTTTTACCACTGGGAGAATTTGACGAAAGTCTCCACCTAAAATTATCATTTTATTTCCAAAAGGTTTATTACTACTAGATAAATTTTTTAAAGTTCTATTAATGATTTTGAACGCTTTTTTCGGTATCTTAGAAGCTTTATCCCAAATAGTTACTTCTACATTACGTAATTTTCGTTTATTTGGCTCAAACTGGAAGAACGCACTTTCTATAGTGATTAAGTCTAAAGGAAGTCTGAAAGTTCTGTGAGTGGTCATTTCCTTTGGAAGCAGAAGAGAAGCATTACCTATCCAAGCCATTGTAAGAATTTTTTTATCAATTGATATGAAATGACAAATTAATGTTTTGTATAGAAAAGTCTTTTTAGATCCACCAGGACCATCGATGAAAAAAATCTTTTTTCATCAAATTTTATTATTTCTGGAAAAATAGTAGTAATAGTAATAATTTTTTTACACAGATCTATTTCCAACTTTAAATTTAGACTTCAAGTTCTACATAGATGTAAAAGGAAGAATTTTTTTTTCGTTGCAATTTGGGAGTCTAATTCACTGTCACATTTTCGTTTGGACATTTTGTAACTTTTTAAAACGAATTTAACGAAACGAAAAGGAAACGAAGAAAAAAATACCATTGGGGCAAAATTTTAGTTATAAAAAATCAAACGAAAAACAACAATAAACTAACGATACTGTTAAAATAAAATCAATTTGTGATTCTAACAATATCGTAATTTTTTTATTTTTGACGATATTTGAAACCTTTTAATATGTTGTCGTTTCAAATATATATAAAATAAGGCATTAGTCAGAGAAAATGAAAAATGCTCGTTAAAAATGTATGTAATTACTTATGACCAATATACATTTATTACATATATCAATTTTAAGTAACAATTAAAGTAATTCGTGTTTTTTTCATACTTTGTAAATCTATATTTGCAATTACGGGGGTTGGTGCGCAGAGCGTGCAGGGGGCACAGATAATTATAAAAGTTTAGAACAAGGTCTTAGAATTATACATACAGGATAAACAGCTTTTTGAAAAAAAGGGGGCATTAGAAGGAATAATAAAGCTCACCAAAAAAAAAATTAAGGGCACATCTCTCTTTCTATATAAACTTTACCACTTTTATTTAAAATTAGCAGCTTGTTCATCATATTTCCTTAAAAGCAGCCCAGTAATCATTCTCCAGCATAGAACATGTATTCCCGAGTATTTTCGAAAAATGACGTAGTCTTCTGAATTTTGTCAAATATATTTTAACATATACTTTGTCATACTAATAATTATTTTTATTATTTTCTAAGTCTTTATCAAAAATTACTGCAAAGCTTATTTTGAAAAAATTAGACTTATAACACAACAAGGGTGAGGGGGTCAGCCGCGATGGGGTGGAGCCGCCCCACTAGTATATATATATTATTTCAAAAGCTTAATTGTGTTTGTCTATTTAGTTATATTTGGGTAAAGTACACTTGGACCAGAAACAGATTCCAAATGTAAAAGTTCAATCAAGTTGAGCAAATAATGGTCCTCCAGAGACATTTAGTGAGTAAGGGGGAGAGAATAGACAGAGGGGGACCTATGACCAGTGACTTGAAAAAACGTAAAAACGAGATATGACTTGGGTACTAAATTACATATATTTTTTAACATTTCAAATGGTAAAATATTCTATAAATAAGTATTTATTGGGGGAGAGGTGGAGGGGGAGCAAGGGGGGAGCTGAGAGGAAGCGGGGGGAAGTTACTTAAATATAATTTGATCAAAAATGACGTAAAAACAAGCAAGTAGCTATGTGAATCGAGGGGTAGCGGGGGTAGTGGGGGGGCTTAATGTCACTTTCGTCAATACAACTACATAATATAGGGAGAAATATATATACATACATATATATATATATATATATATATATATATTGGAGCTTTCCCCCTTGTACGCTTTGCACGCCAACCTCCTATTAATGTACAATAATCCTTCACGTAGGATATTAGGTAGGTGGCAAAAGGTCTTCAATAAAGAAAAATTCTTTTTAATTGGAAAACATGAATTGTATAAGTAATAATAATAACAATGATATAATAAATACCATTTGCATAAGTTAAATATGGTTGTTGTTAAAAAATCAGCTTTAGTTGGTCTGTGGTAAACAATAAAGTACGGTTTATAATAGAAGTAAATAAAATATAATTATTTAACTTAATAAAATAAAAAAATCTCAGCATAGTACTTAAGATATTATTACAATATACATTATTATTTATCAGTTTTATTTTTTATTTGTTTTTTTTTTAATTTACATTTACATAAATATTTTAACATATTGATGGGTACACAATAACATTTTTTCTTCTTTTTAAAATATTTTAATTTTTATTCTAAAAAAAGTAAGAAAATTATGAATAAAACATGACTATAATTCTTAAAAATTATTCATGTGCCCTTAAAATTCTTTTTTTACTTTTTTATCAACTCTATTGTAATGCCTTTTTAATGCATCTTTTCTTGAAACTTTTCTCCCACAATACTTACAAATGTTATTGTGCTCCAGGTTATGTACATGCAAATAAAGCCGTAAATGTATTGTTTTTTTTTTAATTTTCAGTCACAGATGAGCCAACGTATAGTTTTACTATACGTACGCTTTCTTACGTGGCGTATGGAATGTTTTTTTTTACAACTATGTTGCATACACTACATTAAAAAAATTTGTTATTTTTCTGGTATAAATTTTTAATTTCTTTGTAGTTCTAAAAACATATAGGCAGCATTCATACTCAAGTAACCTGACTGACCTGAAATTATTAAATAAATGGCTTTTACTTCTTCGCTCAATATTTTTTATTAGAAGAAAACATTCTCGCTAATTAATCCCATTACAGAGAGCTGTATTGTTACTGAAATTATTTTAAGTATATATGTTTGGTACAGGCTTGTTTATTAATTATCCTTTTTATCCACGCCAACAATGGAAGTGCATTGAAACAGTAGAAAAATCGTGTGCGGGGGCAGTGAGGGGAGGGCCAAGAATAATCGTATGGAGGGGCAATGGGGGCTCGACCTATTATTTATTGGGTAAAATAACGTAGAAATAAAATGGATTTTACCTTATTTCGTGGGGCCTGGTGAAGGGGAATCGGAGGTAAATTGTGTGATTAAATCATTATTTATTAAGAATTCATTTTCAGCTGACAGTATACGTTCGATTACAAGTGCTACCAGATTATGTTGCTATAAAATGATGAAATATTGTTTATTTATTTGTGGCACTAACATTTATATGTATCAATAAGCATTGATTTACACTGCTGTTGAATAATTATGAACAATGGACTCAACCGAACGATTGTATAACTTCCTTTGTTTTTTAATGTCATCACATTAAATAAAATATTTGTACTTGTGCCGAGTCTAAGAGAACTTTCATCAAAGTCTAAGTCAGCCTTCACTCCTATAAATTAGTATATTAAAGAAAAATTAAATTAAAAAAAAAATTATCGATGGAAAAATTGGCACTTACCCTTTGAATTCCGCAGTACTTTCTCCATCCGTGGTAAACCAAGTCAAAGTCCTAAGCTCGTAGGTATAACCTGCACCCGTGGAAACGGTGATCGTTGCTCCATGAAAATTATTTAACACGATTAAGACTTCGTTTTAGGAAGGCGTCACAGCTAGGACCAAGGCAGAGCTGTCCAATAATTTGGGGAAGCGCTCCGAATAGGCAGCTCCTGCAACTTCTTCTATGAGTCATGCGTCATTTTATCTCAAATTCAGTATACACATAGGTGTATATTATGGGTTTATATAATCATTTACTTGTCTGTCAAAAAAAATTTTTTATCCTGATCCCGTTTATTCACAGGAACAGCAAGAACTGGTTTACGGCATTTGGGGACATGAATTTAGTATACACGGTCAAACTACCGAGCAAAAAGTAAAGCTTCCTGGCGACAGTTAACGAGATCGTCCCCGTTAGCCGGTAGGTGTTTGAGGCCATCAAGGTCTTCGACAAATATGCTGAGGGAAAGATATGCCAAAAGATAATTGTTAGGTCTATATTTGACTCCGACATTGTAATAGTACTTTCGTTTTATGTTATGGAACGAATGAGTGTATGTAGGCGTTGTGGAAGACAGGGTAAGATGTATCGATCGATAAGGAAAAAATAAGCTGAAATGTTGTTGCATCGATGAACTCTTGTACGTTTGGGTAAATGTATTTGTATTGATCTGAATTGCATGAGAGAAAAATTTTATGAGATTGAAATTCTTTATACACGTTTGTATGGAAAAATACGTTATTTATTTTCAGGTAGGATGTAGGATACAAACGAATGATTCGAACTTAAATAAAATTTTCGTACAATATTATACAGTGCGTTAAAAAAAAAAAATTTCTCAAAGATTTGAATATACCTTGTTAGATTATGAAACCTTGTTCTTGTACAGAAAAAAAATACTTAACAACATCTCACATTTTTTATCGTAATAATTAGCACAGAACTTTTTTTATTGCCCCCTTGTAGTAAGATAATTTTAAGTTATTTTCAAATGATTACAGAAAAGAAATATTTATGTTAATAGGAACATTGACGAAGTTAAATTAATAAATTATTAAACGTAACAACTTAATTAAACATCATAGATTCTTCAGTAAAAATTAGCCTTTCTCCAACAGCATGAACATCTGCTGTTCAATTTTATTGTTGTGGCAGCACATTCTGTGCAAACAGCAATGTCCTCAAGAGACAAACGCAGTTGGAGATGGGCTAGTTAGGCATATTACGCATTATGGAACCCTTAGACGTGCAATTATTAAAAATAATTGTGTACTATTTTATAAATATCATTTCAAATTTATATATTGATTACGGATGTAATTGCAGGATAAAATTTTAACAATGATTTTCAATTATTTTCCATGAAAATGCGTTATTTGATTTATCGGCTGTTTGTAATATTGTACAGTATTAACAGTAAAAAGCATTATTTAGTCTCTGTAAGACTCTTTTATCTAAATTACGCATTATTTATAAGGACTAAAGAATCTGCTTTAATGTTTGTACGTATATGTAGTATGAATTTTGTGAATGTAATAACCACAAGGTATTTATAAGAAATGTAAATATAAGCCAAGAAATATAATATATGTATGTAGATAAATATTCACGCATAATCGGATGTAAGTTGTACTTTAGAGATAATAATCATGTTTGATATAATCGTAATAAAAGTATGAGTTTTCTTCTGCCTCCGGCTTTTTTCTGTTGTAAATAGGATGTTCATAATTTCTTAGGAGATTCAAAATTCATAAATTATGTTCAAGTCCTTAAAAGTTATTTTAGTATAATAAAATTATGGAACGGCCTTGCTAACAAGAAGTATCTAAGTAACAATATTTATTTTGATGTAACCGAAAAGAAAAGTTGACGACACATATGTATTTTTTAACGAAACACAAAAGAAAGAAATAAAAACAAATGGATAAATTGAAGAAAAACAAAAAAAAAAAAATCTGCCATGATTTGGATTCGAACCCTAGATTGCAAAACGATCCACGCACCGGCATAAGCCTTATCCATCTTTGCTATCCGAAGGACAAAAGGATATCTTTTCGAAGCCACATATGTTCATAGATATCCTCCGGAGCTTTTCCTACAGTTCATAGCAGTTATGTGTAAAATTAATAAATTAGTGGTTAAAGCTGTTCTGACAACCTTAAAAAATAGTTGAAGCTGTATATTTTTTAAGAACATTAATGGATTTGGGAATGACAAAAGTACGGGAGAATTCAAAAATAATGTATTGAAATCAAAAGTATGTGCATATAAACATAAGCATTTAGTTCCACGATTTAATTAAATAAGATTGATAGATAACATTGAAGCAAGAGCGAGAGCACGTCAGTTAAATATATATATATATATATATATATATATATATATATATATATATAGCATATACTCGATTGCAGTAAAAAGAGAAAATTTCATGTCGTTGCTTGCTTTGGCTGTGCGCTCAGCTAAATAGCTATATAGCCAACATTTCCACTCCTCTTCTCGTAGGCACACATTCGGTATACCCCTTCCACGCATCTCCAAAATATGCGCCTATACGAACAATTCTACGCGAATCCACTCTTCTCCGTAGGCGCATACCCTTACCATGCTTCTAAAAAATAACAAATATGCGCCTGGTTGGGCACTTGGCCACGACGGAGCGCTCGAACCAGTGGAAAAAAGTGGGCACACTTCGTAGCGTTACAGTCAGCAACCTCCCTACTACTCTCTGTTACGTGGTTAAAGTGTGCTCTTTATTTATTAAGTAGGAAAAGATATTAAGGAGGTTCAGGTAAAAATTTATTCCATATAATCATGGAGTATTTTTTCTGCATTATTGTAATCCTGCACTGAACATGAAATAATTTTTTCCAAAATGTTTCCACTTTATTTTATGGGGGTACATAAAAAATATCGAAAATTGAGATTATGTTTTAATATAACTCAAAACCTCTTATTTTGTGCGCCGCGCCTTTTTTTATTTTACTTTATTTACAAGATGTGACGTATTTTTTAATATTCAAAGGTTACATCATACGACAAAAATCCGTCGAAGCAATATTGGCTGTTTGCATCGATTTCCCATGCATGCAAAAATTTTTTGGTGATTTACTACATTAAATTAATAATTTAAACTTGTCTATGCATCTAGATTTTGCTGCAAGTATTTTAAAATATTCGAAGATGTAATGCGCAACGGTGCAATGAAACTACAGAGATGCACTTAAAGTAAGATACCAAGAGAAACTACAATAAAAGATAATAAATAGAAAAAAGGAACTTATCATATAACTTTTTATACTGTTACAACTTTTTATACATTGAAATAATGGCTTACAACTCGACGTCTGACTTCAAGATCAACCTGATATTCGTTATTATTCTCTAGCCGATAAATCATGGTTTCTTCGTTGACTCTAGGAGGGACAAGTACATCAACTGTTACAGGCAAAACAAAAAAACAAAAAATAGTAATGCTGAGCATTATAAATAAAATAATATAATCTAGAGAAACATTTGTACCGATTGTAGCGTGAAAAATTACAAAATACTGCTGCTGTCTTTATGATTTTGTAGACGAATCTTGGTTTATAATGTAGAACACCCTCGCTGGTATTACAGCGGCACACTTGTTTAAATATAGCTATAGTTTGTTCCATAACATATCTCGTCCTCCTTGTGGCTATAGAGTAATCAAAGTCGGGCGTTGTGGCTCGACGTTAACGATTGAAGTTAATAAAACTTGTGAAGATGTATGACCGTTGTCTCCTAAAAATAATATTTAGATAATATTGTAGAATTAAATGGAACTTGAAAGTATAGCGATACACGCCATAAGCTGTTTTTGAAAATTTTATTGATAAATAATTGAGAAAATTGTTAACCTATGAGATAATAATGCCCTTCTACATTGACTATTCTCGCGTCGTTTCTCAGATTATACATATGTGTACATATTTCGGAATATCGCCACATGAAAGTATGCGTGGAACCGCAGGTAGTTCTGAGAGATATGATGTAGTTGCAGTCTGTCACCTGATAACAGTGATAGCACGATATTGCAGAGTGGGTATGCAATGAATGAAATGTTTTATAACAGTGAGATCGTCTTACTAATTGTACGTTTATAGAATGATTAAACTTGTGATCCACGTACTCCCTTCTATTAACAGCTGGCACCACACCCTGCACTACAGTACCGTCTATAGTGCTCCCAAAATACCCGGAAAACCTGTTATTTCTCTAAATCTGTAATTTTAGAATCACAATATTTTTATGGTACAAACAACAGCAGTAATAATTTAATGTAGAGGACAATGTATATAATATTTTATGATTTGAGTAGTTTTACGGCAACTATTGAGAATAGTAATACCATTTATTTTATCTGTTTGCGACTGCTTCTCATTGAATTACATTTTGTGTGAATAAAATACATCGAACGGCCATTGTCAAAATAGCGTCGACGACTTTAGGTAAATACCCACTAAACGTGAATTGTATCATTGGATGCACATAATCTTGAGCAATGTCATTTCGATGTGCTCTAGATCCAAAAAACGAAAGGTACTCATGGCCTGAGTGTGTACTGGCAACCCTTGCAGTCGAAAAGGTAAATGTTTAGCCACTTGATTAATGAAAGTCATAGCCACCTGCAGAGGCATACGATAAAGTTTTCTAAAGAGACTGTCTCCAATTTTTTTAAAGGGATTCGTAAGATTTCTTCGAAAAGTATCTGCTGTGCATGTGTCATGAACTCTTCCTTGTCCTTATCTTCGGGTATACGAATCAGTTCTACCACTGTAACCTCAGGATCCCCTCGCAACATAACTTCATCTTCTAGCTTATCATTAATCTCATCACCATCGCCAAAAATACTGTATTCTGATTACAGAAACGTTGTTATAAATGGTGAGAAAAAAAAAATTAAATAAAAGTATCTACTATTCGGTTCAATGAATAAACTCACAGTAGACTCAAAGAACTCGAGTTGAACCATGTGCATCCATGTATATAAAGGTATGAGGAGGACTTCCTCACCATTAACGAGTGATGAGCAGACAAGAGATATTCTCCTGAGTGATGACGCTGCTAAGCTTACGTAAAATTCGCCGAATCCGCGAAATATGAATATTTGAAAAACAATGTTTTTGTGTTGTATTTTTTCATCGAATAATAAATAATTGTATGTATAGCAATGCAAATAATAATGATCAATTGTAAACTACACAATTATTGCTATTACTAGAATTATCTATTATTTCATAGAAAAATACCGTACAAAAACGTATTGCTTTCAAAGATTCGTAATTCGCCAATTTAACATGGGCTTACCGACGTCACCACTCAGAAGAATATCCATCATTCGTCATAGATTTATTCACACGCTCTGATTTGTTGATAGCTCAGATTCGTGGCTGTAAAATATGTTTTGTATTTACCAGACTACCACTATAAGGTATTTTCACTTGTGACGTCATTCCAAGATGGCGCGATCACTGGGTTTTTTTTTCAAATTTGCACCAAATGTGCAAAAACAGCTGTGAAATTCACGAGGACGTCCCAACTAATGATAATGCGTTTAAAAACTTCAGGTTTTAATAAGGTATCGAATGAACACTAAACTTTTTACATCTTCACTTAGTAAGCAATGCAAAAAAATGAATGAAATTATCGCGGGCATAAAGTTGATGAGAAAAACATAAAATTTTTTGTGCTTACCATGATCCAGTTATAACGAATTTGAAATATAGTCAATAGCGATTCCCGATGCATTAGAGGAAATTTTTCGTTTATTTGCCAAAAGTGTAGTTTTAATGAAAATCAGTACAGAAAAAAAAGTACTGCAATCCGGCGGATTGTACCCGTCTAGTATACATATATATGGTTGCAAGCCTCCTCGCCTCCGCGATCGTAACAAAGTCCCATAACCTCTGACGATCTGTCAAAATTGAAGCAGTGCGTGGCAAAAACATGAATAAAAGTTGTTGTATAAGTGGTTGTCACGATAAATCTGCGAAATATTGTTGTCTTTTGCATTGATACTTTTGTATTTTTTATTATCCGGAGAAATCACAGATGGAATACGAAAAAAAGATTTCGCAGATTTATCGTGACAACCACTTATACAACAACTTTTATTCATGTTTTTGCCACGCACTGCCTCAATTTTGACAGCTCGTCAGAGGTTATGGGACTTTGTTATGATCGCGGAGGCGAGGAGGCTTGCAACCATATATATGTATACTAGACGGGTACAATCCGCCTGATTGCAGTACTTTTTTTTCTGTACTGATTTTCATTAAAACTACACTTTTGGCAAACAAACGAAAAATTTCCTCTAATGCATCGGGAATCGCTATTGACTATATTTCAAATTTGTTATAACTGGATCATGGTAAGCACAAAAAATTTAATGTTTTTCTCATCAACTTTATGCCCGCGATAATTTCATTCATTTTTTTGCATTGCTTACCAAGTGAAGATGTAAAAAGTTTAGTGTTCATTCGATACCTTATTAAAACCTGAAGTTTTTAAACGCATTATCATTAGTTGGGACGTCCTCGTGAATGTCACAGCTGGTTTTGCACATTTGGTGCAAACTTGAAAAAAACCCTGTGATCGCGCCATTTTGGAATGACGTCACAAGTGAAAATACCTTATAATGTTAATGCATTGATCAAAAAATGTAATCCGTACTTGCATTTCAGATTTTCCAGTTACATAACCTCAAATTGCAATCAATCGTTGTATGAAAGTAAGATGTGGATTTTTTTCAAATATCCATTTACATGTCTGTACTGTTCATGTGTTTGTGGAAAAGAATTTACAAAAATCCTACGTAATTTTCACGATTTTGAGATGTTTTGTTGTTCTAGAATTATGTAACCCGAGAAAGCTGTCTGTCAATAGTATCTGGGCGAGAACCACGGTCCCTTGAACTATCCGAACAGATGAAAGGACGTAGCTGCGAATAAAGTGAAGGCAGTCAATGCAAGGGAATCTATCTGAAAAGCACGACAGAAAATTGCTCCAACGGGGTCAGCAATTGGAAACGTAATAACCGTCAAACAATTCAAGGCTGTAAGTATTGTTTTGTTATAACTGATATGATAGGGCTGTATATACACCTCATGGTGAGATTATTTGTCATGTAGTTAAGCACATATAAATAAAAACATACGTTCATTATAATTTTAAAAAAATATACGAAACAAATATAACACTGTCTTAAACTAAGTTAGAACTAGCCTAGAACTTATGCCAGAAAGTGGAGTACTGCCTGGTATGAATAGAAAATGTAATATAATGGCTAGAAACGCACATTTTTTGCACTATAGCATAGGTAATACATTAACTTGTCACTGTAGTATCCATACGAAAATACCAGTGGTTATAATTTACATTCAAATGTAAAACTAACTTCTTCAAACCTAATAGGTACTTTAAAAAATGTAAACCAACACTTGGTCGTTGATAAGGTGGGGGTACCATCCTTTAACCAAGGATTTAACGAACAAAAAAGAAAACTGATGCATTCGTCAATAGTAGTAGCTAGTTATATAAGTATTAAAAACATGTGTACTTCTATGAATGTTTGCAAATATTAATTAAAAAAATTCTTTTGGCAGGTGGCACAGAAAAAAAAGCCAAGCAAGTTGCACTTTATATCTTTGTCTGATGTAAAATTCTTGCAGCGAAATCTGGATGTATCAAGTCATACCGCTGTGTGCATTTATCTTTGACGTACTGAATTAGAAATAATAGTTGGTGCTTCAAAAAATTTCAATAAAAACTATTTAAAAACCGTGCTAAGATTATGAAATTTACCATTTAACAGCTTGTACACTGTCATTTAGATGTCCACCGTCAAATCAAGTTCATCTATCATTTAATTGAATTAATATATTTTTGTATAAAAAAAAGTAAACTGCAGTATCAGCATGTAATTTGTATTAATTCCTTGGTGATTATTCAATAGTTCCTCAGAATTAACTCACGAATCACATGTTCATATTGCAAACTTGATGTCAATTGTGAATGAGAGATATTTTTAAGGTGACATTTATATCTTCATTCATGTAAAATTTCTATTTATCTTAGGGTTATATTTTTGTAACTACACGTGATCAACAATGCCGTGATGAAAAATTTTCATGAAGAAATTAAATATGATTCGTTTGAAATAAAGCATGACTTTTGTTCAATTATTATACAATGTGTGTTCTCATATGTTTGTATCTATATTTATCTATTGAAAGGTGGTTATGTTACGTCAATGGAGGCAGCCTACTTAGGGCCTACCAAACGCCACCTGACGCTGCCAACGTAGGACCTCAATTGGCAAGAGAGGCAGCCTAAGTAGGCCCTACTGATCGCCTACTTACAATTTCCGTTCGGAAACTTATTAAATTAAATTCATATATATAGGATACACACAAATATATTCACATTTACGACCTGTAAAACTTAACAGTTTATATTTAATAAGTGTAAAGTGTAGGCCACGTTATATTATTTTTTCGTTTGTATTATTGTAGTACTACGTTATTTTCAATGATCGAAACATGTATTTTCATGACATGATAAAAATAAATGCATCATCTAAAAACTTGCATAATAACATTAATAATTTAAACCGTGGAACTTTGCTGAATGTCAAAGGATTTTTAGAAAATAATACATTTCTTAATGTTCGAAGTTTTCACCGTAATTTCACAAGAATTCAGATATACTTTTAATTAAAAAAAAAAAAAAAAAAAAAAAAAACACGAACGCTTTATAATTTATAGCCAATTTTTTACATTCTTCACAAAAATTCAAGTAGTGTTACAATTTAAAGATTAAAAATTTTGTTGAAAAAGCTTTCGACATTTTTTGGTATTTATAAGTGTACTTATCTTAAATGTTAAATCTTTGTACTTCTGTAAAACATTATAACAATATATTTTTGTCGTTATAATTGTTCGTGTGCATTTAAAATCTACTGACTAAGCAGTGTTGCTCAATAATAAGAATGTATTCACACCGGTGCCGATCGCTCACTTAACTCAGTTGAAAGAGGAATACATGAATTTGAAATTTCTTTTGGAAAAAATCCATCATTCAGAGCACAACTGGCTTGTATGTGGTGATCTAAAAATCTTATCCATGACTTTGGGACAACCATCAGGATTCACCAAGACACCCTGCTATCTCTGTTTATGGGAAAGTAGGGATCGCGAAAACCACTTTAAAAAAATCAAAATGGGATCCAAGACTGACATTTCAAACAAGAGCACACAACATCATCGCTAAGCCACTCGTGGAACCTTCAAAAATTTTGATTGCCCCACTTCACATCAAGCTTGGACTGATGAAACAATTCGTCAAGGCACTTGATAAAAATGGAAATTGCTTCCAATATTTGTATCAAAAATTCCCTCAAATTTCAGATGCCAAGTTGAAAGAAGGGATTTTTAATGGACCTCAGATACGCAAAATGTTGAGGGATCCTCAATTCGTTACAACAATGACAGGTCCTGAAAAATCTGCTTGGAAAATTTCCCAACAAGTTGTCGGAAATTTTCTAGGTAATAATAAGAGACATGATTACAAAACCATAGTTGCAAAACTTGTTACAAACTACGGTAAGTTAGGGTGTAATATGAATTACAAACTTCATTTTCTTGATTCTCATTTAGATGAATTTCCAGAGAATTGTGGAGATTTCAGCGAGGAGCAAGGAGAGAGGTTCCATCAGGATACAAAGGAGATGGAGAGGCCGTTGGGATATCAATATGTTAGATGACTACTGCTGGACCTTGCTGAGAGAGGATCAAGGAAGAAAAAGAAAGAGACGGAACCCCCTTCTCAGGTCGTTTAAAGACAAGAGAACAAGGTATCATCGAAAAACCATACCGTAATCTGTTTTCCGAGAACAGATGGTTACAATTTTTATTCATACAAATTTTTGATTGCAGGTCCATATTGATAAGAAAGTCACCATTTTGGATATTGAACGGTGGTGGAGACGAAGAGAGAAAAATGCAAGATAGTCGGAATGATGTTGACAGGATCTATTGTCATGAAGGGTTTTTCTCGTTTTGAGGTTATATCCCTAGTGTTCTTTATGATGAGTATATCTCGTTTTACATGAACTCAGTGTAAGCCCCTGACTTAGGCAACGTCTGAGTACCTGGTTCTCCGAGATCATGTGAGTAAATGTGGATTACGCAATTACCTAGAGTTTATCTCTAGCTAGGAGAAAACCTGAAGGTGATGGACTAAATATGACCTTGGATTTGGACTCAGCGCACCCAAAAACCTACAAGTATGAGGGTTTTGTCTCAAACTCAGATAACTAATTTTGTGTGCCTATTTTTTCTATCTTAATTACATACAGAAGCATTTAAAAATTTATTTTTAATTGTCTTACTAATATATCAATTAACAATATTGCAATAATGATAAATTCGTCAGACGTTCTTCATCAGCATGTTTATTTAAGTGGTTATATTTTTACTTATAAAAATACTTCAAGAACCTTGGTGTAAGCATCCAATATTGTAAATCCTGCTTACATGTGGACTCATTTATTTTCAATTTTTTGCTTGTTACAAGTATCACTTGAACTTATTTGCGCATACTTCACTTAGCATTATATCTGATATTACCATTATGACCCAAGTAAACATGGCTAATACACTAGACAGCCTTTGCCACTTCTGTTCATCGATTGCACCTCATTTTAAGTTATAAAATAGAAAAATTGAAATTATAAGCCACACGCAATAATTGTGATTATAATTTTTCTACATCGTTAGTTTTTATCATCTGACGGTACTAAAACCTTGCGCACAGCAGTAGGATATATCCTGTTTCTACAAGCCACACAGGACCACACAAAAAATTTTAGGGTATCCACAAGTATATATTGCTTATCACCGCCCGTAGGCTCAGATATAGCTTTTTTACACAAGAATAGTGTTTTTCAGCCATCGGTGCACCTGAGTTATGACCAGATGTTTACACGCATATAAACATCTGGACCAACTTATAGCCACACCTATGATCACAATTTCAAAGCGAAAGAGACACAGTTAATCGACTCTCGAGAATCAAGAGCACAGGCAAAACGGCTAGACTTGAATGGTCACCAGACGGTCACCCATCCAAGTACTAACTACGCCGAATGCAGCTTAACCTCGGAGATCGACGGAACTGCACCTCTACCGTTGCGCCACCACGACCACTAAGTATATATATATTTATATTATGTATTTTGTGACGCTTAAGATGGCTCATCACATGTGTACTATCTGATTGCGTGACATCAGACCATCAGACTTACAAACATCTGGTCATGACGCTGCCATAGCACAAGTGACCCGTGTCTTTTCATACATAATCACCTTGTCGATAGCCAATACAAAAATATTACCTGGTTCACCCAAATTTTTTCGATATCTCGAAGAAGTTTATGATTTCTACTTTCAATTCCTAAGTTTATACAAAGACTTACTTATTTCTAACCTCATTAAACTAAAAAATCCTAACAGAAAAGAAAAAAGCTCATCAGACAGATTTTTAATTGTGAATTTAATGGTCTTAACGCTGGCTTCTTACGTATCTTTCAATTTAAAATGAGACTATATTTTATGAATCGCTTTGTATTATTAATTAAGTAATTGTAAACGCAGATAAATATACCGTCAAACTGTCTAACAGAACGAGTTCAGTCAAATTCAATCTGAATAATTACAATATAATATTTTAAAAGAAAAATAAATTTTTACAAAAAAATGACAACACTAGGAACTTTTAACTCACTGTTGGTCGCACAACAAGTAACGTTAGCACTGTCAAAGATATTCAATCAGCGACTGCGAATATAACGTTTTGAATCGCGCTTTTAGTGTCGAATACTTAAGTATTACTGTCGTATAGTACGACTGTCCAAAATTAAGAGTAAATGACTCTATGGCAAATTAGAGGAAACGCTGTGTCCTCTGCCCGAAAAAGAGTTTTAACAATTTTGAATTATTGGCAATAAATAATGTGTAATAATTTTTGAAGTTGTTCGTATCAAGCATTCTACTTACGTTATCATGGTTAATATGTATATAAAGCATGTCAAAGAACAGTTTCTTGAACTTATTATTCTCAAAATCTACAATTTTTACATTGGCAAAGTCAAAGGTTTATGAAAGTATTTTTCATATGCTGCACTAATGATGTTTTGTCTCTTAAATGCTTGCCATAGTCTTTGTGTTCATTTATTCTTGTTTTGGAACTTCTAGGAGACTGTCTTATGTAACAAACTTGGTTATCGTTAAAACTTATTTAGTTTACTATATTATTTTTAATATTAGAACTTACGTATTTCGCCGTCTCGTACGAAGTCTATCCTCATTCAGATTTTCTAATGTTAATTTAAATGAGAAAATGTGAATAAGGCTAGACTTCGTACAAGGCGTCGATTCATTTTATATAATTAGAACTTCAACTGAGCCGTCAAAAAACACTGAAAATAAACATGAAAACGGCAAAAAACAAGTTTTAAGTAAAAAAAATTATAATAACAGTTTAAACAGGAAGAACTCATATTTTAAAGATTACAGAACTTATACAAATGATAAGGAGCTACTTACCACTTCAAATTTATTTTTAATCTTTAATGGCATCGAAAGATTGCATGAAACCATGGACACAAGCAATATTTTTCTGTAATAGAGTTGTAAAATCTTCTATTTCGTATATGAGCTCCTCTTAACTGTTAGTATGTCACAGTAGAGACAAATTTTTTTTCGTTTATGAACAATATTTAGCGAATACAAAAAGAAAAAATGTGACAGATACATGTAAAAGAATGTACAGAATGTGTTTGGCTATATAGCTGGATATCGGTAATAATTATAATTGGACTCCCCAAGTGAAATGGATTGAATGTTATGCATGCATCTCTAGTTTTCAAAAAGGAAAAAAAAAGCGGACCGTTTTTAAAGTCTATGCTCTAAATTCAGCCTAAAAATTATAAACATTCTGTTATTTGTATCTACGTGAAACCGCAGGTTTAATTCGAAAAAAACATACAGTAAAATATTCTCAATGTGATTGAATTACTGTAGTGTCCAAACTTTTAAGTAAAGTGCGGAACTCGCAGATTCGTTCTACAAACAAATAAGTTTAATTTTTGTTCGTCAGGAATCAGCCGTCAGCCTAAAGGCCTTATTTGCTCTTACTTACAGTATACTTTTTTTTAAATCCTTGACTCAGCGTTGTAGTGTTAGGTTTCACCGAATGGTGTGTATGGAGTGGTGTTAGTGTACCGTACGCCGAGCTAGCGTTGACCTACTATTTGATTTTATATCCCATGAAATGCAGTAGTAGCGTCAATACAAATTACAATTTTGGTCTTAAAATATCTAAATTAAGAGATCAAGTTTAATCAACAACCACGTTATGTCTTATCTGATGATGTAATATATTTAGTAAAGCCAAAAAGAATTAATTTTACAAATAATATAAATTATAAAGTTTCAGATTTGCATTTACAATGATTTGACAATGGATCGTTTTTCTTAACTTAACTTACTTCTGTGATCGTTGGTTATCCACCGCTTGCGCGCATCCAGTAACAAGATCTTACAAGGTTGACCGCAACAATGATTCTCATCTTATACGAAAGTACTCGAGGCGATGATGATTATTTTGCTCGAGCTTTTTTCACACAGCTTAGTTACTGAACTAAGTCTTACATTTGCTTGAAATGCACGCTTCTAGCATGCAGTTTGATCAGCGAATTAAGTTTTACATTCGCTTCAACGACGCAGCAGAACTCACTCTCCAACCTTTATAGTTACTTCAGAGCACTTGATGAAAGAGAAAAAGCGAACATTGGTATACTATGTGCAAGGAGTTTTTATACTCTTGCATTTAAGGAGGACACGTCAGGTTGGGAGTCTGAATGAGCAATCATAGCTAAAAGAAGTAAGTTACCGACAGCACCATGCAGCGTTGATGACTATAATTATCGTTATAATTATTGATACCGTTATATCTGTTGTTTTTATTGTTATTATCGTTACTTTGGTTAACTCAACCACGCCTAAAGCCTTAACTTTATGGTACTCACGCGACCTTGTGATATTTAATAAGTTTTAATGTACAAATTTATGTATAATAGATTTTATATCGTTTATTAGTGCCATGAAATTAATCTTACGATTAAGATACGTAAATCCTTTTAGTAAAACTAACCATTCAGGCACTACTTCGAAGCAGTTAAAATTCTAGAAAGTAAAAGTATCCATTAATGCCAGAAGGAGCCCAAATCTGTTAAGTGTTGCAGTTATCAAACTTATAAATGTAAATCTTATCTTATTTCTACTCCCGAATCTAAAAAAGTAAAAGTAGAAAGCAGCGTTAAGTAATACCGAGCCAGGGTGGCTGTTTTGAGACAAATTTAAAAAAAACCAGGTGTGTCTCGGGACCCCCGAAAGATGCAAACATTAAAGAATACGTTATTGAACTCAGTGGTATTTGAATGTCTATGTTAAAAAGTATTCATTCGTTTTTCACCCTGAATAATTTTCATTTCAAATTTTAATATTAAAAAGACAGTTTATTAACGAATCTGTATTTTTATCTGTATTTATACTACCTACCTACCTACACATAGGTACATACATATGTTTCACAGTCCGTTCGTGCGTATGACTTTCTCTGTCTTTCTTTAGACACCTATGAGTAGTTGCGCATGTGCGTGAGCTTCGTTGGCTTTTTATTAAAGATGGGTTAACATGGATTTGAGTTAACACAATTGGAAAACCCCGGAAAAGTTTTGAATTACGGTTAAATTTTTATATTTTAAAACAATCTGTTTAAAAAGAAGAAATTTTCACAAAATGATAAAAAAATAGCACTAATTCTAATATTAATTCATAATTTTCGACAAGCGTTAAATATTGAAAAAAGCAATGAAAGAGGCCTACCTGCAAAAGTACAATAGAGAGAAAGAGAAAGAGAGAGAGAGAGATCGAGTGCAACAGCAGCAGTGCTCCAGAAAGTGGCATACAAAGTAGCGCGAAATCCAAATTGGCTATATGGAGCAAAACGCAAAAACCCACATACCTAAACAGAATTATGTAAAATAATAAATAAACAAACCCCAAGCTATTAAACCCAAAAACCCAATGCTAATTAACCCAGTAACATGGAACGCCTACTGGCCACTTTTGAATTTAATGCTTTAAATAATAACAAAAGCGCCAATCACCACACAATCCAGGGCGCTTACTGGCCAATTTGTTTACTAATTACATACGTAAAATAACAAAAGCGCCAATCACCACACAACCCGGGGCACTCACTGGGCGCTTAGTTAATTGATATAATAAATAAAATAACAAAAGCGCCAATCACCACACAACCCGGGGTGCTTACTGGGCGCTTAGTTAATTGATATAATAAATAAAATAACAAAAGCGCCAATCACCACACAACCCGGGGCACTTACTGGCCGCTTTAATAATTGATATAATAAATAAAAAAAACAAAAGCGCCAATCACCACACAACCCAGGGCGCTTACTAGCCGCTTTGTTTATTAATAACGTAAATAAAATAACACAAGAGCCAATCACCACACAACCCGGGGCGCTTACTAGCCGCTTTGTTAATTGATATAATAAATAAAATAACAAAAGCGCCAATCACCACACAACCCGGGGTGCTTACTGGGCGCTTAGTTAATTGATATAATAAATAAAATAACAAAAGCGCCAATCACCACACAACCCGGGGCACTTACTGGCCGCTTTGACATTTGATATAATAAATAAAAAAACAAAAGCGCCAATCACCACACAACCCGGGGCGCTTACTGGCCGCTTTGTTAATTGATATAATAAATAAAATAACAAAAGCGCCAATCACCACACAACCCGGGGTGCTTACTGGGCGCTTAGTTAATTGATATAATAAATAAAATAACAAAAGCGCCAATCACCACACAACCCGGGGCACTTACTGGCCGCTTTAATAATTGATATAATAAATAAAAAAAACAAAAGCGCCAATCACCACACAACCCAGGGCGCTTACTAGCCGCTTTGTTTATTAATAACGTAAATAAAATAACACAAGAGCCAATCACCACACAACCCGGGGCGCTTACTAGCCGCTTTGTTAATTGATATAATAAATAAAATAACAAAAGCGCGAATCACCACACAACCCGGGGTGCTTACTGGGCGCTTAGTTAATTGATATAATAAATAAAATAACAAAAGCGCCAATCACCACACAACCCGGGGCACTTACTGGCCGCTTTGACATTTGATATAATAAATAAAAAAACAAAAGCGCCAATCACCACACAACCCGGGGCGCTTACTGGCCGCTTTGTTAATTGATATAATGAATAAAATAACAAAAGCGCCAATCACCACACAACCCCGAGCGATTACTGGCCGCTTTGTTAATTAATATGACAAATAAAATAATGCAAGCGCCAATCCCCTCACAACCCGGTGCGCTTACTGGCTGCTTTGTTTATTAATTAAATGAATAAAACAACACAAGCACAGATCACCACACAACCTGGGGCGCTTACTGGCCGCTTTGTTTACGAAATAAATAAATAAAAAAATACAAGTGCCCATTATCACACAACCCAGGACGCTTACTGGTCGCTTTGTTAATTAATTAAATTAATAAAATAACACAAGCACTAATCACCACACGACCCAGAGCGCTTACTGGCCAATTTGTTCATTAATTAAATAAATAAACTAACACAAGCGCCAATCACCACACAACCCAGAGCACTCACTGGCCATTTTGTTTATTAATTACATAAATAAAATAACAAAAGTGCCAATCTCCACACAACCCAGTGCGCTTACTGGCCACTTTGTTGAATAATATAGCAAATTCAAAGTTATTAATTAACAAAGCGGCCAGTAAGCGCTCAAGGTGGTGTGGTGATTGGCACTTGTGTTATTTTTTTTATTTAATTGATAAACAAATCGGCCAGTAAACGCCCCGGGTTGTATGGGGATTGGCGCTTGTGTTATTTTATTTATCATATTAATTAACAAAGCGACCAGTAAGCGCCCCGGATTGTGTGGTGATCGGTGCTTGTGTTATTTTATTTATTATATTAATTTATAATGCGACCAGTAAGCGCCCCGGGTTGTGTGGGGATTGGCGCTTGCGTTATTTTATTTATCATATTAATTAACAAAGCGACCAGTAAGCGCCCCAAGTTGTCTGGTGATTGGCCTTTGTAATATTTTATTTATTTTAATAATAAACAAAGCAGCTAGTAAGCGCCCCGGGATGTGAGGGGATTGGCGCTTTTGTTATTTTATTTATTTCATAAATAAACAAATCGGCTAGTAAGCGCCCCAGGTTGTGTGGTGATTGGCGCTTTTGTTATTTTACTTATTATATTAATTAACAAAGCAGCCAGTAAGCGCCCCGGGTTGTGTGGTGATTGGCGCTTTTGTTACTTTATTTATTTAATTAATAAACAAATTGGCCAGTAAGCGCCCGGGGTTGTGTGGTAATTGGCACTTTTGTTATTTTATTTATTATATCAATTAACAAAGCGGCCAGTAAGCGCCCCGGGTTTTGTGGTGATTGGCGCTTTTGTTTTTTTGTTTATTGTATTAATTAACAAAACGCTCAGTAAGCGCCCCGGGGTGTGTGGTGATTTGCGCTTTTGTTATTTTACGTATGTAATTAATAATCAAATTGGCCAGTAAGCGCCCCGGGTTGTGTGGTGATTGGCGCTTTTGTTATTTTATTTCTTATATCAATTAACAAAGTGACCAGTAAGCGCCCCGGGTTGTGTGGTGATTGGCGCTTTTGTTATTATTTAAAGCATTAAATTTAAAAGTGACCAGTTGGCGTTCCGTGTTACTGGGTTAACTAGCATTGGGTCATTGGGTTTCATAGATTGGGGTTTATTTATTTATTATGTTAGAAATTCTGTTGAGGTATGTGGTTTTTTGCATTTTGCTCTATATAGCTAATTTGAATTTCGCGCTACTTTGGATGCCACTTTCGGGAGCACTGAACAGCAGACGATTATTGGCTCTTTCTATCGTACCAACTCTTGCAGGTACTATATTTTTCCTCTTTTTTTAACATTTTGCGCTTGTCTAAACAAAATTAAAAGTACTTGTTGATAGAAAATTTATTGCCTTTAACGCTGGTATTTTTATTTTAGCGGGCTGAATTACATGTTATGTAAAAAACGCTCAATTATTGATTAGTTTTTAGAACGAAGTTCTTTATGTCGCGTTACTCGGGGGGCTGGAATTTTAAAACCGACAGATTTTTTTTTTTTGAAACAAAAGTGGTTTCCTTTTCCTCTCAAGTTTCCCCCCCTTACCCTGTTCCCCTCACCGACTATTCTCTATACACTTCCCCTCTCCCCACTATATATGTATATCGGCCAACCGTGCCGCGCTACTCTTCTACACACCTTTGCCTACCATTCTCCCTCACACTCCCAATTTTATTTTCTCACAATAATTTTTATTTCACTTTGAATTTCTTTCTTTTACAATTCTAAAAAAAAAAAAAAAAAAAAAAAAAAAAAAAAAAAACATTTTCCAATAAAGAGTTTTGAACCCTCGACCTTCTGCATGTGAGTCCAGTACCTTACCCACTCTGCTACGAGCGCTGCCGTTTATAAAAACTTGATTTCTTGTACTTATGGTGTGGTTCGTAACTGAAATATTCCATTTTTACATGCATTCACTGATAATACATTCGATTTATGATAAATTGTTTTTGTATTTGTTTTCTAAATACTTGGAATAGAGTTAAAGAATGTATCAATGGTTTTTAGAGGCGCTTATTTCGAATTCGATAAACAAATTATGTTACATTATCACATAATTATATAAATAAAGTAATTCAAAGTAAATTAATTATAAATGAATTATGTAAGATCATTATATAAATATAATTCGAGTTTCATATCATTTTAATGGTTTTTAAGGGTACTTATTTTGAATTTGATAAACAAATAATGGCACAATGTCATTGAGTAATTATATGAAAATAAAATAAAAATTGCATTAATAAGCTATAAAATCGCAAAAAAATAAGTGGAAAAAAAAATTTAAAAAAAAATTAATGAAATGAAATATGAAAATAAAACGAAATAAAATTACAAAAGACATGAATAAATACAACGGAATAAAAAGAAATAAAATAAAAAACGGAATGAAAAAAAAAGATTACATATGAAAATAAAAAACGGAATTAAATAAAGGAAATACAAAAAAATAAAAAAAATGTATTAAAATGAAATATCGAAAAAAAATAAAACAAGAAATAAAAAAAAAAAATTAAAACAAGAAACAAAAAAAAATAATACAAGAAATTAAAAACAAAACCAGGAGGTATAAATGGGTCATGGGACCCACGGTAAGAACGAAGTTCTTTAAACATGACATGAGTATAAAAACACAATTTCTCAGGTAACAAGGGGGTCGCCAGACCCGTAGAAAGAACGAAGCTCTATAAACGTTAGTACTGCATTCATGTAGTTCACTAAACAAAAACTTAAAAAACGAATTAAAGAAAAAAATTAAAAAAATAGTTCAGTACTCACGATGGTTAAACTTCGTGAGTACTGTATTTATGCACGCCGTTCTCACGAAGTTCAACCATCGTGAGTACTGAACTATTTTTTAAATTTTTTTCTTAATAAAAGAATAATAGAATTTACTCAAGTTTGTCGATGGGTAGGTATGGAATGCGAGTAATTGAATTTATCGACATTTCCCATTCTATACGATATTGCCAAGGCAACTCGACTTTTTCAGTTAAAACTACCGTTTGTAGAAAATTGTCATACACAGCAATTGAAAAAAAGTGCCACCTTGACCAGGAATTGAACCTGGAACTCTTTTCTTACCGGGAAAGTGCGTGACCAGTTTCGCCATCGAGGTCTCGGCTCATATGGTATGTAAGAATATTAGAATTTACTCTAATTTATCGATGGGTAAGTATTAAATGCGAGTAATTGAATTTATTTTGTATTTTATTGAATTTTACATATTATTTTGTACATAATTGAATTTGTTTTGTAATATGGTATTTAATACTTCCCCATCGATAAATTTATTGCCGAAAAAGTATAAAATGTAGCAATTGAGAAGAAGATGCCAAGACCTCGATGGCGTAACTGGTAACGCACTTTCCCGGTAAGAAAAGAGTTCCAGGTTTAAGTCCTGGTCAAGATGGCACATTTTTTCAACTGCTGCGTATGACAATTTTCTACAAACGGTAGTTTTAACTGAAAAAGTCGAGTTGCCTTGGCATTATCGTATTGGATGGGAAATATCAATAAATTGAATTACTCGCATTTAATACTTACCCATAGATAAATTACAGTAAATTCTAATATTCTTACATAATCACGCTTTATTTCAATGTATTTTTCACAGCGCTTAAATAACACTTCTATATCCTTGAAAAAATAGTCTGAATGTTTCCCTTGAAATTGTAATAAACCGCTGACTTCACTTCTTTGTCTGTGTTAAATTTTTTTCCTCGTAAGTCCGATATCAATTTTATACATAAAAAGAAAATACTAGAAGATATTTGCTCTACAATGTTTTCATCAGTAATGGACTCAGATGGACGTCCTAGACGAGGTTCATCTTTAATTGATTGTCTTCTCAAACGAAATTGTTTTGCCCATTCTTTAACGGTAGAATACGAAAGCGAAGATTGCCCGTATATAGCATCCAAACGATGTTTGATTTCGGCGGGCACGTTGCCTTCTTTTGTTAAGAATTTGATCACAGGTCTTTGTAATGAAATATCTTTGTAATGAAATGAAATGACTATGTATCTTTTATTGTGGGTGGGTCGATTCATGTAATGTGGGAAGGCCGGAAATTTTTGGACCTTAGCATGTAGATATATTTAAGAAGAGTAGTAAAGCAGGTAACTTGAATTTTTTTTAGTAAAAACAATTTTACAAATTTGAGTCTGAGAATAAAAACTAAGTCTTCAATTGTACTTGAAAAGTATTGTTGTCGTTGTCATGATTCTTGTATCTGCATGAAAAAGTACCCTTATAGTTGTTAAATAATCGAATTTATATACATTGACTTTAAATCGTAGATTTAAAAAATTTTTGCTTTGCAATACAACTTACATTAATGATAATGTTGAGTAAACCGAATATAATACTTCTTTACCATGTTTTACAACTAGTTTCTTTTATTAGGCCATATAAAAAAAATTATTACTATCAAAATTATAAAAAATATAATCAGTTTAATGAAAGTGTGTAAAACACATTTAATGTTACTATGTACCAATTTGCTTCAGCAATTATAATAAATTTATTACACTTTTAACAATATATTATTTTCCCCTTAGAATAAAAAGCATATGTAAAGTTTAAATAAAATCCGTGAACAAAAAGTAGCTGTAAAATTAATCACTAGATTTATTGTTGACAATCGTAATAACAGATGCAAAACAATGTTAAATGTACATTCATAAAACGTCAATTAACCAATAACGTTACTAAGGTTATACACGAAATGAAATGATTTGTTGCCGAAAATTTTGCTTAATGTCGTGTAGGCTATGGTGCAAAAATCTTGCACGATATCTTATAAGGTGTTGGTGTAGGATATCTTGTAACGTATGTTGTAGGATATCTTACACTCGTTTTGTTCTCTTCTCTCGCTAAAATTGCTACCTTTTTTCTCCACTAGTAACATCCCCTCCCCCTCCCGGGATCCCAGGAGTTATTCTGCGAGACACCTTTGAGTAAGGTTGTCTGGTCTTTACTTACTGCTTTTTGAGGCGCTTTCTTTTTTTTCGATATTTTGCTGCAATTTATTCAAGGTCACGGGAGTTTGCTTTTCCACTTTTGGTTATTGCTGTTTGATTTTACTTAAGTGTAGCTTGGTAGCTGAATTTATTTCCTTCAGCGTTACTAGTATTATTTTTAGTCTGTTTAGCTGTAATTTGACTACAGCTTCTTCTTAACAGTCTCGTTTCTCTCTTTTACTGGATTTTTGGAAAAATTTTCCTTTATCCTCAAAGGTGCCCTTTGCGAAATTTTATCCCTGAGAACTTTTTTCTGGCTTCTGAGAATAACAGATTATCAAAGGCCATAAGGTAAAAGTACCGATGCCAGAGTAAACTTTTTCATTGTGTCCCAATGGTGGAACAGTCAATAAGTAACAAGCTTTTCAAAATTTTGTCATCAAAAAATTGATTTCTGATGTTAAAAGTAGTGTCTTATTATATCAACAAAACTTATCATCTATTTTTGATTTCATTCATGTAAATGCACGTCGTAATCATAATTCAAACTATTATAACGTAAAAATAATTTGTGACTGCAAAATACGTGGTAAAATTAAGTGACGAACGGTTCCAAACCAACACGTATTTCCACTACGTATTGATATGACGTATTTTTGATAGGTACTCAAATACGTAACGAATCTATGTAATTATTTTCAATTGGGATTACAGTAAAAAAAAAAAGTTTATTAAAATGACTGTTTCATTATACGTACGATTCAAAACATAAACTTATACTTCAAATGTCTCGCTGGTGAAACACGTACGAGATCTGTCTGGAAAGTATCGGGCCTACCTCTACAACTGAAAAACAAGATCAAAGAATTTGTATTAAACTTTGCTTACAGCTCGGAAAAACTAGTTCTGAAACTATTCAGATGATGCAGATGGCTTTTGGAAACGAGTATATGAGAAAAACACAAGTAAAAGAGTGGTTTAATCATTTCAAAGAAGGCCGTACTTTAGTTGATAGTGATCCTCGTTATGACCAACCTTCGACAATAACAACATTGGATAATATTGAGCAGGTGCGACATTCGATCGAACAAGATCGTCGTATGACTGTGCGGGAACGAGAAGAAGACCTTGGAATACCAAAAACTATAATTTGGAAAATTTTAACCTCAAATTTACAATTAAAACGTGTGCATGCGAAATTCATACCATAATTGCTCAGCACAGAGCAAAAACAGTTGCTCTTAGAAATCGCATAGTACAACTTAGAAATGGTCAATAAAGATTATACTTTGCTTAGAAAGGTTATTACTGGTGATGAGTCATCGGTTCATGGTTATGATCCTGAAACAAAGCAAGTCTTTTCAGTGAAAACACTCTGGATCGCCAAGACCAAAAAAAGCACGTCAAAGTCGAAGCAATGTTAAGTCAATGTTGATTGTTTTTTTGATTGGGAAGGTGTGCTACACGAATAAGATTTCGACCAAATACAGTATCGTATTACTGCGACAACCTCCATACAGTCCCGACACATCCCCCTGTGACTTTTAGCTGTTTCCAAAACTGAAAAAACCACTTACAGGACAGCGATTTGATGACAAAACGACGGATAAGAATAATGCAACGAGAGAACTCAAGGTCATCCCTGAAAGTGAGTTCCAAGACTGTTTTGAGAAGTGGAAACATCGCTGAAACCGTGTTGTTCAATCAAATGGAGATTACTTTGAAGGATGCCATGCACCGGATGATAAAGAATGACACTAGCATGGAGTTGTAGAGGTAGACCCGATACTTTCCGGATGAACCTTGTAAATTCTATTGAAATAACATGTACGTTTCACTTTAGGAATATGACGTACGATTATCGCGACATGCATTCTTAATGGTGTTATTGAACAAAAAATGTATAAGTGGGAAACAAAATATATGGAAAAAATATGAATATCAATTTTAATGTTCATGTTATATCCTATGTTACGTTCAAGCAAAAAATGCTTGACGAACGCGGGGATCGTAATATCGATTGTTCGGGAATTACTGAGGATCAATAAACTGTTGGGTGGTAGTAGTTTAAATAGCGTTTATTTAATAGTGTATGTATTTACAATAGCAGTTAGCGGAGCTCAGAGCGCAATTGATGTTGGCTCTTTGCTTGTTGAGACGTATCTGATTTATTACAATAATAGCAGAGAGAATAACTTAAGTTAACCATACAAATATACACTGTAGTCGTTATATGAGTCAGAGTAGAAAAAGAGAGATAAAATAAGAAAATATAAGTTCTGAAATTAAAGTATGTATCATTTCTTGAGGTTTAGTGCATAAGCACACGATCAGTAAGAGCTAATTTAGGAGTGAGAATAAAAACTCCAAAGTCAGGTGTTAGTTTGAGCAACTAACACCTGACTTTGGAGTTTTTATTCTCACTCCTAAATTAGCTCTTACTGATCGTGTGCTTATGCACTAAACCTCAAGAAATCATGGAAACAATTGGAAGCAGAACGGCACGTTCAACAAACACCGTTAAGTATGTATAAATGTAAAGTGAAAGTTATAAAATTGATAAGTGTTACTTTTAGATGATAAAGCAAAGATAAAGCTATTACAATTCCAGGAAATATAACTATTGCATTTAACGTATTGTGCTAAAGAAAATTAGAAAATGAAAAGAGAATTAAAAGTTCACGATTGACGTGAACATCCTACATGTGATAAATTTTTAAACGCACCAAAAATTGTTCCAGCATCGGTACCTTTACCTTAAGAACGTTGATATTATGGTAGTTAGCATGTACCATGCAAGCCGAGTCGTTGGTTTTATGAATTGAACGGTACAGCAGAAAAATACAATAGATCATCAATGGATATAGGTGGATGTTTAATGAAAGAGGCAAATGAATCTGAGGTACTATCCAGAAGTAATGAAATAGAAGCTTATTTCAAAATCGAACTACAGCTTCAAAATATAGATTGAGAACTAAATAGCTTATGAAATATTTTCTGGTGAGAAACCTAATGTAAAGTATTTTAAAATTTATGGTGGTCGAGTATTTGTAAGAAAACCAGAAGTCAAAAGACAAAATAAATGGTATGACAAAGAACAGTTTGGGATATTTGTTGGCTATGCTGGCTATGGCTATAGACGACTTGTTAAAAATGAAATAATTCATACATACGTTCAAGTAATAAAAGAATTTAAAAAAGTAATTTGTTTTAAAGAAAATTTAGAAGAATCTATTTATCAAGCGAGATAAAACTGAAAGTAATGGTGTTAAGAAATTTGAATCTGATCTTAATGAATTTGGAAATGATAAATTTGATAGTAATGAAAGTGAGGACGAAATCGTGAATCGAATAGCCATAAAGAAAATTAGAATGAAAGAAAGGCCCAGTAATAAGATAGAGTAATCAAACTACACATGTAATATACGTTCATTATGTAAATGTGAATGTACCAGCAACATCTGAGGAGGCAGTATTTACAAAAAAGACGAATAATGGCAAGGAGCTATTTTTATAAAAATCAACCAAAAATCATACATGAGATATTACTGCGAAACAAAAAAAAATTTGAGACATGAAATGGGTACGACAAAAAAATGAAAATACATATAAAGCAAGACTGTTATTAATTACAATACTTTTGACAGAAAAAATACAATCAGAACGTATATTTACATGATTTAGTTGTAGATTAAATTGAGTAAGATTATAATACTCCAATGAAGATAAATTTAAAAGTTGAAAAGTCAGATTGTTGCGAAGAACAAATAAAATACAGAAATTTAATTAGCAAACTTTGATATATAAGTGTAGGAACTAAACCGTATATAAGACACAGTAGAAACTATTTAAGTGGACTTCAAAATTGTTAAAATGAGACGTATTGTACGTATACAATGAGGGTGTTAAAATATTTTGTAAAAACAAAAGATACGAAATCAATTCATGATTATGGTCAAAATAGTAAAATATTGGACTATATGGTAGATTTGGACTGGATTGATGATAATAATGATAGAAAATCGATGACAGGATACGTAATAAGATTGCACAATAAAGTAATTTTTTGGAAAATGCATAGATAATGTAACAAAATGTTCAACATTTGCTGAAAATTTTCGAAAAATTGAAAGTACATTGAAGTACAATGTTACTATATAAGCGGAAATAGCGAAGACAGCTTAAGAAATGCGCGCATCGTCTAGAGTTTACGCAGTAAAAACAGTTAGTTACTAGTCATTCGTGTTATGATTTATAGACAATATAAACCGTATTTTTTCAATTATTCCATCCTTTATTTCAACAAATTTATAAAAATATTACTACAAAATTATTACGATTGTACCGATCTTATGAAAAATTTGTTTGCTAGTATATCTAATACAACAGGTTGATGGATTACATCTTGTACACTAGCATTAATATCATAAGGAAAATTTAGTACAAAAAACATTTACAGCTCAAATTGAAAGTTAAACCATAAGTTACAGACCTATATGCAGGATGCACGAGGGTAAAGGGGAGGGCTGGCGCCACTAGTCATTTTAACATTGTGGCTTATGGGCTTTTAGGGGAACTTCGCCAACGACAAACACAGGAAAAACTTGCAACCTAAAAATCTTGAACAAAACGAGAATTTATATTTCTCAATGAATTCTAGGCTAAATGTTATGTCAGTTCTTAAAAACATAAAATATATTATACAATGTTTAACTAACTTGCAATATGAAAAAAAAAGTATTTTATCTTTGATCTATGATGAATGCTCATTATAAATATAATAACATAATGGTAGAATGGTAGGTCTCTTTTTTATTAAAACTTAACATTTTTTATTGTCAAAGAATTAAATAGTTATTTTATCCAATAAAATTTATCACAATTAAATGCAAAATAATGTGGGCAAATATAAAATCTGCAAATCCTCTTTCTGGTCCAATTCCACCAAAAAAATTTGAATTATGTGGATTTACTTGTAAGCGGAGACACACTGCAACATAAAAAAAAATTCATAATTAACAAAAATAAGACTAGTAGAGTTACGGATTGCAAATAACCTCAATTTTAAAGAACGTTACATATGTTTAACACTATTATTGTTGAGCAAGTGAAAAATATGACTGTTATGAGTATTCTAACAACGAAACATTATTTATTAGAGTATGTTGTTAAAGTCATAAATCTGCTGGTACGAAGACGTACACAAATAGAAAGTACATCTTATTTTATTCATGCTTGGAATCTTTATACACCAGATAAGAGTCTTAAGAATTGATGTTTTTTAGGTAAGATTTTATTTTTACACTGTATGTACATAGGTAGAGAAACAAAAATGTGCATTTGATACGCGACAATGATCAATGAAAACAACGCCTAGACCCTGCCTTGTCTTCCTAGCATAGGATAGCTCGTATGCCTGAAGTGTACAGGAAGTGTGCGTCTGATACAGGGCAAATCCCCACGAAGTCAGCGTGTAGCGAGCCTCATGAGAAACACACAATACTATGCTCAAAATACGTTACTACTAATGTTGTGAGTGCATGGCTTCTAGCTGCGAAGAAGACAAAGGTGTTAGTATGTTTTAGACCACATGGCCTCTGGGATCTCTGCTGTGTGAAGAAAAGAGGGGAGCGGTGCGTGTCACAGCAAGTGGCTTATATAGAACTTATGTAGAGGCTTCCTATATTATATTGGAAACTCAGTGGTGATAAGCAGCAAGCTTCCCTCCACACCTCCAATAAATCTCCAACGTTGCCACTTACTCCCCCACTTTCATCTCTTTAAGCTTCCCTACATCAGAAAAACAATTTATATCATAATATTAATTTTTTTTACTGTGAAATATCTCTTATGTCCATCCACAAAAGCAAAAATGCCCCTCTACACTTTCTTACTAGACCCCCCACAGCATTCTTATCGACCCGCGAAATAAAGAAAAAACGTGGTTATTTCGTACTAATTTGAGGTTATTTTGCCGCACCCCTAAACTTTCTCCTCCATATTATCCTCATTATTAGATAAAGTCCCTTCTGCTCCCTTACACTCCCTCCACAGTCTCCTACAGTCTCACCATTGCAGCACAATACAGTATTATGCATTACACAAATATGAGACTCGTACGAATATTTCTACTATAAATGAAATAGGTCTTAGAGCCATACGGTGAAGATATGCGTTAAACTGTCAATGGCCTGAGAGGAGCTCGGTGGGATAATAGTTAACCTCACCGTGGTTACACTCTTGCCACGGACTTAGGACTGGTATAAGTTAGTCAGTCTACTTGCTAACATCAGTCCTGTTCCACACCTGTTCCTAGAGTTCCACGCTTGCCTCCCTACAAGCGTCATGTGACTCAGCCCTACCTGCTAGAAACTTTGCTCTGAGCTCCTGCACCAAAAATACGATAGGTTCGGTTCTAGAGATCACCATTCCTGCGGCCGAAGAAACCGTGCAGTACGCACAGGCGACTCGCAGGGCCCTGACTTGCTGCACAGGTGTTAAGCAATTTTGGAACCATGCCATCGCCAACGCATTTTCCTAGACCTCCGTGCCGTACAACAAGATGGAGTTCGACACCGACGCGACGCGAGTATCTTTTTTTTGGACTCTTGTAGCACGTTGACATTTGGCATCAGAATAGTTTTTTTTTTTTTTTTTTTTTTTTTTTGTGGCTGGAGGGAAAATGCCTTGATGCACACCACAGGGACTACGGTAGAGTAAGAAGAGCGGCACTGCATCAAGGAGACATGACGGTTAGAGGAAGAACACCGCTGCCACCGACGCCAAGAGGTCAATGAGCAGATCCGTCGACTCCATAAGGAGGTGGCACGCCTCTTAGTGGAGGCGCGAGCAGTGGAATATTTGACAGTTGGGCACATCAGCCACGTCAGCTGCAGCGGTACGTATAAATTAAAAGGAGTAAAATACTTTAAGAAATGAAAACACTACTGCTATTAGTGCGTAGGCAGCGCACAGTAGAACGAAAGTCATTTTTTTCACAGAGATTAAAATATCTCCTGAACAAATGCAGCTTATAAGTCCACAAATTTACGAAAAATGTCTCCAAACAAAAATATATCGCTTAAAGGGGTGGAAATAACCCTTCAAGTTGAAAAATCGGCCAACACTAGCGAAAATTTGATATATCTACTTTTAGTTACAGTAAATCATCGAAAATTACCGTGGTTACAGCAGAACTACATAATTAGAAGCAAAAGCAGTAACTTGGTTGAACTCACGAGGGTTGAAACTATCCCTAAAACCGTTGAAATGAGAAAATTTATTAAATTTTTGCTCTATAGCTTTTTTTCTATTTTATTTTGCAAACACTTACGTAAATTAAAACTTCATGATACACAAGAAAACTACGGGTAGAAACTACCCTTGTGAAACAGGATTATATTTTTTTTATCTTTCTTACTTACCAATCATAGAATAAAAAATTTAAAAAAAAGCAAAGCTTGAGAAGAAATGTATGATTTGTAATTTTTTTTTTTACATTATTTAAACCTAGATTTATTTTTAAGAACACTAAAATAAAGAAATTCCTTAAGTCCAGAACTATAGAATCATCGTTTAAATTTAATATGAGTAGATACACTGTAAAAAATGCTGTAGTAAAATCACTATGCTCAGCATAGGTAAAGTGAAGACCTATGCTCAGCATAGGGATTTTACTAGCGGTTCGTAAAATGTTTTTCCCGGATAGTAAAATTAAATGTCAAGATAGTAATTTTCAGCGAAGCCGAAATCTTCAGAAATTTTTTGCGATCGTATAGTAATTTTACTATCCCAAGCGTAAAAGTCATATCTAGGATATGAGAAGCACTATCGTACTGTTCGTAGTTCCATTTTTACTAAAAGGGTTATGTTCTTATTTCTTCACATTACAGACACATCGACACACACAATTGAGAAACGAGATGATTTGTAGAGATCCGAAATATTTAGCTATTGGTCTACTAAGGTGTATACCCACGATGTCATGAAATGATACATAACCTGAAAAGTGTTAACTTTCCAGAATTCTTTCGCTATATATACAATATACCTAATACTTCCTGATTACAAATTTGTAAGAGCACTGATGATAAATTTACTTTTAATCCTTATCACAATTATTGATTTTAGTGCGAGAGCGCGAAGCACGAACTGTAAATTAGGTAGAAATTTACATGTACATTGATGTAGTCAATGCGAGATTCCCTTATCCTTATCAAGAGTAATAGCTGCACGTAACTTTAATACTAGATATGACTTTTACTATCTCGTGTAATTTGGATCAATGTACTTTTACCATTGGAGCGCAATATTACTATTATCTCGTATTTTTCCGAGGGATGTTAAACGTATTTTCACTATCGGAACGTAGAATCTCCATCGTCTTGTAATTTTAATAGCCGATTGTATTTATCATGCAGCTAGTAAAATTGATATGCTGAGCATAGGACTCACTGTTACCTATGCTGAGCATATTATTTTTAATAGCGGATAGTACTATCAATACATTGCTAGTGAAATTACGATGCTCAAGACATAGTTTTCGCTATCAGATATCATAATCACTGTGCTCAGGATAGTAAAAAAAGTTACTATCCGATAGTGATTTTACTACAGCATTTTTTACAGAGTATATTTCATATATCAATGTTAATTGCTAGATTGAATCATGTAAAGTTCGAAACTACTTAGAACGTCTTAAAAAAAAAAAAAGAAAAAAATAATCACATCTAAAATCTTCTTTGTTTTCTTAAATATTTAATGAAATGGATGAATTTTAAAATGTTTCGAAAAATTTTAAACAAAAAATGCACCAAGTACGATGGTATTAATAAAAATACCATAACAGAAAAATTGCAATAGATTAAAAGTGGTCTAATCTTTAATGAACTTTCATTAAATGAGTTTTTGAATAGTATGATTAATAGAATATTACGTACCTAGGCCAGAAAGTGGGGCTATTACTGACTGCGCTATATTATCGGCCGAGCCGAAGGTGAGGCCAGCAATGTGTGGTAAATAGTAGCTCTACTTTCTGGCCGTGGTACGTATACTTTTTTTCCTTACTTCTTTGCCAAAAGTTCGTCACCAAGATTTTGTTTGATCTAAAACTAGCAGCCCCCCGTCTCGGCTTCGCCCGAGATTTACTAAATAAAACACCGTAGTGTGTTGACATGTAATGTGAAACATTTTCAGTTAGAAATTTTACACATATTCCTGATACATCTCAGAACAAAAATCTTTTTATTAAAAACATATTTTTCTGGAATCCATATAGTTTATTTAGTCAAATAATAAGGTGTAAAAATAAAACAAAATAATTATGCTGAAAAGTACCGTGCGTTCTTTATGCCATAAAATAATCAGTGGCCATAAGAAGACGTTGATTTACAGTTTCTCTCGTGTAATTCACGAAAACGGCTATTTTTAAAAGCTGTTAAGATTTTAAACCCCCAAAAAATTTACATTGAAAAAATATTTGTTTTCTCATATCTCACAACTTTATTACCAGAGCAATAAAGTCCTGGACCTTAAACCCTACGTTTTTTTTGCCACAAAAACACAAATACATTTTTTACTCATTGAAAAATCTGAAGTAGGATCTTTAAAGATTTTAGAGATTGCTGTGAGGATACAATGAAAAGCTGATCTTTCACGTAATGGACTCTTGAGTTGTCGATTTTGACGCTGCTGTTTCAATCTCGATAAATTTTCTGCGTCAGTTTCTTGACGCCTAAGTAAAATTGTATTTATTAGATACACTTGAAGTTTCTCTTCTAATTCAAACTCTTGCGATTTTTGGCATGCTTAAAATTTGTGTGACCCCTAAAAGCTGTTTTCTGTCAACTTTGTTAAGTTCTAATATATTTGTTGGCATCGTAGTTCGACGTCCGATGGCCCTAAAAAAGACCGGTGAGCTTTTTAAGTTAACTCTTTCTTGACTGCACTTAACGGCAATTGTGACTGCCTGGATACCTTAGAGTGATCTTCTCTGGTCTGCTGTTGAAGCCTCAGACTGATCAAGAAAAAAATTACAAAGTTCGAAGCTTTGGAGCTAGTTACAGAGATTTTTTCCAACGTTTCCTGGTATAACGTCGAAGACGTTAGTGTCTAAAGCACCTTTTTTTTGCAGACTTAGTTGTTTTAATGATCTTAGTTGGAGAGATTGATTCGTGATGCTTGCCCGTTGGCTCAAGGTTATTTTTCATTCATAGCTGTTAGGTTCGCCCAGCGCAAACTTGGAGAGGATAGGTGTAATTCCTGGTTGAATGCGTAGAGTCAAGAGGGTATTATAGGGTCGTCGGTCGACGGGGTTCCCAGCCTTGCGACGAACAACTCCACTCGTGACGTCTGCCAGTGAATGACTGACTTGGTTTAATAGTCACTGGCCTTACATAGTCTTTTCGTCGACGAATAACGTTTCCGAAAATGGTAGTAAAAATATATTTGAAAATATATTGGTGAAATTTCCAGTTACTCCTTATTATTATTTTTGATGATGAAGAGCGAGCTGTGGGTAGCTTGGAGTCTCTGAGTACGGAGACCGTACATGAGGGAGGTACGCCGCTGATCAAAGAAAACCTCGTCTTTAGGTCGTTCCCCGGATAACCAACCGCTCATAGTTAGTCGGAAAAGTGGGCCTGGAGAATACCTTCTCTGTAGGTATGTTGTTGGCACGACCACTAAGAAGTTAGACGTTGTTGCTGCCCGTACTCTTCAGAGCTATCTTCACTGGCTTACATTTGTAGTAAAAAATTCTCTGACAGCACCAGGCCAGATTGCAGTACGGCCACATAACTCTGAAGTGTTGGAGCAGGTTGTGCTTTGGCTAGACACGTCTCCTGGTATTCCGCCGGAGATGTTATCAGTTAAAATAAATTTTTTTTGGTGGAACTCATCACTCCTGGAGGTTCAGGAAAATGGTAGACCTAGGTCACTTACTCATTAGAGAAGAGTGTTGTCGGTTACCGGGATACCCAGCTGCACGACTATATGACTCTGAAGATTGCAACGTTGCGTGCAACGGAAATAAAAATTTTTTTTTTTTTTTTTTTTAATAAAAATACTTTCAATGCTTTAACAAGTAATAAGAAAGGCCCCCAGCAATTTTTGGATCATAAAAATGTACCCTTCTCAAGATATAAGGGTTTAAAGATTAATTCGAAAGTATAGGCGTCAAAAATGCGCTTAGGTCTTTAAAACTATTAAAGTGAGATTCATATAGTGTATATAGATCAAAGTAAGTTTTTGTCTACGCAATAACTCATAAAAACCATATAAAAAGAGTTCCTCTTAATGATACCTTCACGATATAGCAATGACCCATATAACCCAATAACCCAACAAAGTTAAAATAAACTTTATACGCATGTACAAATGACTTAAAAAAAAAAAAAAAGATAATGTATATTTCACGTCCTCATAAACTTAATATATTGAATATTTCATTGTGAAAATATCCGTATTAGACCAAAATTTTTGAACATTCTGTTACCGTCTGGGGTATTATTTTAATAATTGTTATATATTAAAATAACCATTTTTCTTTAAATTCGATCGTTTTACATAAATTTGAATATTGAAATATCACGCGCAGCTTCGACTTCAAACTTTGCACTTAATAGTACCGTCTACTGCTCGCCAGGTGGCAACTACTGGTCTTTAGTGAACATCGCAAGTAAGAAGGCAACGTAAAGTATATAAGAAGGACTGCGTGACGACTATCGAGATCGCCTCAGATCATGCATATACGTGCAATGCATGAATCACTCACTTGGTATAATTAAAATATACGAAGCAGTGGTAGTAAAAAAGTACATATTCAATAAAAATCACTGTACACTAAACCACTCTATTACTTTCTTTAAACCTTACCATACGCCCCTCCTATCTCTCTCACACGCCTCATAAATATATACATGTATATATTGCCTTTGGTCCAAGACCCAGAAATCTCTCAATATCGGGACGATCTTCAAGGTGACATCGAAAACCCCTATTAGGTCGTAAAAGATTACGACTCTGACATTACCCTCCTTCAACGCTCTAAACTTCGACGAAGCCAGCGTACCCACTGCACCTACGACGTCAGGGCGATACCACCTTCATCGTTTGTCCACGAAGGGACGACTTAGCTCTCCCAAAGTGATAGCAGTTGCGTTTAACTACACCCCCCTTGTTCAAAGTCGCCCACCCCCAAAGGCCACTTTTAACAATTTGGCGCCCGACGTGGGGCCTCCTCTAAGGAATTCTCTGCTGCTGCAGGGAGGTATCTGCGAGCCTCAGAGTCAATCATTACCGCCGACTGACACACGCCTATCAGCAACCAACAACACTCCTTCTAGGTGGGGAGAAACACCTAGTGGCGCTTGACACACCTAACCTACAAACCCAGCATCAAGCACGGGGAGGATATGGACCTGAAGGACCAACCAACTTAGAAACCCGTGAGCACCAGTTACACAGCAGGTTCTTTCATCTTGCAACGAGCCTCCGTAGAATATGAGAAACGGGTATCAGCCTTTGTAATCGGTGGTAACATTGCCACTGAAGTCTCTCGGGCCCAACTTAGGTTGGAAGGCAACTTCTTTACTCAAGAAGCAGAGAGTCGACAGAGGGCATGGTCATCCTTTAAGAAATAGGCAGAGGCCATTATTCGCCCAGGTCAACGAACTCTTCGGACACTTCGGTCCACAAGCCGAACTGACTCAAAACTACACCACCTCTACCTAAGCTCGCCCGGATAGAGGTCGCCGTTTATGCTCGAACACCCGCTTCGACATCACGCCGATGCTTCTCTACGGGCCTCACGCTCCAACACCACCTTGAACGACGCACCACTTACGCACGTCCAAATAGAGGAAACTGATCGTCGTCCACGCTAGAATACCACTCTTCGACACACCGGCCTCAGTGCTTCGTATCACACCGAAGCTCCTCTACGAGTCTCTCGCTTCAACCGCACGTCAGACGTTCCACCATCCGAGCTCGCTCAGAGGAAACTGATCGTCGTCCACGCTCGAACACCACTCTTCGACACACCGGCATCAGTGCTTCGTATCACACCGAAGCTCCTCTTCTGGCCTCCTGCTCCAACTCCACCTCGGACGTTACACTACCTAAGCTTGCCCAGAGGAAACTGATCGCCGTTGATGCTCGAACACTAGCTTCAACACACCAACATCAATACTTTGCATCACACCGATGTTCCTCTACGAGTCTCTCGCTCCAACTGCACGTCGGATGCGACACCATCCATGCTCGCCTTAACGGAGGAGGCTGATCGCCATCCGCGCTCAACATCTGCTTCGACACAACAGCATCAGTACTTTACATTATGCCGATGCTCTTCTTCGGTACTCATGCTGGAACTTCATGTCAGACTACTCACCATCGTAGCTCATCCAAACAGAGGGGACTGATCGCTGTCTATGCTCGAACACCCGCTTCGACATACCGGCATCAGTGCTTCGCATCACGCCGAAGCTCCTCTTCGGGCCTTACGCTCTATCTCCACCTCGGACGACACACCACCTAGGTGTGCCCGAAACAGAGGAGACTGATCGACGTCCATCCTCGAACGGCTACTTCGACACACCGGCACCAGTACTTCGCATCACGCCGATGCTCCTCTTCGAGACTCACGTTTCAACTACACGCCAGACGTCATGTCACTTAAGCTTGCCCGCTCGGAGGAGACTGATCGTCTTCCGTGCTCGAACACCCGCTTCGACTCACCGGCATCAATGTCTCGCATCACCCCGATGCTCCTCTTCGGGATTCGCGCTTCCATTTTACGTTGGATTATAGTACAAAAAAAAAAAAAAAAAAAAAAAATTAGACTAGATTAGAAGATTAAGTCAGATCAGTCATCTGTATTAACCTCTTGATTTTTGTTTGTATGAAAGATTACTATTAGATAAACCCGTTTTATTTTCAAATAGATCTATAATTTTTTCCATTAACACAAAAAAAGGGGGCCAATAATGCGTAAAAGAGTGTATGTAAGCACATCCATGTCAGAAAAATAATTTTCACCGTTGCTGCATAAATTTGCGCTCCACTCACCTCTCCGAATTTTGAGCTACATTTTTCCCCTAATCAACAATGTGATAAACGTCCTTAGGTAAAAAATTGTGAAAAAAAACGCAATAAAAATTATTGCATTCGAACAGTCCAAACCTTTTTTTTCATTTTTTAAAATTTTGAAAAAATATGAAAAAATTGTTTAAACAATTATTTATTTATTTTTAAAGTAACAAATTAATGATAGGTAAACAAATCTTCATTATAATACGTCATGAAAGCCACTCTTCTAATATATACTAATTTCTAAATTTTCGGAACATGTACGTAAAAAATTAATTTTATTAAATAAATAAATTATTTATTTATTTAATATATAATCAAACCAAATGAATAGGGACACAGTAAATAAAAATGTATATTAAAAATAAGCAACCAACTGTACGACAAATAAAAGTAATCGAGTTTGTCACATCGTATTAGCTCATAGCAGAATGGGTAAGGGCCTTGACCAGTTTAGAGCAGGTCAGGGGTTCGATTTTTTTTTCGACTTAAACGAATTTTTCGACGTTTTTAAAGTATCAACAAAACATTCATAATAGAAACTGTTTTTTTCTTTATACATGGATTTTTTTTATGTTTTTGATAATTTCCGATTAATAAAGCATAAGCACAGTACGAAATTTTTCTAATGAAAATTTTTTTTTTGGATTATACACTTTTTTATTGACTTCTTGTTATTTTGAAAACTGCAAATAGGATTAAGTTCAAATGGACAAAGGGATCTTTTTATGAAAAAAATTCATGAAACGTAACTGAGAATCAAAATAATTTGAAACAGATAAAAGTTAAATATTCATATAGAATTTTAAAAGATGCGAAGCTAATATTTATTAGGAAATTTTGCACTACCCAGTAAATAATCACTGCTCGTCGTTGGCTGGCCGCACGGGTGCGATTTGCGAAGTCGGTTAAATCATTCTTTTTAATATACTATGGAAATAAAAAAGATTTTTACTCGTCTAAATTATTTTGCAGAATTATAAATTTTCGGTCAAGGAAATGGATAAATGTTCATCGAACACTAAAATACTATTTATTTGTACATAGTTGTTATAATAGTTGTTGTGTGCGTAATAATTCATTGTATTGTGGCATTTTTATATTTACGTGATGTTGAGTATAGAGTGTTTAAAATTCCGAAATATTTTAAGCTGTGCATCTTTTGAAATTCTTTATAAATATATCAGTTCTACCTGTTTTGAATTGTTTTTATTCTCAGTTACGTTTTATAAGTTTTTTTTTCTTAAAAAGATACCTGTTTCGTCCTTATTAGACTGTTTTCAGTACTAAAAAAAAAATCCTCACTTCAGACTATGATCAACAGATGGGAAATTCTGCAAAACGAAAAAAATCCTTGTCTCTCAAAGACTTTTTTTTCTACCTCTAAAAGTTTAATTTGGACTTTAAAAAAATCTTGAGCACTGCTGGTAAGCTGAAAAACAAAAATCGCATCCAGCAATGCCTGCATGGCTGATGTCTCTCCCCTTGCCTCTCTCCCCGCACCACTTCATATACTCTGGCTACCTGTACTGCATGTGGTAGAGCATGGAGGGGGTATGGCTTGACTTCGAAGCCATGCACAGCTCACAGTGACTGCGCCCTTTTTCTCACTTACTTTTACAGTAAATGCTAAAACTGCCTTTATTAATTTTTTTCACAAAATTTTGTGAGTATTAAAAGGTAAGTGGGAGACCTTATTGATAGGAAATTTTCTGCCCTACACGGATGTATTTTCATTTTTTTTCTATATTTGCTACTAATTACGAGATACTAGTGAAGTAAACTTTTATTTTTAACTTTAACATTGACCCACCGATTAAAAATTTTTTAAATTATTTTTCCCGTAATCAGTGTACTAATCCTCCACCAACATAACATTTTTAATGTTACCGTTTGGATACAGTATGACTTTGGATCTTTCAGATCCTATAAGCAATCTAAACGTGCAAATAATGCGCTGTTCATCTACGCACATGTACTTACCAATCTGAGAAGCCGACAGCCGTTTCCGCAGATCATGGTTACTATTGCCAGCAGCTAAGAGTGCTAAGCTTTGTTTTAATGGTGCACCATATGTGTATGTGTATATTCATGTGTGTGTGTGTGCATAAAACTTTATTTATTTTTTATTTTAGTGCTTTACGTTCGGCTCGCACTTTTCGGTCATTTTTGCGATATAACCCTTGTAATTAAAAATTTTGGAAGACAAAAATTGTTGGAACTTATAACTTCCATAAAAACAAAGTAATATTAATCAATTTCTATGCATTATCAGTGGCGTAGAGCCTGCGATAATAAATTTTCCCTAAATTTCCGCACTTTTCGGTCATTTTTGCGATATAATCCTCGTAATCAAAAATTCCGAAAGACGAAAATTGTTTGAACTTATAACTGTCATGAGTACAAAGTAACTTTAATCACTTTCTATGCCTTTTAGGTCATTTTTGCGATTTAATACTCGTAATTAATAATTCCGGAAGACAACAAGTGTTCAAACTTATTAGTCTCATTAGTACAAAGTAATTTTTATTAATTTTTATGAATTATCAGTGGCGTACAGCCTGTGACAATAAATTTTCCCTAAATTTCCACCCTTTTCGGTCATTTTTGCGATATAATAATCGTAATTAATGATTCCGGAAGACGAAAATTGTTAGAACTTATAACTCTCGTAAGTGCAAAGTAAAATTAATCAATTTCTATAAATTATTAGTGGCGTACAGTCAGTGATAATAAATTTTCCTTAAAGTTACGTATTTTTCGGTCATTTTTGCGATATAACAATTGTAATTAATGATTCCGGAAGACGAAAATTGTAGGAACATATTGATTTGTATGGAGCTTATTATTTTACTGTAAGTTCAAGCATTTTCTGTGGCGTGCAGCTTATGATATAAGATTCCTTCGAAATGTAGGTATTTTTCAGTATTTTTTTTAATGATAAACTCAATTAAAAAACAAGTTGTCGAACACGAAAAGTGCTTTTTGACGCCCATACACTCGAGTCAATCCCTAAACTTTTATATCTCAAGAAGGGTACGTTTTTATGATCTAAAAATTGCTGGGAGCCTTTCTTATTACTTGTTGAAGCATTTAAAGCAATTTATTAAAAAAAAAAATTTTCTTTCTTTTCGTTGCACGCAACGTTGCAAACTTCAGAGTCATACGACTATCATCGATCTACATTCTCGATGCAGCTTGATGAACTGCCGGTAAAAGAAGACAGAAATCACTGAGACTCTCTGGCCTACTATAACCACACTTATTTAATTCTGTTGCAGGTAGCTTCGATTTTCTGTCGACGCCACCTAGCGGATCCTACTGAACTAAAGTGAAAAGCTGGTGTATTTTTGCAAAACTTTGAGCATACTTATTGCTATTGTTATTTAACTTTTCAAGATAAAAACCATTCTAAAACTATCTAAGAAGTGTCAAGAATCGGTATGCAAAATTTCAGCAAAATCGGTTCAGTAGTTTTCGCGGTTAGCGATTACAACGGTTTTAGCGACTTTACTTTATATATCACTAGCAGCCCCCCGTCTCGGCTTCGCCCGAGACTTACTAAATAAAACACCGTAGTGTGTTGACATGTAATGTGAAACATTTTTAGTTAGAAAATTTTACACATATTCCCGATACATCTCAGAACAAAAATCTTCTTATTAAAAACATATTTTTTCGGAATCCATATAGTTTATTTGGTCAAATAATAAGGTGTAAAAATTCAAAAAAATAAATATGCTGAAAAGTACCGTGCGTTCTTTATGCCATAAAATAATCGATGGCTATAAGAAGTTGTTGATTTACAGTTTCTTCTGTGTAATTCACGAAAAGGGCTATTTTTTAAAGCTGTTAAGATTTTAAACCCCCAAAAAATTTATATTAAAAAGAAATTTTTTTTTCTCATATCTCACAATTTTATCACCAGAGCAACAAAGTCCTGGACCTTAAACCCAACATTTTTATTGCCACAAAAACAGAAATACATTTTCTACTTATTTACAAATCTGAAGTAGCATCTTTAAAGACTTCAGAGATTGCTGTGAGGATACAATGAAAAGCTGATCTCTCACGTAATGGACTCTTAAGTTGTCGATTTTTACGCTGCTGTTCCAATCTCGATAAATTTTCTGCGTCAGTTTCTTAACGCCTCAAATTGTATTCATTAGATAAATTTGAAGTTTTCTTTCCAATATACCCTTTTGCGACTATTGGCATGCTTACGACTTTTATGACCCCTAAAGGCTATTTTCAGTCAACTTTGTTAATTTTAATATATTTGTTGGCAAGGTAGTTCGACGTCCAATGGCCCTAAAAAAGACCCGTGAGCTTCTTAAGTTAACTATTTCTTGACTGCAGTTAACAGAAATTGTGACTGCCTGGATACCTCAGGGTGATCTTCTCTGGCTTACTTTTGAAGACCCAGACTGATTGGAAGAAAAATTACAAAGTCCGAAGCTTTGGGGCTAGTTGTAGTGCTCTTTCCCAACGTCTCCCAGTATAACGTCGAAGACGTTGGTGTCTAAAGCACCTTTTTTATTTGCAGATTCAGTTGTTTTGGTGATCTTAGATGGGGAGATTCGTTAGTGATACTTGTCCAGTGGAGGCTGTCCCGTTGGCTCAAGTTTTTTTTCCTTTATAGCTGTTATAGGTTTGCCCAGCGCAGACCTTGGAGAGGATAAGTGATTCCTGGTTGAATGCTTAGAGTCGAGAGGGTAGTATAGGGTCGTCGGTCACCGGGTTTTCCAGCCTTGCGAAGAACAACTCCGCAGATGACGTCTGCCAGTGAATAGCTGACTTGGTTTAATAGTGCCCGTCTTTAGTTAATATAGTCTTTTGGTGGACGAACCGCTTCCGGAAATGGTAATAAAAATGTATTTGTTGGCAAGGTAGTTTACACTTAGGTGGCCCCTAAAAAGAACCGATGAAATTGATGGTTAAGTAGGGAACGTAAATACTTATAATGGCCCTAAAAAGCGCCAGTGGTGAAACTTCCAGGCTATTCTATATTATTATTCCTGATGATGAAGAGCTGGCTACGGGTTGCTTGATTCTTACCCTGGGAGTCTCGATGTATGGAGACTGTGATGGAGGGAGGTACACCGCTGACCAAAGAATATCTCGTCTCGGGTCGTTCTCCGGATAACCAACTGCTCATCTTTAGACGGGAACATATGGGTAAGCGCGTTGGAGACGCGACGACCAAGAAGGTATAGCCGTTGTGGTTTTCCGTGCCCCTCAGAGCTGTTTTCCCTTGCTTACATTTGTAGCCACAAATTCTCTAACTATACCAGGTGGGATGGTGGGACTGCCACACAACTCTGAAGAATGGACACCTAGGTACCTTCCCCCTCAGACAAGAGTGTCGTCCATAACCGGGATACCCAGCTGCAGGACTATTACCAGCATTCTCCGTACAGCTTGTTGAGCTGCCGAAGCTCGACTATACAACTATTGATACGCTCCGGCCTATTATAACCACACTTATTTAATTATGTTGCAGGTAGCTTCGATTTTATGTCGACGCCACCTAGCGGATTTTACTGAACTAAAGTGAAAAGCTGGCGTATTTTTGGAAAACTTTGAGCTCATTTGTTGCTATTGTTATTAAATTTTTCAAGATAAAAACTATACTAAAACCATCTAGGAAGTATCATGAATCAGTGTGCAAAATATTTAGCAAAATCGGTTGAGTAGTTTTCGCGGTTAGCGATTGCAACGGTTCTAGCGACTTTGCTTTATATATTAGTAAGATTAGTATTAGTAAGGTGAAAAAATTAAAAGCACTGGATTTTGCCGTTTAAGGTGCTTGATTAATAATTGACCTTTAATTTATTAAGGGTGAGAAGACTTAAGCGTACTGGGTCATTTTTTTATAAGCAATTATTTATTAACACCATGATTAACTAAAACTAGAAATACTTGGGCGTACCGGATTATATAACCGAAGTTTGCAACGTTAAATATAATTATTTTGTTAAAGGAATTTTATCATTAATAAGCATTTTAAATTATGTGAGATGAAAAGACTAGAGGGCACTGGATTATTCCGTTACAGGTGATTGTTTAATTAACGCTTTTATTTATCAAAAACGAAAGGCTCGAGTGCGAGTTTTTTTTTGGAGGCGTTTGTTTGATAATTATTATCATTAGTTACTGTGAGTGGGTAAAAAAAATTAAAATTTTTCATTTAAACGCTGAACAGTTATTTTAACTTTCAAATTTCTCATGCTCTCTTACGGTGTGGTGGCGCTCTACTAAAACTATATGTAAAAATTTACCAACGATTTCTTTTAATGTATAACAGAAAGAGTTTAACATTGTCTTTAAGTAAGGAACAGTTTAGCCATAGTCTTCTTTATGAATATCAACAACAAAAAAAGACAAAAGATGCCTTTGAATCATTAAATAAAATTTTTAGTGATGATTTTATAACATATCCAACTGTCACTAGATGGTACAAGCGGTTTAAAAGTGGTGGTTTGAGTTTATGTGACCATGAACGAGAAGGTATTAAGTCCAGAAAAGTATTTAGGTAATGATTTGCAAGCTTTGCTTAATAAGAATACATTTCGGACTCAACAAGGATTGGCAGAAGTGCTTGGAGTTGATAAAGCAATAATTGCCAGACACTTAAAACTGATGAGAAAAATGGCAAAGGCAGAAAAATGGGTTTTACACCAGATAAAGGAAAAAGAAACAAAATTGAACGAATCGATACTTGCTATTTTCTTCTTCTTAATCATCATGAGAAGTCGTTTTAGTGGAAAATTATAACAAAAGATGAAGATTGGATTTATTTCGCTAACCCCAAGCAGAAAAAATCATGTATTAATCTCGGACAACTCTCTACGTCAATTCCAAAACGCAAAATTTCTACAGATAATGAAATGTAACAATGCTTGGCCACCAAAAAATTGGCCCCAAAGCCTGGCCACAATCACACTTAAACGATTCGCACGAATTTCTGTGGTTGTAAAAAATATTTTCATCTATATTCACACTAAGGGATTGTATACACTTCATGGTTTAAAGTTATTTCGATGATACTTCAATCCAAAAATTAAAAAAAAAGTGTTTCTAGAAAGAGACATTGATCGGCTGGCTAGGCTTTAGGACATTTGCCACCGTGACCTCACTTTAGGTACATATTACTTAATAATTGGCCAAGATTAATTGCGTACAATTTATACGACTGGCCAGTTATTGCGACATTAAGTTTCGGCCACAGAGACGCGTTTTTTCTACAGTAGTCAAGAATTGGGACATTTAATTAAGTCAAATAATAAATAAAAACTTTTGTCCTGTGTTGGCAAAAAAATTATTTCTTCTGGATACAGCTTGGAATGTCATAACTATCAATTAACACCCATTAAGACGAAATTTTACGTTTCTTTTTTATATTCATGGAGTACTTTAGAAATTGACCTAATAAAATGACAGAGCATTGATACCTTTACCTAAATGCTTCGAGTTTGGTGGGATTTAAAGGGAATTTTGTATTGTGAGCTGCTACAACTTAAGTAAACCGTTATAGTAGGACATAATTGTCTACAACTAAACTAGTGAGTACTGGCGAGTTAACATAAATACATTTTCCGTAATTAAAAGAGAGCGGACATTTTTAAGCTAGGCTAGTACAGCAGATTCTACCGCGGTGCCTTGTACATAACGTTTTTTTTTATTCTCTTTGCCTCAGATGGATTTAGCTAAAATGTGTCCGTGTCCGATCAAGGTCCATAAGTATTTTTTCTTTGGCGGACGTGTAGTTTAGCCCAACCTTTGAGAAGTTGGCTTCATGACATGCTTATTACGACAGTGCTACCAACTTTGAATTACGGAAATTATGGCTGAAAAAGTGGCGGATTTTGTTAATTTTATTTTATGAAATGTTTAAAAATCAATATTATTTTTAAGAACTTTTTTTTTGTTAGTTCCCCAGATACGTGGTTGTTTACTCTACTGCTGGTACTTGGTAGAATTTGGTTTCTTTTTACAGTGCCAGTAAGCGAGCGAAGCTCTAGGGAGGCCATTAGTGATTATGTCAATAGTCTCGTTTTTAAAATTTATTCTAAATATATCCACAGGATTCGGTAATTCTTTACTACTTTCCGCTCTTGAGTAACTTACACTTTTGAATTTAGTGCTTTACATTGTGATCGTAGCACTGACTTTGTTGAAGCTAAACTTCTCAAAGGGTGGGCTAAACTACACTTTTACCACTTTCTGAGCCACTTTTCACCCGAAGAGGCTTTGAAGCGAAAAAATTTCAAATTGATATTATGCTGCAAAAATGCCTTGGAGTAGATATTTATCATCTCTGATCGTTTCTTCTAAGTTGTTTACTCTAAACAGTCGATTAATGGCCGTTACAGTAACATTTCTAAGTGTAACGAAACACCACAGCATTTTGATACAAAAGCTGTTGTGAGTTTAGTGTTAAAATTAAGTTTAGTAAAGCAGGTGATACAAAATTTCCATACATTAGATACTTAGATGCAGCTCAAAGTAACAACTAAAATAAGGATTAGTCATGAAACAATAGATTAAGAACGCGATTTCTGAGAATATGGCAAAGCATTTCGGAATTCTTAAGCGCCCTAGACGACACTGTACAAATTGTTTTATTGTAATTAAGTAACATTTATAATAGTAAAGTTGTCTGTACTTGGCAAGATATAAAATTAGAAATTTCAATAAAAATTAGCTTATGAATGTAATATTCATCGACTTACCTCCCAACACAAAACATGCTACACAGCATATAAACCCACTCAAAAAGCTGTTGAATGGGAATGTACCTACTAAGCTGCAGTAAATAAATTGGTAAACTGCTGTGATTACAACATATATAAGATATGAGTCAAGAAATTTCAGTTTTTTTGGAGTCGACTTAATGTATTCTTGCCACAATCTGCCAAGAACTTGGATAAAACTCATGATTTACAAACTTTTTTGAGATTTGGAAAATTTGATGACGATAGGAAAATTTGATGACGATAACTACATTGAGCGAACGTCTAACTTGATTGGTATTCGTTATTCGTGCAACGGCCACGTCTCGCTTTTGATAAGGGTGCTGTCACAGGGAGAAAACAAAATATGCAACGCACCACAGACATCAGACATATAGACTACTCTTGCAATGTAAGGCACTGAAGCAGCGATGGCAATGCACTCTGCAAAGGTGTAATGCACCTACACCTTAATGGGGAGGTGTACTGGCATGGGAGAGTTCACTCTTCATTCTAGGTGTACATGCTTAAAATATATACTGAGTTGCCAACGTAAATGTGTATATAGTCTGTCTTTTGCACTGCTACTAGCATTTGTGTAAACAATAAACCGTTTCATGTTATAATTAATTTATATGAAATCAGTAATTGCAACAATTCATTGTTCGACTCAAGGAATCTCAGTATTTCATATTATCTGTTTTTTTTGTGTGTTGGTCATTGATATCTGCCAAAATTATCTCACAGAAAACAAATTGTTGTTTACACTTTCATGCATAAACTTTTAAAAATCTGGTAAATAAATAAAAACAGGTATCAGTGGGGATGAAATGGTGCAGTTTTGTTTTATATTCACCTGATGAACCTACAAACTTAGATATTACTGTTATAAAATCTGATATTTGACAATTTCTGGGTTAGGTAATATAGTGCTTGTTTTTAACAGTGATGCAAAAATTTGATGCGATACTCACTGAAAAATGTAACAAATTTTTTTATATGTGGTCATACTTAAAAATTACACAGTGTAATGAAATTATCGTACTGTTTCAGAGCATACATTTTTTCAAATTATTACGTGTTTCGACAAACAAGGATTGATTGGTCTGGATTTTCAAAACTACGCAATGATGAAACACAAAAAATTGAAGCTGCTATTTGTAATAATTGCAAAAAAGTTTTCCAAACAATAAGTGAACATCGATTCCAGGATCACAGGTATTTATTTTATATTACTATGTAATGCACTATGACTTTTCAATTGCAAACACTTCTCAAGCAAACATTCTTACGCCCGACCAGTAGGAAGCCTTATCATTACATACAATGTTATATCGCGTATTTTTTAGGAACAACTGTAGCAGGGGCAGAATGAAGAATGATTTAGATCCAAATGATCTCAACTGTTCTATGGATGTAGACCAGGTAATGCCTTTTTTAATAAAAATTTTATCTCAAGACAAACAACAATTGTTGTTATACTTGTTACATAACTTAAATTTTCTTTTCGTACTCTTTTATTTCCCAATAAGACTTCTACGCTTGTTCAATACTTGCTATTGCAGAAATAGACAGTTAACAATAAAAAAAAGCGCTTATTGAAACACCTGTTTTTAAATTTAATTTTTAATGCAGCAGTACAAGATGAGATTTTGACATACAGGTACACAGTGATAATATATATGTATGTATAAATATACCTCCTTACACGTGTATGTGTCTGTATACAGCTTAAAAAGTACTAAATACTAAAGAAAAGCATTATTTATTAATAAAATCGAATCCTCTATAATATCGACAAAATCACTGATACTTTCCTGAATGTATAGATCACTCCTTAGGACATATAGAATTCAGTTTATTGTAGAATTGTACTCATTAAAAATCATCTACGTTTCAATCTACAAACCCTACTTTACTTTACGGACTGTCTGGAGATAAAATAAGTTTCCTACCTCATTGATGGAGCCGACTTGAATTTGTTAATAATATTATTTAATCATAACCAGCCTCTTTATCGAGAAAAAAAGTAGACGAACATTTTCCACAGAATTATTTAAGCCCTGTTGTAAAAAACCATATAGTTTCAGCATATGGTGAAACCATGTGGTGAAACCATGTGGCGAAACCATGTGGTTTTTAAAAATAATCATTTAATAAATGAATTGCTGTGTGTGCCTTGAATATGCCGACGCTTCCAATGAAGGCTAGCACAACTCAGGCTTTTACGAAAACTAGCACTACTCAAGGCATTTGACAAAGACTAAAGTAAAACCCCGCTGAAAATGTCCTCGAGGATTTCCACGAGGAAAAAAAGTCCCCGAGGATTTTTTTCTATAGAATTTTTTTCGCTGAATACGACGTCCAGGAGGTGCGCTTCAGGAAGTTCAGCTTTCTCAAGCTCCCAGCGGTCGTGCACGATGTCTAGGTGGAATGAGTAGCAGAATACGACGTCCAGGAGGTGCGTTCCAGGAACTTAGGGTTTTTTTAGCTTTTAGAGGTTAAAAGTGATGTCCAGGTGTATATGCATGACGAAGATGGTGTCCAGGTGTCACGCTCCTGTGTCTTATGGTTTTGTTAGCTTTTAGAGGTTAAAAGTGATGTCCAGGTGTGTGTGCATGACAAAGATGGTGTCCAGGTGTCGCACTCCAGGAACTTAGGGTTTTTTCAAATTTTAGAGGTTAAAAGTGATGTCCAGGTGTCACGCTCTAGTAACATTGGTATTTTTAGCTCTTAGAGGTTCAAAGTAAAGTCCAGGTGTGTATGGACGACAAAGATGGTTGAATTGACAACTTAGGGTTGAATTGTGCAAAAAACTTAAGTTCCTGGAGCATAATACCTGGACATCTTCGTCGTGCACACACACCTGGACATCACTTTTAACCTCTAAAAGCTAAAAAACAAAAGTTCCTGGAGCGCAACACCTGGACACCATCTTTGTCGGGCCCACAAATCTGGGCATCACTTTTAACCCCTAAAAGCTGAAAAAACCCTAAGTTTCTAGAGCGCACCTCCTGGACGTCGTATTCTGCTACTCATTCCAACTAGACATTGTGCACGACCGCTGGGAGCTTGAGAAAGCTCAAGTTCCTGGAGCACACCTCCTGGACGTCGTATTTGGAGAAAAAAATTACAGAGGAAAAAATTCTCGAGAATTTTTTTTTGCTCGCGGAAATCCTCGAAGAAATCCACGCCGATATCAAGGCGGTTTTCCTGGATAAAATTTTCAGCGGGGAAGCTTACATTCAACTATATCCAATCATATTGAAATTTTGCATGCACCTTAAGTTTTAAAGATAGTACAATAAATTATATTCAATTATAGAGTAAATTTAATATGACAGCTATCACAAAATGGCAGATTACATATTTTTTTATAACCCCCCCGCCCCCCGACATGGGTTGGTATGGTGAGTAGAGTACAGCAGGTTGTATGACATTGTTGTTGTTGTCATTTTAAATGATGCAAAACGGAGGATTATCGTCTTCTTTGAAACCCCCTCGATGTGGGTATCGAATGAAAGAAAATGACATGTCAAACACAACTAGCTGTGTGACGTCATTTCAAATTTGAAAACTTTCGTTTGTCAAACATTTTTTAACATCACTAATGTTGTGGAAGGATAAGTAATCTACCAGTTTTTGGCAGCCACTTTATTGGATTAAAAATAACAAAATTTACTTAATTGCATTCTAAACGTGAAACGCCCTAACTTACTATACCTATGCTAAGGAGGTTTTGGAAAAATAGTTTATACGCCATCTCAAGGCAGTCACCATATTAGATTTTGTATGGCGTCACTAAGTATATCGTAGAATACTCGCTAAATCCTTATATTCAATACCCATATCAAGGGAATTATAAATAAATAAATAGGTAACCCACCATTTTGTGTCGGCCACCATTTTAAATTTAAAATGACGTGACACAGCTAGTTGTGTTTGACATGTCATATCCTTCCATTTGATACCCACATCGAGGGGGTTTCAAAAAAGACGGTAATCCTCCATTTTGCATCAGCCGCCATTTCTTGTATTTACAATAATGTCACAATTCCCGTCGTATATGTACTACTTGTCATGTTCTTTTATTTGATACCCATGTTGGATGGATTGGGAAGAAAATGGTTATCCGCCATTTTGTAGTAGCCGCCATGTTGGATTTGAAATGACGTCATACAACTTGCTGTACTCTACTCGCCATTCCAAGGGGGTTATGAAAAATTATGTAACCTGCCATTTTCTGATAGCTGCCATATTCCCTTTACTATATAATTAAATATAATTTATTGTACAATCTCCAAAACAGAAGGTGCACGCAAACTTTCAATATGATTACATATAGTTGAATGTAAGCTTTTCCTATAATCTTTGTTAAATGCCTTGAGTAGTGCTAGTTTTCGTAAAAGCCTGAGTTGTGCTACTCTTCATCGGAAGCGTCGACGTATTCGAGGCACACACAGTAATTCATGTATTAAATATAGAGCGCTCCAGTGGCACAGTAGTAGAGCGTTTGCCTTCCGTCCGGAGGGCTCGGGTTCGATTCCCCGCTCCATCCACTCGCGGAACCTCTGTGGAGTTTTTTCTCTACATGTTCGATCATCACTGTGATAGCTCCTGACTCTTCAGTGAAAATCCGTGCCGTCGCAGTCAGTAATTGAAAAATAACGGTGCAAAAGCTATAAAAAAAGTCCCACGTGGCACAAACTGGAAATGTGGCGTATCGGAGTGTCATTTGTGCACCCACTGCCATTAAAATAACAATAACAACAACAACATGTATTAAATGATTATTTTTAAAAACCATATGGTTTTTTACAATAGGGATCCTTGACGATTCAACGAGATTGATTGAGAAATGAAGGGGAAAAATAGAATCAGACGTCAAAGTAATAACGTTGTATTTGATTTTTCGTCTTTCTTTATCAAATTAAAATCAGTCTGTCTTTAATGTAGCTCTATTCGTTCTTTGCAAAAACAAGAATATGCGACAGCTATTTTTCTGTAATAAGTTTAATTAAGAGGGTTATAGCGATATTCGACTTGTCGACAGATTTCGATAAAAAAAATTCTACAAGTCCATTATCATGTTTTCTATAACACATTAAAATTACAGTTAGCCTGCCCACGTGGTTTTCAAGAAATAAAATCATGAAGTTGGACTCTCTTACACAGGCTCTTATGGAGACGTCTTCACAACGCTTTTGCGACGTGTCCGTTTTCAACCATAACTCTAAAACCAGTCGAGAGAATTTTGTAAAAAAGTAATATGTTAGTGTATAATATGTGTTGAACAATATACTAAAATTTGAGGAAGCCCATCGTCATAGTTTGAGAGATGTTTCAATTCAAAGTTCAAATGTAATACTATTAGTATATCTATATAGTGCGGACTAAAAAAAGACTACATGTAGGAATTTGGTTTTAAAGCAGTCCTTTATTATTTTTTCACTACTTTTTAATCTCTTACTGTACAATACAAAATAGTTTGCATCATTCATCAAGGATAATCATGTGATGAACAAATAATTAAGTAAAACTAACTTTTGAGGTTGAATATACTGCAATAACCCCCTTAAAAATTAATTTTCCTACTTTGGGCGTTTTTGAAAGGCTGGTGTGGAAAAATAGCGTTCGCCACTTATGTGCATCCGACCAGGGCAGTCCCAACGGTCCCTCGGGCGTTGCTTCGCAACCGCCTTCGGGCCCAGGGACCACCCTGGAGAGATGCACATTTGTGATGAAATCTACTATTTCCGCCCTCGGGTGGTTTTGGGAGGCTAGTACTTCCTCGGGCGAAAAAGCAGTTTTCCGGAACTCGTTCGAAAAGTCTCCTTTACGAACCTCGTTACGTCCCTCGCCTTCGGCTTGGGCCGCAAACCTCTCGGTTCGCAAACAGAGACTTTTCAAACTCGTAGAAAAACTACCATTTCTCCCTTACGAGCGCAAAGTGAGGGCCCAAAGTTCTTTCGGTACCTGTGTCATGGTGCAAAATTGAACTTTCCCGCCCTAGGGCGCAAAGTACTTTCCCGCCCTAGGGCCGAAAGTACTTTCCCGCCCTAGGTCAGGAAAGTTCCCTCAGTAAGATCTTGGTGCATGAAGTTAAATATTGCACTCTAAATGCACGATATTTTACAAATTTGAGAAATATATACATTTTGTTAATGTATTTACGTCTATGTACATGTAGTTACGTATATATAATAAATACCTCATAAAAAACATAATATGAATAGTACATTACACACCTACAGAGTTAATATAAAGAAGGTCTCAGATCTTACGTGTGTTGTCGTCCGAAGCGAAGCCAAGGGTTATAAACGTGAGATCTAATTCCTTATTACTTCCCGTGGTGGGTATACGATTTTCTTCCCGCACGCACGAAATAAAAAAAACTACTTTTCCTACTTCGGGCGTTTTTGAGAGGTTGCTGCGCCCTCAGTAGGAAAAATAGGGTTCGTCCCACATGTGCATCCGACCAAGGCGGTCCCAACAGTCCCTCGGGCGTTGCTTCGCAAGCGCCCTCGGGCCCAGGGACCGCCCTGGAGAGATGCACATTTGGGACGAAATCTACTATATCTTAATGAACTTTCAAATCTTATTGGACAGTCGGGGGGGGGGAGCCTGATTTATTAATCGAGTCCGTTCTATGTTCATAGTTTGTTTTTTTTTCCTCGGAATAGTAGTTAGTCCCTAATTTTAGAAGTTGGATCTCAATTTTATATTGATCGAGTCCGTTTGATGTTTTTCAGCGGGGGCTTCGCCCCCGTACCCCCACCGGGGCTGCCGGCCCTGGACCCCGCACTACCTTTATTACAAACCTCAGTTCAAATCTTCTTCCAATAGAGATGCAAACTTCTGACAAAATATACTATTTTGATAATTTTTTATTTTATCTCTTATATATCGGCATTTTGATATTTTTTTAATCGTTTGTCCTAACTTTGCTCCCTTGAGGAGAGTAGTAGATTTCGTCACGAATGTGCGTTAGATGCGCATCAGTGGCGAAATCTATTATTCTCCTCAAGGGAGCAAAGTTAGGACAAACGATTAAAAAAATATCAAAATGCCGATGTGTAAGATAAAATGAAAAATTATCAAAATAGTATATTTCGTCAGGAGTTCGCATCTCAATTGCGAATTCTATTTTTCCTACCGAAGGTACACCAGCCTCTCAACAATGCCCGAGGTAGGAAAAGTAACCAATTATACTTCTTACATACCTATTTCTAATCAAATGAATCCTCAATTATATATAAATTGTATCCTCACTTTTCACCCTTAAAGAGAAAAATAGGATACGCAACTCGGGCGCAAGCCTTCGCGCCCTTGTGCGCACTTTGCACCCTTCGAACACTTTGGGCCCTCGGACGGAAAAGTACTTTCCCGCTCGGGCCCAAAGTGTTTGGCGGGCGCAAAGTGCGCCCGTGGGCGCGAAGTGGGACTTTGCGCCCTAGTGGCGTAATATCGACGCCTCCGACGAAGAACCGTACAGGACGTCAACTTACAATGCTAAAGTAAATGGTAACGTACCGTCCTGTACGGTTCTTCGCCGGAAGCGTCGATATACTATTTTTTGAAAATAATTGCACTCACAGTAAATAATTTGTTCTGCGAATTTGTCGTAGAAATAATGGCTGATACACATACTTCTCGCATCCGAAAATAATTGAAAATTTATTTCAGTATAATCTATTGTAGTTTAAGGAAGGCGAAAATTCGGATCATCCGTCGTTTGTTTGATGCCTGACTTTTTGTCTGTCTCCTTCATTTCTTCTATCTCAGTAAATGAGAGCTTAATTTATTCTGTATAATGTTGAGGATCTGTCAACTCTTCTTTTCTCGATAAAGTTGCCAGTTGTTTATAAATAACATGAAACTATACAAGCATGTCGATTTCATCGATAAGATAGGAAACTTAAACTCACATCTTCGGACTGCTCTCAATTTCTATTTTTCAACAAATGCTTTTTTTACACTCATTAAGATATTTAAAATCTTTAAAAACACCTTCAATCACTTTTTTTAACTATGTAAATGCTAGTGTTCATTATTACTTGCTTTTAAAAGTATAAGTTTTTTATTAATTGCAAATATCGAGATTGTTATTAAAAAAATTTTTTTTTCAGGATAATTGTAATCCAGATCTAGATATTGACAATCTTCAAAAATTTTTGCACATTCTTCTCGTCAAGTTTTTCGTCACCGCAAACATACCCTTCAAGCAAGTTGAAAACAAATATTTTTTAGATTTTATTGAAGCCCTTATAAAGTGCCCATTTAATTACAAGCCTCCATGCAGGACATCTTTAAGCACGACCGTGTTGGCACAGTTGCACCAAGAATTACAGAAAAAAAAATATATTCTGCTGAACGAAACAGATAGCGTGATGCTCATTGATGGGTGGAAAAATAAAACCACAAATCAGAAGTTGTTAGTTTTCTCTCTTCGTAATGTCAATACGTTTCAGACATTTTTTAAATATTGTAATTTCACTCAAGAAAAAGAAGATGGAGAAAATCTTGCCAAGTTTATCAGTGAAGCCATTATCGAAGCTAAAGAGAAGTACCAAACAAACGTCTACGCAGTAGTTACGGATAACGACTCCAAAGTTGTTCGAGGTGTTAGATTAGCCAAAACAACTGACAATAGACCTTTAATTCAGTCAACCTGTTCAAGTCACAGCGGAAACTTATTGATAAAATCTTTTGTTGATGATGATCTGGTAAAAATGATAAGAGAAATTATAAATACTTTTAAAGTTAATTGTGCAATGGAATCATTATTACTAAGCAGAGGTGGCACTAAATTAAGAAGTTTAGCGGACACACGATTTTGCTTTCTGCGAGATACTTGCTTCAGTATAGTAAAAAATATTGATATTTTAATAGGTACTTGTGAGAGCCATGAACCTGATGTTCCTCCAAGCGTTAAGCATTACTTAAAAGATGCAACCTTTCGAAAAATGTTGACTGATATAGTTAATACTTTGGATCCAATATGCCGTCTTATAAATACATGCCAAAGCCCTGATTGTAACGTTGCAGACGCAGCAGAGGCCTGGCTTTCTCTACGCATGCCAACGGATGAATATGATGAAATAATATCCAGTAGAAAAGATAAATGTATATGGCCAGTTGTTTACGCTGCGAATTTGCTGCATAATAAATACAGAGGTAAGCTTCTCAACGAAGCACAGAAAATGGTAGCCAAAGAATTTTTAGACGAAAACATGAATGCACAAGTAAAAAAAGAGTATAAAACTTTTCAAGAAACTCAAAGTAACCATCAATTTTATGATGAAAACTGTGACGATGTAATTTCTTATTGGAAATTAATTGGTTGGACGCTTCCATTGCTATCGAAGTTTGTTGTTAAGTTAATGGTATTGCAAGCATCAACAGCACTTCTAGAGTCAGTGTTCTCAAACTGGACCTATCTACACAATTCCTGGCGAAACCGACTGGGAGAACATAAATCAGCTTGCCTAGTCGATATTTATTACACTTTGACTCGTAAGCCGAATATTTGATAATGTACTACGACACTCAGTGTTGGGTATTGGTTTTGTTTTATTTTAAAAAAAGCACCGTGCACGGAGAGAAAAATCATGAGGTTATCGCATGAGAGCAACGATGCGAAAAACCCACTTGTCGTGAGATGAGCTTTTACTACAGTGGCTATAGGATAAGCGCAGGTAGCGATGCGAATATAGCATCGCGAGAGCCTATGCATTAAACGTATCGTGAGACATCAGTTAAGCGCTGGACTTACATGTGTGTAGTACGTTTAATGCACAGGCACTTGCGATGCTACATTCGCTGCCTGCGCTTATCCCATGGCCACTGTAGTTCAAGCTCATGTCACGACACGTGGGTTTTTCGGATCGTTGCTCTCATGCGGTAACCTCATGATTTTTTTCTCCGTGTGCCTACGAGATACCAGGTAAAGTAATGAATTTGTTTTTTTTTAATAAAACTAATAGACTGTCGAATGTAGGAAAACTGTAGGAAAAATGTAAAAAAAATTCTCCAGGCTAACAAATTTATCGTAGTTCAGAAAAAAAGTAACCTACATAATAACTAACGAAACCAGTGTGAAATTTGCATTCTGCATTTGTGACTTAACATAATTTATTTGTAAGTTTAATAGTGTAAATGATGAAATGCAACGTCTCGACAATTTAATTTTCAGACATAACCTCAAAACAACCAATTATTAACATTCAGTTTTCATTATGTAGCCTCCACTTATGTTCTTTTTATACTTGTAGGTTATTTTACATTAAGAAGATTGTAATAACTCAATTATTACTATACGTTAAATTATATCACAAGTAAATATAGAAAAGAGTTAACATTTACACATAACCTTAAAATGCTAGTTTCATAACCTTTAACTAAGTTTTGGAAATTCTTTTGCTTAGTTTTCGTAACGTTGCAAAAAAATATTTGAAACTTTATTAACATTAGTATAGTACTACTGCATATAGGTATATCTTACAGTTGCAACATAACTTCGAAATACCGCATTAATAACCTTCAAGTGTTTTTTCTAAATCTTCTTGCTTATTTAACATACATAAAATTTTACAACATTGTTAAATACTTTATAAACATCAGCTTAGTACTTGTGCATGCAGAAAAGTCCAATAGTTGTAACATAACCTGCAAGTAATCAATTTTTAACTTTAAATCATACGTCTTTTCCCATTATTTTTGCTTATTTTACGTAAAAGAAACTAAAAATTAATTTTTTATGAATATAATGACGTACTAGTGCATAAAGAACAGCACTGCATTTAAAACCTAACCCTCATGAACCACATTTGTAACCTTTAAAAATTTTTTTTTTCTGTGATTCATTGCTTATTTAAAAGATATAATATTGTAAAAAACTATAACATACTTTATGAACTTCGGTAAAGTAGAAAAGCATACAATTAAGTATTACAGTTGTAACAAAACCTCGAAAAAGTTTGTTAACAATTAAGTTTTTTTCTCCTTCCTTCGACTTATTTTGCAGCAACAAAAGTGTAAAAAATTTTCTCACTCAATACTTTTAATTGAGGTATGCGTAAGTATATGTTAATCATGTAAATAAAACTTAACCTCCAAATACTTTATCATATGCTGCAACTATGGTTTTTCTCATACTTTTCGCTTATTTTCCATGAATCAAATTTTCAACAACTTTTTATTACATTATGAACATTGTTTGAAGACCACGTAAATACAGTAAAATATTGCATTTTTTACTTACTCTCTTAATACTGTATCAACAACCAGTAAGTAACTTAAAAAGTATTTCATAATTTTTTATATCTTCATATATTCTTTGTCTTAAAATAAGCAAAAATAATAAGGTGAAACTTACTAAAGGTTATGAATGTGGTATTCACAGGTTGTGTTTTAACTGTTTTATTTTTCTTTGTGCAGTTGTAATAAACTCATGTTACTTGTGACTGTAAGGTAAGATAAATGTATTAAGGTTATATCGGCAATTTTCTATGCTATTAAGGTTCTATGTTACCATTAACACTGTATCAAGGTGACAAAATTGAATTACTTAACATAATACATGAAGAATGCTCATATCACTCACTGATTTTATTAGTTTTCTTATGTAGTTTCATTTATTTTTCAAATGTCCATGAATTTATTATCCCAGAAATTTATTTTGTAATTTTACTTTGCAGTTTCTCTATATTGTACAACCTACTAGCTTCCGTTCAAAGAAAATGTATTATTACTCCTGCTTTCGTATAGGCGCAATGTTTTTTTGAACGTAAAAGAGACCAATATCCTTACTTTGCGTTATTATAAGACACTAGGAAGCAGCGCCCTTTTTGCGTTACGCAAGCCGCCCCCCCCTGCAGTCTAACATATTCATTTGTACAAGTTAAAAAGTAGTATTACTGTAATCTTAGCATAACGTGGGAAACAATTGTTTTTATTTTCTTTTAAAAATAACTATCTTATTTATACGCTGTATAATTCCAGAACTAAAATAACTGCCAACGCAAAATGGTAAATTAGCATGTTCTTCACGATTCTTTTGATATGGGTGTAAAATTTTTCTCTTATCTTGTAATTCTCATGAATATTATTTAATTTCCAACTATTTTTTCTCCAGTCACGTGTCTTTACGTAGGAGATGCGAATGTACGTCTGAAGTGAATGTAAGCAAAAAAAATCGTTTAATAATTGTTTGATTGTTAATTTTGTGGCTACATACACAATTTTAACAAATTAAATGATAATAAGTGTAGTCATTATAATCAAAGTAATTTTTCGTAGCCCATAGACTGATGTAAAATTAGAATACTGGATATTATGTGATTTACTGCCGTAAGTATAAGGTTGGGTTGTTATATTTGTTTCAATAAGATGTATTTCCTGTATAAGATTAATTTTTTACCAAATATTCATTCATTAAAAAATAAACTTTTGAAATATTCAAATGATACATAGACTTAACACTATTAAATGAACACAATCATTCATCCTAATACATCTCACTCAAGGACCCATAGAAAATGAGGAAGGGTATCCAACATCAAGAGCTTTTAGTACACTAAAAGGAGGAGTATTCACTATACCGACTTTATCACTGATATGAACTTTAATTACTAATCGACGAAACAGCTGTTGCAAGGTTACATAACGAGAAGACTTGCAACGTAGGTACTTTGCAAAAATTCATAACAATCAGTTGTTAATTGAAGAAACAAGCCACAACTCGCGAGCATATCAGAATTTGGAAATATTCTTTTTAATGTCTTATGGTGTTTTTTTTTTTAACAAAAAATTGTTTGACTTGGTAATGGGATATGACAGTTTCTTTTCAATTCACAATAGATTACCATAAATTTATGAATCATTGATTCTTAGATGAACAACTATGCGGTTCTTTTAATTTTTTTTCTTACATAACTTGTATTCTAATAAATATAACTCTAGACTGTGATTAACTTTAAGGACGTTCGGTAGTGTTAGCGGGGGGAAACATTTGCGCGGTGAGGGGAAACCAGCGATGAATGAAGATTTGGCAACGTCGTACGGGTCTTAAATGTGTGAGTGTTCATGTACACGCATCAGGTGTCTCTGCACACTCTACACTGTCTGCTCGTCTGCTGCGTGCTGCGTCGGTTACGTTTTGTTTTGGGATTTGTAGACACTTTACCTCTTTTTAGAAAACATTTTCCGAATAGGAAAAATCATAAGCTTTCAGATCTTGGAAAAGACTTATTGACATTGTCTGTTGAAAACGCTCATAATGCAATAGTTGATATTGATTTATTAGAAAAATTAACCGCTACATATCTTTCATGGGATGATATTTCAACGAACGTGTTTTCCGTAAAAGATGTTCTTGCGAAAATTCAAAGAATTTCTGATGAAAAAATGTATTCGCCAACTTTTTCCCCCATGTCGTCTATCATTCCCAAAACAGTGATTAAAAATCTTAGTCAAAATAAAGTAGATTTTAATATTATTGTTGATAAATTTATGGAAGGTAATGATGGCTTAAGATCGTTTCTAATAAATGGGCAAAGCCCTTTAATCAAAAGAGCTACCAGTGTAAATAAAATACTTGAATTTTTAAATGACTTGACAAGTCTCATACAGCATGGGATGTCAGATAAGTAGGATGATTTCTAAGATGAGTGATTCAAACTATGAGCATGTGATTTTGTAATGTGCAAAAAAATTGTATCTTAAGAAGAAATAATAAATTTGAAATTAAAAAAAAAAAATAAATAGCGTGTTATTAACATTTATTGTTTTTTATGGGAAGGGTAGGGCGTTCTGTACATACACTCACGCACACACGTAAGCTTGTATTTTATGCGTGAATGCATAAATATCTACAATAATATTGAGATATTTACTGATCAACATCCTGGAACATTTTGAATTTCCCGCCACTTGCGACGTTGCCGTTGCGTTTCGGTCGAGCTTTTATTTAATTTTTTATTTATAAACGAATCAGACGATCGTCGCAAAACTTGGTATACATCAAATTAATAACATTATCTGTAACATATAAAAAAATTGGCCAAATTCACTGGCCCAATTTGCTTAAAACTGTGATTTAGTCAGTTCTCCCATAAGCGACAGTGTTAAAATGACTTAACTTTGAAATTCAATATCTCGAAAACGAAACAGAGGAACCTCTTTAAATTTTGACTGGTTTATTGTAACAACAGTAAAAACGTCTGGTCAAAATTTCAGAAAAATTCGTTGGAAAATTCAATCACTACCGAACGTCCTTAAGTGAATGTAAGGCATAACACACTAAATAAACGTATACATAGCTAATTTTATGTAATACTTTCTTGTACAAATCACATTCCATCACAGTATTTTCTCGTAAAAAATAAGAAAAAAAGATAAATGTAAGGTCATTACAATTTTTTTTTGTATTCTCGTGAACAATAGAGAATATCAGTGCATTAAACTGAATGCAAGAACTCTTGTGGCTCACGATTTTTTGGTAAATTGCTTTCATGTCTACGAGAACTGTGGTTCCAGTAATTTCAAGTAATTCTAACACAAATTCTCCAATAACTCTCGTTCTCTTGTCCGATAAAGCATTGCTCCAAAATCGGGAGCAATCATGTCCCTCGCCGTAAAGCGTTGCAAAAAACCCGTCTTTATCTTTATAGTACCCTAACGAACTGTATGCACCTTTTGGCGCAATTCTTCTGACATATGACTCCATTTCCGAAAATAAAGTTGTATACTCAGCGAAATGTTTTCCTCTCATTTCAGAATGAAAGTAGTTGCAAGCTAGGTGTAAGCTTTGCATACTCTGGTGAAGTTTATCTTTAAATCTACAGGCGTGTCGCAAGCTTTGTAAAATCGAATGATTGTTTATCACCGTAAACAAAAGCTGAATTGCTTCTGACATTTTTAAATTTTCTACAAAAATTTTTGTCTTTAAATTGTTTAAGTCTTCATAAAATTGTATAAATAAAGGCATGTCGGCGATTGAGGCACTTATTGGCATTGTCTTAAAACTGTCGATCACAAAATCAATGCTCACCGTTACAGTGTAAGTAAACTGAACTAATCTTTCATTTCTAATGTTATTTCTGATTTCGAAGACTGAAAATGAAACTGCTTTTTCGTGGTAAAAATCAATAACACCATCATGCATGATAAATTTAACGCGAATCTCGTATAAATTAAAAGTTTTTTCAACAGAAGAAAAACAAAAGTTTTTTAAATTTTCAATAATCTGCTCTTTTGCATAATGCTTATTAATTATGGAACAATTAATAAAAGATGGCTCCGAATTATCAACGGTAGCCAATAAAGATATAACAAAGTATGAGTCATCAACAGTGTGTACTTTGAGATGTAACACATGAGAGTGTTCTTTCGCTTTGTTCGTGTCGTAATTTGCTTCTGTGGCTTGCCTCGTAACCTTAGTTTTGAAGTAATCGATCGAAGGAGGATTATAATTGCATTCACATTTTAAAATATCGGCATTACGTGGTAGTTCCAAATCATTTAAATCAATATTGTTGAACAATAAAAATTTTAAAATTTTTATGTTCCTCATTTTTTCCACATCAACTTCATAAATCTTCCTTTTTTTCGCATGTCTAGCTGCTGGTTTTCCTGAGTATGAATGCTCGACGACCTAAAAAAATAAAGAAAAAAATTGTGATCATTAAAATATATGTCTTGTAGCTTTTGAATGATATTGTGCTAAGATGTATCATAAAAGAAATTGAAGGTGGCTATTTCATCTAATAATACTCATTAAATTACACTTAAATAATTAACAGACCTTCTTCAGACTATTTAGTTTGTCACTGTATTTGTAAAAAGTTTGCAAGTTAGATAGTGTTTCTGAGATTAATTATAACCTTCAAACTGAAACTCCGAACAATAAAAGTGGGTAATGAATTTGTAAAAACTCGGAAGTTTTCAATACTGCATTATGAATTAAGCCTTTAAACATGAGGGTACAAAATTTTGGATTAAAATATTGAAAAGAAAAAATTTAAGAATGGTTTGGTAAAAAAAATACTGCCACACAGCGCTGCAGCATGCGATTTGGGCCAATTTTTTCACGTAATCGACTATAACTCTAAAAAGTCTACGATAACCTTGTATCCCAAAAATGATAATTTAGTCAGGAGTTTATAAGCCTTAACGATATGTATCGCTTGTTGTGCCTTATCGACATAGAACCATTCATTTTTGCTGAAGAATATAAGAGTACAATGATACAATTAGTGTGGGCGATATAGTCTATTCGTTGAAAAAAATCCTCCCCCTCCCCACTTTTTAATGGAATAATACAGAGGAAAATACAAAAAATAGCTGAGTATATTTTTATACAGCCAATTTCCACGGAACTTATGTAAAAAAAAGTATTTTGAGTCCCAATTGGTCCACAACTTGTCGCAGAAAAATAAAAACCGATGATAATGTTTAATTTTTGACATTTAATTACAGGGCTTATAATGGTTATGGGAACTTTTTTCGGGGCTTAAATTACAAGTATGAGTTATATGCAGCAATGTTAAAAATTTTGTCAAGAAACTATTGTAATTTTTGTCACAATTTGCAAAAACGTAAAAAAAAAGTGTTTTGCGAAAACGGCAAAGGAATCACTTAAAGTTTTCTTATGTTAATTTTTGAAAATAGTATTTTTTCAGATGTTCCTCTACAACACCATGATCATTAGAAGCCCTCCAATTGAAATTTAAAAAAATTGCTATTCTCAGTGAACTTACACAATAGTTTACAAACTTTTATGTTAGGAACGCAGAGAAACTCGTTGCAATGAAATGACGGAAAAAATTTCAGTTCAGCCAAAGCAAAAATTAAGGAAGTTCTAGGTATGTCATATAGGTGGCACTGCCAAAGAACGTGATTTAAATCCTGAACAGTTTGATTACATTTACGATTAGGGTCTGCAACAATATTGACCCTCGCAAGTGAAGCTGTAATGTTATAATGATTTGAACGACTACGATTTATTGTAACAATGAACTTCCTTGTAAATTTTTTGCCTTTAAACCAGGAAAAAAACTATCACAGAAAAAATTTTCGAAGTATTACTTGCCCTTAAACTTACCCACCTCTATAAAACTAGTTTCAGTACAGTCTTTAGCCTCTTTTTTGAACTTATATCTAAGGTCTGAGTAAGGAACAGCCAGATAATCACAGACAGTGAGGTGAGTGGCAACTTTCACAACATCCGCTCTATCATTCCCAGGAATAACACAGTGAGAGAGAATCCACGTGAATATTAAAGAACCTCTGTTATCTTGATCCAAATGTATATAAATTAAATTCAGTGATTTATGTAAATAGGAATTAGTACTGTGAAAGTAGTCAGAGTTATTCAAACTTTGTAACACACTGAGGGAATCCGAGAGAATGAGAAAGTCGGACGAGGGGGCACCTAGGGCAATTTTAGCAGCCTCATAAAGCGCAATACACTAGGCGGTAAAAATAGATGCCTCTTTGGAGATGCTCTTAGAAATTGTAACATTGAGAGAAGGGCAGATAGCTGCAGCGCTAACATGCTTACTATCCGCGATCTTGCTGCCATCCGTATTGATCGGAACGACACTTAGGCTGTCAATCCATAAGGAGAATGCATCTCCAGCACCAGATATACCTTGAAAATTAGAGCCCAAGAGAAGATCAACATGACAGGAGAAAAAGACTTTTGAGACATTAGGGGAGAACGGTAAAATTGACCGGGCCATGGCCAAGGCGCTGGAAACGCATTTACCCAGGAAGATCCACCGCCTGGGAAATTACAGAAAGTAGTGTAAAATTCATGTATTTTGGTAAATAACAAGTAATTAGAGCCAGCAAGGACTTTAGCGATACGGGTTTTAAGTAAAAATTTAATACTCTCTTTAACAGATATAATCTTGGATTCAGCAAGTAAAAAATTGTTAAGGGTGGATATACGGTAACCGTAGGCCATACGGATAGCAGCATTTTGGATCTTTTCTAGCTTAAGAGACGTTTCTTTTTTATCAACTTAGTAAGCAATGGAACTATATTTTACAATCGACCTAACATAGCTTTTATACAAGACTACAAGTAAGGTAGGATCACTACCCCACCAGGTACCACAGAGAAACTTGAGAATGTGCAGCGCTTTGTAACATGAAGGTCTTATGGAGTCAATCTGCTTACTAAAATTAAGTTTATAATCAAAATATATACCTAAAAATTGTACAAATTCAGAAGAACACACATTAATACCGTTAATATTTATCGAGAGAGAACCAGATACAACGTTTTTTTTGTTTAAATGGACGAGAACCGTCTTTTCAGGAGCCAAATTAAGGCCCAAATTTACAAGATTCTACGTGGTTTGGCTAATCCTGCTCTGACATAACTGAGCCCTGAGACTGGGATGATCCCCCGTTGCTTAAGCACTTGAACTATGACCTTATGTGGTATGACAGGGTTGACATTGGATAGAACAACTCTTTTATTCTTCTCCAGTAAGGACCGAACTTTGAGGGAAGCTCCACCTATTTGCACACTTTTATTGATCATAGAACTGACAGCCGCTTCACCACTCAGAAATAAGCACACCCTGGCTCCAGAGATTTTTGATATAAATCTGATTTAAGTGGGGTTGACAATGTTTTCTAAACCATTGATGTATTCGTCGATGGAGACAACATCGACAGCATCCAGTATTACAGCGTGATCCTTGGAAGGAGAGGAAACAGCATTTGAAAAACTTTTCTTTACTTGAGATTGATATTGAGAGAGAAAATTTTGAGTTAGGTTAGGAGTACCTCTTTCCTGAATCGATAAGCGTCTGGGACCGAAGCCCCGGATCAAAAACAACGATAGATTGAAAACAACAACGAGGGAGAGAAAAACACGTGTGCTCTCTGAAGCTCTCCAACCTAAACCTCATTACAGATTGTTAACTTCTAAGCAGATTATATCTTTAGAGCTATGAGGTAGCCGTATATTTTTTTAAGTTTTAATAGATTAGGTGAAAAAACGGCCTAAAACACGTGCTGCAGATTTGTGATGTAGTATGGCTTTCGAAAACTCGTCACACACTTTTATCGTTTGAAGTGTTATTTTAAGGTAAGAATTTATTTCAAGAACGACATTCGACTTACAAATATGACAAAAACGATGAGATTGTAGAGTATCAGGAAAGCCTATGAATTTTTTTAATGTGGTTTAGATAAGTATTCTTTAAGTGCTGACAAGTGGATGGAATTTCATGATAAGCAACCAAAAGTTGTAATAGATACGGTGCCTCGCTGGAGTCCTCTTAAGGAGGTTTCGGGGGTCAGAAAACAGCCTTATTTAAAATATTCGTAAAACAGCTTAGAGAAATCTAATAACTAAGAGATCAGCCTGATACTAAAGTATGATATTTTAACATGTCAAAGAAAATTTTTTTATAATTTTTGGAAAATTGTTTAGACGGTTATCGTCGATTGCACAAAAATTTACTAAAAATGCAAAAAAAAAAATTATTTTCCATCTAAATTGCTAAAAATTATAAAAAAAATTTTTTTGACAAGTTAAAATATCGCAGTTTAGTATCAGACTGATCTCTTTGTTATTAGATTTCTTCAAGCCATTTTACAATTTGTTCGAATGAGGGCAGTTTTCTGACCCCCGAACCTCCTTAAGGTATTACTGTCGTATTTTAATTGACCCACACGATTTTTATAAAATTTAAAATATTAGATTATAAGTACCCAAAAATTTTGTAGTTAAATTTTTGTGAACCTAGGGTGCGTAGGAAAATAAATCATGGGCATTTTACTACTCATCAGTTTAACACGTAATTCAATTATGAAAGACGGCAGTTTATTCCGTATTTTAAGAAAATGACCTACAATATATTTATAAAAATTTACGAAGACGCTAAATACATAAATAAGATTTTGGTCACTTCAAAATATTTATTAGATGCCTGTGAGATCTTTAATTAGCGATTAATGAACAAAATTAAGAGGTTAAGCACGGATATTATATCTATATGTAGATACAATACATATAGATATACTAAAGCATTGCTATTGAAATTAAGTTCTCAGTTGATAAGTGCGGTATCAACAGTACTACCTTAAGGTGGCTTCGGCATTAGGTGCCGTAACAATCGAGGGTCATTTAAATATTTAAAAAAAAGTAGGGTTATACTTATTTTTTAAATATATTGGTCATATCTTTAATTATACGTGTTGTAATTACTTTAAAAGTCGTAAAAAATTACTAATCGAAGATTAGACTTCCCTTATTACTATCTGCGCATGCACAGAAGACGAAAGATCACTTTTCTCTCGATTTGCTCAAAATCTCAATCGTCAACATATTGTTTTCACAATATCAATAGATTTCTTATGAAAAACAGTTGTATATAAACTATATTGTTTGAGGTGTATCGCGTACTTCGAAAGTTTTTTTCAATTTCTGGACGATTCCCATAAGTGTCCAACGTATTAAATTGGTGATTTTTAGTAAGCAATTTTTTCGACAACTATATCGATGACCTCAGTCTTTCTTGATTGCAACATAATCTGGCATATTTTGTAAACACAATCCCTGAATCTTATAGACTTTTGACGGGTAGTTTTGAAGTGCCGAAGCTACCTTAATTGCAATCATTGAAATACGGTCGAGATACGGATAGTGCTTTCGAAAATCATGTAAATAAAAATGTTCTGTGAATATATTTCATATAATTATTGTTATACTTGTCACTAGTAGACATTACGTAACCTTCGACACTGACAAAAATGGTTGTTTACTTGTAAAAAAATACAAAAACCAGATAAAAACATTATCACTAGATATAATATCACACTGAAAAAAAAATTACTAAATCCAAGAAAATATTTACTAGAATAGTTCCAAGAAAATATTTTCTTGAAACAAGTGTAAGTTTTCTTACTATTAGTAAATTTTTTAATTTTAAAAGAATGTTTTCTTGTTGTAAAAAAATATGATCTCACTAGAGAATATTTTCTTGGAACTATTCTAGTAAATATTTTCTTAGATTTAGTGTTTTTTTTTTTTTAGTGCAGCTTACAAAGTAATGTTTCCATCAAAGATATATTTGAAACGGCTCGAATGGGTTTCTAATCTTTTGTTACAGAAAGCGTATTCATAATTTTTCCATCATAGTCATTTTTTTTTTTTTTTTTTTTTTTAATCGTAAGATAATATTTGTAGTTATTGAAGACAGAAACTTTTAAATTACTCACTTGTAATTTACTACATTTTGTAAATTTGAAGTTAAGGTAATTTCGGCGCTTCAAATTAAACTACTCGATGGAAGTCTAAAACTCAGAGATAATGTTAATAAAATATGAAAAATTCATTTGCAGACAAGAAATACTGAGGTCACCGATATAATTTTTGAGAAAATTGATTCCGTAAAATCACCAATGTAACACTTAGACTTATAGGAACCGTCAAAAAATTGACTGTAACTCCGAAAGTACGTGATAGACAGTCAATAATAAAGTTAATTTACAAACTGTTTTTATCAGAAATCTATTGATATTGTGAAATCAATATTTTGATGACTAAGATTTTCAGAAAATCGATTAAAAAGTTGTCTGCCGTCTTTTACGCATGCCATGATAATGAGGAAGTCTAATCTTCGTTTTTGGCAATACTGTACAACCTTTGAAGTAATTACAATACATATAATTGAAAATATCACCAAGATCAATATTTTTTTAGGGGAGTAACCCTACTTTTAAAGGGGCCCCTCGCTTCTTACGGCTGTTACAGCTAAATTAAAATAAAAACAATTATTCCTGTCCGTCCACTAGACATCAAAATAATTTTTACCATACTGCGCCGGAAGAAGGACTTTTCCCCCCGCTTCGCGGGAAGAAAATTCCTTCTCCCGGCGCAGGATTGGTGAAAAATCGTATACGCACCACGGAAGGAAATAAAGAATGCTCAGATCACCCGTTTTCCACCCTCGGCTTCGCCTCAAGTGGCAATACACGTGTGATCTAGAGCATTCTTTAATTTTCCTCCCTCGGTGCGTAATATACTATTATCTTTATAAAAATTCCCGACGCACTAATTAGGCATCCAAGGAGTGAATAGAAAAGAACTTTCCAAAAAAAAGTTATATTCCAGCCTGAGATCATACGAACTAGCAGCAGCCATTTTAGGTCCGTATATTGGGCTAGTAAATTGTCACGTGACTATTGCCGTATATATAGACAAGTGGGTGCAAAATAACAGGCTTTATAGGAAAAAATTAGTTTTTATTTTTTCTACACTAAAAACGATAATGGTTTGGTAAAAGCATGCAAACAACGGATTCTAGAAAAGATAACGATATCGTAGATATTTTTTTTACAACTCAATTGTTTAGAGAAAGCTCAAAAATTTACTTCGAAGCTACGAAACGTGACTGTAACCTGTACCAAACTCTTTTTTTTTTTATTTATAACTACGGTGGTTTTAGTACAGGTTAAAGTCGCGTTTCATAACTTCAAAGTAAATTTTTAAGCTTTCCCTAAGCGATTGAGTTGAAAAAAAAATCTACTATACCGTTATCTTCTCACGGATCCGTTGTTTGCATGCTTTTACCAAACTATTATCGTTTTTAGTGTAGAAAAAATAAAAACTGATTTTTTCTTACAAGGCCTGTGTTATTTTGCACCTACTTGTCTATATATACGACGATAGTCACGTGACGTTTTACGAGCCCAATAGGAGTTATAGAGAGAGAGGCAAGCATAACTGACCTCTCTCTCGCGCTTACATGCTCTAATTGTTACTGTTTTGCTAAAAGTACTTCAAATAATTTCAGAAAACAATTTTTTTTTAATCTCTTAAGGGAGTTCAGTCCCCCGCTATAGTCAACGCAGCGCGCTCTATACTTTGGTGTGTCGTCTTTCCTTCTCACTCGCGTATGAAAACATAAGCCTGAACAGTTTTGACTGCGCTTATTTATCGATTTCTCATCTCACAAGAACCCTCGGTAATACTTAAGCGGTTATAAACAATTATTGAACATTCTTTTATCACGGTAAAAATTTTCATTGAAAGTTCATCGTTAACTAGTGAAATACACGAAATGAAAGTACCAAAAAGTGTGACTTCTCATAAGGTTACGTGTTAAATCCGTCACAGAAAAATATTAATTTCTTGGCTCAGAGAAACCCTCATGCCTCCAAATTTCGACAGTGTTCTTTTAAAGGTTCTATTTATACGTAAATAATCTAATTTGTTATAAACATTTGTATGTTTAATAATTTCTCTCAATTGAAAAAAAAAGAAATTTTTACATGGTTATGCTATACATTTCTCTTTTCTATCGCTTTGCTTCTGAAACATTTTAGCGACTGATGGCACTGGTAGTTTACCTAACGCATAAAGATAAGTCAGAGCTCGTCATTGGCTCAGTTGATAGTGTACTACCTTGAGAAACAACGCAGCTCGAGGGGTCGTGGGTTCGATTCCCGGTCAGGTCACAGTTTTTTTCTGTGGATTCTGGCTGGGAAAAAAATCCATGACACCGAATCAGGTTTAAGGAAATAGTTTTAAGGATTTAATGAGGATTTAAATGAAAATGATCTCGAAAAATAAACCATACTAAATTGTGTATATGGGTTCGACTACCTAGAAACAGAAAGTCAAAAATATGTACAACAAAAAATTATGTGCTCTTTGAAAAGAAAAATTGTAATAACGACATGTGTACTCTGGCTGTATATGTATACCCCGCTTCAAAAGTCCACGTGGAATTTCGCATGGATTATCCACCTGGAAATCCACGTGGAACATGGAATTCCTCGTGGAAAAATATCCTCGTGGATTTTTCTCGTGGAATTCCACGTGAACAAAATTCCACGTGGACAAAATTCCTCGCGCATGTTTCACGTGAAATTTCACGTAGAAAAAAATCCTCGTAACATTTCAGAAAGTCTAGATGCACTGGGGTGCAGATGACGATATCTAGGTGTCACGCTCCAGGAGTTTGGGTGTACTGAGGCTTTTCATAATCTACGCAAGTGTCTAGGTGTACCAGGGTGCCGATGGAGATTTCTAGGTGTCGCGCTCCAGGAGTTTTGGTGTATTGAGGTTTTTTATTATATAAGCAAGTGTCTAGGTGTACCAGGATGCCGATGACGATGTCCAAGTGTTGTGCTCCAGGAGTTTCAGCGTATTAAGGCTTTTGGTAACCTAACTAAGAGTATAGGTGTACCAGGATGCCGAAGACGAGGTCCAGATGTTGCGCTCCAGGAGTTTCAGCGTATTAAGGCTTTTCGTATCCAAAGCCTTAATTCGCTGAAAATCCTGGAGCGCGACTCCTAGACATCATCATTGGCTCTTTGGTACACATAGACTTTTTGTAAGGTTACCAAAAACCTTAATACACTAAAACTCCTGGAGCGCGGCACCTAGACATCGTCATCGGCACCCTGGTACACATATACTCTTAGTTAGGTTACAAAGGCCTTAATACACTGAAAATCCTCGAGCGTGACACCTGGACATCGTCATCGGCACCCCAGTGCACCTAGACTTTCTGAAATGTTACAAGGAATTTTTTTCCACATGAAATTTTACGTGGACATCCGTGAGAAATTTTGTCCACGTGGAATTTTTTCTACGTTAAATTCTACGAGAAAAATCTACGAGGAATTCTGTCCACGTTGAATTCCACGAGAAAAATCCACGAGGAATTCTATGTTCCACGTGGAAATCCACGAGGATTTCCACGTGAAAAATCGATGCAAAATTCCACGTGGACTTCTGAAGCGGGGATAATTCATGCCAATAAAGATACTATTATTATTTATACAAAGATAACTTAAGGCAAAAATATATTAGCTATATAGTATTTTACTTACAAATTATAGCTGTAATTACTGATGTTATCACCTAAAAAATAGCTGTAGTTATCTATAATGAAACTAAGAAAATGTTTTACAAGTAGCTATCAATATAGACGTAAATTCAGATGTTTTCAGCTAAAAATTTTATGCAAAATTGTAAAGAAAAATTATTTTTAAATCTTATTGATTTGAAGATATTTTTGCCTTCAGAGTTACCATCATATGTATGATAGTAGCAAAACGAGGAAATTTAAGTAATTTTCAGCAATTTTAAAAATTTTTTAATGCTTGGAAACATTTCATTTTTTAAAGGATTGCTTTTAAATACTTTATTTACCCAGTTTTTAAATTATCAGACAGATTATATCATCGACGGTGGCTGATATACCTGCAAATAAATTAGATATGAAAACAATTGTTAAGGAAATTTAAATGAAAAAACTTGGAATCTTGGAGCATGGCTATTTATTTCATATATTAGTTGGACAATGTGATCCAATATTTTGGAGTCATACTGACTCCCTCTTCAGGGAACTACTATGCAGATGCGAACATGAAAATGCCAAACGCAGCATGACTGATAAAGACTAGTGTCAGTCATAAGCATGGCAATGGGAGTACTAATAATTAAATAAACTTAATATTATAAACCTTACCAGTCAAAATGTATATACAGTTAAGTTATCTACAATATAAGTCACATCCTGACTCAGCACATATAACTCTAATTGTTCTTTAAAACAATTGTTCTTTAAAATTTTGCGCAAAATTTTTAGGTGTAAGCACCTATAAAAATAGTTAGATTTATAGCTATTTTTTCCACATTTTAATAGCTATATTGTAGGTGATTATACTACCTATTATTGTCGGTCATTATAGTGTTAATTACAGCTATAATTAATTTATGGGTTTAATAATATAGCAAATAATTTTTGACTGAGAAACCTTGTTACATTCAAGATGTGCTTTTGCAAAGATGAAAGAGTGTGAAAATTATTATAATAGAAACATGCAAAAGAATATTGTATATAGATTTATATTAGAATTCAAGTTTATGGTTTCTTTTACTTTCTAAAGTTAAAATTTTTCCACTATATGAGAAAATTCATGAATTTTATATAAAATCATATCACCTTGTCTTACAGCTAAATAAAAAGTCTGCTTTAACCTGGTAAGCGTAATTGCACAAGAAATGTGCACTTCGGTGTATGCACACAGCAGATAATTTCAAATCTGCTGCAAGTTTTTTCTTTCGGACAAATCATGCTTATATGGTTTATATTTATAATGCCCCAGACTGTGCTCCTATAGTTCACATTGTGTGTTGTCAAAACGCACATTTTGCGATCTTAAATACACTATAAACTACAAAGTTGTAGTATACTTATTTTAAAAGAAATATTTTCTTTCAATTAAAAAAAATTGGATAACGTTTTTAAGAACATACAGTTGATGATTGAACGAACTAGTGAAGTTCAATCATAATTATACGAATAACTTGTTCGAGGATATTATTTTTATTATGGTATTTAACACGTGACGTGAAAGATTTATCGAAAAACTTTGTTTATTATTTTTTTAAGAAGCACGTCAGGTAAAAAATCAATTAAGCTACAGTAAATTATTTGATATATACCTCTGAACTTGATTCCACACTAGTATCAGCCACTGTTTCTTCAGCAAGTACTAGCGGAAGGTCTAAGCCTTGTAAAACATCACCAGACATAGAAAGCTCCGCAGAAAGCATGTCTGGATCAAACACATCTTCATCTAGGTGACTGTTTGATTCTTGAATGGGTACTCTATCAAAAACTTCAATGCTGAATCAATGCTGAATCAACATTGATTTTACCGTTGAATCAACGCTGATCCAACGTTGAATCAACGTTGATTCCATGAATGACGGAACATTGAAATCAGTCGTAATTTGCATTGTTGATTCAACACTGATTCAACGTTGAATCAGCGTTGATTCAGCGTCGATCAAAACGTTAAAATTAAATTTAAAAAAAATACAAAGTAGTATAGTAACATTTGGGGCAGATATATTGACGTTTATGGAGGTACTGTCGGTATGGTAACACCAAAACAGGGGGGCTCAGTTATTTGATGTGAAACTGTATTGAATACGCATTATATTTTTTTATTATTAAATTAACGTTTAAATCAACACTGATTCAACGCTGATTCACTGTTGAATCAGTGTTTATTCAACGTTGAATCATTGTTGAATCAAAAATGTAAATTACGACTGATTTCAGTGTTCCATCATTCATGGAATCAACGTTGGTTCAGCGTTGATGTATCGCTGAAATCAACGTTGATTCAGCATTGATTCAGCATTGAAGTTTTTGATTGGGTAGTACTTCTTCGTTGGAAAGATTGTTTTGACAAGTATCCTTTTGTCCGCTAGATGATCCTTGGCAAATTTCTCTGTCAAACAAAAATGCACGATGAGAGACTTGAAAAAGCAGAGCATTCATCGTATGAGACAAAATAACAGAAATAAAATTGAGTTAAGAAGAAACTATGGACTAAAACAATGTTTTGCCATTGAAATTCAATGATATTACATCAATGTATAAAAAATGCATGATTATATTCAAGATTAGCATTCAGAAAAAAGTACTTGTGTCTTTTGAGAGACTTGGCATCTCGCTTCTTTAAGAGTTTTTCACAAAGATTGCATTTAGCATGAGTTATCTTATTGTTATCCTTAATTTTGGTAAATCCATGCCACTCATCGTGTTCTTTTCCCATCATGAATCTGAAACAGTTAACTCATTTAATACTTAGATTACATCAATGTTTTAATAAACAATGTCGTGTAATTTATCTTCAGTATGTTTTTAAGTTATTAGTAATAATATTTACAAAAAATATTTTGTAAAGACTTACTTATGACACAATTGTTTACAAAAATGCTAGTAGCAGTGCAAAAGACAGACTATATACACATTTACGTTGGCAACTCAGTATATATTTTATGCATGTACACCTAGAATAAAGAGTATACTCGCCCATGCCAGTACACCTCCCCATAAAGGTGTAGGTGCATTACACCTTTGCAGAGTGCATTGCCATCGCTGCCCCATGGCCCATGGCTCATACGGACTTCAGAAACTTCAGAAGCCACTGATCACTGCCACAGTGTAATGGTGTGTTCAGACCTTAAAGCATATATTATACCTGCAGGCAGCATTGTTTATTCTGGTTGCGAGACCAGGTGCGAGAGAGAGAGAGAGTCCGAGTTCCTGTACATCCTGTCTCTCTCGCACACGCTTTGTGATTTGTCACCAAAAACCCGTATACATAGTAAAATTAGACTGGAGCGGAAACAACAAAAATGTTTGAGAAGTATGTGCAAGAGAGACAGGATGTACTGGTACTCGGACTCTCTCTCTCTCTCTCTCTCGCACCTGGTCTCGCAACCAGTACATATACGATGATGCTTCCTCCAGGTATATATGCTCTAATAAGGTTAAGACGCAATATCAGTAGGAGTGTTAGGTGCAATGCAAAAAAAGCAATACTATCAAGAGAAGAGGGGGTGTAAATTGTTAAAGCAATTTACACAGTTGCGACACTCCGTGCTAAAATATGACGGTGTCATTTTTCGTTGACCCATAGCATTAAGCGCCGAAGCGCGTCGTCAAGGTGAAATCTATTTTTATTTATAAATACCTACTATAAGACTAATTAAGACCCGGGTTGGGCCCGTTATTTTGTTTCATGTGTGAGAAATTGGAAAGAAGACATAGCGCCGAAGAAAAGTCCAAGAATGTGTAGTTCTAGTACATAAGGGTCTACCTGTGTAATTGCATATTATAAAATATATGTAATTATCCAGTGTTGCTTCATCGACGAAGAATGTATGTATACATATGTGTCTGTATTAAGAGTATGTACTATAAATTGCGTCGCGTTCGAGTGTGTGTGAATGATGTCCTGGCGGTAAGGTTGAGAAGTATGTATGTAGATACAGTGCGGTAATGCGCGAGGCTGCACTAATTCGTGCCATTGGTGGGCCTACCGTAGCACTCTTGTAGTGGCATTCGAGCGAACCAGAACTTCCGAGTTTTTCGGGTTTTCGGTAGAAAGTGAGAGAAAGAATCGAGAAAGAAGGAGAGACGGACAAGGAGAGCCAGCGACCACGAGCAGCCAACCGGACCCGACCTTGCGTCCAACGACCCAGGAACGACCACCACCGTCATCCGTGCACTGCGAAGTCAAGGTCACCAGCTGAGGAGCCGCGCAAGCAGAGAGTACCATGGTAAACCCCGAGGTAAAGTAGCGTGTAGTGTCGTCGCGAGAAGTAGTGCGTGGGAGCGAGTGTGTGCGTTTATCGGCCGCGTGTAGCCAGGGCGAGCCGCGGGAGGCGGCCCCTGGGATAAGGATCGTAGAGTGAGCGCAGGTGAGAAAGAAGCGTGATTGACGGAATTCGTGCCACGACGTAGCGACAGATCGCGACGAGATTTTCCGTGCCTAGACGCCCACATAAGTGTAGTAACAAATAAATTGAAGTTAATAATATGAGAAAACCGCATTCCGTGTCATTATTTTGTGAGCCAGTGCCGGACAGCGTTTTCTTTCAGGGCGTGGGGCTCGTTTCTCCCTAGGAGAGTAGCTTGGTTCCCGACGGACTACTCCTAGCGGTAGTTCCTCTAGGTGAGAGTCTCCAAGAGCCGAGCTGAGTTGGCCGAGCCGCAAGCATCGTTAAGCGGTAGTATTTTTGCGTTTCAGGTGCCGTGCCATTTGCGTCATTTCTAGTGCTGAATCGGTGATAATTCAAGAGTCTTTGAGCTTTGCTTCGGGACTGCCGTGGCCAGGACACTCTATGTGTCACAGGGCGAGAAAACGCAACGTTACAAAAAAGTGTCCGATAAGCACCATGTTCCTGGTAGTACAATCTGCGAAAACTTGAATGCTAACATACATAATTATATAAAACTGTAACCGACATTATGAGTACTTTTTTAGCTAAATATTTAGTACATAACAGATTTATAATAAAAATTAGCTTCATACCCTCATTCATCAGTCAAGAAAAATATAAACAAACAAAAATATTCATAACAGCTAGCTCTGCTTTCTGCGATTTTGAACTGCGCGCCTTTCCACCTTATTCTTAGTAGTACAAAATGGCCCATGAGCACTACAAAATTTAAGACATTGGACGTATTTGAGTGTCACAGCTGTGTTAACTGTGGTAAAAATATTGTTACTGTAGCCAAGAGCAATTAAACAGTGTGCCCTATTGCCCTATGGTGTGCCCTGATCACGTTCACATGGGGCGTCAATACTTTTCTACAATCCATCCATTTGAACCCAATCCATTTGCACCAATCCAATTTACACCAATCCATTTGAACCCAAGTCAAAATTGAAAGTGGGCAAAAACTGGGCCTAAGCTTATTGGCTGCCACGATGCCCACCTTGGCACCTTGGCCGCAGTTTGGCACCTGACTTGGCCTCCAGTAGGTTCATAATACGGTGCTGACTTGGGTACAGCTTGGCCTGACTTGGCATTAATTTCGCCTGGTAATCGCCCACTTTTGTCTGCAAGTCAATATAATACAGAGATGTCTATATATACGTTTAAAAATGTTATGACATGCGAGTAAACAAACTTGCATGCTTATACATATTTTTTTTTTTTTTTTTTTTTTTTTTTTTATTCATCGCTCGTAGGCTCAGACATGGCATCTTTTTACACAAGCATAGTGTTAATTAGCCATCAGTACACTTGAGTTAAGACCAGATGTTTACATACGTATGTAAACATCTGGATCAACTCACGTCACACCTATGATCACGTAGACGATGCGTCAGAGAAACAGTTAATCGACCTTCGAGAATTAAGAGCACAGGCGAAAGGGCGAGACCTGAATGGTGACCAGACAATCACCCATCCAAGTACTAACGGCGCGAAATGCAGCTTAACCTTGGAGATCGACGGAGCTGCAACTCTACCGTTGCGCCACCGCGACCACCTTATATATATCCAATATAGTTCAGACGTAAGTGGGCGATTACTAGGCGAAAGTCACGCCAAGTCAGGCCAAACCGCGCACAAGTCAGCCTCGTATTACAAACCTACCCAAGGTAAGGCTTGGTTGCTTAATTTGGATCATGCGTTTAAGCCTTAGAGCAAATATATACCTGGAGGGTGCATGCAATGCTTCGGCCGTGAGACTAGCAAAGAGAGAGAGGATCCGTCAAGCAGGATATGCTTTCTCTCTCTTACACTCCGATGATTGGCTAGCCCCCTTCCGTGTCTATAGTTATAGTCGTTTCTAAGAGTGGAGCTGGTAGGAGAAGAGAGCATGTATATAATATAGCTGTATATACCTCGATACCCCTCTATCTCTTCAGCCAATATATGTATAACTCAAGCTCTGGTGACATATAATTTATATATTACGTCTATTACAGTCTTAGAAGTCAATGATGATAGCTGAGTGGGCTGCATGCGCCGAATGGTGTTTTTTTTGCAGCTGTAGACCTGGATCGAGTCCCGACTGGGAAATTTTTTTTTTTTTTTTTTTTTTTTTTTTTTTATGTTACAGTGCACATTTTCATTAAATGATTGATTGGAAAAAAATCGTCAAGGACATTCTTATCTACAATTTTAACGATTTCTGTGAATATATTTTTTTCCTTTGTCATACATTTTAAATACTTTTTCAACAATTTTGCAAACTGTTATTACATTCAGTGATGGCAACATCAGACGATCTCTATTTTTTATTTCTGTCAAAGCTGAATGACTAGGTTCTAAAGTGAGTGTCAAAGGACATTGGTAACATTTTGTTTTATTTTAATAGTGATCGAATAACGAATCTAGCAGAGTGACCCACGACATTGACTTTGTATTTTTTTCTTGATCCTTCATGCTTGGGATTCTCGGGAATGCGCGAGTGCGTGAAGGAGGGCCTATGATCCGTCATCCCTCTCGCACCCATGTATTCAAACAAATTGCAGATTGCTATTGACGCTCCATGTGAACAGGACACACTATTCAATTGCCGTTTGCAGAGGAGGTAATGGACAGCTGTCTATAAATTAAATGTATCTAACGCATATTTGTAAAAGTTATAGTTTAAGTGCAGACAAATTATTTGTAAAAAAAGTGGAAATATGACGTCAATTCCGAAACAGATATACACGTGGTCGTATGTCCCATGTTCCTTCGTCTCATGTCGTGGTAACGTGGCATGTAATGAGTGATGTAAGTATGATTTTTGGAAAATATTTGTTCTATTTCATTCAAGATCTAGCAGATGGTGAACTGAAAAACGTTCGTAAGCAGATACTATCATGATAGTACAAGCTATAGTTTTATATAATAGGATACTTCATACTTAAAGAAGGCATATGAACCGTCTTCACCTAGAAAATGAAAGTTTTACTAATTTAAACTATCTTAAAAATGTACAAATGCATTTTCAACAAGATAATTATTAAACATTTTACTTATCTGATCGCACGAACTTGCATAGACAATTTAGTGGGTTTGATCACTGTAAATCTACTTAAAGTCAAGTCACAACATTAATTTTAATTTTTGTCTTTGTCTTTGCCTGGATACCATTGCCAAGAAGATGAGTCTGGGATTGACTGGGGTTCACTAAACCTAGCTCTTGAGAGCAGAGCAGAAAAAACAAGCAACGCTTTATACACCCTCTCTTACTTAAGGTGGCTCATCACATTTTTGAAAGTCGAGCCATTGCACCCAAATTGAAATTTATGTTAAAATATGACTGAACGGATGTACAGTTAAAATTTTAGGGCATGTTGCCGGCCAAAATCGAAAAATAATCATATTGAAAGTTTGAAATTTTAGCACTGGTCTTATGGAGCAGTCTGATTTTTTCACCGAAAGTGTTAGATTTCGTAGGCTAAAAGTCGGGCCACAGTCTCCAGAAACTGAGAGCAAGTAGTTTCAATAATCCTCTTTCTAACAAAATCGCGAAAGTCCAAGATTACCGGTAAAAACAAAAAGATATAAAGTCTTGAAAGTTCTAACCGCAGGATAACCTCAATTTTGATTCTTGGCGCTAGCCCGGGAGATTCAAATGTCATATATAAGAATGTGGGCAAAAAAATTGTAAAAATATTGTTTACATCTAAAACTGGAATGTCATGCTCGGTTTTGAACGCATATTATTGCAAAAACTTTGTGTAAAAATATTAAATAACAATAATTTAAATAAATAGGTTGAATAAAAAATAGTTGAATATAAAACTTTTATATTAATTGTTCATTTGATGACAACATAGCAATAACGCCATAAATAATATAAATTCCAATCAAATAAAATATCCTTTACTTTTCATTACAAACAAATATTTGGCTTATTTTGTCTAATACTTTTGTGTTAGTAGTCACCCGTGGCTTTTCTCCAACATTCTCGCTTAGAAAAAGCCTTAGTCCTTTTTCTCCACTTTTCATAAATACTTCATTTAAAATAGATTTATTTACTTGCGCCTTAGCCATTTTCAGCGTCATCCCATTCGAAATATTATTTTTGTACTCTAGTAAAGACGCTTTATTCAAAGAAACAGCTGCTTCTTCGTTTTTCTGTTTCAAAATACTGACCTCGCTTTTTTCCTCTCGTTCGCCTGATATTGTAATTAGCATTCATTTTTTACAAGCATTAATTTAATATTTACTGGTAAAAAAATACACACAAAACAAGTATAAGAAAGTTGACAGGTGCTGGAGCTGAGGCACACGCGCGAGTTCGTCTGCTTGGATAGGGACGTACGCAGCTTTTTCGATACCCTATCAATAGTAACTTTTTTCAATTACGGAATTTTTTCGCATTTTTTTGCTCATAAATCATGAATAAGACATGGCACAAACCACTAAATGTCTTTTTATTGGTTTATATTCAGTAAATTTATAATTTATAGAAAAGCCCCCCCGGTGCCCCTGCTTGATACGGCACCATCGTGATGAGCCACCTTAATCTTCGTTTTTTTTGTACGTGTGCTTTGAAACTCATTCTAATTAAAAAATTTTTACTTGCTTTACACGTACACATCAAGTATATTCAATATAAATGAGTTTTTACAGATGTAAAAATAAATTAAAACAACAAAATTATACCGATACATAATGTATTATGCTATATGTCTTAAGATATAAGCATTGGCTTTTGTTATTTTAATGTCGTCTGTTACAGCAGCACACATGCGCGCGTGCAGCAAAGTATACACATATATATGCCAGTAGATGCAGCCAACTAATGAAACGCAAAAATCCCCTAGAAACTATGTGATTTATAGCAATATCAAAAAATCGATTTTTCTCCACGGTAAAAAGATCATGTTAACAATTTAATGAAAGAGCAACTTTGTTGATAAAAAGAGCAGTTTTCAACCACAAGAATCATTACGAAATTTTGTTTATTAGCTGAGATATTGACTTGCGAAGTGTTGCCTCTCGGAGGGCACTTTAACTTGCGTTAACTAAATAAATAAAAGGGACCCCATCTTAATTTCCACGTAGAATATCCACGTGGACTTCCATGTGGATTTGATGTGGATTCTTCATGGATCTATATGGATTCTACGGGGAAATTTATGTGGATTTTCTACAAGGAGTTGAATATGAATTGTCCTCATGGAAATCTACGTGGATTTTTCACGTAGTAATTTTGACGAATTTTTTGTAAGAAAAGTCAGAGATTCTTATTTGTTTAGTATTCCACGAATTTTTCACGCAAAAATATACATGTATGTTTTACAAGGCCACCTACACGGATTTTACATTTGAAATTCCACATAGATTTCTTATGTGGGACTATACATCGATTTTCCCCGTTGAATACGCGTGGATTGCTCACTTTCATTTATTTCGTTAGAAATCTACACCTTTTGTCTATGTGGATATTTTTTTTTTTTTTTTTTGTAAACGGGAATTTCAATTAACTTTTTATGGCAAAAATGTGCATAATTCTTTGCACATGAGAATTCGCAGATTTTTTTCTACATCCGATTTCCAGATAGTAAATGTCTTCAAGGTTTTTTCACGCAGAAATCAACATGGATTTTTTACGTGAAATTAAGGTGGAATAACTACAGAGCAATCAATATGAATTTTTTATATTATTGTCTACACGTATTTTGTATGTTTAAATTAATAGGGATTTTTATTGTGGACAACTCAAATAGTCATTCTGCGAGTTCATGCACATTGACTTACCACACGAAGTATAGACAAATGCTTAAACTGGAATTATTTAAATTCATTTTGATAATTGGAAGCTAGTAAGTGCCCCGGGTTATGTGGTGGTTGGCGCTTGGGTTATTATTTATTAATCTATTAATTTATAATGTGTTCAGTAAACACCCCAGGTCATCTGGTGACTGGCGCTTGTGTTATTTTTCAATATTTTATTAATTAATGGAGCGGCCAGTTAGGCCGTTATTATTTATTAATCTATTAATTAATAGTGGCCAGCAATCGCCCCGGGTCACCTCTTCTCGTCGAAAAATACAAAAGAAAACTACAAATTTTAAAAAACTACGTGGTTTCACAACTATGTGGAGATTTGAGACCAAAAACCATATAAAAACTTATTAAAATCTTACTGTGAACCATATACAACCCACATGAAATTATGCGGGTTTTTCATGTGATTTTCTGACATGGTTTTTTTTTAACAGAGTATCAAGACATGGATATGGATAGCTAAAAATAATCTTTCGTGTAGACCATATTCAAAAACGATATTTCAGTCAGCTTTTAGGTTCATATCCATTCCCACCTCTACGTAACTAACCAACCGTGTATTCAGACATGTATACACCGTTTAGTTAATCAGCTGATTCGAGAAAGTCTTCAAACATTATGTTGCAGTTTTGAGGGTTTCAGGCCTTTACTACGTGCATTAATCAAGGGACTTTTATCCGTTGAAATGTAAAAAAATGTCAAATCAACATAAGTAAATATTCAGTAATATGAGCAGAACTCTCAATTCTCTTAATAGTGCAAACTTATACACAATGTAAATTATACATGTTATTTGTATAGGCTAATTGAAAATTTGTTCACGTATGCAACTGATTCTACGTTAAATTGACATTGATGTATCGCAGAAAATTTACACAATTATCATATGGATGGTCCAGCATAAAATATACATATGGAATTCCAAGTAGAAAATCTATGTAGGTGGCCTAGTCAAATATCCATGTAGATATCAACTAGAAAAATTCGTGCAATAATAAATAAATAAGAATCACTAACTTTTCTTACAAAAAATTTGTCAAAATTACTACGTGGAAAATCCATGTAGATTTCCATGAGGATAATTCACATTCAACTCCATGTAGAAAATCCACATAGACTTCCACGTAGAATCCATATAGATCCATGCAGAATCGACATCAAACCCACATGGAAGTCCACGTGGATTTTCCACGTGGAAATCTACATGAATCCTCGAGATGGGGGAGCAGTTTTTACTACTTGCATTTTCGAAAAGAGCAGTTTTTAATACCTTAATTAGATACATTTGTTTATTAAATTTTTAATTTTCTGCTGGCTGGGGTGGCGTTGGTGCAAACGTTAGGTTCAAGGTGGACTGCCGAAATAGTGAAGAACCAAACACGAAGCTTCTTTTATAGATATAAGTAAGAGTAAAGAGCATATAGATATTGCACATAGGATATAATTGGAGTCAATAACGAAAAAAAAAAATTTTAAATGCCGAATACATACAATTTTTTTATTTTTAAATAAAAGAAATAACTTTTTGTACTTCGAGATGATAAAAAAAATTACATATATTGACACATCTGTAAATATACCGATTGTGAATATTTTATTTTTAATGAAAGCATCATTTTCATACGTTCTCTTTATATTAATTATGTCTACCCTCTTTCCTCACTCCTTAGAATTTTTAAAAAACTATTCTAATAACAGTCAAAAATAATGTTCCATCATACTTCGAGCCAGAGTATGTATGTACCATATGAGTGTACGAAAACATCTAAAAAAAGTCCGGTCTCATCATTTTTTAGGTACTTAAGTTTGGTTTTTTAAAACCCTATACTTTTTGCTGCTTTGTTGTTTGAATTAACGATATCTTTCAACTTTTTTACTCATTTTCAAATAACTATAAATGGAATGTTTGCTTATATTTTACTTTAATATTGTATACAAATGCTAGAAGTGTCGATAAATTACCGCACATTATGTATATAAGTACGTATGGGTATACATTGAAAATTTTTATACTTTTATACCAGATAAGGCTAGGTTACTTCGGTTATTTCGGCAGTCTACCTCGGATCTACGGTTTGCCCCCTCATGCTGCCACTGGTGGCCCACCTTTGGTTGCCTACAGAGGGCCTCCCAAACTCGTTCGGTAGCCACCATAGATTTCTGATCGGGACTTAATTGATTAACCCGTTCTATCCTGTTTGAGGTCGTCTCCGGAATGCTAAAAAATTGGCTTTTGACGAGTCAGGACCAGTCCAAATCCGTACCAGATGTTCGGAAGAACATGCCAAGGTCAGGGCCTACGTGACTTTCCGCAAGTCTTTCAACCTATATAAGGCGCTGGAAAAATCCCCTGAAGTCAGTCTACATCCGACAGTTGCCTACGGCGAAGTGCTCCATGTCAATAAAGTGTTCAAAGTGTCCTCCAACATACTTTAAGGCGAGTACCCCTGTGTTGTTCGTAAGTTAAATAGTGATCAAGTAATAATCGTGTTCCTGTGGAAGATTTCACCAAGGGTTGGAAACCATCTCCAAGGAAAGGAGAGCTGGACATCAACTTAAAGTAGAAGTGGCCGAGACATCTTCTCCGAGGATAAGTTGCCGGGACTCAAATCGACCGCGAGAAGTAGCGAGGGATACCTCGTGCATCAGCACCTAACCAGGGGTCTGGGGTCTAATCGAGTGCTTCAATAGCTCAAGAGGAATCGACTATGACTGTCATAAATCCCGTGGGAAATTCAAAAGTAAGTGTATGTGTATGTACCGATTGTCAAGACGTAGATCGTGATTTTATCATAAATAACTTTTGCGGTAAGGCAGTCGATAATGCCGAAAACATAATCGCACAATTCAAATATGATGGCGTATATACATTATACATGCAAAATTTCGCAAAAAATGCGTTAAAAAACATTTATGCAGTAAGTCTATAGAAAGTTTCAGTCAATACAAGTATTTCAGGCAGAATGGATTATAAAACACGGACTTGTTGTTACCGGGAAATAATTAAAAATTCGCCTCCGGTAATAATATCAAAAATGATTAGGCAATACTTCTCATGGACAAAAATAAATACCGGTGCAAGTAGAAAAATTTTGCCCTTGTTAGTGTCGTCTTTCATGAATAATTTATTACTTTAAAAAATGTTAGTCAGAGTTAATAGTTACAAGATAAATACCGAAAAATCAGGAAATCTGTTTAACAGTTGCGATCTTCGGGAGTAATGTATATAAAAAAAAAAAAAAAAAAAAAAAAAACTAAGATTTAGTAATTTTTGATACTTTTGCTAAAAGTTAAATAATTATTTTTATACTAATCGTTATCGTTGAATTAATAGTGAGTAACTATTATCTCCTGCAATTCGTTAAATTAGTTAGACAAAAAGTGATACTTCATATTGTTACTTTTACAAAATGGAGAAAAAAGACTTAGTGTTTAAGAATAGTTTGCGTATAGCGATTATGTAAGCATGTATTTTTGATAAAATCACGATCTACGTCTCAACAATCGGTACATAATACACATACACTTACTTTTGAATTTCCCGCGGGATTTATGACGGTCAAACTCGATTTCTTTTGAGCTATCGAAGAGCTCGATTAGACCCCTGATTGGGGCATTCGATATGCCGCTTAAGTAAGCAGTTTTTTCGATAATCCCTAAATTACTCATGCGCATTATCGTTATTTTTGGTTATTTCTAGGGATTATCGAAAAAAATGCTTAGTTAAGCAAGATATCGAATGCCTTGATCAGACTCCTTGGTAACGGAACGATTGCCCAAGACCAGCCAAAGGTTGGAGCACGCCATCTACACCTTCTTGCTCTGTGCCCGAGGCTCAGCGCTCAGATCATAAGTCATAACACTAGTATAATATTAGCAAATGTAATAGTGCGTCGTGCATACACATATAAGAAATAGGGGCTGCTCATTCTTATGTACGGCCCTGACGCACAAGAAAAAAGAGACACCTGATTGAGCGTGGGTATATCTGTCTCTCTCGAACACTGCCAACAGCGATAGTCAGTAAACTAAGTCTGGCTGATCCGAATTCGTTACCATTGGCAACGTGCGAGACAAATACCCACGCTCAATAATGTGCTTCTTTCTACTTGTGCTTCAGCACCGCATTTAAGAACGAAGTCTCTATTATATGTATATAGCGTCGTGTGCTAGAAAAAAAAATTAATTTACATCAAAAGCCACTTAAATAATCTCGCTTTAAATTGTATACAGACTTTTATCCTTTTTGGTACACGAAATAATGTTGAGGTATTTTTAGTCTTTTACACAAAATTTTTTGCCTATTTTAATTAATTCATATTTGAATCAATTTTACAGGTGTTAGTATGATTTGACATATACATTCATTATTTTTATTTTTCCCTTTCAGTGTTTACTGGCTCCAGGCTCCTAGGTGCTCGTCTGCTCGGTCCTTGTTTCCTATTGCGAGACCTTGTGCGAGAAAGTGGAAATGACACGAGATGTTCACAAAAGTTTACTGTTGGCAATATGGACAATCAAACTACCTGTATATCTGACAACTGGGTCCATACCATATAACTTTTCTTCGCTTTGTGGGCCTATGTTAAAACATATAGGCCCGGGAAGCGGAAGGAGTTGTATGGTACGGCTCCTAAGGGTGCAGTCCCATGGTACGAAATAGAGCTTCGCAATAGACTGTTCGCAATAGAAACAGCCAATCAGAACTATTGCGGAAGTTTCTATTTCGGAGAGGTAAAGTTCGCTATGGTCCCATGTGCAGGAAATACCGATGCGTAACCCATGTAGGCCCGTGAGTGCGAGTGAGAGGTTTGAAGTATCTCTTTCTCACTCGCACTCACGGGCGTAAATAAGTTACGCATCGGTCGTTCCGGCTATAGAGATGATATAATAGAGGAAGCGAACAAGCGGTGACCGCATACAGATGGTGGGGAGATTCCGAATTATGTGGCGCCGTGATCTGAGAGTGGTTTCTTGCTATTCAAAATTGAAATTCTTGAAAACACTTGATAAATTGATATTATTTACTGATTTAAAAATGATGCAATTTATGTTAATTTCACCATCGCTTCCCAGCACACCGACACAGATCAAAGTGTTTCATCTATTCTTATCAGCTTGGTATCTGATACGCTCTTCATGTAAGAGCAATTCAAAATTTAAATCCTCGTGCACTTAATCTAGCATGCAGCGCCTCTATCAGTCACTTTTTGGTTTAGCGCGTAAACATTTCAAATACAAAAGCTAAGTGTAATCGGTAAATCTTGTGGCTTGTACATCTTCAAGTATTTATTGTTTATTGTTCTGTGAGCCGTTCTGTGCGTGTAAACAATGTCAAAACATGCGCAGTTACATCCAAAGTTAGAAAATTTCTTGTTTTTATGCTCCTTTAATGACTTGTTGGAGACAGATGAAAAATGTCTTACTTTTTTAGAAGAAGTTGGTCTTGTTCCGTCAAGATCATCAATACGTCCATTGTGTTGTGATTTGCCAATGAAGGTCGAGGAGAAACATGGAAAGCTGGGATGGATTTGGCGTTGTGCTACGAATAGCTCAAAGAAAAAAGGTGCTCAATCTTGTAGAAAAGCAAAAAAACCTGCTGTAGGCACTTTTTTTGATGGGAGGCAATGTCATCTCTCTATTCGAGAAGTGCTCGCCGCAATTATCTTTTTTGTTGCTAAAATACCTGTTACAGCCTTGTATCAGTTAAGTATTGTAGTATTATATAGTGGTTTACTAAGAATATTCATGTTTTGCAGTATTGTAGGATTACTGTTTTTTAAAAATATGAATTTCGGTAAGTATATATTTTTTTATGTATTTCAGCATTTACTGGCTTGGCTTCATTACACAAATAAGCCTGAGCTTAGCATAGGCACGGTAGTAGACTACTACACACCTACTGCCGTGAAATTGCTGAGGTGATAGCGTCTCATGTCGATTATGAACTTGGCGGTGAGGGAAAAACCAGTCAAATCGACAAGATGTTCCTCACGAAGAGGAAGTATCATCGAGGACGCATTACGGAGTAAATGACCATCATTGTTTTGGGCCTTTATTGCAAGGAGGACAAGACAGGGCTCTTCTTCAGGGTCAACTCTTGAAGCAAGGAAGATCTTTGGCCCTGCATGAAAAAATATGTCAACCCCAGTACTACTTTTATTTGCACAGACAGTGCAAAACAGTACGTTGGTGTTGACACAATTTTAAAGGACGCGACACACAAGACCACCAATCTTGGTGAATACGTTGACAAAACAGACGTGACAAACACAATAAACGATTTGAAAAACCAAAATCGTTTATTAAAAACTACGATTGTGTGCCGGAAATCGCCAAAACTCCTCCACCAGTACATGGCACTGTTTTTTTCTATCGTTGGAACTGCTTGGAGAGAAAGTTCAAATACGATTTGGGCTCTCAAATCATGCAGTTCCTCGTTGATATTAATTGACACATTGACACATGGTGATTTGAGACAAGAAACCACATGAAATCGGAGTGGTAAAACCACGTGTTTTTTTGTGGTTTTTTTACATGGTTTTACTATGTGGTTTTTCGATATAGTTTCTAGTACTAGCCAGTAAGTGCCCCAGGCTGTGTGAAAATTTGAGCTTGTATAATTAATAAATTTTCTATAAAAAACCAAAGCGACCAGTCAGCGTCCTGGGTTGTGCGGGGATTGGTGCTTGCCTTCTTATTTTATTAATTGTTAATAAAGTAAGTAACCAGTAAGCGCTCTGGGTTGCGTAAAAATTGGGGCTTGTAAAATTATCAAATTCTTTATAAATATATAAAGCGACCAGTAAGCGTTCTAGTGTATGCAGGGATTGGTGCTTGCCTTATTGTTTTATTCATTGTTACTTAATTAAGCGATTAGTAAGCATTCTGGGTTTAGTGCGTTTCATTGCTTGCCATATTTTTCATTTGTTGTTAAGTAAGTAAGCGACCAGTGAGCGTCCCCATTGTGTGGGCCCTTATTTTTTCATTTATTACTAATAATTAATGTGACTAGGATGCGTCTTCGGTTGTGTGGAGATTGGCGCTTGCCTATTATTATATTTATTGGAAATTAAGTAAGCAACCAGTAAGCGTCCCCGGTTGTATGGATATTGGAGCGAGCCCTATTTTTTTATTTATTGTGAAGTGAAAAAAGGACACGTAAGCGATCAGGGTTGTGTGGGGTTTAGGGTCTGTATAATTATTGAATTCTTTATAAATTAATAAAGCGACTCAAGAGCGTCCTGGATTGTGTGGACATGAGCGCTTGCCCTATTATTTTATTTATTGTTAATTAAGTAAGTTACCTGAAAGTGCCCAGGGTTGTGTGGGAATTGAAGTCTGTGTAAATATAAAGTTTTCTATAAATAAATAAAGCGATTAGTAAGCGTCCTCGGTTGTATGCGGATTGCTGCTTGCCTAATTTTTTCGTTATTCATTTAGTTAGTAAGCGACCAGTAAGCGCAGCAGAATGTGTAGAGATCAACGTTTTCATATTATTTTATTTATAAATAAGTAAGTGAGTGACCAGTAAGCCCCTGGGTTGTGCGGGGATTAGCACTTGCCTCTTGTTTTCATTTATTGTTAAGTAGTTAAGCGTCGAGAGTTGTGTTAGGATTAGGCCCTATGTAATTATTAAATTCTCTATAATCAAATCAAGCAAATAAAAAGCGCACTGGGTTGTGCTGACATCGGCACTTGCCCGTTTATTTTATTTATTGTTAAGTGAGTAAGTGACTAGTGAGTGTCCGAGGTAGTGTGGAAATTGTGGCTTGTGTAATTATTAAGTTCTCTATAAATAACTTAAGCGACCAGTAAGCGTCTACGTTGTGCGGAGATTGGCGCTTGCCTTAAGATTTTACTTAATGTTAAGTAAGTAAGAGACCTGTACGCGCCCAGGGTTGTGATGGGATTTTGGCCTGTGTAATTATTTAATCCTCTATGAATAAATCAAGTGACTAAAAAGCGTCTCAGGTTGTGCGAAGATTGGCGCTTTTCCTATTAATTTATTTATTGTTGAGTACGTAAGTGACCAGTGAGTGCCCAGGAATGTGCGGAGATTGTGTCTTGTGTAACTATTAAATTCTCTATAAATAAATAAAGCGACCAGTATGCGTCTACGTTGTGCAGAAATTGGCGCTGTCCTCATGATTTTACTTATTGCTAAGTAAGTAAGCGACCAGTAAGCGTCCTTGGTTGTGTGGAGATTGGCGCTTGCCTGATTTTTTTATTCATTGATAAGAAGGTAAATGACTAGTAAGCACCCTAGATTTCGCGGAAATTAACGCTTGCCATTTTTTTTATTTATTGTTAAAATAGTGACCAGTTAGCGCTTGCCTTATTTTTCCGATTATTACTTATATTTTAAGCTACTAGTAAGACTCCTGGCTTTGGCGCTCGCCTTGTTTATTTTTTTATGACTAATAATTATAGCGAATAGAAAATTTTTTCGGTTGTGTGGGGATTGGCACTGGCCTTATTATTTTATTTATTTTTACTTCAGTAACTGACCAGTATTAAGCGTCCCGGGTTTTGTGGATATTGGTGCTTGCATAATTTTTTCATACATTGTGATGGAAGTCAGCGACCAGCAGGAGTTCCAGGCTGTGCGGTGATTAGTGCTTACCTTGTTTTTTTATTTGTTGTTAAGTAAGTGACTAGTTAGCACCCTGGATTGTGCGAAGATTGGCGCTTGCCCTATTATTTTATCTGTTGTTAAGTAAGTAAGTGACCGCTCAGTACCCTGAGTTAATTGGTTATTAAGGTCTGCGTAATTATTTAAGTCTGTATAAATAAATAAAACGATTAATAAGCATCCCGGGTCGTGCGGGGATTAGCGATTGCCATTTTATTTTTTTTATTGTTAATTGAGTAAGTGACCTGTAAATGCCCAGGATTGTGTAGGGATTAGAGCCTGTGCAGTTATTAAATTCTCTATAAATGAATATAGCGACTATGAAGCGTCCTAGGTTGTGTGGAGATTGGAGCTTGCCTGATTTTTTTATTTATTGATAAATTTGTTAGTGACTAGGGAACACCTTAGATTCAGCGGGGATTGGCGCTTGTCTTGTTTTTTAATTATCAATAAGATAGGGTCCAGTAAGCGCCTCAGGTCGTGCGGAGATTAGAGCTTGCTTTTTTTTCATTTACTCCTTATATTTTAAGCGACTAGTGAGCCTCCTGGGTTGTGCAGGGATTGGCGCTTGCCCTAATATTTAATTTATTGTTAACCAAGTAAGTGACCAGTAAACGCCCTGTGTCGTGTGGGAATTAGGGCTTGGGTTATTATTAAATTCTTTATTAATTAATTAAGCGACCTGTAAGCGTCCTAGAATGTGCGGGGATTAGTGCCTGCCCTATTATTTTATTGATTGTTAATTAAGTAAGCGACCAGTAAGCGTCCCGTGTTGTGTAGAGATTCTTGCTTGCCCGATTTTTTAAATTTGTTCTCAAGTAAGTATGCGTCTAGTAAGTGGCTCGGGTTGCGCGGGGATCGATGATTGCCTTATTTATTTATGAATGACTAATAATTGTAGCGTCTAGAAAGTGTTCTGGGTTGTCCGGGGATTGACGCAGGTCTCGTTTTTTTATTTATCATTAAGTAGGTGTCTAGTTAGCACTTTAGATTGTGCGGGAATTGAAGCTTGCCCAATTTTTTTTGTTTATTACTTATAATAGAAGTGACGAGAAGGCGTCCTGGATTTTGTGGGGATTAGAACTTGACTTATTTATTTATTCATTACTAATATTAAAAGCGACCAGAAAGTGACGTGGGTTGTGCAGAGATTGGGGCCTGCTCTATTATTTTATTTATTGTCAATCAATAAGTAACCAGGAAGCACCCTGAATTGTGTAAGGATTCGTGCTATCCTTATTTTATAAATTTATTGTTAAGTAAGTAAGCGTCCAGTGAGTGCCTCACCCACCTGAAAAAAAGTCGGAATTCTATGTAGAATTACTTCTGTAAAACTTTCAGGAAAGCCAAATGGCATTACACATGGTTTTACATATGGCATTACATAAAGGGTTTTAGCTTGGTGATGCCATATGTAATTCCATTTGAAAAAACACATAGAATTACAAATTGGAAGGAGGAAAAATATCTATCATTTAGAAATAACTGCAAAATACCATAATAAGTTATTTGCAATTAACAATTTGTCTTACCATCGGGATGATAACTCCAAAACAAGGGGGTTCAGCTGATTTTACTTCTATGGAAAAAAATTTAATTTGAAAATTTTTTTTTTTTTCCTGAAATATAACTTGAATTCTCTTGTTTTCCAGTTATCATCCAGATGGTAACACTAATCGTTAACAGTAAATGACGCATTACAACATTATGCAGTTATTTCTAGATGAGTAAATTGTTTCCTTCTTCCAATTTGTAATTCTATGTGTTTTTTCAAATGGAATTACATATGGCATTACCAAGCTAAAACCCCTTATGTAATGCCATACGTAAAACTATATGTAATGCCACATGGCTTCCCTGAAGGTATTACAGAAGTAATCACATATGGAATTTCGTCTTTTTTTTCAGGTGGGCAGAATGCGTGGGGATTGGCGCTTGCCTTATTTATTTATTTATTTATGACTGAATATTATAGCAACTAAAAAGTGTCCTGTTAAGTAAGTAAGTGACCAGTTAGTCTCTCAGGATGTGCAAGGGTTAGCGCTTGCCTTATTTCTTTATTTATTACTTATAATTAATGCGAATAGAAAGCGCTGGGTTGTGCGGGGATCAGCGCTTGCCCTTTTATTTTACTTATTGTTAATTAAGTAAGCGACCAGTATATTGATAAGTAAGAGAATGACTAGTAAGCACTCAAAGCGTAAGTGCCCTCGGTTGTGTGTGGATTGTGGCTTGTGAAATTATTGAAATTCTGTATAAATCAATAAAGCAACCAGTACGCGTCTACGTTGTGCGGAGATTGGCGCTTGTTTTGTTATTTTACTTCTTGTTCAGTAAGTAAGCGACCAGTAAGAGTCTCCGGTTGTTATTGGATTTCCGCTGGCCTCATTTTCATATTTATTAATAAGTTAGTAAGAATCTAGTAAGCACTTTAGTTTCCGCAGGGATTGGCGCTTGCCTAAATTATTCATTTATTACTCATATACAGAGCGACTAGAAAGCGTCCTGGGTGATGCGGGGATTGGCGCCTGCCCTATTATTTTATTTATTGTTAACTAAGTGAGCGACTAGTTAGCTCCCATGGAAGTGTGGGGACTGGGGATTGGGGCTTGCCCAATTTTTTTATATATGACTAATAATGAAAGCGACTAGAAAGCGTCCTGGGTTTTTCGGGCATTGGCGCTTGCCCTATTATTTTATTTATTATTAATTAAGTGAGGGTCCAGTAAGTGCCTCGGGTATTGCAGGGATGGGCGCTTGCCTTATTTATTTATTAATTACTAATATTTGTAGCGACTAGAAAGCGTCCCGGGTTTAGCGGGGATTGGCGCTTGACTCATTTATTTATTTTTTACTAATTTAATAAAGCAACTAAAAAGCGTCGTCGTTTGTGTAGGCATTGGCGCTTGCCCTTCTATTATATTAATTGTAAATTTAGTAAGTGCAGACCAGTAAGCACCCAGGTATGTGGGAAAAATTGAGGCCTGTATAATTATGAACTTCTCTATATAACAATAAAGCGACAAGAGAGCGTCCTAGGCTGTGCGGAGATTGGTGCTTGCCCAATTTTTTTCTCTATTATTAAGTAAGTAAGCAACCAGTAAGCATTTCTGGCTGTGTTAGGATTAGTGCTTGCCTCGTTATTTTTTTTTGTTAATTAATTAAGCGACTAGTAAGCATCCCGGGTTTTGTGCGTATTGGTGCTTGCCTTATTTTGTTATTTATTGTTAAGTAAGTAAGTAAGTGACTAGTTAGTCTCTCAAGATGTGCAAACTCAAGAAGTGCTTTTTTTTTATTTATTGTTAATCAAGTAAGTAAGTGACCAGTAAGTTCCCTAGGATGTGCGGGGGTTGGCGCTTGCCTAATTTTTTAATTTCTTACTAATAATTAATGCGACTAGAAAGCGTTCTTTGTGCGGGGATTGGCACTTGCCCTATTATTTCATTTATTATTAATTAAGTGAGCAACTAGTAAGCGTCCTGTGTTGTGTGGGGATTGATGCTAGTACTATTTTTTAAAATTGTTGTTAAGTAAGTTAGTGACCAGTAAGTACCCTGGGTTGTGTGGGGATTGTGGCTTGTGTAATTATAAAATTCTTTATAAATAGATAAAGTGACCAGTAAGCTTTTACGTTGTGCGGGGATTGGCGCTTGCCTCATTATTTTACTTATTGTCAAGTAAGTAAGCGACTAGTAAGCGTCCCAGGTTGTGTGGGAATCGTCGCTTGTCTTATTTTTTTATTTATTAAAAAGCAAGTTAGTGACTAGTAAGCACTTGAATTTTCGCGGGGATTGGCGCTTGCCTAATTTTTTTATTTATTACTTATAATTAAAGTGACTAGAAAGCGTCCTGGGTTGTTCGGAGATTGGCGCTTGCGTGAAGATTGTACTTATTGTTAAGAAAGTAAGTAAGCGACCAGTAAGCGTCTACGGTTGTGTGGGGACTGGTGCTTGCCTTATTGTTTTATTTATTATTAATGACTAGTAAGCACCCTGGATTGTGCGGGGATTGGCGCTTGCTTAATTTTTTTTGTTTATTTCTAATAATAGAAACGACAAAAAAGTGTCCTGGATTTTGCGGGGATTGGAGCTTGCCCTATTATTTTATTTATTGTTAATCAAGTAAGTGGCCAGTAAACGCCCTGAGTTGTGGGGGAATTCGGGCTTGCGTAGTTATTAAATGCTTGATAAATAAACAAAGCGATCAGTAAGCGTCCTGGGTTGTGCGGGGATTCATGCTTGCCTTATTATTTTATTTATTGTTAATTAATATGAAGCGACCAGTAAGCATCTCGGGTTTAGTACGTATTGGTGCTTGCCTGATTTTTTCATTTGTTGTTAAGTAAGTAAGTTAGAGACCAGTAAGTGCCCCAGGAAGTGCGGAGGTTGGCGCTTGCCTTTTTTTTTATTTATTACCAATAATTAATGTGATCAATAAGCGTCCCGGGTTGTGTGGGGATTGGTTCTTGCGTTATTATTTCTCGCAAGTTTGCCAGCTACACAGTTTGGGAGCAACGATGAGAACCTCTGGAATGCCCTTTTTTCTCTGCCTATTTGCTCTTCTAACACTCTGTAGATTGGTATATTAGTGACAGTAACTTTGATGTTACTGACCGTAACTTTTACTGCGGGAATCCTCTACACTCACCGCTGGTTTTGTCGATCTCCGAGTTTAAGCTGCATTTGTCGTAGTCAGTACATGGATGGGTGACTGTCTGGTGACCATTCAGGTCTTGCCGCGCCGTTTTGCCTGTGCTCTTGATTCTTGAGGGTCGATTAACTGTTTTTCTTTCACTTTGACATCGTGATCATAGGTGTGACTATAAGTTGGTCTAAATTTTTATATGCAAGTAAACATCTGGTCATAACTCAGGGCACCGATGGCTGAAAAACACTATTCTTGTGTAAAAAAAAGCCATATCTGAGCCTACGAGCAATGATAAAAAAAAAAACTATAATTATATCTGTAACAAGCTATGGAATAGCTATAAATATAGCTAAAAATTTTGCTCGGATTTTACACATAAAATTCGGTTTTAAATCGCATTTTTATAAGGTTTATTAGTTTATAATGAAGCTATATCACTCGTATGATAACATTAAAACTGGGGGCCTAAAGTATTTTTGAATCAGTAGAAAAAAACAAAAATCTTAAGCAATCTTTTGAGTTTCTGAAAATTTGTTCAAAAATACATCAGGCCCTCAATTTATATGTTATTATACAGATAATAGTACTAGTATGGTTAGAGAAACCTTTAAAAAATCGGATTTGAAACAATCTTTTATGTAAAATCTGAGCAAAATTTATAGCTATATTTTATAACCATAATTATACTTGTAAATATACGTTCATTTACGCCCTACTTATACACCCGATTATAGCTATAATATAGGTAGTTATAGTTGTATGTACAGCTGTCAAACAGCTGCTTGTAACAGCTATATATTTTCGTCCGGGATATACTGCAGTAAACATGAAAAATCGTATATGACTATTATAAGTTAATATTGTTTGTATGTTTTAATGCAAAATGCACAGAAGTATTTTGTTGAAAACATGTAAAATTATGAAAAATAATATAAACAAGCAACTATCTAAAGCATCATACAAAATCACAATTTCGAGTTTCCTTGAAATTATTATGAAGCAAAGAACGTAAGAAATCATCAATATTATCAAAAACTTAGCTGCCTCGTTTCTATCCACATGTTTTGTTTTAACAATGTTTTTTCAAGGAGTATTACAATATTTCATGTAAATAAATTCATTTTAAAGCAAACCACACACTATGAGGCTCTTTTACCATCAAGCTTGAATCAGATGGCGCCAGGGCACGTCGCGGCTGTCATGGCCGTTGCACTTACACACCGTCAAATTTACAGTTGTGTATTGTGTCCGTGAGCCTATCTGTGTGATGAGCAAAGCATAAGACACAACCTTTGTAAATGATTGCTGTTGTTTGCAGACAATTTTTGTTTGCATTTACGTTTAAAGATAGTAGGAAAAATGAAGTGTAGTGTAATATCCTGCGATAAGAAAGTGAAATTTAAATTTCCTTCTGATAGTGTGATAATAATAAGTGGCTCGAAGCAATTGGGAGACCAATCATTAGTAAACAAATACATAAATAGCATTGTAAATATAACCTAAAATGTACACTTACCTGTCCACGAGTTCTGCTTTTCTTCCACTGACTCCTGCTCCTTTCCCTTTTAAAAGCTTCTTCAATTCTGAAACTTTTAAGCTCCCACAATATTCTTTCTTGTCTTCCTTATTCATTTCAAAATTTTAAATATTGCGCTTTACCACTACACTTTAATTTCCTGTATACATACAATACTGAAAAGTAATGTTGTGTGAGTGAGACGGCCATGACAGCCGCGACGTACCCTGGCGCCATCTGATTCAAGCTTGACGGTAAAAGAGCCTCATAGGTGCGTTTTGTTGACGCTCGGTCGGACGGTCAGTCAGTCGGTCGATTACTCGAGATATCCATACTTACACATAACGGGATTCCAAAAGAGGTCACGTGACTCTTGCGATGTATATAGTCACTTGGGGGAAAAATAACACAGTCGTTATGGGTGTAATTCTATTTGATTTTTTTACACGTTCAACAATTGTAATATGATACAAGCCTGGTAATAACATATTTTCAAGGAGATGACAATACCTTAGCTATTATTTCCTAACATAATTAGTTTTTTTGCAGCTTAAAACTTTCCTTTGAAGGTGCGAAAACGCACATTTAACCTGTACAAAGTTCTCCCGTTCCCGCCCTTCCGACAAATCTTACCTCTCATGCCAAATTCTCATCTGAGATCTTAGGTGAGATTTCTGAAAGAAAAAAAAAGAAAAAAATTTTGTGCAACGATTATAATTTATACATCAATAGAATGATTTCCTAAAATATGAACAGTTATAGAAAAAAAAAAAAAAAAATTCGGCTTATATGGGACACGAACTCAAGCCCCCAGTTTATCAGGCAAGCATCTTACCGTTTAAATAAAGTGTAAGTACCATATGTTATTGTTTTTCTTATTCACAACTGAATCATACAATTATTAATAGATATAATTTTTCCCAATCTTAATTCTGATAGTTAACCAACTAGATAACATTCAGGAACGTTATTTTCTTCACAAACAATATTTTCTCTCTTAAACTTACTCGTAAGGAGGATTTATATCCAAGTAAGGCATAAGTTTTTAATAATAATAATAAATGTTTATTTAAATGTAATAACAAAGAAAAACTACACTATAAAGCAGGGGGCCTTGATGTGTTGTGAATAAATTATTTAAAAAAAATCCAAATTGCTTGCGTGTATATTCTTTTATTTTAAAAAAACACTTATGAAAATCCTTAAAGCTATTCATGTTATTCCAACTTTTCAAAGCTTATTATACTCCGTAAATAATTACAGATTAAGTCATCACTGGAAATTTGTTGATACAATAAAATTCATGTTTAGTGAGTTAAATGTAACTGTTTTCCGAAAACGCAAAGAACAAGAAAAACCTACAGTTTGGTATAAATAATTGTACCTAACTCATTACACATGTATTGTATCATAAAATTTACAGTAATTTTACTCTGTCTAAAACTCTTTAAGGAGTATGATAAGTTTGAAAAGTTGGAATAACATGAATAGCTTAAAGGATTGCCAACTTTTTGAAGTGTTTTTTCAAAATAAGGTAACATACACGCAAGTAATTTGGATTTTTTAAAAATAATTTATTTACAACACATCAAGTCCCCTTGTTCTTATTTTAGTTTTTCTTTAATATTACATTTAAATAAACGTTTCTAATAATTATTAAAAACGTATGCCTTACTTGGATATAAAACCCCCTCAAGAGTAACTTTAAGAGAGAATAATTTTGTTTATAAAGAAAATAATGTTCCTGAATATTATCTAGTTGGTTAACTATCAGAATTAAGATTGGGAAAAATTGTATCTAATAATAATTGTATGATTTAGTTGTGAGTAAGAAAAACAATAACACATGGTACTTACACTTTATATAGATGTAAATTGTCAGACTGGTATCTTATTCTCTCTGGCAAAGCGGTAAGATGATTGCCTACTAAACTGGGGGCTCGAGTTCGTGTCCCATACAAGCCGAATTTTTTTTTTTTTTTTCCTATAACTGTTGATATTTTAGGTAATCATTCTATTGATGTATAAATTATAATCGTTGCACAAAATTTTTTTCTTTTTTTTTCTTTCAGAAATCTGTTCTAACTGAGATCTCAGATGAGAATTTGGCATGAGATCTCACCTGAGATCTCAGGTGAGAAATCAGATGAGATCTCAGGAGAGATTTGTCAGGAGGGCGAATATATGTAGGAAAACAAACAGAATTTCGGTAATGTTAAATATGCATTTTCGCACTTTCAAAGGAAAGTTTTGAGCTTCAAGGAAGTAAGCAGAAGAACGCGGGACAGTATAGCTGATTGGCTGTCACGACTTATAAGAAAAACACAGGGTTTCACTCAGTGTTTGTTGCAAAGTATGTGTATAGATATATACGCCTTGTCGATTTTGCAACAAATGGCGGTGGTTCTGCTGCTCACTTCCTTGAAACTCACTAAACACTAGTAGTAGAACTATATGTACGGTCCTAATTTCTTATTTCGCCACCTGCTGAATCTTAAACGAAACAGCTGAAGTGTATCCCAAAAATTATGTTTGCGTGGAACCACATATATATATATATACACATACATTTGAGGTCAGTGAACTTTAAAATGTGTATATACATATATATTTTTTTTATTGTTCATTATCGCCCGTAGGCTCTGATATGGCTTTTGTTTACACAAGAATAGTATTTAAATTGAAAATATTAATAACACAAGTGCCTATCACCCAATGACCCGGGCGCCTAATAGCCACTCTATTAAATAATAAAATATTAATTAATAGCACAAGCACCTATCACCTAGTGACCCGGGGCGCTTACTGGCCTCTCTATTAAACAAAAAAAAGTGTTAAGCAATAATATAAGCGTCTATCACCCGATGACCAGGGGCGCTTACTAGCCTTACTATTAAATAATGAAATATTAATTAATAGCACAAGCGCCTATCGCCTAGTGACCAACGGGGCTTACTGGCCTAGATGGTTTTAGTATAGTTTTTATCCTTAAACATTTAATAACAATAGCAATAAATAAGCTTGAAGTTTTGAAAAAATACGCCCAATTTTCACGTTAGTTCACTAGGATCCCCTAGGTGGCGTCGACATAAAATAGAAGCTACCTGCTAAAAAATTAAATAAGTGTGGTTATAATAGGCCGGAGTGTCTCAAGAATTTCTGCAGTCATCTATCAGCAGTTCATCGAGCTGCATCGGGAAAATATATGATACACAACGGCTTCCTTCTCAGTGGTCGTCCCAACGGCATACCTACAGAGAAGGTATTCACTAGGCCCACTTTCCCGGCTATTAATGAGCAAATGGTGGTTATCCGAGGAACGACCAGAAGATGAGATATTCTTTGGTCAGCGGCGTACTTCCCTCCATCTCGGTCTCCGTACACAGAGGCTTTGAGGGTAAGAGCCAAGCTACCTGAAGCCAGCTCTTCATCATCAAGAATAATAATAAAAAATAGCTAGAAGTTTCACCACTAGCCCGTTCGAGGGCCATTATAAGTATTAACGTTGACTATTTAAGGTGGTTCTTCACCTAACCCATTTACTTAAACTTACAGGGAAACTTGGAGGGATTGTTATTAAAGTTATAAGGCATTTTCTCTTAAAATTTCAAGTCCCTTTATCACGCGAATTTTTGAAAACAAGTCAGTCAAAAAATGCACTTTTAACATGTATTCTTATGTAGGTTACTTTTCCATACTACGATATCATGTAATATCTCATAAAGTAGACTTAAGATCGTAATAGAAAAAGTTTGTAGTGAAAGAAGAACTTTTCAGCTTTCTAATAATATAACAAAAGTTTGGGCTAATCAGGGAAATAGTATACGATATTTAATCGTAAACGAAATGTCTGCCGTGTAAACTGCGGCAACGTCTGCTTGAGTAGGAGCGTACATGCCATTTTCAGAACCTTGCGTCAAAAAAAAATTTTTTTATAACTCTTACTCTGACTTTATTAGCATGTTTATTTCTATGTTAATGCAATGATATTACAGTCAAGTGCCAGTACAACATATTTTATGTTCCAAATAATACGTTAATCGAAAATTAGAAAACCACAGGGTCCCGTGTCGCTTTGATACGGCACCATCGTGAAGAACCACCTTAACCATCACTTTCATCGATTCTTTTAAGGGCCACCTACGTTTAAACTATCTTGTCAACAAATACATTTTTACTACTATTTACGGAAACGATTCGTTGACTAAAAGACTATGTTAACTAAAGATGGCCACTATTAAATTAAGTCAGTCGTTCACTGGCAGTCGTCAAGAGCGGAGTTGTTCGTCACAAGGCTGGGAACCTCGGTGACCAACGACCTTATATTACCCTCTCAACTCTATTCTCTCCAAGGTCTGCGATCGGCGAAACAGCTATAAAGGAATAAAAATTGAGCCAACAGGACAGTCTCAAACAGACAAGCGTCACGAACCAATCTCCCCACCTTAAATCACCAAAACAACTAAGTCTGCAAAAAAGAAGGTGCTTTAGACACGTTGGTACGTCTTTGACGTTATACCACGAGATGTTAGGAAATATCTCTACAACTAACTCTAAAGCTTTGGACTATGTTATTTTTCTCGAATGTTATTTTTATGATGAAATACGTTTCAGTAAAGAAATGTTTAACTCGATGTATAAAAGTTTGAATAATGACCAGAAAAATATATTCCATATTATTTGCGAACAAAAAAAAAATAATTTTTTTATAGATGGTCCTGGAGGGTCAAGAAAAACTTATTTATATAATACGATAATTTTTTTATTTCTCAAAATGAAAAAAAATCATGTCAATGGCATGGACTGGCATATCATCAATTTTGCTTTGAAAGGGGATGATCAGTCATAGAACTTTTAGACTTTCTTTAGATTTTAATAATATAAAAAGTGCCTTTTTAGAATTCAAGTCAAACGAAAAAAAAAAGGAGAAGTTGATTTAATTATTTCAGATGAGACTTTAATGATTCCAAAAAAAGCATTGGAAATTGTAGACAGAAAGTTAAGAGATTTATGTAATACTGAAAAATATTTTGAAAATAAATTGATTATTTTAGGAGGTGATTTTCGTCCGATTCTCCCAGTGATAAAAAACGGTAATCGAAAAATTATACTTAAACAAACTATTGAATCTGTATTTTTATGGAACTCATTCCAAATTTTAAAATTAGAAATCAATGTTTGTGCTAACGATAAAGAATTTTTAAAATTATTATCAAAAACTGGGGAAGGGAAAATGAAAACTTTTAACATTCTTAAAAACTGGATCTCAAATCATGCATGTTCTCAAATATTTTCTGATATCTACAATTGTTTTATGATAGTGTTATACTTACATTGCATAACGAGTACACCTCTTATTTGAATACTAAAGTCCTTAAAAAATTAACTAGAGAAATTAAAACTTGCTATAGTATAGACAACGCAACTCATAAAGGGGTTGATAAATCAGACGATAATATTTATTTAAACTTTCTGGTGGAAATGTTGAATAATATTCGTGAAGGATTACCACTTTATGCACTAAATTTAAAAATTAGTACAATAGTGATGTTACTGAGAAACTTAATAAGTATATCAGATGGACTCTGTAATGGAACACGTTCACGAATCACAAAATTATTACAGTACAATATAGAAGGAGCAATAATAACTGGAGAAAAAATTGAAAAAAGAGTTTTCATTCCAAGAATAACTTTAGACACAGGAAACTCCTCAACAGTACCGTTTATTTTGTATCGCAAACAATTTTCAATCGTTGTGGCATTTGCTATGACAATGAACAAATCCCAAGGTCAAAGTTTCGATAATGTAGATTTGTATGTAAAAAAACCCTTACTTTCTCATGGTTAATTATGTGTGGCTTTATCAATATGCAAAGATAAAAATAGTTTATTTATTCAAGTAGAAAGGCAAAAAATACAGAAATAGAAAATATTGTTTGTAAAGAGATTTTTACATAATTTATTGACTTTACTTGATGATTTTTATAGATAAATCAGCAACGTTTATGGTAATGAATTGAAAGTCACTTATTAATATTTTGTCATTTAACAAGTGTACATGACGTGATGTATATTTTTTTTACGATGATAATTTTTGTTACAAAAATTTAGTGATTTACAATATTTAAATACAACAATAATTATTTTATAACACGTATACGTTGAAGCAATAGGAAATAGACAGTTTGGTATTTTAAATTGAGATAGTATATATTAATATATGTATAAAATGTTGATACATCTAAGACATGTATAAATTTATAATATACATAAAACAAGTATACATGTGTATCAATATAAATATTATCAGATTTTACGATTGGGTGCGGGGAGATCTATTTTTACGTGGTTATGATAGAGCTAAATTTAATAGGTTATTCTCTTAACCTTTTAAATTAGGTGATACTTCCACGGTTATTATTATTTATTAATTATGTTACGTTTTAATTTATATATGTGGTTGTATCATGTCATAGATATACGTACAAGAATGAACAAATGTTACATTGCTTTGAAATAATAGTAACACAAAAAAAGTTGAATGCACTGAGAACTTTATACTTATCAATGACTTTTAACAATTTGATAATTATTATATTACGATTTTTAATAAATTATTTATTAACATTATTACATTATTGAACATGGATTGTGTGTTTCATTTATATGTCTGTTAGCCTTCTTGGTGGTGTGGAAAAATACATGAAAATAAATATTTTTAAAACTAGGTAAAATTAAAATTTATTGTTGAAAGGGGTGATTTATACTTAATAGAAAAAGTTGTAAGGAGACAAGAAAAATGGTGTCAAAAGGCTTTGGGAGAAAAGAAAATTAGCGTGATGGGTCTGTGGGGGGCTGTGGGGTCACAAGAAAAATGGTGTTGGGACTGTGGGAGGTCTGTAGAGGGACAGGTAAAATTGTGTGGGGGGGGGCTGTGGGGGGCTATAAGGAAAAAAGTTAGAAAATGTCAAATTAACGATGAAAATGGTCAAACTTTACCTTATCTGTCGGGGGGGTCTGTGCGGGGGATATGTGGAATGCCCCACACAAGTAACTATATAATATAGGAAGATATATAGTCCGTTATTTCTTTATTACTTATGTCCTCTGCGATAAATGTCAAGGTTTAAATAGAATATTTTTCAGAAACAAATAAACAAAAAAAATAACAGTATAATAATTTTTTTTTACATACACATATGATATAAGATAAAAATAAATTAAAAAAAAAAGAAAATACAAACATAAAGAAAACTATAAGACAAGAAAATGGCCAATGAAAACGATGACGCCGATATGACCGTAGCTAAAGCGCTGATGGAGTCTCTCAACGCCATATTCTCATTTCAGCATGCGATCAAATCCATTCCTATATTCGATGGAAAAAATATTCTACTTAAGGATTATATACAAGATATTAGAAACGGAGAAAGCTGGGTCATAGATGATCAAAAAGATTTATATAAAAGGGTGGTGTTCCAAAATTTGCGAGGGGCCGCACGCATAAGCGTAAGTGGCCAAGAATTCGAAAATCTCGAGGCATTTGTCACACATTTAAAAAAGAGATATGCAATAGGTAAAACCGTTGCTTATTATCAAACTCAGCTGCAAAAAGTGCGCTAACGACAAGGTCAATCGGTTAGTGAATACTATGATTATGTAAGTCTACTATTGAACGGTGCTGAAAAGGCCTTGATGGAAGATAAAGGCAATACCTACAACGTGCATATAATGACTCCTATAAAACACATGGCGTTAGACAGGTTTATAAAAGGACTAGCACGTATGATAAGCAAGCGGGTAGATGCGAAAGAACTTGCTTCCCTAGCCAACGCCTTCGATTATGCGTTGAGATTAGAAAGCCGAATGAGAGCGGATATAATCCCATTGTAAGGGGTACTTAACCATAATAAGGGATACTTACCACTAGTCGACGTAGGGCGTTACTAGTATATTTAGGCGAAGGAATAGTAAAAAATGATAATGGTGAATATAACATTATGGCGATGAATACTAATGAAAATGATATTACGATTAAAATAGATCCAAAATAAATTCTACCCTTTGAATATATTGATTCTGAAACTAGTAGCGAAAATTGACCACTTATCAAAAACGAACACGATAAAATAAAAAACCTAAAAGAACTTGTGCGTACCAGTCATTTGAACTTGGAAGAATGAGACCAAATTCATCGACTGACATCCGAATTTCCAGGCATCTTCTTATTACCAGGAGATCCTTTACCCTGTACTAATCTTGTTGCACATGCAATCCCGACGGAAAATAACATTCCTATTAACACTAAACAATATTGTCACCCACCGGTACTTAAAAAAGTTTTAGACGAGCACAAAAAAATACAGGCTGTTAGAGAATTTCCCCAACCAAAAACTATGAAAAGTATTAGACAATTCGTAGGACTAGCAGGGAACTATAGATGCTTTATTAAAGATTTTTCAAAAACAGCTAAGCTGTTATTAAATTTATTAAAAAAGGAAGGAAAATTTGAATGAACAATAGTGCAAGAAAAGAGTTTTCAAGTACTAAAAGACCATCTATGCCAAGAGCCTATTTTACAATTTCCCGACTTTAGTAAATCGTTCAAGTTAACAACAGATGCATCTGACTATGCTAGTGGAGCGGTATTAAGTCAAGAAAAAAATGGGTTTGACCGTCCTATAGCCTATCTTTCAAGAACCCTAAGTAAAGCTGAAATAAATTATTCTACGACTGAAAAAGAATGCTTAGCTGCACTATACGCAATGCACTATTTTCGTTGATATTTATTAGGAAATAAATTCGTTCTTGTAGCTGATCATGAGTCATTGAATCGGATGCATACAAGAAAAGATCCGGGACAGCATTTAATGCGCTGGATGCTTAAATTCACCGATTATGAATATACTTTCAAATGCAAGCCAGGAAAACTTAATACCAATGCTAATGTACTATCTAGAAATCCAGTAGGACCATTTCTTTATGCGGAAAACAGTATAAGCAACGGATTACCATTACTAAGAGTTACGATGATAGGTCTAAAGAAAATAGAGGAAAAAAAAAAAAAATAGAGTTACAAAATCAAAGAAAAGGAACAGTAAGAACATCTAAGTTAACGACGATCAAACCTAAAAGACTACCAACAACCTTGAAAGAGACGGTGGAGATAACAAAACCTAGGAGTGTGGCCAAATCAAAAACGGACATACCTAAATTGGCCAGAGGTCCGGGACGACCCCTTGGCTTAAAAACAAACAAGGAACAGCCAAAGTTGGATCATAGTGTGATTGCTCGAAGGACTCGAACGAAAACGTTTCCACAACCACAGACATCATCTGCATCTCGACCGAGTATATTAATAAATTTCCCTAAAAATACCACAAAAGATTCTGGCTAATTGAAAGTGAATTTTTCGAAATCAATAGCCGTGAATCACACGTTAGCGATACGAATGCAGAAACCACCGGAGTGAAATCTAGTAGTTCCACAAATAAGGAAATGCCACAGTTACCAGTCAGAGATATAAATAACCTTAGTGCATCGTCAAGGACAAGTATGTTTTCCGAAAACGATCCAAGTGATACTGAAGAATCGTCGGTAGAAAATACACAACCACCAGTATATGACACTAGACGAAGTGGATTACGGCAAGAATTAACTGAAACGGAAGCAGAATCAAATACAGATACTGACTCAAACTCAGATGTGACAAATACTGAAATCTCCGTTACACCTAATTCACTCAGTGAACATTCAAATGACGACATCTTTAAAGACTAACCTAAAACTATGGTCAGTAATATTGATGAGGTTACCCATCAAGAAATACAAAAGTTAACAAAGAAACTCAACCGAAGCCTTCAAGAATATTTGGACAAATCTAGCAACCATGATGAAACTGAGCGAGCTGATACGGATTTCTTATCGGTAACTAGATTTTCTGATGGAGATAAGCTCGACCCCAAAATTCAAGACATATTAACTGAAATGGACACCTATGATCCTGATAATTTTGATGATTCTGTATTAGATGAAAAAATTGCAGATTTATTAAGACGTACAACGGACTTTGAACCCCTATTCGACGAAAATGAAATTTTAAGAAAATATATGCCAAATGGAAAATTATCAATTATCCCTTGCATTCAGGAAAATATACCCCTAAGTTCTAGTACACCGAAGCACACGAGTACTTCTATTATTACGAAAAATAGATGGTCTAAAGCACTGGACTTGGAACAAATAAGAGAAGAAATCCCAGATAACTTGAGTGAAAACGACAAACAAATAAATTGTAATACAAACAAATCAATAAGTCAAAGTATTGCACCTGATTTCATGCTATCATCGGACTTATACCCTTTCTCACCGATCAATCGATACAAACAACAGTACGGAAAGGTGTATGTAAGTCGTAGTGATAGTAGCAGTAGTACTGACAATTATAAGAACGCTAATAGAGCCAAGCTAATAAACAATGTTATTATCACCAGATATTGTCTTACATACAAAAGAGACAATATAGTTCATTTGATTGGCGGAGATTATCAACCAGTCACATCTGTCTTAAGACTGTTGAGATCAATAGGTGCACTGGACTTTGGTAATTTAAAATCAAAGAAACCAAAGATTGGCCAAATACTAATTAACACCTTATGGAGGACATAATATACTGTCAATCATTATTAATGAAACATCTACCGATTCAGTAACTTCAAAAAATCTTGCAAAAGCTTTTAAAACACTTGGGAAAATACTGTTCAGACGAAATCTTAAAACTTTCCGAATTTCAAGAAGGGGACATCTTACAGACAAATTAGAACCTGGATTGATAACAGAAATGTTATTAACAATTTTCTATAGAACACCTATACAAATTACTGTTTGTTATAGTAAGGTCGATTTTCCAAAAATTCAAGAACGTAATGAAATAATACAAACACTAAATGACAGCCCTGTTGGAGGACATAAGGGAATAAACCAAACTTACCGGAAAATAAGAGAACGGTTTTATTGGCCCGGAATAAGAAATGATATTCTCAATTATGTACGTAAATGCAGCAAGTGTCAAGAGAAAAAAGTTGAGCGACTAAAAACAAGAGAATCCTTGGTACTTACAGATACACCTATTGAAGCTTTCGATAAGGTTTCCATCGATACCGTTGGTAAATTAAGAATAACACCAAATCGTAATTGCCATTTGCTGACCATACAGTGTAATTTGACTAAATATATCATATTAGTCCCTGTACCAGACCGAAGATGAAGCACTCTTGCCGTTGCACTCGTACAAAATTTAATATTAGTTTATGGTGCGCCTAGAGCAATTCTATCAGATGGACATGCTACATTTATGTCTAATTTATTGGAACAACTTATGGAAACTCTAAAAACCAATTATCTAACTACATCAGCATATCATCCTCAAACAAACGGATCACTAGAGCGAAGTCATGTTGCCCTAGCTGACTTTATAAGAACTTACTCCGAAACTTTTGATGGCTGGGACAATTTAGCCAAATATGCAGCTTTCACGTACAACACGAGTGTACATGTAGCAACAAATTTTACTCCCTATAAATTAGTATTTGGGAGACTAGCCAGTTTGCCCTTGAAGATACCTAAAGATGAAAAACTACGAACCTACCCATTGTATTGACAAGATCTTATGAAGCGACTTCAAGAAATGCAAATTGCGGCAGGAAACCAACAAATAAAAATGAAAATACAAGCAAAGCCAAAGTACGATAAAAAGTTAAAGCCTTAAAATGTTAAACCAAGAGGTTACGTTTGGGTCAAGAAAGAAGTACGTTCCCATAAATTTGATCACTATGATAATGAGCCCCTAAAGGTTAAAACAGTTTTAGAGGGAAATAATGTGTTATTTAAAAAAACCAATGGAGAAATCATACGAAAACATAACGGTAAATTAAAACTAGTTCCCCAATAATAGTATCCTTGTAAGAATTATATTCTGTGTCTTCCAGAAAGGAAAGAACACAACGATGCAGATTATATTGGCCACCTTAATGACAATAGCGCTTGGAGGTTGCGCAGATTTAAACTATGCTAGTCATGGCAACTATAGCATAGAACCACTTGAAACGAACCCTGGAATATACTATGAACGAATTGGTATTACAAAAGTTAAAAGAGCTGATTGGAAGATAGTCATATGGCTTGATATTAATAAATTTATATTGGAACACACACCTACTCAAAGATTAAGTGAAACCTTTCGATATTGTATTGTACAGTTTTGTTATCCTTATAGCACTCATTACATGGAAATGGACCTCTTGAATATAAAGATGAAGCGATTGACAAATCTGAAAGAAACATTATTGAACATAATAAATACGGTGGGAACTCATGTGGGAGATAAAATTATTCCACCACTCAGCATGCGAACAAAAAGACTAACACCTTTTGGAATTATTGGAAGTATTGCTAAAGGAATTTTCGGTTTAGTCACAGAAGACGATATTAACGTTATGAACACTAACATCACTAATTTGCATACCGATCAAAAAGAATATATTAAATTATATGAACTAAATAGCCATATTTTCGCGGCTGCATTCAAAGAACTATATAATAATACAAAACGACATGAGCATATTCTAAAACAATTTGCTGATTTGTTGACTTCAGGACAAGATTTTACTCTCGACAAATGTCTGATACATTTATCAGCTTACCTTAGAAGAACTGAGGCTACCTTAGATTACATCATTCGTTCTCATGAGGATCTGGTCGACATCTTGCATAATCTACAAAGAAGTCAAGCACATCTAAAGCTATTTTCTCCAAACGTTTTTAGAACTGTAGCCCAGGATGTAAAGAACCTAGCAGGAAATCTAGAATTTGTAGCACCAATAGAGAATCTTTATGCTGGTGAAATAAGCACTCTAAGCAAATTAGATGTTGTGCATCAAAAAAATAGAATCATGGTAATATTGCATTTGCCACTTGTAGATCGAACCCCTTACAATCTTTGTATACTACATTCATTCATGATACCTCAACCTGGACAAAATGGATTTGCCTATATAAAGCCATCATATCTTTACTTAGCAGTAGCATTAGACCATAATTCGTGTTACCGTCAGGGGTATTATTTTAATAATTATTATATATTTAAATAACTATTTTCTTTAAATTCGATCGTTTAACATAAATTTGAATTTTGAACTTTCGCGCGCAGCACCGACTTCCAACTAGTACTTGATAGTACCACCTATCGCTCCCCAGGTGGCGACCAAAATCGCAAGTAAGAAAGCGAAGTAAAGTATATAAGAAGGACTGTGCGACGACTGATTGTATCGATCCGAGTTATGCAAATATGTGTAATGCATACCTCTTAAGCCACTCAATTACTTAAAGTACATATTCAATAAATATCACTGTACCAATACAAAACACTTGTCTACACCCTTTTTTTTTCTTTCCTCTCAAAAAAAAAAAAAAAAATAACAACAACAAACACCCACCGGTCAACCTGGCGACCAACCCATCGAGGCCCCTACGCATCACTGCTCAAACGCCACATCTCTACGATGAGTTGGATTCCGAGGAATGAAACGAAACCACTACGCCAACAACATCGGACATAGCACCACCATCATTGTTTAACCTAAAGGGAAAGCTTGTGACACATGAGAGTGACTCCAATCTCTTCCAACTACACCCCCCTTGTTCAAAGTCGCCCACCCCCAAAGGCCACTTTTAACATTCGTATTTACGATTAAACGAAGTTATATTCAATCAATGTGATAAAATAGTATACGGTTATATATGCTCGGCTATGAAACCGTTGAAAGAACCCTATTATATGAACGGATGTGGAATTCTTATGTTATTACGACCTGGAGTATTTAAATACTGTGAAATTATGTTTACATCAAAGACCAAAAGCCAATGGATTTACTTACCAGCATATAGTCCATGGTTATTCTCGACATTCAATGAGGAACAATTAACCATTATCTGTCCTAATAAAATAGATCGACAAGAAAGAATAAAAGGTATAGGTCTTTTACGAATGAATAATGGATGTACGGGAAACACACACAAACGAATATTAACAATTGAACATAAGATTATTACTCAGATGGAATATACCTAAACGGAAAAAACTTTTGAACGTACAGAGCCCAGTTACGCAGGCTAGAGAAGTTCAAATCGCTTTGAACTCCTACTGCACAAGTGTACAGGCCACCTTGACTCGAAGATCGAGTCACACGAGTTCAAAACAGCGTTTAACTGAGACTTCACAACCATGCGCACCACGTAGCCTGTATTTTGGGCTTGTACAGTACCAAACTAAGAGAAATTATTAAAGAAATCTTTTTCCCTTTTCGTTTCTTCTATATCCCATGGTAAAAGACACATAAGTCTTTTTGGATCGATGTTTCGTATGTCATTGTCGCATTTTGGTGATGTTGATGAAGATACCCTTTATGCTTGACAAACAGTGGATTTCATCTAAAAATAGAAAATGTTTGAGCTTCCTCTCCTATTTTTAGTGTTTTGTTGATTTTTTTATGAACTGAATCACTACTGTAAATGGCGGTTATAGTTCGATGAGTATAACTATATGAATCCGGAAGTATGTGCATTTCCTTAATGTTTCCTTTATTTTCTAATTATTTAATGACTTCATGTAAAGGATGTTTATGTTGACTCTAGTCTTTGTTGTTATATTATAATCGGGGTTTATCGTGCAGCCTAGAAAAAAAATAGTATCAAATTACTATTGATTTATGAGTCCATTTCTAACTTTTAGGGTGTATGGCGTGGAAGTATCAAGCTCCGTGTCTTCATTACAGGTCCAGTCTTACATGATTCAGGTGTTTTTTGTTTTCCTTCAATTTCGACATAAAGTTCGGTCGGTTCGTGTTCTTTTGGGTCTCATTTTATTGTTATTCAGGGTTCTGCGTTCAGTGGGTTGATGGTGCGTTTCATAAATTTTTCCGAAATACTATGTTTCATAGTCTTTTTAAAACAGCTTCTTATTTTGCTGATGAGAATTGCTATTAAAATAATAATCATAATAACTTCAATGATGTTACGAATTCAAATAAAAAGAGAAGTTTGTTTCTCCTCTAACTTTTGGGTTAGTATTTTTTCCAGTTGATCGATTATATTTTGTACGTTTAATTCTTCATCTGTCCATGCTTGTTCATTATGGTTTAGTCCTTGAATCGATTCTATAGCATCATGTCAGTCTTAGTGTCTTCTCAGGGTTCATGTAGTACAGTTAAGTTCAAGTTCACTTCTACTTGATACACGGAAAAAACTTTTGAACGTACAGAGCCCAGTTACGCAGGCTAGAGAAGTTCAAATCGCTTTGAACTCAATATTTTACATACATACATGCCTGTGAATAATTTCATGAAACTTATTTAACCTTTATGTAACTCATTAATATAGTGTAAAATTTTTAGGGTTAATTATAACATTGTGACCGTAAAAACTAAGAACAGTCATTTTAAAAATGAGTAACTTAATTTTTTCCAGTATCTGAGCTGAGTGAAAACGAATATAGTACCTATAGGTACGTAATATACTATAGTACCTATGGGTACGTAATATACTATATTCGTTTTCACTTAGCTCAGATAATGGAAAAAATTGTGTTACTCATTTTTAAAATGACCATTCTTAGTTTGTACGGTCAGAATGTTATAATCAACCCTAAAAATTTTATACTATTTTAATGAGTTACATAAAGGTTAAATAAGTTTCATGAAATTATTCACAGGCATGTATGTATATAAAATATTGAGTTCAAAGCGATTTGAACTTCTCTAGCCTGCGTAACTGGGCTCTGTACGTTCAAAATTTTTTCCGTGTATCAAGTAGAAGTGAACTTGAACTTAACTGTACTACATGAACCCTGAGAAGACACTAATGACTGACATGATGCTATAGAATCGATTCAAGGACTAAACCATAATGAACAAGCATGGACAGATGAAGAATTAAACGTACAAAATATAATCGATCAACTGGAAAAAATACTAACCCAAAAGTTAGAGGAGAAACAAACTTCTCTTTTTATTTGAATTCGTAACATCATTGAAGCTATTATGATTATTATTTTAATAGCAATTCTCATCAGCAAAATAAGAAGCTGTTTTAAAAAGACTATGAAACATAGTATTTCGGAAAAATTTATAAAACGCACCATCAACCCACTGAACGCAGAACCCTGAATAACAATAAAATGAGACCCAAAAGAACACGAACCGACCGAACTTTATGTCGAAATTGAAGGAAAACAAAAAACACCTGAATCATGTAAGACTGGACCTGTAATGAAGACACGGAGCTTGATGCTTCCACGCCATACACCCCAAAAGTTAGAAATGGACTCATAAATCAATAGTAATTTGATACTATTTTTTTCCTAGGCTGCACGATAAACCCCGATTATGATATAACAACAAAGACGAGAGTCAACATAAACATCCTTTACATGAAGTCATTAAACAATTAGAAAATAAAGGAAACATCAAGGAAATGCACATACTTCCGGATTCATATAGTTTTACTCATCGAACTATAACCACTATTTACAATAGTGATTCAGTTTATAAAAAACTCGATGAAACACTTAAAATAGGAGAGGAAGCCCAAACATTTTCTATTTTTAAGATGAAATCCACTGTTTGTCAAGCAGAAAGGATATCTTCATCAACATCACCAAAATGCGACAATGACATACTAAACATTGATCCAAAAAGACTTGTGTGTCTTCTACCATGGGATATAGAAGAAACGAAAAGGGAAAAAGATTTCTTTCATAATTTCTCTCAGTTTGGTACCCTAGAATATTATTATGCCATCATACATTGGCGAGGAAGATTATCCCAAGGATATGTAAAATACATGGATCCTAAAAGCGCTATTCTAGCATTGCAGAACGATGAACCCAAGTATCGCGCGAAATACGCTGAACCAATTCAAAGGAGTGCGAAATGCAAAACAAACAAAAAATTGGCTCACCCATTATGTCAACAACAAGTTAAGTTAATGACTTATCAAAGACATGTGATTACACGCAGAAGACAACGATGTACACAAACTTCAGAAACAAAGTTAACCCTTGCCAAAATCATCGATCTACGAAAAAAAATGACAAGTAGCAGGTAATGAGCCCAATAATTGAACCCTACTATCCAACTAGCGAAGTTCTACGTCAAAAAACACATCACTTACCTTAAACATTTTAATTTTTAGCTTTTTAAAATGAACGAGCGAATTATATTTAGTTTATTATTACCGTCTCATATTCAAACTATATTAATAAGCACAGATTTCGCGTAATGCTTTTTTTTTTTCTTTTTTTTTTTTAATTGCCCTTTATTGTTTCGTTTTATCTTTACGATTTATATGAAGTACGTTTGGTTTAGGATTTCGCATAATTAAAAAAAAATATATATATATTTATATAAATGTATGATATAAATAAATAAAAATAATAATAACTCATAAAAATAATTTTTCCTGGCTTTAAATTTAAAAAAGGCACATGTTGTATTTTATAACAGTTGTTTGTTACTGTGTTGAAAATTTTTTTTTTCTTCGTCTCTTCCCCTTCTTTTTCCTATTATTAAGCTTTAGCATGTATTAAAATTACTTATTCCACTGTATTGTGAATCAGTGAATATTCCGGCGTAGCATAAGTAATGATTGTATCAATCCATGTATTCCCTACCTATTATCCCATAGTTTCATAAAACTATTTTTATTTTTATATTTACATTTCATATGTAACCTACGAATCCTTACAATTAATAACAGCACGAAATACACTACTACAGTTTTCACACATATACGGTATAAATTAACAATCATTATAACACCCATCATACTTACACTTACGTATACATAGAATGGCAAAAATAATAGATACAATCGCCAGTGGACGTTGCTTAAGCCTTATGATAAGGGTACCCATAAACAAACTAGAACAAAAACAATTGCTACAACGATGCGGCACAGTTCAAGCCTTACAAGAGCAGCCCTGTGTTGCTCCATACATAAGCTATGTAGCCATATATTATCAACCTTCAGAGGCTGCAACGGTAGCCGCTTACCTGACAAACATAGAAATAACCCGAGTACATAATATCTCGAAAAATGAAAGACGAATAGATATAACGATTGAAGGACCAAAAAATACACATCAATTAGAGACGATCCTAAATAAGTCTGGCCCATTAAAATTTCTGAAAGAACAGCCAGCTATCACACCCTACATTGGATACAAAGCCGTGTGTTACCAATTGTGTGATGCTGCAGTTGCGGCAGCAACTCTAAATAAAACCCCAATCATCGAACCAGAAGGGGGTAACCGACCATCATTACCAAGGTTAGAAATCGACATGACCATCGATGTAAAGAATCAAAACAAAATGATTAAGGACCCCGATCTGATACCAATAAACCAAGCAGCGGCTACGGCCCTCAAATCAGTGGAAATAGCCCTTAAAAGTGAATATACACCTTCGAAAGACCGGTCGATTTCCATGCATGAAATTCTAACATCTGTAAAACTCAGCCACCCCAGCAACAGAACAGCTGAGAATGACTCAGACACCTTTTCACTACAGTTTGTCAGAGTTAACCGTAATGGTAAGGCAATACACGTGTTGTTAAAAGAACCTTTTAACACAATTAATGTGACTGGATTCTTCGAAAGCAAATTTGCAATTGAAGACGTCTACTTTTCAAACAGTAAACAAAATGATGACATAACACCAACACATATATACTATGAAAATGAACAGAAAGCTGAAAAAATGCGAAAAATAGTAGTACACTACATTAAAATTCAAATTACTGAATCAAAACTTGTAACAACAAAAGAAAATGACGATCGTACTTTACAACCACGATTGATGTCAAAAATGCCAGTGAACAAAACAATAAATGAATGGGACGAATGTCTAATGAACTTTGGCCCTCTAAACGACATAACATACATGAGTCTACCAATACAACGGGCAGATAATAAAACCATGTATATGACGTTTCACACTCACTGCAATGAGCCATCAACACCAAGAGCTTTGAAAGGATTGCAACATTATAGTGTAAGATACGCCTATAAACCTGCCACTCCAACAGAAATAAAAAGCAATATAATAATACATGATAAATGTGGCAATAATATTTACAAAAGTAATTTACAAAAACACATTACGCTTTGTAACATACAAAGTAAAATCTTGATCACTTGTAAAGAATGTAACGGTCACATTCCAATTACAAAATATGATAAACACCAACAAAGGTGAATTTAAACAGAAACTATTAACAACATAGTTCAAGGGTAGACATTAATAATAAAACAACAACAGATTCATTGCTCGATGTGGACCATGAAGTTTGAGTGTGGGACTTACCACCACCTTTGAAACCTAATTTCCCTTGATTTAACACAATTAATAAGCAATTAATGTCTAATAATACTAAATCCTATTATCCTTCCAAATTGCACGCTTCCCAGGAACTGTAATAATTGCGTAGAATATTAGAATATGTGACCATTTGAGTGTAGTACGATATAAAAGTAAAAAATCGGATAGAAAAAAAAAAAATCACCTTCTTCTATACAAAGATGCTAAGATTATTGCTAATAAATTTAAATTTTAAGGTAAGAATAATTTTAAGGAAAAAGGTGAAAAGCAGAAATTTTTCTTCCAAGTATTCAGTTTACCGTGATCTACTTCTTACCTTAAATCAAAGTATGTTAATATTTGTATATTCACCGAGAACGACGATAGTTTAAAGAAGGGGAGGCTGTTAAGTGATGACTTGCGTAAATAAATAAAATTTTATTCTTATTCTATTTTATTCTCAATGATTAAATTTTAAGACTCTTAAAAGAGTCATACTTGATGAAAGTCGTCACCTAACAAAGCTAACTGTGTTCTTCGTGGCTCTCGGAACTGTCAAGTGATAACCGAAGCGAGCCACGAAGCATAACACATGAAGTCAGCAAGTACCGGCCCCATAGCAAGTAAGACAAAGAAGTTTAACTAAAACTTCGTGCAAGGTGCATTTCCTTGCCCGGTGTTTTTAGTTAGTAGCCCACTGCCGCTCATCGAGTGCAGTACTTCGTTTAATAGGTAACTTGCTAAACAGTGACTGACTGTTTTATTTTTTCTGCCTCATCACTTTGTATAATTAATTTGTATCTGAATTCAATAGAAATAAATCAATTAACAACAAACTGAACAAAATGAAAGTGAGTAAAATTATTACACCAATTTACCTAAAGTGACTATAAGTAAAAAGAAGAAAGAACCGCCAGACGACGGACTGATAGCAACGAAGTCTAATACAACCAAGGAGAATAGAACCAGGTATTTGACTTTTTATTATTCCAATACACACATCTACATAAACAAATCTAAAATCACATTATACTAAGGAAAGTAGACAACCGAATAGTTGAACTTACCGCTGGTCCAGCGGCCTGTCAGAGAGCGTGAGACTCAAGTCCACAAATATCCAGCTGTCACTGGATGATAAAGTTACATCATTACAATTAAGTATTTAACAGAAGTTGTGTGGTGTAGTACTGGTGACCGGAAGTATGTCAAGAGGGGTGGCGGTGAAGGGGGAGAATTAAAACAAAATCCACTTCCATTACACTTTTTCTCAAGGTCACCAATCTGAAATCGTTGATTTGCTCCAGAGCGCACCTATAGAAGTATAACTTCAAAAATAGTAAATCTGTAAATCGCATATTATTTTTCAATTTTATAATTTTGAAGTGTTTCCATAGAAAAGAATACTTTACAGTTATGTAAATTACAAAATTATTACACCCATGCTTTATCACTGGGAGTATTTGTCTAAAATCGACTCAAAAAAATTGGTTTTAGTAATCAATATTCTTTACATGATTTTTTTCAAATTTAAAGATATCATTTAAACGTAATAAAGCATTATTTTGCTTATCGTTTTTTAAATCTTCAGTAAAAATTTTTTGGAATGATTTAAAAATGGTTTTACTACAAATGTCTGTAGATACTAAAAATCATGCGGGATATTTTTTCAGTTGATTTGGCAGCATCAGCGATTAGTAGAGAGATTGCTAACTGCAGTGCTACGGAATGTGCCTACTTTTATCTACCGGTTCGAGCACCCTCATGCAGTCAAGCCACTGAACCAGGAGCACATTTTCTTTTTATTTGAGAAGCATGGTAGGGGTATGCGTTTACAAGGAGAGGAGTGGATTTTCGTAAAAATCAGCATATAGGCACACATTTCAGAGATATGTACGGACCGTGCGCCTACGAGGAGACAAGTTGAAATTTTGGCTAATGTATAGCTGAGCATGTAACAAAAGCAAGAGATGACGACGATTGCTACGAGTCTTTCTCGCTACTTGCACTTTAGCTATACCTCTAAGTATAACCTGCTATTCAACTGACTTGCTTTATTATTATGATTTAACAGCTTAGAAAGTGAGGGGGCATAAGTAAATAGGGAACAAAAGGTTTCGGCAGATGTTTATAATATAGTTTGTTGTTTGATGTTACTAATATATTAATCTCTGGCAGCATAACGTTATAAGCTTCATTAAATATTGTATATACTTGTGAATCGTGTTCAACTAAACCTAAAGCAATAGCAGCATCTCTAACCGTACTGTAATGTATTTTAATAACTGTTTTCAAACTTTTTCGAAAGATTTAGCTACACTCACCTGACTGAAAATTAATTTTAAAAAAATTGCTCAAAGTCCTTAGATGACACTAAATTCAGTCGCCCTATTATTAAATTACGTCTAATTCTTTTTTTTCTGTTAGATAGATACATAGACGTACGCCACAGAGTAGGATAAACTTATATTTTCCGTTTCAAAACTATGTAACCTTCCTTAAAAGAAATACTTTTTCATGAAAGTTTTTGGATCTTATAGGTATGATGACAAGGAATAACAGAAAATTAAGGAGAATTGTAAAAACTGAAATCCTAACCTACAAATTTTGGAGTATTTCAGAAATTTTTCAATTTTATTTATTTTTTTTTTTTTCTGTTGGAAAATAAGTTTTAAAGAGCTGGTATTATACCTTTATATTTATTTTACATATATTCTTAATTTTTTGAAATAAGGTATCAAAATTGCGTCTAAAAAGAGACTTTTTTGTTAAAATAAGGCATGATTCGAAAAAAAAAATTGTTTTCTTCAGAAAGTTTTCAGAAGTGTAAGTGCTGTAGCTGGGAGTGATAAATAACTACTCAATGATATAAAAAAAAAATTAACCTATATACTTATGTGGTAATTGCAAATTTTTTTCGTGTTTTGAAAATTCTTTCTTGTTCTCTTTATTCATTCTCCTAATAATAGATTTCTCAGGATATAAAATTGCTTGATCAATTTGATGCTTTTGATGATTATAATTATATAATAATAGAGAAACGATGAATTGCGATGATGTCATGGATGCTTTGGAATTATTACGTGCTTGTTTCACTCTTAATCGGATTCCGTTTCCGTGTCACTTATATTATCGTCGTTCTTCCTGTAAATGTTTACAACTTCATGATTGACATCGGTTAATGATTATCATAAATAATATCTTCACATGAAAATACTTTTCATGACTATTTTCGTTTATTCCTAACATAATTTCATTCTCCAATAAACTTGCAAAAATAAATTATATTATTTATTTTGATTACATTCGCATAATAATCAGTTTATCTCACCATTACGGGTATTAAAATTTATTAAACAGAGTAATACTAAATTCTAGAATATTGCTTTAATATCATAGTAAAGAGAGAAAACAGTCCATTTTTTACTTATATTAGGTATTCAAAATAATAGCCATATAAGATGTACTAAGTGGCAACATTTTATTGAAAAGTATTCATCGCTTTTGTAATTAAAGTGATCAAGAAACTATCATATAATTTACTACTCTACAATTCAAGACGTGATTTTAATCAAATGTAAGATATCATTAAAGTTTCGTGATGATGTACACAAATGTCTAAAAGTATTTTTAAGAAGCCGGTAAATGAATTGCAACTGTATTCTCGGTTTGAAACAAGATAAAATTTTTTAGTTTAAATTCAATAATAAGTACAATTAAATCTAACTTCTGATTAAAAAATAAAATAATTGTTTACCTTAGTGAATACTAACCGAAACTCAAATCTTGAACTTTTCGTAAATTCTATTTCGTACAATTTGAGTTCGCTCATCTGCCTTTTTTGAAATAATATGGATATTACAATGCGAACTCATATAGTTAGGTTACTGATTTGACACTTCATTTTTCTTAACAATTAAAAATATGAACTTTTTTGCAAGACGTAATAGCTATATTTGACAAAAGCCAACTTCGTTCGTGATCAATATCATTTGTATTTAAGAATACTTTGGATATACAATTATATTTCTGAAGAAACATTGTAAATTTGAGTTTTCTAACATAGTTATTCATTAAAATATCCAATAGCAATCAATTTCCAACTTCATGTGTTTTTTTTTGAAATTTCCAGTGCGATAACGTGGCCTAATTATTACAATTACATCTTGCAATTTTCATTAGAAAGTAATATCTCGTATCCTTTATTTAGTTACACACGAAAGATACACATTAACTACAGTCACTGCATGTGCTACGGACTAGCGAAAAGAAGAGTTTTTCAATTTATATTTCACTTTTAATATTAGCATTAATCGTCCATGTTTCCAAAGGAAGTCTGTATGATATGTGGGTGAGATTTTTAAAAGCTTTTATTTCAGATTGTAGAAGACCAAGGCCAAGCTCCATAAATGATTCATTCATGGGACGAAAATCGGTTGATACATCTTTATCAAATTGAGAATCGGTGCAAAAGCAAATACTGCATCTACATGTAGCTTTGTTTTCTACGATTGCATTTACACATTTTCCGTCTAGTAATGTAACAAAAACTTTAAATGACACTTCTGCTTTTTGTCCATTATCTAACTGAAATACATATGATGTAAGTGTGGATATTTCACGGTTAAAACGATCATACTCTGTAAGTATAGACTCCAGCGTTTCCTTCTCTAATGCAATTCGTACTGGTCTACAGAATCTATAACTCTGTGGGCTCGGATTCTTCCATGGGCAATTAGCTGTAACAAATTAATTTAGTATTTATTTCACCAAAATAATCTCTACGATGATTCCTAAATTTTTTGCTGAGACAAAGGTTTTTATTGACCAAGCATCATAATCTATTAAGGACGCCCAATGATTAGACGTTGCCCTCACATAGAATAGTATAAAACATATATTCGAAGAGATCAAATGACAAAGTGATAAGGCAGATATTAAGGTATGAGTATAATTTTGAAGACCCAAGAAATTTTTCTCGTATAAAATTTTGTGCATTGTTCACGCAGATATTATCGATTATATAAAATTAACTACTTGCATAGAAATATTTATATTCCCAACTTAAGTTACTCTAAATAAGGCCTTCTTTTAATCATGAAATTTTTTATGGCCCATTTTTCACTGTGCAAACGATACAAACGATAAACAGTCAATTTGCTCACCATTAGATCTACTTTGTAGTTGAACAATGAGCATACTAGAAACAAACAAAGATTGCAGAGGATCTTGATTAATTACATATGAATCGGTATAGCCTTGCTGTGGGTAACAATCACCAGCAGAGCTATCAAACCCAAGTGTCACAGTTAGCTGCAAGTGTTGTAAGTCCTGTTTGCTCCAAGAAGTTGCTACTACAGAACATAGTTGTTGCGCTGTTTTATTTAAAATATTCTGGAGAGAAAAGCGAATTTCAACTTTTATACGTACATCATAGGGTAATACTAGGCAATTCTTTATCTCTTTTTGTATCATAGAGTAAGAAGGGTAAATATTACATTTTCTGATACGCAAATCCATGACTAGAGCTATATACGACTTCTTACTAAAACCATGTTCGCAGTAAAACGCAAGAGCCAATTTAGGAGAATGCCTATATTCAGCAATTTCAGTACTTGGCTGTACACTATGTTCTTCAACTTCTATCTCTTCTATATAGTAATCTGTTCTACTCATTTCTTCATGAGTATCATTTTTAGCAAGATAAATTTGTTATAACTTTACTGCTAATTTCAACAATTCGATATTATATTTGACATAATCTAACACTTCGTAGGCTCGCCTATATAAGGTGCTCGAACTGGCCTTTTCTGTTTCAATACGTGGTCGCCCTCTTTCACCAGTACCCTTCTTCGCTGTAGGGGGACGTCCTTTTAAAACTTTTTTCTGTCTACTTTTTTGGTTAGTTGAGTAGCTTGGCATTCTATTTGTAAGAGAAATTTAAAAGTTACTCTACAATTATTGACGTATACGAAATGAAAGACAGTCATTTCATGTAGGTAAAAAAAAACAGCAATTGTGAACGTTCATCCAGTATATCATATAAAGTTAATATACCGACTAATTTACGTTATTTACGTTAATAACAAAATTAATTGAATGCAAATAAAGAGAACGCAGTTTTAACTAAAAATCTTTATCGTAATAATATATTATCTAGTTCTTACGTTTATTTTTTTCTCACTACACGCATGTCATCGAAATAAAATTGTGCTTGCTTAGTTTTTCTAATTACCAGCTTCGTTCATAAACTCATTTCATCACGTGAAAATAGCTGTTTAATAAATCGCTGGAATGAAGTAGTCGGTGGATCAAGAAATGTAAATGATATACTGAATCTTCTCAAACTATTTATGAACATTTAAGTTTCATTTCATAGGCACGAGATGTTACCTTTTGTTATTTAATTAAAAGTGATTGCAACAAATTTTGTCCTAAATCATTTTATTTCTTAAAGCATTTTTATTGAGCATTTGCAATTTTTTTTGTTAAAACGCACATGAAACTGTTGATTAATAGAATTATTTATAGATCATTTAAGTTTTGAAAAAATACAGTTTTTCGGGCTCAACATCGATATAAGGAGTCAAGATATTTCGATGACATGCAGGTTTGACTTAAATCAACTAAGTAAAAATTTCTTACATACAAATAGTACATACTGCAGCTAATATCAACGGAAGCTCAAACATTTTCAGTGCGAAGTCACACAAAGTACAAATCGTAATCACTAAAATGAAAATCTTTAAACACAGTCAACAGCGATTCTGTTTAGCTCATGTTTTTTCTCATTTACAAAATATCGATGTGTAAGAAATACAAATGGAATCGGATGGGATATTGTGATTTAGTCGTTAAACTGCAAATATTTAAAGTATACTTATATTTATTTAAGTTATATACGTTTCCGTAAGCCCAAATGTGCACAAGTAAGGTTATGACGAGACTAATTGTCGTAACAATTAATGTTTTACCAGGATAACGTCGCGGTTAAGGTTCTTTTTTACCTGTAATTGTAGTTCTATAACTTTTAGCATTAGGAAAATCAAAGAATAAATGTACTTTTCTGAATTTAATAGACTGATCAAAACGTTCACTCTCTGTGCAATAAATATGAATTGTTAGGTTTCCTACGATATTTTGAATAATTGTTGAACCTATCGGCAGCAACTGTATGATACGCGCACCAAGGAAATACACAATACTTACTTGCCGATATTTACTAATCACTTAAATCCACGATAAAAACTCTTCTACTTAGCACACACATTACAATACTGTCCTACGGAAATACTTCTTTCTTCTTACGTTTGATAAAACAAAACCTTTTGAGAGTTCTCAAAATCTATTTGGCACGTATTCTAAAATTCTGCCATAAGTATGTGTAATACAGACAGTAGACTAGAGGTCACAACAGTAAGCCCCAAACACGTAAATTATGAGAATCAATAGAATAAGTTTGTTCGGAATGCGTGAACCAGATAAAGCAAGGATGGTAATGCACTTTGCTTGAGTTTAATACACTCACCTATTTTGGTACTCAGTGTAATACGCAAATAAGTGTACCTCCATGTCAAGGCTTGGTAACTAAAGCTATAAGCCATGTAACTGTGCCCTGTTTTATCTATCGCTGCATATGAGGCTCTTTTACCGTCAAGCTTGAATCAGATGGCGCCAGGGCACGTCGCGGCTGTCATGGCCGTCTCACTCACACAACATTACTTTTCAGTGTTGTATGTACATAGGAAATTAAAGTGTAGTGGTAAAGCGCAATATTTGAAATTTTGAAATGAATAAGGAAGACAAGAAAGAATATTATGGGAGCTTAAAAGTTTCAGAATTGAAAAAGCTTTTAAAAGGGAAAGGAGCAAGAGTCAGTGAAAGAAAAGCAGAACTCGTGGACAGGTAAGCCATGACTTGGGAGCGGCAAAAATGTTGGTCTCCCAATTGCTTCGAGCCACTTTTTTTTTATCACACTATCAGAAGGAAATTTAAATTTCACTTTCTTATCGCAGGATATTACACTGCACTTCATTTTTCCTACTATCTTTAAACGTAAATGCAAACAAAAATTGTCTGCAAACAACAGCAATCATTTACAAAGGTTATGTCTTCTGCTTTGCTCATTACACAGATAGGCTCACGAACGCAATACACAACTGTAAATTTGACGGTGTGTAAGTATGACAGCCGCGACGTGCCCTGGCGCCATCTGATTCAAGCTTGACGGTAAAAGAGCCTCATAACAATAATATTCAAAAATTAACAAGAAAGAATTTTCAAAACACGAAAAAAATTTGCAATCACCACATGAGTATATAGATAAATTTTTTTTTATATCATTGAGTAGTTATTTATCACTCCCAGCCACAACACTTATACTTCTGAAAACTTTCTGAAGAAAATAATTTTTTTTTTGGAATTATGCCTGATTTTGACAAAAAAGTCACTTTTTAGACGCAATTTTGATACCTTATTTAAAAAAATTAAGAATATATGTAAAATAAATATGAAGGTATAATACCAGCTCTTTAAAACTTATTTTCCAACAGAAAAAAAAATTAACTTAAATTTAAAAATTTCTGAAATACTCCAAACTTTGTAGGTTAGGATTTTATTTCTTACATTTCTCCTTAATTTTATGTTATTCCTTGTCATCATACCTATACGATCCAAAAACTTTCATGAAAAAGTATTTCTTTTAAGGAAGTTTACATAGTTTTGAAACGAAAAATATAAGTTTATCCCACTGCGCGCCATCCCTGTAAATGTAAGTGTTAGCGCGTTAAGGTATATGAGTATTGAATAGGGAAAAGAAGAGCGGCGTATAAGAGAGGCGATACCGCGTAAATCGATTATGATCGACAGGCTCACCAAATGTGTGAATCAATGTACATAAGAATAATAACTCGCCTGCACGATCTTACATAGTCTGAAGTGATTTCGTGACAAGTGCACTTAGGTACATTATCTTATTTTCAAGACGACAAACGAAGATATTACGCAGAACTTCGGCACAAGCACGAACCCACAGAGTACGATTGCTATACAAATACAGTTTTTCGTACCAGGAGTTTTAAACTGACAAAGATGGTTCCAGAGACTAGAAGGAGCTTTCACAGTAATGAAAATTACCGAGCCTAAGGACAAAGTACCTTACTTGTTACATTATATCGGAGAGGCAGCTTACAATAATCTTAGTAACAGTTTTGGTGCCACTGACCCATACACCAAACAGTACAAGGAGTTAACAGACAAACTTCAAGAATTTTACGCTCCAGTCTCATTAGAAATCGTTGAGTGCTTCAAATTTAATTCAAGAAAACAATATCAAGGAGAAAATGTTCAAGATTATGCAAACAACCTGATGAAGTTAAGTACCACTTGTAAATCCGGCGGATTCCAGTAAAGAGCACTACGAAATCGGTTTGTTTTTAGTATTACAAACAAAAGAATTCAAGGACGGTTATTAAAAACCAAAGACTTAAGCTACGAGAAAGCTATACAAATAGCACTAGCTATGGCACTTACAGAGAAGGAGTCTTGTACATTACAATCAACACAATCAATCGACTACTTACATGCTGGAAGAACTGTAAACAAGAAAAGTAAGCAAACAAGTTCTTCGAATGAGGCAAATACAAGGACAGATAATAAACATACACGCAAAGGCCCGGTCACTTGTTACAGATGGGGAAGCAACCATAAACCGACAGATTGCAAACTTTCAGAACATACAGTATGTTATTACTGCAAGAAAAAGAGACACTTGGAAAAAGTTTGTCTCAAAAAAAAAGGTCTACAAATAAGTTTTGTTGACGATGAAGAGTGAAGAGTTAGATGTCGTTGATTTCTATCCATCAAATCAAATTTATATCCAACTTCCATGCAAAGAGAACCACTATTATGCTGAGAATGGATCCATCAATTATTTGAAAATAAAAATTTCAACGATTTATCCTCCGGTCAAATCTTACAGATAAAAGCATCAAATTTTGATACTGATATTTTTATAAAAATTTTATTTATGAAGTACCCTAACGTGATAAGTAAAACTACAGGAAAAATTTCAAATTTAACTGCTTCATTAACCTTGAGACGGGACGCCAGGGGTGTATTTATGAAGCCTCGACAGTTGCCTTTTAAATTGGTTCCTTTGGTTGACAAGTTAGTAAAAAATGGTACTCTGATAAAAGTTGAGACATTAGAATACGACACCCCTGTCGTTCCAATTTTAAAAAACGATAACACGGTGCGATTATGCAGGGATTACAGCATTACAGTAAATTCTCAATTAGTTATAACTCAGCACCCTTTACCTACAATCGAGGAATCATTCACAGACTTGGAAGGGTATACGGTCTTTGCCAAAATAGATTTGAAAACCGCATTTTTACAATTACCGGTCAATGATGTTAGTGCTGAAATTCTTAATCTGAACATTTTACCGCAGTCTTTATAAATGTACAAAATTGATGTACGGCATCGCTTCGGCTCTGGCTATTCAGCAAAGTAGCATTGAGAAAATTCTCAAAGAAATTCCAGGTACTAAGATATTTATAGATGTCATACAAATTAAGACAGAAACTTCAAAAATACTAGCCATAAGATTAGAGCAAGTTAGTCAAACTATAAATTCACAAATATCCGTTTAAATTTAGAAAAACGCGTCTTTTTTGGCAAAGAAATAAACTATTGCGGGTATGTAATAAGTGAAGGTGGTCTACAAAAAGACGAAAATAAAATGCACGCGATCACTTACATGCCGCAACCTTCAAACGTCAAAGAGGTAAGAGCTTTCATCGGCTTGGTGAACCACTACGATAGATTCATTCAAAATGCAAACTATTTTAAAGCCACTGTATGACTTATTACATGATACCCGTTTCGTCTGGTCGTCGTGGCATAAAAATGCGTGGGTGAAAGCAAAAGAGGCATTTACCAGTAACAAATGTTTGGCTTTTTATAATCCAAAATGACCCTTTGTATTAGCTACCGATGCAAGCCTCTATGGTATGGGAGCGGTTTTGTCGCATTAATACCCCGATGGAACCAAACGCCTAATTCAATACATTTCAGAAAAATTAAAAAGTACTCAAGTAAAGCGTAGCCAAATCGACAAAGAAGATTTTTCTATAGTTTACGCAATTTGAAGGCTATATTAGTATCTGTATAACAATAAATTTACATTAGTGGCAGACCACCGGCCACTGTCTCAAATTTCTGATAGCAATTAAAGTTTACCCGCGTACAGCGCTATGAGGATGCAACACTATGCAATTTCTTCGAGAGGGCTTAACTTTGAAATTAAATAGGAACGATCCGAAGAAAATAGCAATGCAGACTGCTTATCACGATTACAATTAAAAGATACTGATGAGCCAAATCTCGATGTTGTTGATGTATATTACGAAGAAACTGTAAATAACTTACCGATTACGTTTACTGAACTAGTTCAAGAAACCGAAAGAGACCATGAAATCTTAAAAATTATAAAAGCATTAAGAGAAGCAAAAATCTTGCCTGCTGAATTAACATGGAGCATAGATTGTAAAGAATTCAACATTGAGCAAAATGTTCTAGTCCGTCAACATAAAATTGTAACCACCCTAAGTTTGCACGAAAAATTACTCAAAGAATGACACATAGGCCATTTTGGAATTGTCAATATGAAGGCGTCAGCGAGAGGACACTGTTGGTGGCTAAATGTGGATAAAAATATAGAAACACTAGTAAAAAATTGCAAAGAGTGCCAACTCAAACAAAACGAACCAAAGAAGGCCGAAGTCCACATTTAGGAAAACCCAACAGAGCCTTTCGAAAGAGTACACATTGAATTTGCAGGACCTTTCTTGAATGAATTGTTTTTTATTTTAGTTGATGCGTACTCAAAATGGCCTGAAATGCACATTGTACACAACATCCTCAGTGACACTATTCAAACGCGCAAAGAAATATTCGCAAGATTCGGTTTACCCAAATTTCTAATCTCCGACAATGCAAAAAATTTCATTTCCGAAAAGTTCCAACAATTTTTAAAAGAATATGGTGTCGTACACAAGCCTTCAGCACTATTTCATCCCACCACGAACGGGCAAGCCGAAAGATTTGTGCAAACGTTAAAACGGGCATTATCAAAAATTTCGAATGAAACTGATATAAACTACAAACTACAAGAATTTTTAAGGCACTACCGTACAACATCACATTCTACAATAGGCAAAACACCGGCAGAACTTGTTTTTAAAAGAAATGTAAAAACGTATTTAGATATAATGCAACCAACGAAAAACAAAAACTGCATAAGTAGTAATGAAAACAAGTTTTGCATTTCCTTCAAGGAGGGTGATCGGGTCGCTGCTCGAAACTATGCTGGAAAGTTGAAATGGTGTTTCGGCATTGTGCAAGGAAGAATCAGGGATCTCTACTATATTATATAGTTAAATGATGATAGAATCTGGCGTCACCATGTAGACCAGTTGCGACCATTAAAGATATACGAGGAAATACCGTACGATTACTATATTTTCCCGGACTAACAGATTTGTGTATTTCCGACCAATTCGCAAGTTCACAGTCACGTGGAGATAAAAGGAAATCCCGAATCACATCCGATGCGTGGAAGAGGTTGCAAGAGAGGATTTACACCTGATATAAGACCAGATAATTTTAATCGTCGTGGTGATTTCTGGGTTTTAAGGCACCTATATTGCTAGACCTGTTCGTGATGAGAATGCCTAGTTATTTAAAAGATTACAACCTAAATGTGGTTAGTTGAATGGAATGTATTCTTATATTTCTTACAGGGGGAAATGTTATATAGGTACACCCAATGGAAAGATATTCTCGGAGAGGCCTGATCAGCTAGTTTGCATGTTGAGTGCCACTGCCAATATATCAAGCATCTACTCGTACCTAACTTTACATGATCCTACACACTGGCAGTGATGCTCAACGTACAAAACTGGTGGTCAGGCCTGTCCCAGAATATCTTTCCGTTGGGTGTACATAGATATACGCTGTCCCTGGAAATGTAAGTGTGCGTGCGTTAAGGCGTATGAGTATTAAGTAGGGAAAAGAAGAGGGGCGTATGAGAAAAGCGACATCACGTGGATCGATAATGATCGGCAGACTTACGAAATGTATGGAGCAGTGTACATGTACTTTCATTTACTCTCTCTCTCTCTCTCTTTTTCTCTCAATAAAGTGTTTGAATTTACATTAAATGTTCTTGCATCTTCTCCTACCAATCTAAAAAAATACATAATATCTTGTAATCCAAGTTTTCAGCATTGAGTTAAAAAAGTAATATTCTAGAATATTCACGTATCTAATTTTTTGGCGAAACACTCTACTTTATTTTAGTTAAACCAAGCCGTTGATTTTAAATAGCTCAAACATATTATTTTCTTGAAACACTATTTTTTGTTCATTTTCAATGTGTACTGGTAAGTTAAATAAAGAATGACAACGTGTACACAGAGAAAACTCTTGCAAAAAATTTTTCTTTTTTTTTGTATCCAAATCCTAACTATACTTAAGTTTGTAACTATATTTTGAAACTAAAGAAATATAAAATAAGATTTGTTACATATAATGTATCGATTGTATTATAGTGAGAGGCCAAAATGTTTAAAAAAAAATAAATATCTTATAGTTTCGTTAATTATAAAACTTTTTAAAGGAAAACCAACACCTGGCCAGGTCATCGGGTAAAGTCAGTGTCAGTTATAAAAACGGTCAGTACAGCGAGTTAGATAGTTTATTGGAAAATATTTTTTGATTAAATGTGATATTAGCTTGGGTAAGCGTAAGACAATCGATATGCCATGTAAAAAATACTTAGTAGGATGGACTATATGGTACTATCATTGATTTATGAACTAAAATTTTTTTATTACTATTTTTTATTTTATACATGTAATTATCACATCTATTGTTACTTATTAAATATGTAAATTAAATATGTGTTAAACTAAATAAATATAACTATACAGATATAATAAGATTTGTCAGATATAATTGAATCATAGTAGGTATCCTGAGGGGGGGCCTAAAAATTGTGAGGGGTGACTGTGGAGGGGCGAAGGGGATCTGGGTTAATAGGATGATTTTTATTGATTGAGCATTAGGCATACTCTAATAGCAGTGGATAGATTAATAAATAATCAGTGATTTCAAATGGTTATACTGCTAACTTCTGTTTATTATTGAATGACGTTTCGGCCCGTACAGAAACAAGTTTCAAGGCCCTCATCAGGTTCAAATAAAATAGTTGACCGCTCAAACGGGTCGCGTCAGGCAACGCGCTAGATGTTATTATTGCGAATACGTTGTGTCAACCATTTGTAGAGTTATGCATCATTAACGTACTAAACATATTGCAAGAGGGTAAGCGCATATTTTCGTTCATTTAAAGTATTTTCAGCTGCTGCAGCTTGACAGTTTATTTTCAAAAACTCATTTAGACATCACGTTACTGATCTTATGATTTATTACTGACATTACGTGTCTTATGTTTAATTTGGAACATTAAAAAAAATGTTTGATTTTTCTAAATTTCATATCAATCACTTTAGTCTTCCAGTTTTGGTGTTGTCCATATTACCATATGGATGGTAACATCATTTGTGATCAATAAATTCGGGTTGAATTATATTTCAGACAATTATTTTTCAAATAAAATTTTTTTGATAAATCATGTAAGAATTTGACGTAAGATCTCACGTGAGAAATCACGTGATTTTTTCCAGTAGGATACTGTGTACAAGAATATTGTTCTTTGTTCACAAATATCTGGAAACACCAGTATCGCTACAAAAGACTGCGTTCATAATAAAGACGAACAAAAAACCGAGATTGATTAATAACAGTTACAACTGGCGTACAGTAGTCACTGCAATGTTATGTAGTAACCGCAAACAGCACATACGAGACGTTCGTCGTGAATACAAAAATGCATATCATCAGCAACTAGTACAGTCTATGTACCTGCATAAATGCATATCATCAGCAACTAGTATAGTCTATGTACCTGTGCAGAAGTTTTGTTTTTTCACACCAAGCGCTGTAGTCTGAGCTCGATGGTTTTGATGTAAACAAGTTGCGAATCTTTATACAGCATCAAGTGCGAAACATATCTGTCAAGAGTTTCACAGTGAGCTCTTAATAGCAAAATGTCCTCTACGTTATCTAACTAGTATTCTAAATCTAAAAATGATGTTTTTTTTTGTATTTGACATATAAGAGAAGGCAATCAAATAAGCCTTGTATAATTTTTAGAGGTATCGACGGTAACTTTAATTTTTGCTCTCTTCGTGATCTCCAAAGTCTTCATTGATATTAGCATTAATATCAATTTTGTTTTCGTTGATCATCATATAGAGGACGAGTTTTACGAAATTCCCGTTGATGCTAATGTATCGATGTTAATATGAAATTTTTTGTTTATATTACTGTTGTTATCGCAGTTTAAGTTTAAGATAAGACAGGATAATCTCGAGTGAAGAGATACTCTTGAGTGGAGGAAGGCCAATTTCCGTTGGTTTGTCAAGTGTATATAGGACTTGAGGAGATTAAGTATTCAGGATGGTTTATCGGGCGAACAGTTTTACAATTAGGTCTTTATCACGATTTGTACTTCTCTCAGTCTCATACGGTTATGAGATGTCATTTCTTATGACGTCAACATTAAAAAGTTTAGGTTTACATCATACTTTGTCGATGTGTTGGTACGTCACATTTTGTCATGAGACCCTTGAAGTACAAATTTTGGACATACTGCCAGAGTTATTTTAGTATCCAAACGGAAGCTTCTTTCAAGTACTTAAAGAGTATTTTTATTTAATTGATATAATAAATCAAGAAAAAAATTATAAGTAAAAGAGTGTACCTTTTTTACGTTTACCAGATATTTTCGTATTTTTGCATATATTGATAAAAAAAGCCAAAACAATTTTCCACTTTCGACTTTTCACATATTTGCGAATTTCCTTCACTTCCTAGATGTATGTAGAAGAAAGAAAAGCCGTGTTCTATAGGTGTGCTTCAATTTTTCTTTTTTTTCAAGGGATTAAGCTTCCTAATTAAAAATAAAATGTGGAATCGCAGACATAAACTGCTGTATGCGATGGCACGTACACCCACACACACATATATTTTCTATGTTTCAGAAATTCGACAGACTTGAAAAAAAAAAAAAAAAAAAAACAGCTTACTACAGGGCCTGAAAGACGATGGTTTAAGATAATATGGAAAGAGCTGGTAGGTTGCAAGGGATGGCTTAGTGAGCACAAAGAAGATCGGCATGTAGCCCGTTGTATGGTGTGTAATATAAGTATCCTTGCTCACTTCAGAAATATCAAACGTCATGGGCAAAGCTTTAATCATTGCCGTCAGCTGGGACTTGAAAAACGACCACCAGATGAGGACTTTATCATCCCTGACAAGAAAAAAAGTTGGCGCTGTGGGAGCTTACCATCTCGCTGTTAACGTTATAGTAAAATCAGAGAGAAATATTGCGAATGATTCTGTAGAACTATTTTTTTTTAATCGGTGTCGATAAATCCACCAACATGACAAAAATAAAGTGCTAGCTACTATTGTTCGTTACTGTGATTTTACAACAGGTGAAGTTAAAACAGCGCTGTGGGATCTCGTTCGTGTTTTCGAAAAAGGCAAAGAGGCAGTGGTACAGCAGAACAACTATATAACGGCATCGTTGACATTTTTTCTGAAGCCAGTATAAATTTACAGTAAATATTTCATATTTGTACAGATGGATGTTCGACCACGACGGGTGGCGTAAAAGCACGATTGGCGGAGGAGATGCCGGGTATCATGTGTGTACAAAGCCCAGAGCATAGTACGCATCTCTGTATTCAGCATGTCCTAAAAGAGCTGCCCAACAATATAGTGTAACTGCCTCAAAAGCATGTTCAAAAGCTGTAACAGGCAGCATGACTTCGAGATATTGCAAGAAAGTCTAAGACTATTAAAGCACAAATTTTTTTGCATGTGTACTACTCGTTGGCTATCACTGGAAGCTTGTGTCGTGAGAATAATTAAACAATGGGATGCCATGATTAAATTTCCAAAAACGCTTGCTGATAAGAATGACGAGCTGGACATTGTAGTTTATAATACCACGATAAAATTTAAAACACGTTTGTATTTTAGACTGCTTCAGCATGTTTTAACAGAATTAAATGGACTCAACAAATTTCTGCAGATAAAAGGTGTTATTCTGACGAACATTGTAGAGACTGTAAAAAATACATACAAAAGTATTGTTGCTATTTTCATGGACAATAACTACGTACAAGAGACTGCGGCATCCAAAATAAATTTATTTAACTGTGAGCATTACAAAATTTTTGTAGATTTTCAAATACACGAAGAAGTAACTGGCACTTTAATCGAATATGACAAAGAAATGAAATCATTCTGTAAAAATGCATATAATTTGTTATACTCTGTTATTTATAAAATGAAGAAACGATTGAGTGTATTTATATTTGTTCAGAAATATGATATTAGAGGACTGGAATGCTTTACCTTATTTTTAAATCAGATGAGAAGAAATTACGCACATCGAAAAAAATGAAGATTTTTGTTTTTTTTTATTGAAATGTCAAAACAACAAGGGCAATTAACCATTTTACTCTCTGTCTACATTTGCTCTAAATATTTTTGCCATGTATCATGCCAATGTTGACACAGCACGAGAATTTAGTCAACAAAATTATATTAAAACCAAGGAAAAAATTGTATGGCTGTAAAAACAGTTAGTGAAGTGCTATTAGCCTTACAGGCCGTAAGAGGAGGTGGAAGTAAACATTTCATACCAAGTGAAGAAATGATTTAAACGGTTTTACACCAGAACTATTTCTATTATAATTAAAAAAAATTTTAATACGTATGGACTTTTTTTTGTCATTTTTTATTGAAAATCTCAGATTGTAAACTACCGGAATGCTTCTGTAAGAAATATTTTTATACAGTTTTTGTGGCGGTTTCAGAAAAAAAAATTCTTGTTTTAAAAATATATAAATTAAATTTTAATTAATTACATCGAAGTGGATAGTAAGCGCTCTAGGTCATCAGGTGATAGGCACATGCGTTATTACCTAACATTTTTTATTTAATATAGTAACCAGTAAGCGCCCCGGCTTATTGGGTGATAAGCGCTTATGTTAATAATTAAAAAAATTTTAATTTTCGCGCGTTGCGGGTACCATCTTTGGGAGCTCTGGTACCTACAGGTGTGCATGCGGTAAAGCACGTACCACTTAAAAGCAAATCTATAGCTTTATTTCATGCATCTAGTACTTTAGTAGTTTTGGTAACCTGGTACACGACACTTTAATTACTCATATAGACGAGCATAAAGACAAAAGTAAATTCACAGTCTTACGATTTTGAACCTACCTGCAATAATTGTAAGAAAATTTTATGGGAGCAGCAAGTTAACGCAGTTAATATATATGCAAGGTATCCAGTAAAAAAAATAGCATTTTGCTTGCGCAGTGATTAGACTAGTATTTTACTTTATTATCATAGTTATAAGATTCCCGGAAACTGTTAAAGTGTGATGTATTCTTCAAACAATATGAATACAGTCACTTTCTCTGTTGTGCTGTTTTCTGCAAAACGTTGTTTTCCATCATAAGAATACGTGAATTTTTTATCCATTTGCAAATATATAAATACACTATTTATAATGACACTTACAAAAGTCTCATTGTTATAGTACAATTAGCAAATGTTCTTTCTTATTCTTTTATAAATAATAAGTCAAGATGTATCGTCAAAGTGTCACTTAATAAATTTCCATGGCAGGTACACGTGGTATTATTATTTTTATCGTTTTTCATCGTAATCATTCTATAAAAAAAAATAAAAAAAAAAAATTATAGGATTTTTTTGTACAGTAACAGCCATATAACCTCTTATAAATTTATACGTGCGCATGTTATATTTGACTGATTGGCTGTACAATATCAGTTGCAAACAACTAACTATTACAACTAATAAAATTGCACTGCTTTAAATTATTTAAAATGATTTCATATCAGCAAAATTCTAAAACGCGATACAATACATGATAATATTCTTACTATTTCCCACATTTAATTATGTCAACTTTTTCGGTTAGTCGTATAAATGCAAGTCTTTCTTTAACCATATTACGTGTGTAATATTAACTCTATAAAAATACTTTTTAACAAAACAAAAAGTTTAGGTAAGTTTGATGTGTGAGATTAATATTTTGTAAGAAATTTCTTAAGCCTTTATCCATCGGGAATGAATAGTATTATTCCTAATAAATCTGTAGCCTTGAAAAGTTTTGAAATCAAAGTATAAAAACAGTCAAGTTTTTTTTGGCACAACATACATTTTGTATGACACTTGTAGTATAATACTATCTAGGACTCGTACTTTAACAAAATCAAACTAAGTCATATTGACTTTTGCCCTAATATTTTCAAATACTTTTAACATAGCAAGGAATCGGTGTATTTGATGTCAGGTTTGCATGTAGTACCAGTCAAAAGTCAAGATTATCCGCTGAGAACTCGCAACACTGCGTTCTATCTACTGTTAAATTAGGAAATACCTGCAGCCAATATTATACTGTTGGTAGCTCTCCTTAATTTTAAGAACACACCTATCCCAATTATACACAGGAAAAATTGTCTTGTAGCTAACTTAACAATAAGACCACTTTCCGTAAAAGCTGAGTTAGTAGAAATTTTGGAAATGATTTTGAGCATTTCGAGATACACATGCCTCGTTTTTATTGTTACAATGACTTTCTGACCAACATTTTCTACAAAGCTGTGGAGTAGGATTTAAGAAACCAAATTAAACTAAAACACATCAGGCATACCGGCAAAATACTTACTTTTTGATGTTTGAAAATTCGATTAAGCAAATCTGAAGTAAATAGTAGCGCGGTAGTCTACTAGCTAGGTAGTCTGCTTTCTTAAACTTACCTTGTGGCATTCCCGCGAGACTTAATCAAATATCTTTTTTTTTGCGTTCGAATATATGTACAAACTGCTTATATAATATTAGTTTATTATTCATGTCTAAAAAATAGTTGAAAAACTCAGTGCTTGCTTGTTCAAGGACTTCTTTAATTATTATTTATAACTTAAAAGCAGTTTACTGCTTGCATACCGATAAATTCGTTTCACAATTATTAATAACTGAAAATTAGTAAGTCTTTTGATCAACATCTTCTCAAAATTTATCTAATTACAATACGTTACTAAAAAACGGTAAGACTAATCAGCACCTGTGCTATGTTGACTTGATGGTACATTAAGTGGGATCGAACTGAGTTTTTGTCAAGGGAAATTCAGACTAGCTCAAAAAAAATAGATTGTAGGACATTAAGCAATGCCAGTCGAATGTAATAAGATCGAAGAAAAAATATTTTTTGCTGAGGCTTAAAAAAATGGTAAAACACGGTTTTTAGCGTGGGAAGCGAACAATAATCCTTGAAAAAAAAAAAATAAAAAAAAATAAAAATTCGAGGTAAAAAGACAAACGAAATAAGCTCCGGTCGATCCCAATAGGTCCAGTGGTTCACCCGCAAAATTCAACAAACCTTGTTTTATAAGCCAATATTCAGAAATTAAGAACTCTTTGGCACAACTATTAAGAGCTGAAATCTGGCAGAGCTATAGCTTTAGTAATCTTTAATAACCACACTAAATTATAGCAAGATCAGATGAATTGTTTTTGCAAACCGCAGCTAAATGCGAAAAAAGGTACTTTGGCTAAACGCCTTAAAAAACGTTGTTTACAACGTGAGATGCAACTTTTTTGTGAGATCATATTCTATAATACTTACTTTACAACTTTACAAAGTATCGAATTTTTTTGCAGGGTGAAAGTTGCTTAAAAAATAACAAGCCGCATGGGTATTTTTTGGTCACGACGCGGGCGACAGAGACCGAGAGGAGTAATGATCTATCGCAGCCGCCGATACATAGGTCACGTCCACGATCTGAAGCTCGACTCCGATGTTATCGACCGAGTACGTTTAAATTGCAAGCGCTTTTAAAAATAACGATATCTAGGGAGCGAATCACCAACTTCCATACTGTAAAAAAATTCGATACTTAGGTAAGTTATAGAGTAAGTATTAAAGAATATGATCTCACAAAAAAGTTGCATCGAACGTTGTAAACAACTTTTTTTAGGGCGTTTTGTCAAAGTACCTTTTTTTGCATTTAGCTGCGGTTTGCAAAAACAATTCATTTAATCTTGCTAAAATTTAGTGTGGTTATTAAAGATAATTAAAGCTACAACTCTGCCAAATTTCAGCTCCTAATGTTTGTGCAAAACAGAGTTTTTAATTTTTGAATATTGGCTCAAAAAACGAGGTTTTTGGGGGTTAACCGCTGGACCAATTGGGATGGACTGGAGCTTATTTTGTTTGTCTTTTTACCATTTTTGTTGCTCGTTTCCGATGCTAAAAACCGTGTTCTACTATTTGTGCCATATTTTTTTAAGCCTTTCGATTTTATTACATTTGATTGGCATTGGTTCATTCTCTACAACTTATTTTTTTTGCACTAGTCTGAATTTTATGAATAATTACCGACATCTTAGCTAATTTAATCTAACATATTACGGATCTAGTGAGTGAGGTAAAAAGTACCGCAGATTTCGTGTAAATTTTACGGTTAATGTGAAATTTAGGGCTTTTTTGGGTTACCGCGATAGCTCTTAGGCCAAGTCACGGGGGCCACCCATTCACCACCTTTGGGTGGAGGTGTATTGCCACACCCATTTTTCAAACCTTTTGCTGATGTTGTATCTAATTCACTAATCCATGGGCACAGTGTGCGTATCTCGAGTGCATCGGGTTTACTCGCCACTGTGTAGGCTTTCCCCGGAGAGGACTCCATACTTCAGGACGTCCACTCCTCGCCGGTTAGGCTGGCGGTCTCCGCCGAAGCAGTGGATTCAGGCTTATTAGCATTTCCGGAGAAGCCCCATGTTTCAGGGACAACTCCTCACCGGTACGGTTGGCGATCCCTGCCTGGCGCATTAGATCCACTAATTCTCACCTTCTAACACTGTTCCGCATTCACCCAGGCCCGAAATCCTGTGGGGCAAGGAAAAACCCTGGAATTACTCTTAAGGAAAACTCTACGGAAAAACCTGCCCCGAAACAGCTGGGGTTATATAGGAACTTTTCCCGACGAAAACAGTTTTTGAAAAGATCTGCATTCACCGGGAATCGAACTCACAACCCCTAGAACAGCGTTGTATGAGTTACAAGCACGCTTACTACTGAGCCAACGCCACTCCTAAATTTAAGGCATTTCTTCACCTTCGAAAGTGATGCGTATACAATTTTTTTTATCCTGATGTCCGGGAAATCATTATTGCCATCCGCGCAGCGGACGGAAATGTTCAATTTCTGTGCGCCAGGTACGTAATAGTATATTGCGTACGAGTTTGCTAAGGCTTCGATTTACGAACCGAGAGGCTTATGGCACGAGGCGAGGGCGAGGGCCGTAACGAGGTTCGTAAAGAAGCCTTTTCGAACGAGTTTCGCATACTATTTTTCCGCCTGAGAACCCAAAATCAAGCGGCGAAGGTGCTATTTTGAGTTTTTTTTTGTTATTGTCGTTGCATGCAACGTAGCAAACTTCAGAGTCATTGACTTATTATATATTATTGTATATTAAGCATTAATCATCATGTTCTTTTATGTAGATTATTAGTGCGATACATGAAATCTATCTATTGCCTCATAGGCGGTGTGAAAATAGTACATTATTTTCAATACTAAAAATAATTTTTTTTAACATAGTAAGAAAGTTCACTTGTAACAGCAAAATTTTTTCTAAAAACTATTTTCAAATTTTTCCTTAAAGAACAAATGGAGTCGGACCCGTATTATACAGTGTTTTTTTTTTCAAGTTTATGCAGGCAGTAGAAGGGCAGTGATAAGCAAAGCAAATCGTGTGGGGGACAAAAAATATCGTGCGTGGGGGCAGTGGTTGATTTGGTGTGACGACTTGAACCAATATTTATGGGGTCAAAATAACAGAAATGAGACGAATTTTTCCTTTATTTTTTGGGAGAATTTTAGGGACAATAAGGTACTTTTGTAGGCAGTAGGGGATTTTGTGGAATGTTTCATACATTTAATAATATTAAATAGAGTTAAATAAAGATTACGTGCTTTTATGACAAATGTATATTAGTATCAGTGGAAAGTTATGCGGCTTTCTGCAGATGTTTAATTTTTTTCTTATAATAACTTTTTAATTTTTTGTTCCCAATAATTTCTGCATGAGTTATCTTAGGTAGAATACATCAATATTTATCATTTCTTACAAATATTCCTTATTACTTCGAATTTGTAACTACTCATCACATGAGTTGAAGATATTTAAGCATTATAATAATTGCTTTTAACTTAAAAAAATAAAATCTTTTCGTTTAGACTAATAAATATGTATCAAGTATTTTATAACGAAAAAAATTTTAATCTGTATACATTATATTTGATATATTAATTAAAATTACGCTTTGTAATGTTGGAGTCATATGGGGTTGGTAGGCAAAGGGTGAAATCGTCCACACATCTGTCTTGTACTCCGTAGTTAATCTTAATACTACAATATATTTATAACTTTCTCTGTATACTAAATTGCTTCCTTTTCCCTTCTCTATTTTTGCTCTACTTACTCTCTACACTGAACCATTTTAATCTGGTCTTCTCTACTCCCTCTACACACCATATTGTTTTATTTTTGTTCTCCTCCATTTTGACGGTACCCTACATTTTTTCTATGTACACTTGACTATTCTCGTTACTCTATTCTACTTTCATATCTTCACTTTTCTCTACGCTGCCAAACTATTGACTATCTCGCTCGTAGAGCATTTTATTTTTTAAGTTCAAAAATTTTGTCGTCTTATTTCTTAACAGTATAAAAATTAAGCAAATGTACCGATATACGCAAAGTTCGAAGCATACTTATAACGATAAGAGAATTAATATAAACTTTAAGTTGACCATCGCTTTTTTCAAAAGTCACAGGAAGATAATAGCAAGTCCGACACATGAGGGTGATTCTTTAGTGGTTACGCTTTAACAAAAATATAATAAGTAAGTTAATAATGTGTTAAACGACCCAGAGTTAAATCAGCCCTTGCAACAATTTCCATTGGTTGCTCGAAATAAATCAACAGAAGATTAATTAGTAAATAAGAAAGATGTAAAGAAATTCAGCTTCTATAATAGATGGCTGTATTTTGGCACGAGCATATTGTCTGATTCAGGTACACGAGGAAAATTTCTCAATCAGAATTATAATTGTTAATATCGGTTTCCATCTTTATGTATTCGACAAAGTTTTATCTTGAATGCTAAGTGGTAAAATTTCTAAATGTCGTTGTTTTAAAAGTAGCTATATATGTATGTATAAAATGTATACTAAAAAGTATTATAGCCCCAAATGTATGTGTTGAATTCACTGGATGATATTTCTTTATGTACAATTGGCTGTCCAATTAACAGTTGCTGTAGTCCCTTGCTGTCAGATATATCCTTCAGCCTCCTCGAAGATGAGATGTTCTCTGATCTTGTAAAGTCAGTACTGGTGTACAGAAGATACCTAGATGAATGTTTCTCAATTTTAAAAGATGCTTATACACGTGTTGTTTTTTATGGATACAATTCTTTTCATCAATATATTTAATTTACCATAGAAAGTGAAGAAAAAAATAGCTTACCAATCTCAGACATGTTATAGTTATAAACAAAATAATTATAGTTGAAAATTACATTTTTTAAGTATACTGTCATCTTAACTGCTCCTCTTCTGACATGATTCTGAACTATTTCTGCAACCACATAATACATGTAAAAAAAGTAATTATCATGAGGTTAATTGATAGACGTTTTAAATTATTTAATGCTAGATTTAGGACTTGAAATCTAAATATTATGAGAGCAATGCTTGAGAAGAATAGGTACCACAGTCTTTTCCTAAGTTGTAAAAAATAGACTTGGTAACATCGACTTCATAAATCAGATGAAAAAACCTTATTACAAACAGTTCAAAATTGTTGAATAAAAATCTACTTTGATAAAAATATAAATAATTCGTTACGCAAGTTGTTTTTATCCTTGAGGTCTTGAAGGAATTTTAATGGCATCTAACAAATTAAACACTATCATATAATGGGGCAAAAACAATCATTAAAAATAAATTTTTTTAACTGGAAAAATCAATTGAATCAGACGTATAACATACGTGTGTTGATATATCGTAGAGTTATCATTATGTTGGTCTAGCATCCCTATCATAATTGGTGATTAAGATTGTATAAACAGACCACTAGTTGTATTACGTGATTTTATGTACATTCGGTATTGGTCTAAGTATTTTTTTCCCTACGGCAATGATCTGGCCGGGGCTGTCAGATTCGTGCATTTACTGAGAGTTCGTGTGCCTGGCGAACTATTTCTGGGGCGCACATGATGAACTACCATAATTATGTACTACGCATATACATTCTACGAAAAACTTTTCACACAACACCAAGGTAGTTACCGTGAGACTAACAAAAGAGTGTCGACTCCAGGCCAGCTCAAGCAAGAGGCGAACTTCTTTGCAACGGGAAGGGTACTGCACTGGTTTACACCCTTTTTAAGTTTTAGTTGGAACAAAAAACGGTGGAGTCACTCTCACTGGGCCCTTCCTGGGCAGAGCGACACACACAGGGTCACAAAGACCAAAAATTGAGAGGACCAACTCGTGAAAATCCTTCGTACAAAGGGTATCGAAATCTTCAGCACCGACAGCTATGCCATTAGGACGATAGGTGTCGCCATTGTACAACCGCCCAAAGGTAGTAGAGAACCAGGCTACCTCTTGTAGTACTGCACCCGAAAGGCTAGTAACCTCGGATTAAAAACACTCACAGATGGGCTCTACATTATTTCCTAGCCATGGACGCAACAGGCTGCTCAGCACTGGAAGTGGAGCAAGCGACGTCAGTGTAGTCAGTCTTTTTTGTAACAACAACGGAATGGATTTATAATATAAAAGCAACTCAAGACCAGAGAAAATTGTTGAGCAAATAAAGAAGAACTTTGGATTTTCAGAACTTAAAAAAATGATTCAAAATACGGTAGACGTAGCAACGTAATTAAAAAACAGAGATGCTGATAAAATAAGGTATAAAAGTGGCGTTGAATCTACTGCACAAGCTTAAGAATAGCCATGACGGGACAAGAAAGAAGATGGAAAATCTTTTCGAACAAGCCGATGATGATCTGATGAGAAAGATTTAAAGATCGGAAAAAAGGGAGTGAATCATACACTATATTCAATCCAGATTCGTGAAAAGTTTGCTGGTAAGTAATCGGAACAGGAGTCTAGAAGCTCCGAAGAAGACCCTTAATCCCCCTCCTAAAAAAGGAAAAAAGACCAGGAAGAACCAGGATCTTTTTCCTAAAATAACAATCAATGGTAGTGACAGCGGCAAACGCAATACTTCCAGAAAAAAGAAGGAAAATACTTTCATAAAGGTTACGGAAGGGCAGAGGTTTGCCAATGTCCTAAAAAAAATGAGAACTAACTTCAAGCCGGAAGGCTGAGATCAGTCAAAGAACTCACTACGACTATAAAGAGAGATCTTCTCCTTTAAGTTAGAGGAGTTAATGACAGAGAGGCCCGTGTTAGTAGTACAGCTAAGACCATGGAAGGGCTAGGATCTGTTAAAGAAGATAAGAGAAAAGTAACGCTTGAAACCTGGGATCTGGATAATTGCTCACCACAGAGGAGAACAGTGACGTTGTTAGGAGCGAATAAGGGCAGAAGGTAAATTTAGTGAACACTGGAGAGACCGATGCTAGAACTATAAAAGAAATAAAGAGCTTGCTAATAAGCTGTCAAGTGAGGGGGTAAAAGTACTCAGATGCTACCTGTATCTGGGGTATGGACACATAGCCCAAAACTGCGATAAGGAGGACCGGTTGGAGCTATGCTTCCGATGTGGCAGCTAGAATTACCGTAAGAAAGATTGCGAGGAGGAAGTCCGATGTTTCGCATGCGGAACAGAAGATGCCAAACACGAAGTAGGTAGTGGTAGCTGCTCAAAATTTAGAAAGGCACTAGAAGAGGCCAAAAATAAGGTGTCAATAAGGCGCTGATACAGTTTTAGAAGACGATAGCGGATCCAACCTGCGCTGACTTACTTAAATCATCAGCAAAAGGACGCAACAGGAATCGATATTTCCACAAAACAGCAGGTGACCAGATGAAATAAAGAGAAGGCAACATCACAACGGTGACGACATCCAGATGGAAGGCCACGTCAATGGTCAACAATCCGTGACCTTGACTCGAAGTGTAATTGCAAAAGCGGATCCCAAGTTAGGTTTCCCAGGAAATAGGTCTTCCCAGTTTAGTGGGTATTCAGTCTGTATTGCTAAGAACATTGTAGTAGAAAACAAACATTTTCAGGAAGATTGCGAGGCCCATACAGAAAAGGGATTCGTATCCTTTTCTATTGTGCGTACAACAGAAATACAAAAATTTAGACAGTAATAATAGTAGGAATAATAATGATAATAATAGTAGTAATAATAGTAATAGTAATAATAATCATAACAACAATGATAATAATAATAATAATAATAATAATAATAATAATAATAATAATAATAGTAATAAAAACATCAATAATAAAAAATATTGCAATAACTATGGAAATAAAAAGAAGTTTATTGTTGATTGGACAACAACCACATGTTAAAAAATTAAAAGTTTTATTCAGTTTATTCTTTCACTGACTCTTCCGATACTAACGAAGACTGTGCATTACTATTTTCGGAATTTTTTTTCTTATTTCCAGAAACAATGTCATCTATCCTCAAAAGAAGAATCGCTGTTTCGATAGAGGTCTTGTATATTTGAAGCTTCACAGTAACTGGTTCCCAAATACCAAGGTGATTCATGTCAATTAATTTTCCGGACTCTCCATTTATTCCCCATGTTGATGTACCTTCAGCTGCATGTTTAGCACGTAAAGCCGTTAGTGTCCGTATAGTGTTAGCACCACAATTTTGAGCTAATGTTCGAGGAATAATTTCAAGAGCTTGAGCGACGGCTTTATACGGCCATTGTTCTATGCCAGCAAGATTAGCTGATTTTTCAATCAATATCCGAGACAGGGCCAATTCAATTGCTCCACCTCCTGCAAACAAGTAAAACTATCATTACTAAGAACCCATGGAAAAAAATGACAACTACATGGCCCTTGATGGTTAGTCTCTTATTGTGTACAAACATGAAGATTTCTTTAATCAACAACCGTTGCGAGTGAGGTTAAAACGGTTTTCTATTTTTCTTAAAAACTATATTGATGTTGGGTATCACGTTATAATTTACAGGTTTGTTTTATTTCAAGAACAAAATATGTAGTCATGGTTCTAGAGACGTTCTGATATGTTATCCAATAGAATTTTCTCATGTATACACACAATTTTAAAACTTTGTCAACATGTTATAAGTGATGCTTTTAAAGTTGGTAGATTTTTCCGGAATTTTCAGAAATCAGCAATACTTACCAAGCTAAGTCCCTCAAAAGTGAAATTTTTGCTCTTTAGAGCAACTTTAGCTATATTGTTCTTATAAAAACTAATTATAGTCTAAACAAATGATAAATTAAAGAACCAGCAATATTGCCTATTTGTGAATTAAGAAAAAATTGTTTTACTTAAGTATGGCATCTTCATCCTTTAATCACAAAATAAGACTTAAAAATGACAAAAAGAGCCATTGCATTGATTACTCAGCATATCACAAAAAAAATTCAAGTTATCAGCATATCTTCGTAACTCAATATAGTTTGGTACTACAATAGTTAGAACACCATTGGGAGTATAATTATTAATTTGTAAAACCAAAGGTAATCAAGTTTCAATGAAACTTCTTGATTATTATAAGGTATTGGAGATGTACCTATGTATCCATTGACGCAGAGCAATAGGATCTACAATTCTTCTTAACTACACATAAATCTAAAACATAAGCTGTAGCAAATAACTGAATTTTTGACATGTTGAAATAACGTTTTAATCTTCAGAGAGTCACAGAAGTCTTAAATACGTTTATAAAAATATTGAAAGTTCTTACTTTTTTTCAAGATCTACAAATTTAGTGTTCACAACTTTGTGGTATAGTTTTAACTTGATACGGTGATCATCAAGCACCTATTTTTCGAAATTTAGTTATTTAATGATTATGGTTTTCAAGACCGTCAGAATTGTAGTTTGAATATAAGTGTTCGACACAAATTAATTAAATTTCAGTGAGATATGTCTTTTTTCGACTATACACATACCAGTAATAAAAACTTGAGAATGTAGCGAAAATAATAGTTTTTTAATATTCGACAATATTCTGTTCAAGCATTTGAATACGAAACTGTTACTGAAACGAAAAAAAAAAAGAATGTAAAATATACTTTTTTGAGATCTATAACTTCCTTGTTGAAACCGTATGTGTAAGTCTTTGACTTTTCAAGATACAACCAATACAAATTCAATTTTATTTACCACAAGGACATGAAAAAAATACCTTTTTGTGGGTCTATTTAAATGGTCAAAAACTTTATTTTTTTTAGATTCACATTCTTCTAAATTGTGAATGGACCTAAAATATCTATTTAAAAAGTGTTCTTCTCTTTTTTTCTATTCTACAGCTACTCTGACAAACTGTGCGTATAACGGCTCTGCATTGCTGAGTTACTCTTGCGTGTGTAATATATTATCGTTTTTGGTACATATAATACTGCCTCTGCTATTGTGAATCATTAACTTATGCAACACTCAAAAAATCACACGAAAAAAAAAAAAAAACTTATTTTCGTTTTTAAAAGTTGTACTATCTTGAAGCTGGTAACATTTTTCTTTTTAACAAAATTTTCTGGATTTGAAACTGTCAAACTGAGGCATAAAATTGAAGCTAAAAACCGAAATTCAGCCCAATCGGATGTAAAAATGTCGAAATAGTCAATTTACAAGTCTCTTAGAAATAGGCTACTTATTACCAGAAGTACTGATAAATTGAGGAATGGAACACAAATTAAATTTGTTTTTGTAATAATAACTATTTCTTCATTGATTTAAAAAGCGTTTCAAAAGGGAATTTGACGTAGAAAATGATACTGAACTTAATATAAGCATTAGTTGAGTTGTTAAAAATTAATTGAAAATTTTTATCGTGAATAACTTTAAATTTGCTGATTGAAACAATTTTTTAGTAAAATTTTTTTCATCATACTATTAAACAAATTAACATATTAAACAAACAAAATTCTTATTCAAAGAGAACTATTATTAGAAATATCATTAGAAAGAAGATTGTTTGAATAGCCAGCTCCTAGCTTTTGTAGCATGTGGCTTGACTTTGAGCCTAAAAAAAAAAAAAAATTCTGGTGATCCCTTTGGTAGGGATCTCGTAATAACCTCTTCATAAGAACTCGCGAGTAACAGAAAAATTTAACTAAGATTTTTTTTTCTCAAAAACTACAAAACTAGTTTCTCTGATTTTAATACAGTATGTGTAGTGATAAAATGAGTGCCGTATAATCATTTAAAGAAATTCCACATAAAATGAAATATCACAATAAAACCCTTAAAATTTAAATCGTTCGGTGAACTTAAATATCAAATTTTATATTTTTTCTACAATTTTTTTTTTAGATTTGAAATAATAGAATATAGGATATAAAATATATTGAGTTGCGTAACATTATTTTAATTAAAGGTGGTATTAGCTATGAGCTGCATCAACAGCTTTCATTGAGGTTATCATTACTTGAGAAAAATAATCTGGTTTACGTCATTTTCAATTGAATTTGGTTACGTCTATAAACTGCATATATAGATTTTGCTGTGCTCATATAACTTCAGTAAAAACTTTTTCTTTAATTAATACATTAAAAAAACCAGATTCCTGTATATAAGTTGCACAGATTATATACTACAACGACAAAAATACTATGTGAGTTTTAAACTGATGAAACTTTTCTGTAAATAAAATATTCCTCCGTAAAATTGACTGATTATAACTTGATAGTGGATTTCATTGGTGCATAATTATACATTATAGAAATAACGTCTCGCTGTGAAGTAAAATTTTTAAGAATGTGAAAAAAATTCCAAAAAAGGGGATAGCAGTAAAATCATTACTGAAACTTTAGTTTTACTTGCATTTAAAATTTACTTTGAATAATACATGTATTATAAAATCTTTAGGAACAGTCAGTACAACTCTACTATCAGATTTATTAAAATTGAAATAAGCTAGTGAAAAAATCTTAGGGAAAGTTTGTTTTAATTATAGAGTAGAAGAAGATCTTGGAGAAACTAACTTTTAAAAATGAGTTACTGAACACAGCCACGTGAGGAAAAATGCGTTACGAAAACTGTAGCCACACACCCTGCGGCCCAAGCCCTCTACTCTCCTTAATCTCCTCTCTTATAAACTCCCTCCTACTCTGTCTCTCTCTTTCACAGCGCGCGCCACTCTGCTGTCTTATACCGTTCCGTCTCTCTTTCTCTCGCATGTACGCCGCTTGCTCCTTTTCCCTCACGCTGGTACTACACTTAAATATGTATACATATTTTATAGGTATGCTAGCATGTGTGTTTCTATGCTACGACTTAACACTAAACCAATGCGTTTGCTCAAATATATGTACGTGTTGCACGCTCGGTAATTATGTACATATTCAAACGTGTACATTTTTGTAAGAAAACGTGTTTAAAGTATTAAATGTGTATAACACGACAATCTAACCTTTGAAAATAAAAAAAACGCTGTACCTTGAAAGCGAAGCAAAATTGGCTGAAAATAATCATTTTTATGGATTCCCTGCAGGGGAACGACCGAAGGGCTGTCCACTTTGAACATCCCGTAAATTCTCCCGAAAAACTCGAGGTTCTCTTTGCTGCTCTTAAGTTCAAGAGTGGAGGCAATTGACCCCGGGTCAGCGCATTGACGACTGCCTTTCACAGGCATCCATCGTAATCACCTCCCTAGGGTTCCTTCCGAAGAAGCCTACCCAGGACGAAGCCGTTTAATTCCCGGAGGACTTCTTCGAGGCTACCTCTTCACATCCCCGGGGCCGATCCCACCCAGAGGATCAGAACCACCCCTATCAATCCAAGCGCCTTCATTCCCCGGAGGCTACACCCTTCACTACTCCGTCACCGGCTACTATCCCAGAGCCGATAGACGGGCCAAAACCTCTCGTAAGCCGTGTAGTCCAGGTATTACCTCCACTCTAGGATTCTGAAGCATCTCGGCATTGGGACGATCATAGAGGGGAAGCAAAACGACCCGAGTGAGGGTAGAAGGGTTCTAATATATATATATATATATATATATATATATATATATATATATATATATATATATATATATATATATTATAGTGCTTTACGTCCGGCTCCTGTACAGGAGCACTACTGAGGGCACTTAACACTTGGGAGAAGGAAGGGAAGAGGGATGGGAAGGTTTCTTATTACAGGAGGGGGGTAGGAGGAAATTAGAGAATTTTTGCTGCGAGAAGGTCGCCCAAACCCTCCTCGAGGAGCATTGCGTGGTGAAAAAGCACATGTGAAAATTGACAGAGGTACTTGCCCGAAAAAGTCACACTGGCCGGGAATCGAACCGCGGTCTCCCGCGTGCCAACCCACAACCTAGACGACTGAGCCACCGCGCGCTCTATAATGTATATGTATACATAAAAGAGAGAGAGAGATAGATAGGTATGAAAAATTTGTAAAAATAAACAACAAAATTCAAGTTATAAAAAGACATATCTATACATCAATCACCCTGGCGGCTAGACTTTTCAGGTCTTTCAGAATTACTGCATAATCGCCACACACCTACAGCGATCCGGACTTCAACGAGACAAGCAAACCCACCATTCCCACGGCTTTGTATGTGATACCACCATCGTTACTTGGTTTGAAGGGACTTCTTGACTCTTTGCAAAGCGACACTAATCACCTTAAACTCCCCCTCTCAGTTAAAAGCCACCTACCCCAAAAGACTGCTTTTAACACACGTTATCTGAAATCATTTATATTCAGATTTATTGAGAACTTTAGCGTTTAAAGTCCTACGTAATAAGAATAGTAAAAATAATAATAATAATAATAATAATATTAATAATAATAGTAATAATAATTGTTTTTTTTAGTATTTATGGCCCATAACAGGACATGGTTTACGGATTCTTTTTACTATTATTCTTATCTGGCTCAAATACATACATTTCGACACACCACACTTTTATTCTCGAGTCTTGTCCCTGCACCTCTTGCGCTTTTAAGTTATTTGACTACTCAGTAGGTACATAATGACATATCTTTTTACCGTAACTTAGAAACAAACTTGTGTTTTAACTTTCTTTATAAATTTTTTTTTCAACATTCAGTATCATACTTTTTGAAGTGTTTGACGACTTTACAAACGCCTAGTTAGTTCTTCGCATACAATTTGCTCAATTTTTTGCTATTTAATACAAATTTCATACTTATTTATGACGTGATTAATAGTTCTCGATTTATTACCATACAATATACATAATACTTTCTCTACGACTAACCAGTATATATTATTTCTACGTCATCACATTTTATTTTTAAGATAGAACTAATTTTAAAATTATAATTAAACTTATCTTGAAACTTTGAAAACTTACTGTGACTGATGCAACTTTTGGTTATAACTAGCATTTTTAAAACATACTTTTAAGCACGGTTGATTTAAGTCATACATTCTACGTTTAACGTCCCTTATTATATATTTACTTGAACATAAATCAACATTCGTCACTAAAGCACTCATATGTACCAATCGCATCAAGAAAATTTTTCCCTTTCCACGCCATTTAAATCTATCTTTCCCAGTGATTATTTTTTCCTTTTGCATTTTTCTACAAGACCTTTATCATCCAGTAGACTTAATTTTTCCTAAAATTTAGCGCACTCATTCGCCACGCATTACTCAACTTAGTACTTTCAGTTTCTTACAATACTATGCACATCAATAAACATAATTTTAGCTTTGGAATATAGCTACTTTCTGAATCAGCCTCGTCGCCAAAACTTCGGGGTATGCCTTGTAAGATGTTGAAAGCAGAGATACCTCTGAAGTTAATTACACAATAAGTGTGATCTTTTTTACGTAACAGTACTACTACTGCAGCTACCGGTTAGTTTTCCCGTACTCTTTACCCTCTCAAACTTTTTTCAATAGCACAACCAGCAAATTGAATAAATCTCGCATTGGAAATCCCATTTTTTCACGCAAGGACTTTTTTTATACTCAGTGGTACTTCACCAATTCAGTATAGCTGAAAATCGTCGTGCTTTAAAAAATCATAGTTAAATATCGTGAGTTTACAGTAGTAATAAACGCAACAACCTTAACATGATGAGACACACAAAAAAATCAAAAATTTATTAATATGCAAAGAGCTGTGTAGAATTTCATCTATATAAAATCTATGCTATAAATGAAGCATATGTGTAAAACACTTTTTTTATATCAAAATATTAAAACGGTCCGGATCATACCTCTAATTTTTCAGTAGATAAATCATAGTTACATTTCTCGTATTGTACTCGTTTTTCTAAGCAATCGTACATATATTTTTTGTGCTTAATGACAAAAATAGGCATTTCTAAATGGCTTGCTTCTAAGAGGCTGCCACGTAGATTGCAAATCAAATGTCTTGAAAACGGCACGGTAATTCTTCATAAAAATTTAACTACTTGTGTATGGTAATGTTAATACCTTGCATTAAAATATTCAATATTTTTGTAATAAAAACGTATTTGGCATAAACGTCCTCAAAGTTCTTCTGCGACTTTTATCAATAAGCAATCTAAAATATTCATAGCACCCTTTAATTAAAACGTTGTTTTCCCCTGCAGAAAAGCTTTTTCCAAGAAATTTTAAAGTTTCATTTTCATTCCTGATATTTCTTAACCCTCCTTTTTTTAATTAAATAATCGATCTTATCTTCTTTTTCATTTCTCGATTTGTGGTATGCTGCAACTACCTTCTTTTTTTTCCCTACAGGACCTATCCCACCATTTTCTCTTTCATACATTTTACCACTTTACTTAGATTACTTTTTTTACTAATGCCTTGTTCACAACATCCTTAATAACTTAGTACATTTTATCCACTAAATTACTACACCCAGCACTGCTCTCTTTGAATACATCTTTTAACCATCTAAACTTAACTATACCCTTATCTATCCATTTAAACACTCACTTCTTTAATATTTCATAATCTTCTCTTCATACCATTGTTACGATGCCATCCAACTTTCCAATGACCAGATGTAATGGCATGTAGTTCAAGTCTGCCTTACCAATAATTTTTAAATCTCTTACCCACTTTATTATACACACGTTAACCAATAAATAATTCAACCTTTCTTTGAACCTACATAAGTCCATTTCTCCTCCTCGTTACCCTTACAAATTACTATAACTCAACTTGTATTCTCTTACACATCATCATCCGTTTACCAGCATTACTTACTGTTAAATAATTCCTTTTTCTACCTATTTAATTTCCACTGTCCTTCGCCAAAAATCTGCCTGGATCGCCGACTCTTCTTTAAAAATTAATTCTTGCCATTGCTATATAAATTGATACCCATTTATGAAATTTAAAGCCACCTTTAAATCACCAAAGTTGTACATCGACTATGCTTTGACCTAACCATTACCTATTTTCATTTTATATATGACAATATTATTCTTTACACTAATACTGAAACGAATGTTGTCACCAATAACTTATTTTTTAATATCAATTACAAAGCCGCCTTTGGCCTTATCTTTTTTATATACTTTTCTACTCTTGCAGTCAATTATGAGAAATTTATTTGAATGCTTATTTTTGAAATTTTCCTACTTTTTCCTACAGTTTTTTTCCCTATGTTTTACACAAACTAATGCAATAATAATTTTCTATAAAGATACAAAAATTCGTGTCCTTAAAAATATAAGGGCAATCAAAAAAAACAAACTGAACATCATTTACCGACTTATGCCAAGACTGTTTTGATTCACCATTATTTATCTTTCCTTATCACTTATATGTTATTATCCTATGTATGCCACTACATTAACAACTTTTTCACGCTTTTACTAAAACTGATTCGGTCTTTATCTACCAGCTTTTCTTCTTTTTCTCTTCCTATTCCTTCCCCGTATGGGCTACTTGGTCTGTCGATCTTTCGTAGTCCTCACTGTTTCCTGCTGATTTATTTCACCTGGTAATCATCACCTCTGGCTTCGTCGAATTCAGCCACCTGTACCACCTACCGTCTAGATAAAGTATTAGGACTAAATGTGTGTGTGTGTGTGTTGGTATGCCTGTTAAATTCCTCAGTTTTTTAACCTTTAAATATAAGTTGGCACCTCTACACGAGGGAGCCTCCTTAAATGAACTAATACAACTGAAAATTTACTTGAATCCCAAACAATCACCATGCAACGATATCCCTCTCTTCTACCACATAGCCCTAACCCTATACTATTGTTTCAATTGCTCTCTATACTCTTCCTTCTTGGTACGTTTTCTTCCCCAAACAACCTATTGATCACACTTTAAGAATCGTTTAATTTAGCGAGTCAATTCTATAATTTCTTTCTTGCAAGACTTTACATTTTCTTTAAATATTTCTTTCAAAGAATTCCGTTCTTTCTTTCACCGCGTTTCGTTCTTACTTTGTACATTCTATCTCTACTATACACTTTAGTTTACTAATCTCGTGTGAGATCATGTTTCTCCCCCCCCCCTCTCTCTCTCTCTCTCTGACCAGTGATCTCAGCTGTTAGTATTTTACTACCACAATTGTCTACGTATGACCTATTAGTTTTTATTTTTTGTAATATTTGTAATGTTTTCTTTTTACCTTACTTTTCTCTAACAAATTTGTTATATCTTATAACTACTATTATTTATTTCTATTACTTAATTTAATTTAAGTATTTATTCTTTATATTATATATATTTAACTTATAAGCAATTTTATGTATTAGAGCACTACCTGCTCTAACCTATGTTAGTTTGTACCTAGCTCTGGCTATTATGGACCCTGAGTCCTTAGCTGTTTAATAAAAATCTAATCTAATCTAATCTCTCTAGCTAACTCGTGTGACACCTCTATTAGAACCTCACTTAAAACCATACAACTTTAACATTCTGGGTTTTTTCGCACTATACTTTATCAAATTCACAATACTGTCTTTGATCGGTGATTTCCTATCTCCAAAATGTCCATTGTAAATCATCATACTTCACGCCAGCTTTTCATTCGTCCTTGTAATCAATAGACCGATCAACGATTTCCACCTCTTGCTGCTAGTACCGCTTTGGCATATTTTTCATTGTTTTCTATCTGGGCAATCTTTTTTTAGATCTTATCACTCTGCTTTTCTGACATACTCATCCTCACGCATAACGATACAAGTTTGACAACACGCTCTTGCGGCACGCAAAATATCGCTCATTTTACCAACCTCATCTTTAAAATGCTAACCAACTTTTCAAATACACATTATAACTTAAATATATAACTTTCACTCTAGAAACTTAAACATGTAACTTTCACAATGAACGTGAACTGGAAAAAATTGACAATTCTACATGTTTCCCCCCACTCCGCTCAGTTGCCGCAGCAGCGGGACGTGTGTATACATATGTAAGGCGTTTCACGCGAAACGTCCCAGGCCCGCTGCAGGAGCGCTAAAAGTAACTGTATTCAGCTCATTTTCTCGGCCTTATTCCTAACCTAAAAAAATGTTGCAAATATCATTTCGGATGTATTTTTCAATTTTTCAGTTAGCTTTCCGATGATATGGTTACTTTTCCGAAAAAATTTCATTTTCACTGAAAAAAAACATAAAATATGCTATATCTCAAAAAAGACATTTTTAATATTTTTTTTGATAGGCTAGATGGAAAGCTGAAGTTTTTTTACATTGAAAAAGTTTTTGAACAGTATTCTCTTACTGAAAAATTTGAGTAAAACAATACCAAAGAAAAGACGTTCGACCGTCTGATCGCGCGCCAAAGGCCGGCGCCACGCCGCGCTCCGCCTAAGTCAACTAATATTATTAGTTTTGTAACATTTGATGATTTATTCAACAATGAAGTATGCTTATACGTTATTACTTAATATGGTATTGTATAATCAAAATAAAATCTTTGATTTTTTATATAATTTTCAGGTAGAATTAAAAGAACCGTCTGAACATAAAGCGTATTTTAGTTCTAAATTCATCATAATTATCTTGCATATTTTAATTTATTTATGTAATAAGCAATCACTTTTTATTAATCAACTAAAAAAAGATCTTAAAAGTGGAGAATTTATTGTTACTTGTGATTTTTCAGAAAATTATGCGTTTTTTATACAAAACTCACCCAATCTTTTCATTGGAACAATAACCAAGCTTCTATTTTTACAGTTTTAATTTAATATAAAGAAAAAGATGAGCTTTAACACATAAGTATTGCTGTTATTTCCGATAACCTAAATCATGATATAATTGCTGTATATGAGTATCAATAAGTTATAATAAAGTATCGAAATCCAAGTTTGTAATAAAGAAAATTTTTTACATAACTGATGGGGCCTGTCAACATTCCAAAAATAAGAGCAATTTTAGAAACATATTTTTCCCCAAAAAAGATTTTAAAATTGATAGTGAAGGGCATTTTTTTCCTACTGCTCATGGAAAGGGAGCGTGTGATGGTATGAAAGCCAACTTGAAGAGAGGTGCAAGACTTCAAGTTTCCTCAAATAACCGAATTTTAACAGCAGAAAACTTGTACGATTAGGCAAAAAATTATTGCAAGGAAACAAAAGTTTTTTATTTAAATAAAGAGTCGTATGAAAATATAAAATTTAGCTCAAATCTCGATTTGATGAAGCAAAATTAATACCAGGTACTTTGCAATTCCATGCTGTCATTCCAATCGATGATAAAACATTTAAATTAAAAAAAAAATCTGAGCTCAGAGTATGAACTTTTTCCAAAAAAAATAATAAAACTAAAAAGCCTACATTTCGAACTTCATTTTAAACTTAAAATAATAGATAATATTTGTTTAGAAAGTATCTCTAAATTAATAATATTTATAGTTAACTTGAGCGCGGCGCAGCGTCGCACCGGGCCTCAGCGCGCGTTCAGACGGCCGAACGTCCACTCTTTGGTATTGTTTTACTCAAATTTTTTAGTGAGAGCACACTGTGCAAAAAAACGTTTTCAATGTAAAAAACCTCAGCTTTATATCTAGCCTATCAAAAAAAATATTAAAAATGCCTTTTTCGAGATATAGCATGTTTTTTTTTTTTTTAGTGGAAATTAATTTTTTTTGCAAAACTAACCATACCATTGGAAAGCTGACTAAAAAATACATCAAAAATGCTATTTGCAACATTTTTTTAGCATAGGAATAAGGCCGAGAAAATGAGCTGAAAACAGTGACTTTTAGCGCTCGCGCGGCGGGCGTGGATCGTTTCGCGTGAAAAACCCCATATATCTGTTGAGCTGCTGCTACTGTGCTGCTACTCTATTCGGAGTCGGTCGTACGAGCTCGGAAGCAGTCGAGTTTTGCCGTTTCGAAGGCCTCTCTGATCTTTCGTTAACTTCGTAAAAGTACAATGTCATAATATACTGATACCTATGCATCCGAGCAGAAATAAAAATTGGTTGCCTCTCTAGTTCGCGAGGCCCTACTTAGTCAGCCTACTGAAGGCACTCGTAAACGCGGTAGAGGGCGTGCGTGAGGTACACATGAGTAGGCAGCCTACATAACCTACTTTTATCTTACCTTACTAATTGTATATATGGTAACATGAGCCATAGTTGCAGTATTAATTGTAGCATAAAATTATATGTAGGTCCACAAACTATAAGTGCTTATATTTAGTCATATTTAAATAATTGATAAGTATTTCTATAAACATGAGACTGATCAAATCAGTCAACATTAAATTTGTTGTCAATTAAACAAAGTTTCTCGAAGTACTGGTTCTAGAATCAACTGTTAATGCTTCAAAAAATTGCGATAAAAACTGTTCAAAAACCATTCTTGGATTATGAAATTTTTATATGCAACAGTTTGTACACATTAACTTAGCTGTCTGCTATCAAGTAAAGTTCATCTGTCATTCAATTGAGTCAATATACTTTTGTATAAAAAACTGTGGGCAGTTCATTTGTATTTTCCTATTTAAAAAAAACGATGGGTCACGTGCTGAAACCTGTTTATTCGTCGCGTGATTGGCTGAGACTGAGCAAGCACGGGTAGATTTGAAAATGAGATTTAGAAAAATCAGTGAAGTCATTGTAATTTGTAAGTTGATAAATATTACAATGTTACCTGTTACGACAAAGATATAATTATTGTATTTTTCTTAAAAAATATAGAAAATAAATGTTTGATTAAATTTTGGGGGTTGGCGCGCGAAGCACGCAGGGAGCGCAGCCCCCTAGTATTACTTAAAAGTACTTTAGAGTTAACTTACACAAATCATATATACATATTTTTAATTTGCAATTCTCAGTGAGTGACATTTTTAAGGTTACATTTACATCTTCATTTACATCCAAATTGATTCATGAAGCCATTAAATATATTTCGTTCAAAATGAAGCATAACTTTTTTTTAATTATAATACAATGTATTTTTTTATATGGACAGATATATACTTATTGAGTTTACGTCAATTAAGGCAGCCTACTCAGGGCCTACCAAACACCCTCTGGCGCGTTTAACGTATGTCTTCAGTAGGCTCAAGAGGCAGCACAAGTATATACAATTTATAAATTCGTTATGTAGATTTCTCATCATATTATTCATTTTATTTCAGACCATAATCCTTTCTTACATGTGTATACGCGCACACGCACACACTCCCACACCCACACAAACCCACACACGTACATATATAAAGCTGCTTTATATTTGTGGCTACGAAACGTTATCTGACATCAATGCTTCCAGTAAAGTAAGCGGGCACACTCATATACAGATCAGAACTACGTTGGTTGAACTGATTTTTTTGAAGACAATCCCATCAGACGATTAGAATGGCTCAAAATTGAACTAAAGCACGTGCAGACGTCACTGAAGAGGACTTCAGAAAATAGTTTGCAAATGTTTAAGAGTTTTCGCAAAAAAAAAAAAAAAATTGTTTTCTTCAAAACCTTCCTAAAGATATTACTACGATGGAACAAATATAGCGTTTCGCGCGAAAGCAAAAAAGTTATTACTATGGTAAGATCGAAGGCAGAGTAAAAAAAATTTATTGTTGACAAGAAAGAATGTTTCACCACAATTTTTATGAACAACGCTGAGGGAACGCGTGCTTCACCTATGGTGGTGTACAAATATAGAGACAAAATACTAATAAAATTTCTGTAAAACTGTCTCTCTAGTTGGAAACTGTGTAACTCAGACAGTGGTTGAAAGACTGCAGAAACTTTTTAGGCAGACATCGTAAATTTATTTTCCAAACGGTTAATAAAAAACATTATTGATTTCCCAGCTACAATTTATCTGGATAAACTTTCATTCAAGTCGATATCATGTTTTGTCAGCAGCATTACATAGAGATTATTAACGTATCTCCTAACTCAGCGCACATTTCTCAATAGATGGATACAGGATTTTTTGTTCTTACTAAAGCAAACTGGAAAAAGACTGCAAGTAAATGGAAGATAGATAAGTATAGAAGCAGTTTGAAAAAAACGTTTTGTCTTGATGCAATAAAGAAAACTCTATGAAATATCAGAAATGGATCTGCTATAGTAAAATGAAATTTGAATTAAAAAGATTGCTTCCTTTTAATCCAAATGTGCTCAATTACGACATTTGAAGAGGTGAACAAAGCAAGGAGAAATTCCAGGTACAGTATAGTAATTTTAATTAATTTAAAAAATCGTTTTGTGATCTAAATTGACTTGACAATTTCAAAATGCAGAACGAAGTCATGAAGTATCGATGGAGAATATCAAAAACTATTTTAGTATCGGTCAAAGATTTAAAAAACTAGAAAGTGAAATTTCACACATTCAAGAACAAGAAAAAAAAATATAACCAGATGTTTTTATGATAGTTATGAGTATACAAAATTTTATACCCAAATTTCAAATAAATAGTTTTCACTGATGTAATTGAAGTTAATCCAGAAACAAAAATTGATAATAATACCTGTAATAATATACAACTTATTGACCATCTAGAAATAGTACCAGAATTACAATTATTAGTCGAGAACACGTATATTTTAGATGGACCTATTAGCTGTTTTCAACTAAATAACATTGAAATTGATTTTATTACAACTCTCCGTGAAAATTGCAATGCAGTTTACTCAAATCACTCTGTAAATAGGATTATAGTAACTTATCTTCCTTAAAATTCTTGAAAAAGTTTGTAGCTGTTTTCAGTTGTTAAAAAACAGGATAAATTTCCTTAATTTCAAGACGCAGTTCAAGTTTTTGAAATAAAATTCGTGTGCCTTAGTGCGAGCAAACTAGATGAAAACTACCCCTATTTGATAAAAATTCGGACTGGGCCAAAAACAATTTTTTGTATGGATCTCGAGCTCAATAACAAACGTAATCACTTACAGACAAAAAAAATGTCAGCAAAAGGTCCGACAAAAATGGTTATAATGGCAAAATCAGGATTTTAGCTGCTATCGAAAAAGCTAAAATTTGGCCAAAAAAAAGTTGTGCATAAAAAAGATGCGCAATTTTAAGACGAACAAAATGAGCCCTAGTAAACCCAAATCGGCTTTACCGTGTTTTCGCAAATTACCAAAAAGTGTCAATTTCACCCTGTTTTTCGATATTCCATATCTGGCATTCTAATTCATATTTTTATTTTAAATTTCAACAGAACATTAGTTTTGTGGTTCTTAACAAACCTACAAAATTTCAAGACGGTTGTATATTTTTTTGGCCCATTTTGGATTTCTCAGTCATAAATCTAGCTTGCTAGCAGTACCTGGTGAAATAAGAGATTTAAGTTCAGAATATGAAGGTGAAAATAATTAGGGTGTAGGCAAATATAATTCTATAGATAGTGCAAACGAACAACATTCAGATTCTTCTTTACATTTTGCATCAAGTTTATATCGCTTTCAAGTTTGTTCATCATAGTTAGAATTTTAAAAACTGTATCCCCGGTTTTGATGATTTTAGTAAGAAATCTTACTTGTATATAAAGCGAAGTCGCTAAAATAGTTGTAATCGCTAACCGCGAAAACTACTCAACCAATCTGGCTGAAATTTCGCAAACTGATTATTGACACTTCCTAGATAGTTTTAGTTTAGTTTTCATCTTGAAAAATTTAATAACAATAGCAATAAATAAGCTTAAAGTTTTGTAAAAATACGCCAGCTTTTCATTTTAGTTCAGTAGGATGCACTACGTGGTGTCGACATAAAATCGAAGCTACCTGCAACAGAATAAAATAAATGTGGTTATAATAGGCTAGAGCGTCTGGAAAAACTCTGCAGTCATCTACCGGCAGTACATCAGACTGCATCGAGAATGTAAATGTTAGTGGTGCAGCTAAGTATATCCTGGTTACCGATTACGCTCTTCTCCAATGGGCAAGTGACCTAGGTCTACTTCCACCCTGAAACTTCAGGATTGACGAGTGCCAAAAATTTTGTAACTGATAACGTCTCCGGCGGAATACCAGGATATGTGTCTAGCCAGAGCACAACCTGCTCTAACTATTTAGAGTTATGTGGCCATTCCATCATCCGGCCTGGTGCCGTTAGAGAATTTTTTACTACAAATACAAGCCAGCAAAGACAGCCCTAAGAAGCACGGGAAGCTATAACGGCTTCCTTCTAGACCCACTTTCCCAACTAACGATGAGCGGTTGGTTATCCAGGGAACGATTCGAAAACGAGATATTCTTTGGTCATCATCGTACCTTCCTGCATCACGATCTCCGTACACAGAGACTTCGAGATAAAGAGTCAAGCTGACTGCAGCCGGCTCTTTATCATCAAGAATAATAATAAGGAGAGCTGAAAGTTTCACCACTGGCCCTTTTAAGGGCCATTATAAGTATTTATGTTCCCAACTTAACCATTAATCTCATTAGTTTTTTCAAGGGCCACCTAAATTTAAGCTACCTTGCCAACAAATACATTTTTACTATCTTTTCTGGAAACGGTTCGTCGACTAAAAGACTATGTTAACTAAAGACGGCCACTATTAAACCAAGTCAGTCTTTCACTGGCAGACGTCATGAGCAGAGTTGTTCGTCGCAAGGCTAGGAACCCCGGTGACCGACCACCCTGTATTACCCTCTCGACTCTAAAGCATTCAACCAGGAATCACCGATCCTCTCCAACGTCTGCGCTGGGCAAACTTAACAGCTATGAAGGAAAAAAAAACTTGAGCCAACAGGGCAGTCTCCAACGGTCGAGAATCACGAACCAATTTCTCCACCTTAGATTACAAAAATAACTGAGTCTGCAAAAAATAGAAGATGCTTTAGACACCAACGTTTCAACGTTATACTAGGAGATATTGGGAAAGATCTCCACAACTAGCTCCAAAGCTTCGGACTTTGTTATTTTTCTTCTGAACAGTCTGGGGCTTCATCAGCAGGCCAGAGAAGATCACCTTAAGGTATCCAGACAGTCACGGTTGCTGGAAGCTTCAGTCAAGAAAGAGTTTACTTAAGAAGCTTTCCGGTCCTTTTTAGGGCCATCGGACGTCGAACTACCTTGCCAACAAATATATTAGAACCTAATAAAGTTGACAAAGAACAGCCTTTAGGGTTCATAAAAGTCTTAACCATGTCATAAGTCGCAAGAGGGCGAATTTGAAAGAAAACTTTAAATGCATCCAACGAATACAATTTTGGGAGTCATAAAACTGACGCAGAATATTTATCGAGATTGAAATATTAGCGTCAAAATTGACAAATAAAGAATCCGTTGCGTAAGAGATCAGCTTTTCATTGTACCCTTACAGTAATCTTTTAAAATTTTCAGTTTTTTAAATAGGTAGAGTATGTATTTGTATTTTTGTGACGATAAAAAATGTAGAGATTAAGTTCCAGGACTTTGTTGATGTGGTATTAAAGTTGGGAGGTAAGAGAAAAATTTTTTTTTAATTACATATGTTTTTCGAGTTTTAAATTTTTATAGCTTTAAAAAACAGCTCTTTTTGTAGATTATACGGGAGAAACTGCAAATCATCATCCGCTTAGGACCAACGATTATTTTATGGCATAAGGAACGCACGGTACTTTTTAACATAACTAAATGTTTTTCACTTTTTACAGTTTATTATTCGAACCCGTAAACTGTATGTATTCCAAACAAATATGTTCTTAATAAGAAGATTATTGTACTCAGAAGTGTCAGATATAGATGTAAAATTTTTAACTGAAAACGTTTTACGTTACATGTTAACACACTACAGTGTTCCATTTAGTTAGTTTCGAGCGAAGCTGAGACGGGGGCGGGGAGGGGGCGCTAGTTCATTAAAATAAAGCACGAGAGTCACTGACATTCGCGAATAAAAGTGCCCCTTTTTTATCAACACAAAGACAATGTTTTTCAAAACGGAATCAATCAAAAAATTTTAAATCACAAAAAGTGATTTATCGAGTTTGATAAAGAAATTTTACAAGGTTCATTCTTAATGTTAATTATATTATAGTTCTCCTCAAGCTGATGGGGTCTTAGATTGTTTATTACTACCAACTTATTATTAGCCCAATAAAAAGGGAAAAAAAAATTTTTTAATCTGAAAAACTTCAAAATCTTGTAAACAGAACATCCAAAAACAGAACGAGTATTGGGATGTATGCCTAAAGAAACAACAAGAAATGAAACAAAATTAAAGGAAAAGTAAAAATAGCAGTTGTGCAAGGAAAAATAAAGAAACTTGAAGCTGAATAGAAGAAATACATAAAAGAAGCTGCAAAAGCAAGAGACGATAAGCTAAGGCAGTTGGCAGTTGTAGAAGTGAAAACTGAACCAAAGTAATTTTAATCTGCTTTTTCAACTTGAACAAATTTAAAAAGAAACTATAGCATATTTGATGGTTAGTAATGATTTAGTCAAGCTTTTTACATCAGTAAAACTGTTGTTACTAATAATTTATCAGACATATAATTTAACGTCTTAAAAAATAAATTTGTAATAAACATAATTTGTATTTCATTATTGTTCGGTACCATTCGAATGATACTTTTTCGTGTGGTCCATAATACGGTCATACATCGTAAGCCAGGTAGAAAAACTTGAAAAGAAGACTTATAATAGGTACAAATAAAAGACTTTAATACTTTGACAGGTTAAAAATTTAGAAAAGTTGTTTTGTATTTTTTTATTTGTTGTTACTTCATTAAATTTAAGCTTTCTAAATGACATCGAAAACGTGCATCAAAAATTAACTTTTTTTTGCGATGGTAAATAATTTTTATTCTTATGAGAAAAAATCGAGTCATCAATGAAGTGGCCCATAATAGATACTTTTACCCTATGTAAAAATTTATATGTTAAATGTGAGTAAAAATTTCGACGTCGAATATATACTACCTAAAATAAATTATCTAACAGTTCGCTAAATTATAGATGATTTATATTAAAAAGTAGTTAAGTAGCTAAGTAACAGAAAAAATTCGATCAATACTTCGAAACACGATTTAAGCTAACAAAGAAAATTTATCATCATATTACACAAAATCAGTAGAACATGTAGCCCATATTGGCAAGGTGCATGTCATGCAGCGCCACTCTTGGTGTCAAAATCATGCAACCGCGGGTACCCACATTATACGTCAACAGCATACACCGATGCACACTTTTAGTAATAGTTAATTAATTAGTAAAAAATTAGTATATTCATTTATCTGATAATGGATGTTATCATAAAAACAGGCTTTAGGAATATCACATACTTGATTTGTTTTAACTCTGAAGCCTTGAAAAAAGGTAAACAGTTGGTTGAAAGTAGTCATGTGTACGATGTTACAGAATTTCAAAGTGATGGAGTTAATAATTTGATCAGTGCCGTCACAATAAGGCAGACCTCGGTTACTTCAGCTCCATACAAAGTTAACCTGCATGTACGTTTTATTCAGATTATTTTGAAAATTGTCTAAGTTGTAATGCACATGAAAATTACCTTTATTAACAGTTGGATAATCATCGAAATTTATGTAATTTTACTTCATCTGTCTTTGCACTACTGTTACACAGAACAACACAGCACTTTCTTACACCCACATTTCATAAAAGTTTAAATAACAAAAATCACAATGATCATGTCTTATTTCGCGTATTTATCATTCTTTTTGCCGTCTGCTTCTGAGAGTGTGCTCTGGATCAAAAACTAACGAGGCTTCATTAATATATTGTTACATTTTAACATTTTATAACCGTTTTTGGCACAACATAGTTCATTTTCTTACATTTGTGTAACTTCAATTCAATAGCATTGATCCTATTTATGCATACGTGATGATAACATCTGTAAATTTGATGAAATACTGTCATTCTTTTCTTAATTAAGCAAAAATGACAGTAATTTGGTACCCCAGGTTTCCTGTTTTCGCCACTACGCACGCTGGCGTCAACTTATCTATCCCCTCTAATCACTTGCACCTGACCAATAAGTCCACTAGTTAAAGCATATGGGGTAGGGTGGAGAAATCGGAGCATTTCTTAATATCTTTTTGTAAATTTATCCAGATGTAAAAAACAAAATATTTTTGAAAAGTCCTGAACCTACTACGTTTTTTCCACATTCAAGTACACTAACAAAAAAATCATATTTTTCGAATAAGGTATGTTTACTTCTGACGTCATCATGCAAAATGGCGAGAGCTGGAGGACAAAGTTTGAATTCACACAATAAGTTTAATCGTGACTGCAAAATTTATTGAGATATTCTAGTTACTCGATTTGATTACAAAAACTTCTTTTCACGAGCTATCGAATGGGTATCAGATATACGGAATTTTTTCATCTTAAATAAGTGAAATCGATTATTAAAGTTGTTACGGGCAAAAAGTGAAAGCGGAAGACATTTTTTTAAAACCCTTTACAAGCATCTGATCGCACCCGTTTTGAAATATAGCAGCAATTGATATTTAATTAATAATTACAAATTTTTACTGCACGACATAACATCACATAAATAGCCTAAAACTCAGCTCAACTGAAAAATGTGGATTGTTTGGTTAGAGTGTGAGTTACTCCTATACCTATATATACAGTCTAATACCCACACGACAGCTCGTGAAAAGGAGAAGTTTTCGTAATCAAATCGAGTAACTGGAATATCTTAATAAATTTTATAGTCACGATTGAACTTACTGTGTGAATTTAAACTTTATACCTCAGCTCTCACCATTTTGCATGATGACGTCAGAAGTGAAAATACCTTACAAAATTAAGTCAAAGTGTGCTGTCACCTTGTAATAGAAAAGAATGGTTTTTATATCCGTTTCATCCCATGAAAAATATTTTTAAAAATCCAACAACTTCAATTTTGATATGTGAAATAAAAAAACAATATATTAGCTTCATGTTCATAAAAAATTATAATAGAAATTTCAACAAATTTTTTTAGAACTGATAATTGAAAAAAAAAAGGGCAATCGGAGCGGTTTCATAACGTTTGTTTTGTCTGCTCAAACCTTAGAAAAAGAAATGTAGCCGTGATGAAACACAACTTGTTTTTTACTTATAAAAATTGCGTCGATATTGTTTATTTACTAAATTGTTTGTAATTCAGTAACCATAAAAGTAATGTGATTTTTTATCTCAGATAGTTAAAAAAAAAAAATTAATAAATAAAAATAAACTATAAAATTGCTCTGAATGCCCCACGCAAGCTGCTCGATTGCCCTCCTTTTTTCAACCTGGCAGTCACGTCAGTATTAAGTTTAAAAAAATATTTTTAATTGCAGGTGGAAGAATAAAATAATTCTTTATGTGTTCGTAAGTTATTTATACATTATTTATTTTTTTTTTTTAGTATCACAAATAAAGTATACTTCCAGTAATAGTGTTTAAAAGATGAGGCTGTGAAAAAGTGCACCGATTGCTCTACCCTACCATGATAATTAAACTTTTGTTGTTGACGAGAAAATTGTTTGTCCAACCAAGGGGTCACCTTCAATTCTTATGAAACAAATTATGAAAACTAATTAATTTTTTTTCTACATTTCGGCTTGTAACTCCTTTCCTTTTGGTCAGATTGAAAAAAGTATGAAAGCATAGTTGTATGTAATAAAATAAACTATCGATTAAGGTCTTTTAGTGCAATTTTATTTTTCAAGAAAGCTCTAAGTTTTCTGTTATTAATTGCAAATTATGTTAAATGCAATGTTGTGTTGTAAAAAGCACTGAATTTCTTGTTATTAAACTCAATATTCATGTTACTGAAGTATTTTTATCAAACAATAAAAATTATTAAAAATTTGAAATTAAGTACATATTATAAGTTTCTTGAGCCATGCACGAGCTTTTTTGAATATTTCAAAAAATGATGTCACGATTCAATTATTAATTGATACATTTATTTATCCGTACTGACGGTGCAGCCGATTCCAAAGAAGCTGGCCAAAAGTAAAAAAAAAAGTATCTAGTGAGGAACTTTTTTATCTATTAAGCTGGATTTAGTATACCTGTAAGGGTCAGGAATTACTCATGAATTCGTTCATTTCTGATTTCCTGCCCCATAGTAGTTGAAGTTCTACTTTTATTTAAGCAAGGTTGATAGTACTGTTATGTTACTGAACGGAGTATCTGTTCAAAGTGGTATATAAGTTGTCATCTAAAAATAATTTTAATCGAATGGAATAGAGTCAACTTCTAAAAGTAAATACACTAACGAAAAATTGGGGAGGCCAAGCAACAGATGCATATGTGCATATATCAGTTAGCACAGAAAAAGTGACTTATATAAATGTATAATAGGTTAAGGTTTCGTAAACTCACGGGTTAATCTTTGACTGAATCTGAGAGCATTGAAATATTTTGATACTATTTCATCAATATGAACGATTAAGATCTAGAAGGAGTCAAGAGTAACACCCAGATCGGACAGCGTTACTACTATTTTAATGGGTGTACCATTAGTAATCGAAAGGATTTTTCACTTCCCATGATGGATGGTGAAACCACTATCATAGCACTAGCGAACCATAACATTAAGATGAGGTTGCACAATAGAGGTGTCTGTTATGTTTATTTTACTAAATACGTGAAAATAATAATAAGTCAAGGTGTGATCCTTATGGTACAACAGAAAAGACAATAAACTCGTTATAAATAGACCCTGAGAGTGCGACCCTTAACGCTCATTAAGCGTAGGTGTAAACATTTGCTGAAGATCAAGAATATGAAGTGTATGAAGAAAACGAGTGGCAGCGAGGCGACGATTTGGTGTAATCTCTAATCTTTAATTGTAATGAGTAATTCGTCCAGGAGACGTGAGCTAAATTGAAGTCGCCAAGTATAATAAATTTGCAAGATTAATTAATGCTATAGATTTTCTTAATCAAGTCACAAAACTCAATGTAGACTGAAGATGGAGATGTGAATAATACGTAGGCAGCAACCAGGATGTAACAAAAACAGGCTAGCTTGATCTTTATAATGATTCATTCAATGTTGGAGTTGGTGCTATCAATAAACGCATTATCAGAATAGGTTCACCACCACCACGCCTGCCAGACAATTCCGCTACTTGTCTATCTGGAAGTTTAGAGTTAAGGGTATGTTATTTTAACCAGGTTTTAGTAAATACTGAGATACATTTAGTGGATAATTATGTCCGAAACTATTGTAAGAAAAGGTAACGTAAAAAGTAAAGAAAGTTTATAGTAGAGCTATTGCACAATCTGATAGTAAATATAGGTTTTACGTATAGAGTTTACTTCGTTATGAACGAAAAGGCTGATGCAATTTATCATCAATTATCATGAGAGTGGCTAAGAAAGAGTGAAGGGGGTAAATTTTTATGACATTATTTAAAGAAAAAAAAACCAATTCCAACTAATTGCTTCTCATAAATGTTGTAAATAAATTATTTTTGTGAACGATTGTTAAATAATTTTTGAAGTTTAAGAGACAAAAAATTTTTTCTGTTTCACAAGTAGTTTGCTGTTATTTTTTATTATGATAAATGTTTACACGTTAATGCATAAAAAATTTGTCAATAATGAGTTCTTAGACATTAACATTTAACAGCTATAGGTAAGTCATGAATTGCATGCATTAAGGTGGTTTTAACGGTAAGACAAGGACGCGACTATTATGAAAAACTTAGCTTATACTAAACTTAATTTGATTTAATGGATCCTAGGTAAAGTATAACCAAAAAAATCAAGGAAATACTTTCGGGTGTTCTAGTTTCCTGTAAACTTTTGTTAAGGTTATAAATATATTTCGTTTAGTCATAAAAAATTTTGTCCTAAAAGTAAAATCTCCAAAATCTTTCAACAAAAGTGCGCTTAAAACTTTCAAAAACTTAAAATTTTCCATTTTTTTAACGTTTTTCAGAAATGCGTATTAATTTGTAAACTTGTGCATAATGTGCAACAGAAAACAATTGACAAGCAATTCAGTGGAACAACTTCTTGCCACTTGCACGAAATAGCATAAAGTTTTTGTTATATTTTTATTTTCTTACGGTCAATTCTAAGTTATCTTTTAAAGAAATATTTGTTTTCTTTTCCCGTTTATATACATGTATATTTTTTATAAACATGGTAAATCACGATTTGAAGATACTATACAATACGTGTCCTTTTCCTATATTTCACATGTTAAATACTAAGCTCTGAAGTAAGCTCTAAGTGCGGTCGAAAAATGTAAAAAATTCAGATGTACTTGTAGCAACATCAGAAATATCTCATAAAATTTTTATAGCAGTGGATCGAAAGTTCAACCACAGTAACCCCCTGAATGTACTTACGGACACACTTAGAAGAAGCAAATGGGAAAAACTTGTTCGTTTCATGATTTATTTAATACACTGTTTGAAAAATAAGTATCTCATAAAAATTTTTTCAAGTCGTTAAATCTAACAATTATTGAAAAATTGTAAAAAACGCTTATGAGTTTATAATATTGTTGAGGAGCACTGTACGCATAACACATTTGTTTTAAAATATTGATTTTAAATTTGAAAAAGAAAATTTTTTTACTTAAAACATTAAAGATTTTCGTAGACTTGAAAAAATACCGTCGGAATTGTGGGTCCAACTTTATTTTTACATTTTGTGTTGGCGAATGACTTTTTTAATCAACAATTGAATTGTGGCATAATTTTTTTAATAAATAAAAAAAGCTTGTGCATGGTTAAAGATGTTATGGATACTTGATTTTTTATGATAATGATTTTTATCAATTAACAATAACAAATAAATAAACATAGATTTTAACAACAGGAAATTTCACACGTTTATGCAACATAACATTGCAAAAATAAATTTCTTAGTACTCAGAAAGACCAAAATCAATAGTCAATTTTATCACAAACAATTTTGTTCTTATACTTTTTAATAGGAAATGAGTGACAAGCTAAAATATAAAAAAAATTCAATTAGTTTCTAGAATGTGTTTAATAACAATTGAAGCCAACGCCTTGATTGGATAAAACTATTTTTTTTAAAACTTAGATTATCCTCATTAAACTTACCCTTCAACAAAAATAAAAGGTTAGGTAGTTAGATGTATTTAATTAATATTTTTCCAGATTTCTGAAGCTTTTTTAACACGGAAATAAAATATATTTATAAAACGTTGGCTTTGAAAAGTTCTGAGATTAAAATTTATAAACAGTCAAGTTTTTTTTCCGTTTTTTGGTGCAGCTTACTTTTTTTTTGACACTTGTAGTATTTTATTATTTTGCACTCGTACATTAACAGCATTGAACTAATTAATATTGACTAGTACAAATGCAAACCTCACATCAAATACATAAATGCATTGCTACATCGTAAGTATATGATAATGTAAGGACTGCATTTTTATGAATTAAATATTTTTTATGTTTTAAATATATTACTTAGCAGTGCTAGTTATACAACTTTAATTACTCTCTTTTTAACATCATTTTTAGAAAAAATTTTTCATTACTTATCACATTAACACACCCTATTTTTCAAAACCTCTTCATTTACTAGTACTACAAATACTTATTATGTATAACTAGTTACCTATATTGCTGAGGTCAATGGTGCTTGGGTTCACAGCTCGTTGTCAAGGAGATTTTAGAAACAATTAAAGCTTTCTATTTTATCGATCAGATTATGTTGGCATGATAGCTGCACTAGCTGCAATGTAAGATCATTAGATGTGAATAACTGTTTTTTTGACTACCACTACACTTTCATTGAACATTATACAAATCACTAAACCTAATGATTATGTCTCTTATTCATGACACACAGTGAAAAAAATGGAAAATTAAGTTTTGGTTTGATTGTTTGCCTACTAATTTTTGATTTTTCTCCCTGAGCTTAAAATTATATCACTTAACGTGGGCTTGATGATCTATTTGTAATAATTAAAAAAAGCAGCAATACTTCTTTTTCTATTAATATAGCTAATTATAAAATAAATGTGGTTAACTAGCTCAAAAGTTAGAAAGATCTAATTTTTTATGTGGAACTTAGATTATGTTTAAATCAAAATATATTATCAATAATTTTTATTTATTATAAAAATCAAACTTTTATAGGTAATTTGTGTTTACCCACAGAGAACATATTGAAGCTGTGGAAGTCACTACCACTGTTAATAAGCAATTATTAGCTGATAATTAATTAAATTCTAAACTACCATAAATTCGCTATATAAAGTAGTTTAAGATGCCTGGAGAAGTACTTTGATTGTATTTAAGACACATACAATTTACTGCTGAGCAGGTATCTTCTTTAGCAACGCTGCATTATCTTGTCTAGATCCAGACATGCCACATTTTATATTTTGTAATAAAAATAATTATTTTACGATGCAGTTAATTGTAAGAGAGTCGCCTACCCTCCACCATTGTAATACCATTACTTTTACTCTTCTAATTTCTGAGGATACATACACATTTGCATTAAACTTCGGACCCATGCACTGTTGTTCATTGCTATTAGCACGGCACGGTAAGGGATTAAACCAGCAGCCTGTAAGCTGTCACAGTGATTATATAGATAATCAAATGGAACAACAGTTAGACAGAACATACGAAATAAACCACAGAGGTACATACGAAAAAGTGGTGGAGCAGGATCTTGAGCCCGAGCCCTCCAAGGGGGCTACCAAAGTGGGCGTGCACGCACACTTGAACGCACGCAAGTACGCAGCGAAGTCGATCGACTCAGTGTGCATGCGTATAACTACAAGCATGAGAAAGCAGTTTGCTGCGTCGCCGTCGGTATTGTTGTCGTCGTCGTCGTCGCCGTCGTCGTCAATATCAAGTCATTCTGTAAACACAGCATAAATGCAGGGGTTGTTTCGCTTTGTTTTCATGCCTGCTATTATCTTGATTTTATCAGATTAAGTTTTATGTCTGATAAACAATTTAAAATAACCCATTACATCTTTCAGCTGCTTTAAGCACTCAAGTGTCTTATTTTCAAGCCTACTTTTTCTTTCATTATCATTAACAAATGTTAGCTTCAGCTCTTTAATTTTTCCAGCAAATAGTCGAAGAGCAGCTTCTACGCTTTCCACTGCTCCTTCTGCACTTTACGCAGCTGCAGCAATGTTGCGTACAAAATGGATATATAATTAAAACTCTTAAAATTAACAACACACAAATTTAAGAATTACCTTTTGTTTGTCATTTACTACTTATATCACCAGTTTTCGGGGTCGTTTTAAAGCTGTTCTGACTTGCTACTTAAGTATTTTTGCATCAATCATTAAATGTAGTACATTCCGTTGTTTCTGTTCTTTTACAAGGTCTTATTATAATGACTCCTATTACTAATCATAAAAAAAATTAATTAAAAAGTTTACAGTATATTCTTCTGCGTCTATACAGGTACATCTACATGTGCAGAACCTGAAGAAATATTTGGAGGTACGTATTACTTTTTTACATATTTTTTACTGCCTTTTCTCATCAACAAAATATATTTCAGGTAAAAAAAATGTACAAAGAAATGTTATTAACCATGCCAGGCAATCAGTTAAGTCTGAATTGTATGGAAGCTACAAACTCATGTGGCTCAGAAGCAGTTACTAATAGAAAGTTTTTAAATATGTTTTAATTGAGATACAACCTGAGTAACGTTTTTTGTAAGCTACAATAATTTTTTGATCACACAAACTGCTTTGTACTGTTAGAGCAATGTTTGTATTTTTTTCAACGTAAAATCTTTTTTTCATGTCCCACAACACATGTAAAACAGGTAAAGGTAATGAAAATTAAACGGGAAGTTGGGTATACATACATGTACATAACTATTTAATTAATAAATTAGATTCAAACTTTTGTTCAAGTAGTCTGAATGTACGGAAATCCCTAGTGGTTCCAGCAATGCCTGTTCAGCGTCAGAAAGTGTGATTATAGCATCAGCAGCCTCACTTTCTTCAATTATTGGCTCGAGGACTTCAGGTGTCACTTTGCTAAGTTCAGAATATGAATTTGTAGACACCTGAGAGAACGTCATCCGATAGCTGCTGCTGACGCTGAATTCGCAATCAGACTTTCATCATTCTGAGCTGTAGATTGAACTGTGACTTGATATCAAAGGGCTTTTTGTTGTTGTCAATGTTTCTGACGCATTTCTTCTTTATCGATCTTTTAATGTCTGATATGCAATATTTAAATGTTACAATTCTTTTTATTCAGAACTACTGACTACAGACTTGTAATATCAAATTCATTGTCTGGTAATTAAGAAATTGCATTTTAAATACCAGAACTAAGGGTGTTTGCTGAACCATACTCATCAGTAATTAAGAGTGACTTCATGGATTAGCAAGGTTGTCCAGTGCAGCGTACAGTTGCCATCAGCAGATTTTATTTAGAGAAACCCTTATATTAGTATTCGTACACCATTATTTTACTGTTCTGAAAATTATACTACCATTTGATGTCGAGTAAATCCTCCAGAGCTGACTGTCATACTAAGTCTACAAATAAACTCAAAATAATAATTGTATCTTTTTTTTTATAAATAAATCAAACATGTATGTTATGTACAGTAAACTTACACGTATTCAAGCCTGGGACGTTCGAAAAGGCCCCACTAGTTTGATTTTTTTTTTTTGCTACATCAACCTAGAGAGCGTATCCAATATCGCTTCTTCAGTCACGCATCAAGGAATCATTATTTAGGGTTTCTTTCTGCTTGTTATTCGGAATAACTAGTTTTATAAAAATTATGGTGTATGCATTTTATACATTTGTTACGTTTTGTATGTGGCACACGTTGCGATTGATCGCAACGAAGCACATCAAATCAGAAGAGTTGAGATGATTAGAAGGCGTCAATTAAGAGACCTTTCTGATTCCTTCACTTTGAATCAAGAGAATCTTTATGAATATTACAGGTATGTAGCGAGAGCTCAACGAAAGCTGAAAAAACAGCTCTGTACAGCGGCTTTAGATACATTTTTTATGAAATACACTGCCCTTACTCTAAACCGAACGACGCTTCGATAAATAATATTATGAAAATTGATGAGAATAATATTGAAACTATTGTTACGTCGGCGCGACGTACTATTCGAGCCTAAACTTTCGCTTAATAACTCGGGACTCGCACTGAACGCGTAGGTGGGACGCGGGGCTAAAAGGTAGTTATTTTTCTTGTCTTAGAATTTGAAAGGGGGTGAGGGCGACCGTTTTGATTAAATCGACGCGGTTGTCGAGCAATAATGCGATTCACTTGTTCGTGGCACGCCTCGGATTTATCGAGCATACCTGGTGTGATGTGTCGTACCGTATCGATGTAGAGGTTACCAGTACTGTAAAGAGCAAAGGTAGTTACACTCTAGAGGTTACACAAGGGGGGCGAAATAGTTTAAGTTCGCGACCGGTTTAGGATCCACCAGTACCATCCAGAGTAAATGTGATTGTCCTAGACTTTACGTGAGGAGTAATTTGTCTATTTAAATTCGTAACGTGATATTTACCGACACCGAATTTCAAACTCTAACAGAAACACGTCAGCGTTTGAAACCGAGAGAAAAAGGGGAAAGAACTTGTCACTTTGTATTTGAAAGGGGGTGAGGGCGACCGTTTTAATTAAATCGACGCGGTTATCAAGCAATAATGCGATGCACTTGTTCACGGAGCGCCTCGGATTTATCGAGGATACTTGGTGTGATGTGTCGTACCGTATCCCGTTCGCGATGTAGAGGTTACCAGTACTGTAAAGAGCAAAGGTAGTTACACTCTAGAGGTTACGCAAGAGGGGCGAAATAGTTTAAGTTCGCGACCAGTCTAGGATACACCAGTACCATCCAGAGTAAATGTGATTGTCTTAGACTTTACGTGAGGAGTAATTTGTCTATTTAAATTCGTAACGTGATATTTACCGATACTGAATTTCAAACTCTAACAGAAACACGTCTGCGTTTGAAACCGAGAGAAAAAGAGAAAAAAAAACTTTCACTTTAGTATTACAATTTGACTTACTTTTATTTCTGGTTTAAAGTATACAGCGTAGCGAACCAGCGCGGGGTGTCCGAGATCGAAAATTGAAAACCGTACTCGTGGAGGACCGTGTGATAGCAGAGGCGGACTCTAGCTACTTTGTCAACCGTTCGGGGGTGAAAATTAAACTCTGTTTTTCCTCTGCTTTTAGGCCCTTTTTATAAAAAGTAGCGGACCTCGACCACGCACTGGCTCGAAAATCGCAGGAAAACTTGCCGGGGGAAAATTTTAAAGAAAAGATAACAGCCGAAAATCTAATTGGCTAGAACTGCTCTAGTTTAGCCACTCAGAAATGGTCACACCCCACATCCGGCTTGTTCTCCTCTAAGAGAAGGGAAGGTGATTCACTTACTCATGCCCTTTCTTTCTCTTTTACATCAAAAAGTTACAAGATTTTATCATAACTTAATATTAACGTTAAGATGTGGTATTATCATTATTAACGAATAGTAAACATTGTTCATCCATTCAATCGAGCCCAATGCAAAAAGAGCGGTGAAAATCGCTTGATATTTAGGCTTGATTGAATAAATGTTGAGTACCTCGTGGTATTAATAGTAGTCTTAGTAGTAGTTAATTTTAGGTATTAATAACTATAATAATTGCTAGATTTTCCGCTAGTTACACCTGTACACATGAGCATTGATCGGACTAATAAATAATCATGAATGATTAATTAACAACAGCGGTTTCTGTGGTTAAAACACTATTGTGTGTGTATTGGTTAAAACACTATTGTTTTTTTATTAGTGAACTATTATATTATTTACTTACTTAGATTTACCGATAGTTTCCATTCGTTGTTAGTTGTAAATGTGTTTCGAGATATTAGTAGCATTTTGTCAACTATGGTTTTCTCTGCTTGTCGTAGGAGAGGAAGTCGGCTCAGGGTGCCCTGGGGAATCGGAAATTCCGTTACCCGTGTTGGGGGCAAGAGTGCGGACTCTCTCGCGACATCTCTGCGTCAGGAAAAGGGGGAAGTGCCATGACTTTCCCGTTGTCTTTTACATTTGAAACAGTGACAGTTTTTAACAAGATAACAATTTGGGTTATTGCAGTATGTTTATGAAATTGTTAACGCAATACAAAAGGGTTGTACAGTAAACCATAAGCCTGCGAACATGAATGGTAAAAATCGGATAATTCTTTGAAAGTCAATAAGATTGCTTTCGTAGGTTTATGTAATATTGTTGCTGGCTAATGGTGCGCAGGTGTAATGGTGTAGCGTGTACAGGTTGTATTAGCCATATGTAATAATTCTAATATTTGCTGATATTCTTGCTTAGTCTATGGGGTTTAACTCTAAGTTATCCTAGTTTTTAACATCGTGTCTTTTAAACTCGATCTATATATACTAATATCTAATATTAAATGTCAGCGCAGCTGTTCCCAGTTAACCTTTTGCATCTGTTAGTTCTTTAAAGTTATTATTTTACGGTTTAAAAAGCATTTCTTTTGATTTCTTTTCCAGTCAGCATGGGCCAGCGTGCATGTATGTGAGTCATACATGGGCGTAGTACCTTAGCTACGGGTAATCTTGTAGGTGATTCACCTCTTTTCAGATGCACATTGACCCCTGCATTTAGTGTTATAAAATCGGCACGGAAAGTTTTGAAGCAAGGGAAAAAAAAATTAATGTGGATACACCGATGTTACACTATTGTAATTATCATCTATGTGTCGAAATCTCCAAAAAATTCGAAGTAAGGATTACTGTTTACTAAAAGAAAAGAAGTTTTTCGATAGTTTTATCGTGAATTTAAATGTATAAATGCTCTACTAGGGTTCACTACATTTACCAGTACATGCAGATAAAGTCCCCCTCACCTACAGGTACTAAGTTGCATCAGATGGTTGGCCGAAGGAAGCTACCAAACAGGGTGTAGTAGGGATTACCACCACCCAATGGCCCAACAGATTGTTAGCAAGTATTTTCATGTAGTACATACAGCAATCAACAATACTTTGCCGCAATTAGTAGAGTTTTCCATTACTCCTGATGAACGTCAAGGATTATCACAGAGGTAAATGTGTACTTATCAGTATTTGTATGTATACTGTCATATTCTTCGAAAGTCGCTAATTGTGCATACATATACAATAATTACAGCTTCGAGCGTATTATTTCATTTCCTAGAATTCTTGGAGCCATTGACTGCACTCTCATTAATATGGTAGCACCAGCTGACCATGAGGAGGCGCAGGCAGATGGTAGGTTGACACGGTATTGGCTTAGTGCAGTAATTTTAAATACCACCATCTGCATGGGAAAAAATGTTGATACTCACTAACATTAAGATATGGTCTGTAATTGACAATCACCATTTATCAAATTGTTCTTTAACATTAACGTATTTGTAAAAGCTACAATTTTTTTTTTAATTTTAAACTATTATTTCAGATTTAAAAAATTTTAATGACGACAAATTTTTTTTTACAGAAAATACATCTAATTGTTACGTATACTGTAATACTCAGCAATAAAAATAACGATTTTAGTTGTTAAAGATACGTTAATGCGAAAGACATAAATAATAATAGGTCATGTTCTGTTGAAGACGGTGTATTATTGGTATTCAGTGTCAACATTTTTTCTCCTAGATAGCACTTGATCAAATAACTTAACAATGCCACTAAATGCAACCGATTCAAACGATTGTCTATCAACAATATGTTGAGCATTCTCTTTACAGATGAATTTGGACATTAGTTTTTTAATAAATTTTCCTCTTACAAATGTAACCCTACTCTTTTCCATCAACATATTTAACAAAAAACGTCATTCATTGTCACAAAACTGAGTTTGGAAGTACTCCAAGATGGATTTTTGATAAGTAAATTAGAAACACGTAAGAAGTCTGATAATGTTTCTTTCACAGATCTGTGATACGAACTACAGAATACGAGGCCTTCGAATTTGCAGTGGATCTACCCGTGATCGTTTAATCTGGAGGTGAAGCCAAGCACGTGACAGAATGTACGAACTACGGGCTAACTACATTATTGAACAGGAGGGTTCATACTTTTTGATTACTAAAATAACAATTAATAAAATGACCACTCATGTATTGAACAAAATCATTATCGTTTGATCATGCGTCGCTGTTACTGTTGTAGTTTGTACACAACGTGCCCTAAAATATTTATGTGTCTTGCTTACTTTTGGGGGATGGTGGCTATACTATATCACCAGTCCTCTTGATTTCATATCCAAGAACAGTTTTGGCCCCGGAGAGAATCGGTTTAACAACTCTTTCAAAACTGCTAGAAGATTTCTAGAAAGTACTTTTAGCATTTAAAAAAATAAATGGCGATGCATTTTGGGCCAGAGAACATAGCATTACTCTCCACAAACTGCAGGAGAAATTATTACATCAGTAGTTTAGTTGCGCAATTACGTTTTGAAGAACGTGTAAGTAATTCATTAAGTACACTATTAACCTATACTGCTCCAAACATGAAAACTATTTGTAATCTATCTGAATTGCTGGAAATGCAATAAAATATCATATCATTTTTTTTCTTAAGATAAGTTATGCTTGTAAAATCAGTGTTATTATAATCAGCTAGAGTTTGTAGACTAAAAAAATTCTATACCTGAGTTTTAAAATTTGACAGCTCTAAAATGTGATGAAGAAATGGTTTTAATAGTTAAAGGAGTATCCCCTCTATTGACTAAATTCGCTGTAGAAAACTATAGTACCGGCATAGTTTTCAATGCGTTGTATAGGTATACATGTGAGTTTTAACCTAGGTATTTACTTGTTTTTTTATTTATAAGTAATTTTACATTAACTGAATGGTTATTTAAAGAACAATAATGTGATCCTTATATATATTCGTCTCATAAAACAATATGACCTTAGTCTTGACGTTATTTATTGAAATATCAACAGATGAAGAGGCAAAAACGCGTGCACCCATTAGATGCCATGTTAAATTGAAAGACACATTTTCATTAATAACTCACTTCCAAAGCTGTGAACAGTCTTGAAATTTTAACTGGAGCTTTGTCTTGACATTATTTACCTATATTTCAAATATCATAAAAATCTTGACGTTATTATACATAAAGAAGATACTCTATTAATGCACCCGAAGATTTGCCAGACGACGCCACGACGCACACGTGGCAAATGACTTACCAGACGATAATAGCGATACATGGATGATTATGAAAAAGGTCTAGCCATTCGTCAAGGTTTGACGCAAATGTATTTTTAAATCCGAATAGAAAACAATTTACTTTTCACAGAAATTGATTGATTGTGCTTCTAAATTAACTAATCTCTGATTGTTCAGAATTGAACAAATATTAATTATGCATAGTGTTTTATTTTATCTAGTTCGAGTTGCACTGTAATCTTCAAAGCTTCAGCTAGTGAATCAGTGTTATTATACTTACAGTTTTATTTAAATTTTAAGGCTAAATTACCGTGCTAAACTTTATAATACGGAAAAACGCGGTCTTGCTTAGTTTGAGGAATCCGTAGCTTTCATTTGCTTGATGATAACGTTCAATTGTGGAGATTAACTATTACCTGTAAGTCTACTATTATGTTTTGCTTCTACATTATATTAAACGTTTTACTTAAACTATTTATATAAAAATTATACCTTTGCTTATCACCCCGTAAAGCAGCTTATTAGATATTATTAATTCAGTCTACGCATTACTGGCTTTGCGAACGCTTCTCACTCTGCTTACTACCTAAGTACATTTGCAGTACTTGCGTAACTCATTGCACTGAGAAATGTAATACCTTGGACTTAAAAATGGTTGTAATTTTGTTGTATTGTTGTATTATTATTTATTCTTATCATGATAAATGAAGACTTATGTAAGGTAAAACACATTACAAGTGTACATTTATTTGTTCAGAATAGAAATACACTTATATTGGTTGAGACAAAATAAATGGACTGTAATAGCACTTCCAATAATTAATTTAATTAATAGCAAATAAAAGATATAATAGAGATAAAATTTTACAATTGGACCTATAGGTATTAATCAATAAAAAAATTCATTTTAATTAGATATAAACTACCTGATATTCATCGCTTCAGTCAAAAGTAGAAAAGATTTTGAATTTTATCTTTGTTTGTACAGCACAGAGTTTCTTGCAAGGAGTTAATTTTCAAGTATTTCAGCCTTGAGATTCGGTGGATAGGGCAGTCTAGTAAGACGTGTTCTAGTGTTTTCAGTGAATGCCAATTGCACAGAAAGCATGCCTTCGTTAATTTTTTTAGGAATTGGAAAGATTCAATAACTGTTTTTTTTTTATCGACGGGCCGGACTTTGTGTCTTCGTAATCACTTTGGGCCGATGGCTTATACTTCAAGCCCAGAGGGCCAAAATGCACTTTTCTGTCTTAGAGGGCTTAGTGTGCACACGGGCACAAAATTAAGCTTTTCGCCCTTAGTAAGAAAAGAAACGTATGCAACTTGTAAAAATCGTATGAAAGGTTTGGCTGTACATATTTGTGGAGAGAATTAATTATTAAAGAGATGTAACCGTAATTATAAATTGTGTTAGGATATAACTATAACTGTAAATGTACATCGTATTTATAATTTTAAAGCTTATGCTTTGATACATTGTGACATTGGTTTGCTTTCTTGCTTTTTTGGTAAATTAATTATTGATATATACGTATATATTACAGCAGTGTCTAAGAACTATGCCTAATAAACTTGGCATTGCTTCGTTACTATGCATACTTATGCTATTGTCATAGAAATATTAAGAAACCGCCTCAGATTTAATGTGATCAATGGCTTACACAGCAATGGGGACCTTATTTTACATGGCTTCCCAAACATCGGATTACAGTTGTAAATGTGCATCTAAAAATAAGTTTCCCAGAAGTGCAAGCCAAGTGAAAGGCTGAATCCCGAACTCGTGAGGATGTATTACATGCTCCTGAGCTATAAGAACCGCAGTCTAAACCACCTTGCTACTGTATCTGCTAAGAAAAAAAAAAGTATTACACATTATAGAATAAAAGGCAGACACATCCCATAAGAGTCTGGGAATTCTATATTGACTACGAGCACGTCTTAGATGGCGCTGTCAATGTCAGAGTTCAGTGTCAAATTTTCCAGCATGGAAGCATTTTCCACATAAAAATAGAATTGTAGTTAATTACAAAAGAGCCGTCCCCGTAAGATCCAATGCTTTCACACTGAAAAATTTAGTACTGTACTTCGGCATTGGTGGCGCCACCTGAGATGTGCTCGTAATGAATGTATGACTTGCAATCGGCCAATTCTCGGTAATTGACGAGATATTGATAAATCGGAATCAGACCCTTTATTTCTTTTGGCAATTGCTGGGGAAGGGGCACTATTTGTAGAGTGAGCCTTATTCATTCAGAAGCACTTATTACATCCTTCACAACTAAAGTTGTCAGAGTAAGATACCTTAGTAGTCATAATTAAATTTTAATTTACATAGATTGTAGCACGCCACGAAAAGTACTAAAGAAATGATTTTCTCCTATGAAAAGTATGGATAACGGAAATATTGTGGAAAACCGGTAACTTAAAAATACAATCGGAAATAAAGGGACACAAGGCTTAGTGTTAAATCCATTGTGTGCACATCCTATTAAATACGTTGTGACAATTGTGCTATTCATGAACACATGAATCTTCCCTATCATTGAACGCATAATAACGGTAGTGTTATTATAATACAGGTATTCAGTGACCCCATGGCAATTGAAAACGTTACTGGGACTGACGGAAACGCATACTCATGTTTCCTTAGGTCAATTTAAGGGTGGTCCTGATCCAAAGGCCACTAAAAAAAATGTGGCAAGAAATATCAAGTTTTTTTAATAGCCAAGAAAAAATTGAAAAAACTGTAACTTGGCAAGATGTGAGAATAATTTTTTATAAGTTTGCTAACTAACATTGAACAATTTTAAATATTGATTGTTTTTTTCACTTTTAGCTATGGAGAGATTTAAAAAGTGATGCTAGGAAGGAAAACGCTGAGATAAATGCTTTTAAGCAAAGAACTGAAAACCTTGTTACTGAGTGTCCAAACAGGGATCCAGTATACTTACAAGTGATTAAAATTATGGGTACAAGCTATGGAAATGGTCTTAGTTTAACGTCAGGGTTGGGGTTTCAGAAGTAATCCTGTATTTATTATTGAAATAAAAGTTTGAAAGCTTTTAAAATGTTGTAAACTTTGCCTTTTATTTAAAAGTGACCAAGACTTGACCTAGGCATGGGCTATATAGAGAAGGTCATCCAGTTTCTCAGCGTCAGATGTTAATCAGCTGATAATCACCTGACATTTGACATGATGGTCACCTGATATTCACTTAATTTTTTTATAATTACTACCTAATTTTAAGCTGATTATCGCCTAACGTGTAATTGGCGATTATGTCGTGAAAATCAGCTAAATATTATGTGATTACAGGATGAACTCTGTTGAGTAAGCTTCTAGCGAAGCTTATGAGTTACACCTCAGAGGTGCACCTGATATTCACATGATATTCAGCTGATTTTCATCAGATAATCACTAATTACACGTCAGGTAATAATAAGCTGAAAATCAGGTAGTAATCTGAGCAAACCAAATGGACCCACGGTGTGTTTTTTGTCTCTAAAGATGAGAATCTTAAGTTCCTGCCAGTTCTGATTTTGGCTTTAAAAATATAAGGAGCAGTGGTATGCTGAAACATTGGTATCTTCTATTAATATTCATTAAAATGCCATCTATTCGCCTCATCCTTACAGTCCTGTAGTAAAATACCCATACACCTTGCCTTGCTACTTCTAGGGAAGTGAGTGAGACACGACATGTTACAATGTATTTGAGGTAGGCTATTTGTATACATGTATAGTAACTATTTTTATTTGTGTATAAACTATATATATTTAAACAAATAAATAGAATCATATATGTATTAATTAATATGTACATAAATATATCTACGTATATACCATATATAATGCAGTATAAGTAGACATATACGAGGTCTGTCCGGACTGTATCGGGCCTACCTATACAACTCCGCGCTGGCGTTATTCTTCATCATCCAGTGTATGGCATCCTTTAGAGTAATTCTCATTTGATTGAACAACACGGTTCTAGGGATGTTTCCACTTCTTAAAACAGTCTTGGAACTCACTTTTAGGGATGGCATTGAGTTCTCTTATCGCATTATTCTCAACCATCGTTTTGTCATCAAATCGATGTGCTTTAAGTGGTTTTTTGGTTTTTTTTTAGTTTTGAAAACATCCAAAAGTCACAAAGGGCTATGTCAGGACTGCACGGAGGTTGTCGCAGTAATACGATACTGTGTTTAGTCAAAAACTGTTGCACAAGATTCGATGAATGCGCTGGCGCATTATCGTGATAAAGGAGCTAGTCACTACTTGAGCAAGAGTTCGGTCGTTTTTTTCTTACTGCTTCACGCAAACGTTTTAAAACTTTAACGTAAAATTTTTCATTGATTGTCTGACCTGTTGGTGTATATTCGTCGTGCACAACACCTTCCCATTAAAAAAAACAATCAACATTGACTTAACATTGCTTCGACTATGAATAGAAATACGGCCTTCTTTAAAACGATTCAACCACTCTTTTATTCGTGTTTTCCTCATACACTCATTCCTCAAAGCCTTCTGCATCATCTCAGTAGTTTCATAACTCGTTTTTTCGAGCTGAAAACCAAATTTAATGCAAATTCGTTGATCTTGCTTTTCAGTCATTTTTAACAATCACGAAGTCCGCTAAACTTAAAAGTCAGTTTGTAAGCTAAAAAGCGCTGCGTATAAACTGTGCGTTCGAAAGGTATCAACGAGCAACCACTGAGTTCGTAAGGCTTTACTGTTCACGTTTATGCACTATGGAGGTCGCTTATTACCTTCCGGACAGACTTCGTATGCATACATATACAAATAGATATAGTTACTGTCATACATATACATAGACGAATGTATATATATATATATATATATATATATATATATATTTAAATATATACGTAAACACATACGAGTACATATGTTTGTATATTTACTTATGCATGTAGATTAGTATTCAAGCGTTATACACACTGCAGTACACGTCGTCACATATACATATATATGTAATCATGCAGACGTGCGACAAGCAAAGTGAACATCCTTCTTTGTAACAGCATCGCATTGTCTTGCCTTGTCACTTTCCCCTTGGCTCTTTCTTGCCCTTTCCTTGCAGTGCTATAGAATACGTAACGAGTGGGAAATCTTACGGTTTTCCGTAACATCGTTTTTTCCATGTTATGTCCACCCACCTAGGCCGACGTCGCAAGCATAGCTTAAAAAGAATCATCACATGAACGATCATTATTCGAAAGCTAAAAATTAAAAAATAATAATCGTTTAAATGACGCCCAATTTTCAAAATAAAAAAAAATGAAAAATGAAAATTGTAAATCATTGGTTGTCTAAAGAAATATAGATTTGTAGATAATGTATTATTAGAAATTTATGGGAAAGAGTCAGATTGCAATCGAAATAGTGGCTTTTTTACAATACACAGTAAATATACAACTCTTTTAAATAATGAAATTTTATATTCAAGGAGAAACTGTCACAACTGAAAGACTGATGAGGGAAGTTTAGGAGTATCATTCACAGAAGCGCGGAAGGGAAGTTCTCCCTGCCAGCGCAGCTTGGTCCCCTTTACCGCGCACCTTATCTTCCACCCAACAATCTCAATACTTGATTTACGTCAGACGTTAGCACTGTTTGAAAAGTACTATATTATACCTTGAAATTTTTTTCACGGAATTATTCAGAAATACTTAACTCACAGGTAGATTTTTTTATGTCTTTGCGTTTTTCCAAAATGTTTGTCCATGTAATTGTTAAAATTAAGGTTAAGTTATATAATAGCCTGTGTTAATTACATAGTTTTCATTTGTATAATTCTTTTCAAAATGACCTATAACAAATATTGAAAAAATTATTATAAGGTCTACGTATTATACACTATCTAGAAAACTGAATGTCATTGTAAACTATTTATTATTACTTCGAAAGCTCTTTAAGGATATCTGGTGTTGAACTTATTCTTGGAATCCAAAAAAAATTTAGTGTATTACTATAAATTTATATAGGTTTAGAAAGTCTGTTGTAATAAGAAAAATTCAAACTTTCTTACACGACTATTGAAAGCAGTAAATCACTTACTTCTTATTTTACTTTAAAGTAGTGGGGAATTGGCACGCAAATTGCATAGGGGGACTTTAGTAGTACGTAAAGATGTATGTAAGAAAATCTACCAAAGCTTCAACTTCTGTGATTTTAAGTCCTTAAACAACTAAGTGATTCTTATTCGCGTGCCATTACATAAACCGTCAGGTATACTAAAATTTGGGATGGAAATTACTTTTTTTTCCATTAATTTAAGTGAATGAGGGGGCCAGCCTTCACGAATATTGTTTCAAATTTAAAGATCACATTTCGATTCAACACGTTCATTCGTTGCGTTTTCTATGATGCGATAGGTTTTAAATTTTCTATTTAATTCCCTTAAAATCTTATTGTTTAAAAAAAATTCATTACGTCAAGGAAGTATAGTACTGACTGAACAATTGCTTAAATCATCAAAAAATGAATAACAAACTGACATTATTAAATATCCATTTTTTTTTATTTTTCCCTTCCCTAATATTCAATAATAATTTTGAAAATTCTTTACTATGGAAACAGATTTGAATTTGTTTTTTTTTAATTTTGGGAATAAATTAATGTGTTTGATGACTTGATAATTTTTATTATAATTGTGCTCCAGTTACAGTTTTTGTTTTGGACTGAAAGAATTCAACGAAAATCTTCTAAAATTTATGACCAAGAGATGTATTTGTATTACGTTGATCTTTTCAAGTTCTGCCAACTATTTCTAAGACCTCCACTGTAAGTTCAATCTAAAATAATTAAATCAACATGTGTTTTTATTTTTCTTTACTTCAAATTTTAATGACGCAATCTCTACATGTCTAACGAAAGCCTAAAAGCCTTATGACTTGTTTTATCTTTTAAAAGCAATACTGATTCTGTGCCTGTCCAAGACATTGATAAAATTTTTTTTCGTTGAAAAATGAAATACTCAGTTGATGACTTACACGAAAAAATTTTTCCCGATCTTTCAGCAATTTCTTGTCACAGCACAGCCGCTATTTATAATTTTATGTTCTTTTATTTTTATTATATATATATATATATCTGTTTATCTTATCTACAAGCCTTACATTACTAACTTATCGATGCCATGTATGTGTGTGCTGCCCAATCCAAGAATCCCGTGGCCACGTTTCTTTGTCGACTGATCATTTCTGAAATGTCGACGAATTATGCCAACGAGGTACGCGAAAACTGTTTAAATTTTTACATTAATTCGGTAGAGGAAATGAAAAAACGATGTTTAGAACACAGTGAGTTTTTAAAGCTACTAATTTTTGTAGAGCCATCGGTAGCCTTAAGTTCGTAAAGAAATGTTTATTCAACGAATTTGTGTTGTTTTTATAAATATTTTTCAAATTTATATTACCAATCTATAGCTTTGGAAAGTAGAACATTGGCTTCATCTTTTAAGCCTCCACAGTACGACAGCTTAATAAAATGTTATGTTGAAATTAATGTTGTAATTTTTACTACTAAAAACGGCGATGTTTTAAGCTTCCCATCATTAAAATTACTAGTGAGAGCAGTTTTTTCTTTTCCGCATTCCAATGCGGAACCAGAAAGAGGTTTTTCTGACGTTACTGAACTTAAAGATGAAAAAGCTAATAAGTCTGGTACAGAATTACTTAATGCACGTAGTTTTTTGCGATCAATTTGTAAAGCGCAACGTATCACAAACTTCGATTTTGAATCAACGGACCAACACTCAAATAGTTTCAATTCAGCAAATTTGTATGAGGACTAGTCAAAACATAGTTATCTATTGATCTCAGTAGTTCTATTTCATGCACATAATGCATGGCTTTAATTTTTTACTAATTTAACTAATAAAAATGGTTCTAATATGGCTATTGGCGAAGGTACCAACATTACACGTATATCAAGAATGAATAAGTAAAACAAAATTTAGTCTTGCAATGATTACGTAATTTTTTAAACGCTTTAGCTTAACGTGTTAATATTTAAGTAAAACACTGATGTACGTGTAATCGAAACAACCTAACGAACTACAAGCACTGTCTCAAGGGTAGTGTGAAAACTGTCTATTTTTTTCTATTTTTTTTTCATTCTGTGTTTTATTCTTGTAAATAAATAAATCATAATTCTGATAAATTCTTTCAGATACATATCCTTTTTCATAAGTTTGATAAAAATTGAAAAAACCAAAAAATTGTGGAAAAAGTAATTGTATTTTTTCCGCCCTCGAGTGGTTTTGGGAGGCTGGTACTTCCTCGTGCAAAAAAGCAGTTTTCCGATACTCGTTCGAAAAGTCTCCTTTACGAACCTCGTTACGGACCTCGCTTGGGCCGCAAACCTCTCAGTTCGCAAACAAAGACTTTTCAAACTCGTAGGAAAACTACTATTTTAACTATATTATTGTTTATTAATAAGTTGAAAAATAGGTTTGCAAAATTTTATATGGAGTAGAAAATTTGAGTCGATATAATTAATGAAAGATATTAATTGTACCTCATTAATACTCACCTTAATGCATAAAACAGTAGTGATCTTTTATTAAATTGTTACATGTATGTATTTAGCTTGTATGTCACTAAATTATACGTGTACAAAAGAAAAAAAAAAAAATTTATTAAAATGGTACATTACGTCACAAAGTACAAAATGAGCGCCCGAAGGGCGCGCTTGTAGTAGGTTGATGTATGAGTCACGTATAATGTTTTTTTACTAAGGGCGCAAAGTGTAATTTTGCGCCCAGTAAATTACTTTGGGCCCTAGGGCAGAAGAGTACTTTGAGTCCGGAGAGCGTAAGAAACTTTTCTGCCCGTGGGCCTGAAATGATGACAAGGACCCAAAGTATGACCCGAGGGTGCAAAGCGGCAGTTGCACTTTGGGTCCATGGTAAGAAAAATTTTAAAAAAAGTACGCAGCTGAGATTCGAAGGAAAAATCAGCAAAATCGTTAGGAGCGCTTGCCCACTTAGATATCAATAGCTTTTCCCTATGATGCACAGAGGTAGTATATAAGTTGTTATAGGAAGTTTGGGTTAACCATAGGGGGGAAGCTGAAGTGGGGATGTGTGGAGAGAAAGCTCAGGTGGGGACTACTTTGGATGGCGCGCCGCTGTGCTGACAAATGAGCATGAAGCTCTTCTGCGCATGTGCGACTTTGCAGTACCATCTGGCATCACTGGTTACTGTGCATATGTATGCTGTCGTCATTGGTATAGTAAAAAATTTAATTGTGACATCAATCAGTTACACAGCGAAGGGGACAATATTTTACATGGCTTCCGTACCCTTGGACCACAGGTGAAATCCGCACATAGAAAGTAGATTCTCAGAGGTGCGAGCCAATATTCACAAAATAATAGTAATTTAGAAATTTCGCGGGTTCGGGGAGCCTTAATCTTTTTTAAGTTTTTGTACTAAGTTTTGCGTAAAAAATGAAAGAAAGTGTAACAAAGGGTGCAAAATGTTGACAAAATGGTGAGTCCGCTATGAGTAAAATGAGAGTTTATAAGTAGTAGGAGCGTTTTCAAGACAGTTGTAAAAACGTTAAAGATGACGAACGCTACAGACGCCCCAGCATGTGAACAACTGATAAAAACGTTGAAAAATTGGAAGGAATGATTATAAACGATCATCAAATCACTATTAAAAAAGTCACTGATGATGTTGGGATATCGATTGGTTTATATCATCAAGTTTTTTTAAGTGTTCCAAAAAATCAGAAAACTTGGAATCTAAAAAATCTTGTACGCACGATTCTATTAGCACGGCTTACAAACAAATCGGTTTTGAAGTAATTGCTTTTACAAGCGCATAACTTTTATAAATGATGTGGACAACTGGGAAGTGTGCCTTTGATAAGAATAAGTTATGTACAATATTGTAAATTTGATTCTTTAAAAAAGAACAAAAAGGTCTTATGCAGAATTTTTTTGGCACGGCCAAATAACTATTTCAAATGTTAAAATTGTGTTGATAAGTAAATAAAAAAATTAAAATGTCTAGAAGATGTGAAGTTAATCCATTAAGAAAGAAATTACTTGAAAATTTAAGTTAAAAAACGTAATTTTAAAAAAACATAGCATCATTTGATAGTACTTCACAATTAAATTTAAGCAAATAAATGCTAGATTTGGTTATAAAGACCTATATGTTTGACTAAGTAGAACTATTAGAGCACGTCAACATGAGATTGCAATATTATTCACTATTTTGGACTGCTAGTTTTTGTTTCTTTTCCATAGTGTTAGAACTGAACAAAAATGCTTCATTGCTAAGAAATTTATGTGAAATCAGATCGTTCTACCTTTACACTCTGCCAGGGTGTTTGACGCGTTACTGTCATCGTGTCATGGTCTTGAAAAAGCTGCATGAACACGGCAAAATACTGACTAAAACTATAAATAAAAAGTATGCGCACCCTATTTCTGTCGTTGAATACAATCATGAAATGAACTTTGGGGTAAGGATGAAGAAAAAAAAAAAAAAAAAAAAAAAAAATTACTTGGAGGATAATATAAGATTAGTTTATATAAATAGTATCCATATATGTTGGAAAAATAGTAGAGCACTAAACTGAACTATCTAAGTCTGGATTTCGTAAGATATTTTTAAGGATGCGGTATAAATTAAAACGCTTATTTTGGTTATAATATTGTTACACGGGACTATACAGCGATGAAACACTAATTTTGCAAGTTGCAAAATATTTAGCTAAATTTTATTAAGTATGAATTTTTTTTTTATTCATCATCGCTCTTAGGGCTTAGACATGGCATTCTTTTACACAAGAATAGTGTGAATTAGCCATCTGTGCAAACCTGAGTTATGACCAGATGTTAATACGCATAGACACGTATAAACACTAGGACCAACTCAATCACACCTATGATCACGTTGACAAAACGTAAGAGAAGTAGTTAATCAATGCTTAAAGATTAACAGCACAGGCAAAACGGCGAGACCTGAACCGTAACCCATCCAAGTACGCCAAATGCTGCTTAACCTCGGAGATCGACGGAACTGCAACTCTACGGATGCGCAAACACAATAAATAAATTTGAGTAATATCATGTATGTTTTACCTGGAACAAGCTTAGGTTTGATCATCAAATTTTTTGCCACATGAAGAGCATCTTGTAAGTTTCTTTCAGTTTCATTCAGAATATCCTTACTTGCACCTCGCAGTATAATGGTGCAAGCTTTTGGGTTAATACATTCTCTAATGTAACAAAAAAATTCATCATTAACTTTCTTTATTTCGAAAATTTTAGCTCCAGATCCAACGTGGCATTCCCGTAATTCCTCAGTTCTATTTACAATAGTTGCACCACAAGCTCGTGCAATTCTATTATTGTCGCTTTTCCTTACTCGTCTGACCGCTGAGATACCAGCTTTCAATAAGTAATGTTGTGCTAAATCTGATATTCCTTTTTCAGTGAAAACAACGTCAGGTTTTACAGAAATAATATCATCACAAATTTTTTTTACATGCTCTTCTTCAAGTTCTAACATTCTTGTGAAGTCAGTATCTTTGAATATTTCTACATTTGTTTGAGATTCACCTTTTTTATACTCTAATGGACAGTCCAATAAAACGATTCGTGGATTTTCGATGAAACGTTTCATTTTTGGGTGTGTTACATCTTTATTTAACATAATACCTTTTAAAACACAGCTATCTTCAATGGAACCTCCTGGTATTTTTTCCACCTAAAAAATTAGATACATTAAAATGTAATTTATCAACAGTACTTCATTCACACGATTTAAAAACTTTATAACAAACAATTTCAAATATTTCCTTAACATAACACCTCATTTATGATAAAAATACATTTCAAGACACATGAATTTTTTGTTGATCTAAATACAACAGGAGTTAAGGAATCGGAAGATTTCTTAGCATCCAAATTTTTTTTATTTTAAATAAGGAACTCATGAATAACCTTTTCTCCTCTAACATTTGTTTTAAAACAAAAGATAAACGTATAAAAATAATGTAAAACGACGCATATGCAAGTTAAATGCGTAGCGTACACCTTAACAAAATGATATGTTTATAGACTTTGCATATTGTTATAGATAAACATTATTTGAATTAAGCGCAATTTAAAAAAATTTATCAAAATTTTTTTATCATTGCTAACTTTAATTGTGAGTATTGTAACAAAAATAAGATTCATATCCACAAAAATAAACACTATATATAAAAAATGTAAATAAAGTCGATGAATCGTTTTAAGGATTAGTATGATTCTGAAAGTGTTATAATATCCAGTTTAAATGTATCAATTTTTATGGACTTGATTTTATGAAACTCATTTGAAAAAAAAAAAAAAAAAATTATTTGATGATTTGGTGATTTCATTTGGAATGACTTGTGTTCTAAATAGTCCGGGAGCCAGGGTACTTTTCGTAGCCGATGGAGGTCCATGGCTGCACCAAAGTTTTTTTTATGTATTTTGATGCGCTGAATCCGATTTTCGGAAGTGCTTGGCTGTAAAGTTGGCCGATTAATTGTTACAAACATTTTTTTAAAACAAATAAGAAATTTATTTTAGATTCTTTGGCCAATTTTAAGACAAAAAGTATTCTTGTCATTTTTTGACTCTGATTTTCTACTGGAGGAGACTGAAACGCACCTGGCTTGCATGGAGTAAACAAAGAGATAGCATAAGTTGATTTTAAGAGTACTAAGTTTGCTGTTGGTAAACTCAGAAAAATTTGTCGAAAAGAGGTCTAAGGAAAAGAACCACAGCTGTTGACCCGATGAACTTACTTTCCGGGTACGAGTCAGAGAAAGAAAAATAAATTGTATTGCATTTGCTTTACAGTTCCCCGTTACACTATTCAATTTTAAATAGTAACAAGTCAATAATACTGATTGTGAGAATAATAAAACTAGTAAAATTAAATAATTTAGAGTGTGTATCTTGTCTCAACGTCATCGTTGTCGCCCTTGTTGTTGAAAAAAACTAGTTCATTCAAGAGCTCTTAACAAACGGTGTACAAACTGCCCAAAATAAACAGTAATAAGGATAACTCATCACAAAAATACGAGGTAGTATTCGATCCACACCCAGAAAAGGTTCTTCCTAATTCTGTATAAAGTTAAAAAATTTTTTTAAGGTGTGTTTTTAATCCTAAGAAAACTAGTTTGACGTCATAAAAATACATAAATGGACTGAGAGTGCATTGATCATTACCTCTACCTTTATGTAAACCTGTTAATTTATTGATACAAAATTGCTTGAACTACGAGTGATAAAGGCACACCAGACTTTTAATCATAATAATTAGACCCAGAAAAGAAAAAGCAGCTGCCCCTATTTAAAAAAAAAGGGCGGAAGTTACATTGCACCCTGTTTTAGAAGCTTTTTACAGTAAGTATTAATAATGAATTGTTTTGGATAACTAAATTCCTTTTTATGAGTATTTTTTAAAAAAGCGCCCACTCATAATTCGGCATCATTTTTATTTATAAACGATTTAATTAAAAAATGCTAAAAAATTTTGTTCTTCAACTATATTTTTAAGCCTATCGACAAAAGCCATATTTTGTGGTATGCCATTTGTAGGTATTATTGGAACGAACATTTTGCGACAGGAATTTCAAAATTGATTTATAATTGCTTAAAATAATCGATGTATAACGTAAAAAAATCGAAAATTCCATTAATTTTGTACTCCATTATGGATTTTTTAACAGCTCTGAAACTAAGTAAAAATGTGTCATTTGTAAGCATGAAACTGCTTAAATTTTTTCGTTGGTTTAAATTTTTCGAGAAAATGCATTTATTTATTAAAAAAGTGTCAAATGTTTACTTTAATGTCCTCTGGGCTGTCGTCACCAGACAGGGCCTAACGGGAGCTAATTTTTTTCGTTGTAATGTCTTGTTTACGAATTCTTTAATGGCATACCGATTTTCACAATTTTTTGTCAACTTAATGGTTTTACAAAAATGCGACTTTTTTACAAATGGTTTTTTGGAACATAACATTAATAAATCAACATATCTGCATAAAACTAGTATGTTTTATAAGCTAGAATTTTTTTACGAATAAAAAAAAAATTATTGTTGTCAGATGTTTACAAGCCAAGTTAATATTTTAAATTGTTTTTTACGCCATTTGTTTATCAAACAACACAGGCATTTGAAATTTAGAATGTTGGAAAATAAATACTTGAATTTTTATATTCTGTATTTTTTTTTTAAATTACGTTTGTAAAGGCTAATTTAAATGTTCATTGACAACCGTCTGATCGAGTCGCAAAGACACGTTTGTCATTTTTGACTAGAATGTTTTGATCGATCGACTTCAAAGACACTTCGAGGAAAAAAGTTGTATGATGGCCGTTTGTGATTTAATGTTTACTTTTTTTTTTATAGAGGTAGCGTGATGAAATATTAACATCTACCGTATTGCTATTGTGAATATTTTGTTTATTAATTTATTATAAAGAAATTTCCCTTTTTTAATGGGTGGTGCTTTGAATAGAGGTTTTCACGTTTAATTAAACTTTGACAATTGTTTATACAGATGCACTTCAACAACAAATTACACAAAAACAAGCTGAAGAGCAGCATGAAAAAATTATACCATTTTTACATCGTATAAACATTATTTTATGGTACACATTTCTATATCATTTTTCATTTAGTTTTTTTCAAATTGGTTTGTTATACATTAAAGAGCTTAGTGGGTCTTTATCTACCTTTTGAAGATCCCGCTGCGTTTACGAAAACGGGATTTAGTAAAGAGAAAGAAAAAGAAAGGACAAATAAAAATAACTCACAGCAACATTGTTCAGCTCATGTCAAGAAAGTGAGCTTTTGATAAAATGTAAGTAAATTGAATGAATGTATGCATATGTCACTCGTATTTCTATTAACAAAAGGATTCTATATCAGCAATTCAATAATACGTGTAATTAAACGATGCTTTTATAACAAAATATAAACTGTGTAGTTATGATATTTATGTCATCTAAACACCAACTTTCCTACACAAACAAAATAAAATAATTTGGGACGTAATGTGCGATCACTACACGTAACGACTAATTGCAAAGGTATAGTGTTAAACAGCTAAATCGTCTTTTTTTTTTGTATTTTCCAAACTCTATGCCTAAAGAAAAACAAAAGAACCAAGTATGGGTTTCTGACCCCTGGAAGAAGTAAAACTTCCAACTTAAATGTTATTGAACTCGGTATAACAGAAACTGAGAAAATTAGATTACATCTAATTTCAATAGATGTTTAGAAATTCAATACAAAAAAAATAAAAATTTTATCATCACGTATTCGAGCACGCTCGTCCGTCAAATACATATACATATGTGACAGGAGATTTGCGGACTCTTAGTACTTCTATGTTTCCTATGATGTATGTATTAATGTATGAACAAATAGTTAGTCATATAATGCAACACAAAACAAAAAGTTTAACCATAATGCCCCGAAAAAAGATATTTTTGTTTAATTAGCCTCCCCAGTAAAGCCCTATGTTTCAGGAACTTTTCCTCGCCGGTAAGGCTAGCGATCCCTGCCTGGCGCATCGGATCCACTAATCCCTACCTATAGCCCTAACACTGTTCGCATTCACCCAGGCCCGAAGACATGTAGGGCAAGAAGGAAACCCTGGAATTACTCTGAAGAAAAATTCCACGGATTTTTTTTTCGTTGTTATGTCTTGTTTACGAATTCTTTAATAGCATACTGATTTTCACAATTTTTTGTCAACTAAATGGTTTTACAAAAATGCGACTTTTTTACAAATGGTTTTTTGGAACATAACATTAATAAATCAACATATCTGCATAAAACTAGTATATTTTATAAGCTGGAATTTTTTTACGAATGAAAAAAAAAATTATTGTTGTCAGATGTTTACAAGCCAAGTTAATATTTTGATTTGTTTTTTACGCCTTTTGTTTATTTAACAACACAGGCATTTGAAATTTAGACGGTTGGTAAATAAATACTTAAATTTTTATATTCTGTATTTTTTTTTTAAATTACGTATGTAAAAGCTAATTTAAATGTTTATTGACAACCGTCTGATCGAGTCGCAAAGACACGTTCGTCATTTTTGACTAGAATGTTTTGATTGAACGACTTCAAAGACATACTTGGAAAAAAGTTGTATGATGGCCGTTTGTGATTTAATGTTGATTTTTCCTGATGAAATAATTTTAACATTTACCGTATTGCTATTGTGGATAGTTTGTTAATTAATGTATATTTAACGAGTAATTATTTGTTTGAATTAAAACTTTTTATGTTGGTCCGTGAACAGCCTTGTGAGAAAAAATGCTTTACGAAAAAACGTAGCCAACCACCCTGCGGCCCAATTTGCTCTTTCACACTCTTTCCCCTGCTTCGTCTTCCTCTGTTGTATATGCGCCACACGCGCTCTTCTCCTTATGCTGCTACGATGCCTAAACATTTATATATATGTGTATGTATTTAGTAGTATTTATAACTATTTGTCCTACAGCAAATCAAGGATGAAAATTGAGCTTACATTGTTGCAGCAAGTTATAAATTTTTATCAGTTTGCAACACTGAGCTTTCTAGTCATAAAATTTTTAGTAAAACATTCATCCGCCATTTTAGGGTTCAAAAAAAAAAACATAAAAAAGTATTTAAAAAAATGCTAATCTTAGAGTCTTTACATTTATAATCAAGTTTAATGACCCGTTGTTTTTTTAAATTGTATAGCTGTAGATTTCTCGTTAATGTTCCGTTGATTTAAATTTTCGTTTTTATGCTCATATTGAGAACATGTGTCGCTTCAACTGAGTGTTGTACTACTCTATATTCTACCGCAATATATATGTTAGGTGTATGGAAACCAATTTAACCATGCGCTTTAATGATTAAGGAACCAATTTAACCATGCGCTTCAATGATTTAGAAGCAAATTTAACCATAAGGCCTTATGACTCAAAAAACAGCAGGAGCCAGTTTAAATTTTTTTATAAACTTGCGAACCGATATTGCTACGCCCGTTTATAGTATACATATATACGGGTTGCACGACCCAGTCATTAAATGTTTATATGCATACATGTATGCAATAAAACGTGAATAAAGCATTAAATATGTATAATACAACTTTACCTTTGAAAACAAAAAAAAATTCTGTACTATAAAAGTAAAGCAAAATTGGCTAAGAATAAAATTTTTTGCAGGTTTTCCTAAAGGAACTACATGATTGAGGTGCACAAAAATAGACGAGTTGGGCTATGCAGGGTTTCCGTCTTGCCCTACATGTCTTCGGGCCTGGGTGAATGCGAACAGTGTTAGGGCTATAGGTAGGGATTAGTGGATCCGATGCGCCAGGCAGGGATCGCTAGCCTTACCGGCGAGGAAAAGTTCCTGAAACATAGGGCTTTACTGGGGAGGCTAATTAAACAAAAATATCTTTTTTCGGGGCATTATGGTTAAACTTTTTGTTTTGTGTTGCATTATATGACTAACTATTTGTTCATACATTAATACATACATCATAGGAAACATAGAAGTACTAAGAGTCCGCAAATCTCCTGTCACATATGTATATGTATTTGACGGACGAGCGTGCTCGAATACGTGATGATAAAATTTTTATTTTTTTTGTATTGAATTTCTAAACATCTATTGAAATTAGATGTAATCTAATTTTCTCAGTTTCTGTTATACCGAGTTCAATAACATTTAAGTTGGAAGTTTTACTTCTTCCAGGGGTCAGAAACCCATACTTGGTTCTTTTGTTTTTCTTTAGGCATAGAGTTTGGAAAATACAAAAAAAAAGACGATTTAGCTGTTTAACACTATACCTTTGCAATTAGTCGTTACGTGTAGTGATCGCACATTACGTCCCAAATTATTTTATTTTGTTTGTGTAGGAAAGTTGGTGTTTAGATGACATAAATATCATAACTACACAGTTTATATTTTGTTATAAAAGCATCGTTTAATTACACGTATTATTGAATTGCTGATATAGAATCCTTTTGTTAATAGAAATACGAGTGACATATGCATACATTCATTCAATTTACTTACATTTTATCAAAAGCTCACTTTCTTGACATGAGCTGAACAATGTTGCTGTGAGTTATTTTTATTTGTCCTTTCTTTTTCTTTCTCTTTACTAAATCCCGTTTTCGTAAACGCAGCGGGATCTTCAAAAGGTAGATAAAGACCCACTAAGCTCTTTAATGTATAACAAACCAATTTGAAAAAAACTAAATGAAAAATGATATAGAAATGTGTACCATAAAATAATGTTTATACGATGTAAAAATGGTATAATTTTTTCATGCTGCTCTTCAGCTTGTTTTTGTGTAATTTGTTGTTGAAGTGCATCTGTATAAACAATTGTCAAAGTTTAATTAAACGTGAAAACCTCTATTCAAAGCACCACCCATTGAAAAAGAGAAATTTTTTTATAATAAATTAATTAACAAAATATTCACAATAGCAATACGGTAGATGTTAATATTTCATCACGCTACCTCGATAAAAAAAAAGGTAAACATTAAATCACAAACGGCCATCATACAACTTTTTTCCTCAAAGTATGTCTTTGAAGTAGATCGATCAAAACATTCTAGTCAAAAATGACAAACGTGTCTTTGCGACTCGATCAGACGGTTGTCAATGAACATTTAAATTAGCCTTTACAAACGTAATTTAAAAAAAAAATACAGAATGTAAAAATTCAAGTATTTATTTACCAACAGTCTAAATTTTTAATGCCTGTGTTGTTAAATAAACAAATGGCGTAAAAAACAATTCAAAATATTAACTCGGCTTGTAAACATCTGACAACAATAATTTTTTTTTTAATTCGTAAAAAAATTCTAGCTTATAAAATATACTAGTTTTATGCAGATATGTTGATTTATTAATGTTATGTTCAAAAAAACCATTTGTAAAAAAGTCACATTTTTGTAAAACCATTTAGTTGACAAAAAATTGTGAAAATCGGTATGCCATTAAAGAATTCGTAAACAAGACATTACAACGAAAAAAATTAGCTCCCGTTGGGCTTTGTCTGGTGACGACAACCCAGATGACATTAAAGTAAACATTCGACACTTTTTTAATAAATAAAAGCATTTTTTAAAAAAATTTAAACCAACGAAAAAATTTGAGCAGTTTCATGCTTACAAATGACACATTTTCATTGAGTTTCAGAGCTGTTGAGAATTTCATAATGGAGTATAAAATTAATAAATTTTTCGATTTTTCTACGTTATATGTTGATTATTTTAAGCAATTATAAATCGATCTTAAAATTTCGATCGCAAAATGTTCGTTCCAATAATACCTACAAATGGCATACTACAAAATATGGCTTTTGTTGATTGGTTTAAAATTATAACTAAAAAAACACGAATTTTTTAAATTTTTTTATAAAATCGTTAATTAAAAAATGATGCCAACTTTAAAATGGGCACTTTTTTAAAGATGTGTTCTTTGCCACCTAATACATTGAATAAACCACGTGAGATACTGTAAGGAATGTCCTCCTGTGGATTTGCCAACTCTGTTGGCCTGCTGTTATTTTCTTGACTAATGCTGAAAAATAAATTATTAAACAATTCAAATTAATATGTGTCTTCAGAAAAAATGGATGATTTTTGATATTAACAGTAGTATTGCGTTAGAGCAGCAACTTCGTAGAGATGGAATAATCATTACACCATTACAATTTTTAATGAAAAATTCTGTTTGGTTATTCATGTATGATTTTAAAAAATAATCGACACCTACTTTTTCTTTTTTTGTACAAATACAAATTGAAAAAATTATAGTACCTAAAAATTATAGTATTCTAAAAGTTACAGAAAGCACCTTATGCATGTGACATAGTAAATATAAATTACACATGAATGTGCTACAATAACGTACGAAAAAAATGAGCGTAGTAGCATAAAAACGATTTAAAACTTTCAAAGACACAGCGTTTAAAAAAAGTATGGAACATACATATAATATAAAATAACGTCGAAATGGTTGTATGAGATTCCCTCAAAATTTAGCTTTTTCTACATTATACCAAAACCAAGTATTCCTAAAAGTTTCAAGACAAAAAATATGTGTACGCTAGTGATAGTAAAATTTTAAATTAATTGTTTTTCACGTAGTCCTTATGACGTCACATACAAAAGGAATACATCTACAGCTATGAAAAATAGAAGATCTTCAAAGGGCTATATTTTGTAAAAATTTTGGTTAAAAAAACATACGTGTCGATAATTCTTCAAAATTATACGTAATGGACCAAATGTTTTTTTTTCATGCAAAATGCTTAGTCCCTTTTTATTATATTCCGTAACAAAATAATGAATTTTACGATGAGTATATGTCAAAATTATTTTCATTCAAAAAGGTTTTATGATTTTAAGTTAGTTACTTGTAATGTTGAAGGCTAGGATAACCGGACGAAAAAAGAAAAAAAAAAAAAGAAAAAAAATAAGAAAATAATACAGAATATTTAGCAGTGTCAGCAAAATCGAAGATAATGATGAGTGTCTGACAAAGAAAAGATGAATTAGTAAATTTGCAATTATAAAATATTATTAAATTCAAATGTGTTCGACGTAAAGTTATTGTCAAACTTACTTTTTTATTATGAAATACAGAAAAAATATTTAAAAACTTAATTATGTTGTCATTATTTCATCTCTACGAAGTTCGAAGAGAGTTAAATCGTTTATTTTTCATTAAAAGGTAAAAATTCTATCCAAGATGTCATGTACTACTTGTCAGGGGCAATACGAACCTGACTGTGTACCTACATGCTCTCAGTAAGGTGCCTTGTGCTACGGGTTGGGGGCATAACAAATCTAGCTTTGTACCCACGAGTTTTTCGCTTGACTCCTTTTTCCTAATAAAGGTGCCTCTATACTAACCCTTATATAAGAACGATTTATCACGTTACTTGACTCTTTATACATATTAATAATTAAGAAAAATTTTAACCTTCACAGCAGATATTGGCTTTCCTTTGGAAAGAAAGCCCCTGGAGGTCCAGACATCACCAAAAAAATCAACTATTTGTTTAAAAAACTAGATGACAGGTATTTTAGCATTCTGGATACTTATCTTTTCAAAGAAGCCCAAAAAAAAAATCTTAAAAATTTTCGACAGGATTCGAGCCTACTAACCCTTCGAGTATCTCCAGCTAGGAGGCTCATGCTAACCGCTATACCATGAAAGCTCAAAAATGACCTTTAAACAAAAAATAAAGAGTACAAAAAGCAATATTTTTGCAAGCTACCTCAGTTTAAAAAAAAGTCTTTTTACGACGCATGAAGGAAGAGATATTGATGATTTTTCGACCACGAGCGATTTTGAGCGCACGACATCAGATTCCGCATCAGCCATGCGCAAGCAGCTGCAGAGGAGGGGGTTCCCCGAGCTTTGGTCGGGACAGTAACCACGCTAGTGACTCTCACTTTTGCATTGTGTTTTCGATGGAAATCGGCAGTTAATGATTGTCAAATTTTTTTTCCTCAAAATATAAGTATTTAAGTGTAACATGTATAAATACTAACTGCCCATGTTAATTAACAAATCCATGAAAACTAAAACAAACAAAAAAATTATCTTAGCTTCTAGGGATCGAAGGGCACTTTTTTTTATTTAGAAAAAAATAAAACCTTCCTTATGTAAAAAGTCTCTTGGAGACTTTAAGATTATATACTTAAATTGTTGATAATACTTAATTTGCAATCAAGCGTTTTTTCAACTCATTTTAAACATTTTTCTGCTGCAAAAATGAAATTAATTTAACAAGAGATGATTAGTACAAGGAGGTCTTGTAGTGCCATACAAGAGCTTTGATTTTTTTGCATTTTCAGACGTTTCAGATTTATCATTTATTAGTCATAAACATTAAAAAAAAACGCTATTTTAGCAGTTTTTCGTATTTCGCAACTGAAGCAATTATGTGATTTATAACCATTGCGGCTTATTTCGCAGATTTTTTGAATACTTACTTTTTTGTCCGAGGTATTTTGCAATAAACCCAACAGGGAAAATGCTACGATTAGAATTCCATGCTGTTATGCGGCTAAAAAAAGTCATCAAAATATAATCAATATCTAAAACAATTAGTTATTGATACTTACTATAAAAACCTTCTAAAACAGGCGGCGAAGTAATTTCCGCACTTTTTTTTTAATACAAGGATCGGGACTTTTTCTATTCTGTGTCTAAATAGTTGGTATGATCATTTTATTAGCTTACCCCGTTGCTATTTTCCTAATAACTTATGAATACAATTAATAATGATAGTAATAATAATTCTACTAGATATAATAATTATAAATGAAATAAAAATTGCTATTGTAATAATAATGAAAATTATAATATTAATAATAATTACAACCATTCTTCTATGGAAATGCAAGACCTTGACGAAGATTGCAGTCCTTGCAACTTGAATCGGGCGAGGGAGCTATAAGTGACTCCAATTTGCACCCTACGAGCCAGAAGCACACGTCAACTATACGTCCTGAACCTGGAGAGGCTTCTGCTCTATTACGTCCTGGTCTTCATCTCCTAAACTAATCTAAGCACTTGCTTTCTTATTACTTTCTTCTGACCACTTTCGTCAACTAGTAGGACTCGCGCACAGACACTTCACTTTTTTTCTTCTATTTAATACTCTACGCATGTTCTTAAAATTTTTTTCTTGATCTCTTCTCTACGACGTGCATTTGATACTATTCCACAGTAATTAGAACTCTTGCTAATCACACGTGGGAGTCCATCCCTTGAGAGGGTAGGAGATTAACTCCTAAAAGTGAGTTTTTGCTTTTAAACATGTTCACCGCTCTTGCTACTGCGTATGTTCCTTTTTCTTCACGTTTGCCACAGCTACTGCTTTACTGCTTGTCATGTACGCATTTTCTTATCCTTTTCTGATGATGGTGCTGTGTCTCTACTACCTTGGTGGTTGTCCATTGGCATCTTATTTTTCTTATCATAGCATACATAACAGATCCCGAAAAACAAAACAGATTTGGAAAAACACATGATCTATGCGCTACGTATAAATTATGTGGTAAAAAAGTATATGTACAAATGGGGTTTCGTTTCGTGCGCGCTTGGTACGCTACTTTCCTCCCTCCTCAAATAAATATTTCTCATCATTTTGTTTCTAACTGTCGTAAAAATCGTCTTCATAGCAATCATTCAATATACTTTTTAAACAATAATGAAGGCTTTAGACTGCGTGTATGAGGTTATTGCTAGATGCTTAGAATATAAGATTTTTTTTTCATATAAAAAGTGTACACCATCAAATGAATTGGACAATTGAAGATTAATGCTAAAACTTCAATCAATATAACGACATACTCCAGAACTCTGTGAAGTAGAAATTCAGTAAAAAAACAAATAGTACTGAACACTACAAACTAGCCTACTTATGTTATAATCATTTTTGGTCTTGATTCTAACATATATTTTTGATGTAGTTACCTATGAGTACATACATTGTCAAAACAATTTTTGGAAATTAAAATTGTGCACCGTTTTAAGTCATTCTTTATTGATATTAACAATGCATTTATAATTTTTTTGGGAGAAGGTATGGACTTACTTTCAAACGTGCCATTTAACAGAAACGTAGATCGACTTCTATTTTTTATCTACTTTTTAATAAGTTTATTAGAATAGTTTCACTGTTCACTTGAGATAGTACAGAAAAGCGTTGATGTATGACAAAGTCCACTTTAAAATACACGTCCATCTAATTTAATAACATTACTCATTATATTTACGATACTGCAAACTCAGTTGTCTTAAGTAACCTTACAATAATGTTCTTATAAATATGACTAACATATCAAGCAAAGTCACAAAAACCGTTGTAATCACTAACCACAAAAACTACTCTACCAATCTTGTTAAATTTAGCACACCGATTATTGACACTTCCTAGATGGTTTTAGTATAGTTTTTATCTTAAGAGGCGTAAAATCAAAGCGACCTACGACACTGTTTTTTCATGGACAAGCGACTGACGTTCAACTTTATAACGGACCACGAAGATTAAGGAAAGCCACCAATAAATAGACGTTCTGATCGCTAACGTCCCCGGCGCGGCGGCGTAATATCAGGAGACGTCTAGCTGGAGCACAATCTGCTTTAGCAATTAGGGATTTCAAGGCCGTTTTTTCAATCGACCTAGTACCATCAGAGCAGATTGAGGTACATTAATAAGCCAGGGAAAACAACCTTTAAAAGGTTCGAGTTGCCACAACGGCCTCCTCCTAACGTCTTCAGTGATTTGTCCTAACGGCGTACCTATACAGGAGGTATTCTCCAGGCTCACTTTCCCGAGTAACGATGAACAGTTGGTTACCTGGAGAATGACTCGAAGACGAGATAATCTTCGGCCAGTGGCGTACCTTCCTCCAGCACGATCTGCGTACGCAGAGACTCTGAGGGTAGGAATCAGCAACCTTAAGTCGGCTCTCCATCATCAAGAATAATATAAAAAAATGGCTAGAAGTATCACCACTGTCCCTTTCTAGGGTCATCATAAGTATTGCCGTTTCCTACTTAACCATCAATCTCATACATACTTTTCAGGGCCTTCTAATGTAAAACTACCTTGCCAAGAAATACATATTTACTAACATTTCCTGCAATGGTTTGACCACTAAAAGACTATATAAAGCCAGCCACTGTTAAACCACGTCAGTCATTCACTGGCAGACGTCACGAGCGGAGTTGTTCGTCACGAGGCTGGGAACCCCGGTGCCTGACGACCCTATATTACCCTCTCGACTCTAACCATTCAACCAGGAATCACTGATCCTCTCTAAGGTCTGAGCTGGGAGAAGCTCATAGGTATGAAGAAAATATAAACTTGAGCAAACGGGACAGTCTTCAACAGGCAAGCATCACGAACCAACCTCTTCACCTTAGATCACCAAAACGACTGAGCTCTGCATAAAACAGAAGGTGCTTCAGACACTAACGTCTCCGGTATAATACCACGAGACGTTGGAAAAGAGCTCTACAACTAGCTGTAACTTTTTAGACGTTGTAGTTTTCGTCCCGATCAGCCTGGTGCTACAACAGCAGGCCAGAGAAGATCACCCTGAAGTATCCAGGCAGTCACGTTTGCTGGGAACTTTAGTCAAGAAAGAGTTAAGTTCAGCGGTCCTTTTTAGGGCCATCGGACGTCGAACTACCTTCGTAACAAATAAATTAAAACTCAACAAAATTGACAAAAAACAGCTTTTAGGGATCATAAAAGTAACCATGCCTGTAGTCGCAAGAAGAAAAACTTCAAATGCTTTCAATATATACAATTTTAGGTATAAAGAAACTGATGCAGAACATTTATCAAGATCGAAACAGGAGCGTAAAAATTGACAAACAAAGAATCTGCTTTCCATTACAACCCTTATAGTTATCACTTTAATCCTCTAGATTTTTAAGTAGGTGGAGTAATGTGTATTAGTATTCATTGCGGAGATAAAAAAAGAGAGATGAAGCTCCAGGACTTTGTTGCACTGGTAATAAAGTTGTGAAACTGAAAAAAACAATTTTTCAATCATATTTTTCATCAGTCCTAAATCCTCACAGCTCCAACCAGTAGATCTTTTTATTTATGATAACGTGAGAATGTGAAAATAAACAGTTATTTTATTGCGTGAGAAACGCATGGCACTTTTCAGCATCATTTTTTTGTTCCAAGAAGTATATAAAATTTTAAACTGAAAACTTCTTACATTATGTGTCAACACACTATGGTGTGCCATTTAGTAAGTATCGGGCAAAGCCGAGACGGGTGGGGGGCAATTAGTTTGTTTGTATAATAAAAAAAGTCGAGTAACTATGAAACGATTATTTTTTATTAATTTTGTCAGAGTTTTATTCCGTACTTTTTTTGACTTTATTAGATTACATAATATTAACAAAAACAAGTTATAGGATTGTTATTTTATTTGTTTTGGTTTTTTCAACTTCCCTTGAGAAAATTAACCGTAGTTGGAGCATCTTAAATAAAGTACAAAAAAATCTTAATTTGAAATTATTTTTTGTACTTACGTTTATCTGACATGTCTTTACCTTTATGACTCTGTTCGGGAGTTTTAAGCACGACGACGATTTAAACGTGAGGTGCGCGTCGCGTTGCGCAGAGAGTGGCGCCATCGGGTGGCTTGCGCACATAACAGCGGGAGAGAAGGGAGGAAGAGGCAAGAGAGCGAGTGCAGAGGCCTCCAAGTTGGACGCATTCGAGTTTGAGAGACGAACGCGCGCGGACGGGAGAACAGAGCTCAAGTGGATGGCAGTTGGTGCCCACATCACACTAAGTTGTCCCTTTTCGGTGCCTAACCTAAAAAACAATACAAGTTTTAAGTGGGGTCCCGGGGGCTTCGAAAGGTCGGCCGTGACACGTGGAGAGGTGCGGGAACGGCGGGTGGGAGAGCTGAAGCACGGCTTCGCGGTACCTTGAGCCACAGGCAGAGACCAGGCGTTCAACGTCGGTGTGATCCTCCGTGGTATACTGAGGCTGACCGAGACTATCGGCCACGGAGGAACCGGAACCTCGACCATCACCACGGTAACTCGAACTCCGTGCTACGCTGAGGCTGACCAAGACGTCGGTGTATGGAGCCAGAGCCCTTAACTTCTATCGAGTCCTCCTTCGCGTTACGCTGAGGCTGACCGAGAGATCGGTGTGCGAAGGGAACAGTTGTGATCGTAGCCAAACATAGGTCTGTAGAGTTAATTAACATTTGTGTCAGTCGATAAGTCATCCCGAGAGCCCGCCAGTGAGATTGTATCCGGCTATTCAGACGCACGACCGGCACTCTCTCTCTCTTTCTCTATAATTCGCGCCTTCGTTTTCACGAGCTAATTCTAGTATCTCAAAGTGTAAACCAGGTAGGCGAGACGCGCCTTCGATTTGTACCAATTATATTGTTGTCGTTGAATGCATTCACGTAGGGATCTTTTATACAACTATTGTAAACCTTTTCATATATATTATATATTAATTAAAGCAAAACAATAACTCATAAACCACGAGTGATTATTTATGCAACCTAACCACGCTTCCCTCACGAATAAATACACATTTCTTTACGTCCATCCAACAATAAGATGAACTAATTTTAAAGACTCTCTTAGTGGTTTCTTAATTCTGTTTCTTTGTTTATATAAATTTGAATCACTATCTTAATTATTTGTTGACTACTTAATTTTATTCTAGTGACAATTTTCGTATAAGCGTTTAAGTTACTTTGCTGATGACTCTTTTATTATCTTGATTATTCTTACCTTACACGCCTTTTGCTGTACTGTTGGTTACATTTATGGAACTCAGTTTATGTATCTCTTCATCTTTCACTGAATCTCTTAGTGTCTTTAGTTGACATACTTTCACTTTCTTCAAATTTGAATGCTTTAGTTATTCCTTCAAGAGTTGATTGTAAGTTTTTTGTGTCAACTATTTCCTTATAGAAAAGGTTTACAATTAACAAAAAATTATATGGTGAATGGATATGTTTTCTGAACTCATAAATTACTGTACATTTCCGATTAAAAACTTAAGTGAGCTGCAAAGCCAGTTAGTATGGCCCAACACGGGAAACTAAGCCTTACCATAGGTGAAGTCGTAACAATGACTTGGAAGCAGCGTGGTTTGACTTAGCACGACTTTCACTTAATAACAGCCAACTTTTGGTTTCACTCTTATTTGTAGAATTAATCGTACATACTATGTTTATTTAATTAAAATACTGTTTAAAAGTTAATATTACGTTTTATTAGGTTATGTTAGTAACAACATGATTGATTAAATAATTTTTTATACATTAAGTTGCATTTTTTTATGTTTAGCAGAAAAGTACGTCGTATGATTTTAATTTTTCAAAGTAATTTTATTAGGAGATCATGATGAACATTTATCAAGTTTCCCTAAATGCAAAGATTTTTTTGTCTTAATGTGTATATGTCTTGTGAATTTTGAAGGACCACACGGTCTTCGAGTGATCTTGATAAATAGAAAGCAACTAAATACAAGTTTTTCTCTTATACAGTAAACCTATATTATAATAATTTGAACTATCAGAAGTGAAGTAAAGTTACTTTTCCTACTTTGGACGATTTTTTAATGTTTGGACGTTTAGTGCACCCTCAGTAAGAAAAATAGGGTCTGTACCTGGTGAGCATCCAACCAGGGCAAGCACGAGGAGTCCCTCGGGCCCTTGGGCCAGGTGCTTCCCCTGACGGTGCTTCCATTGGCTACGGAAACTACCATTATTGTTTCATACGGCATACAAAATTTCGAGCCATAATAGTATGTGATCAAGTTAAATTGAAAAAAGGCCCAGACTTAGTTTTTTGTTTTCGTACTCGAAATAATTCACGGGCTTCGATCAGACGTTTTAAGTATGCATTCTTGTATACGTTTGTGCGAGGACATAAATTATTTTAAATTCTATTCATGCAATGTCACAGTGGGAAAAAGCAAACCATTTTTTATACTCTGCATGAGATTAGAGAAAGAAATTTTATGCTTAGATACAAATTATATTAAAAACGCTATCTTGAAATCATAAAATATTTGCTAAATCTTGATAATGATGTTAGAATAACAAGATAACAAACAAAGACTTTTAGATTAACTTAAAAATCTTCCAATTATATGTTTTTTGAGAACAATAGTACTTAGAAGATCAAAATTATTATTTATTTGAGTGTGCCTCATGATGGCAAAAACTTAAGAATAGTCGAACAAAATTATTGAAAAAGGAAAGTGTTTGCAAATATTCTATTAAGACTATAATATTAAGAATGCATGAAATAAAAAAAACAATGAATATGGGATGCGTAATGACTTTGTAGATTAAGTATTATGTAAGAGTATTCTACAATTATTAAAAAGGAACATACAGGTATTAAAAAATTGTGTGTTTTTCCTCTTGAACATTAAATAACGAGAGACCACGACATGCATGCAAGGGAATGCCACCATTATTCGCGCGTGTCGCCGTGTGTGTGATGATAGATAGGAGAAAGATTGATAGATCAAGACTACGAGAGTAAAGTCAAGGACAAGAGAGAGAGAGAGAGAGAGAGAGAGAGAGGAGAAGAAAGAGAGAGAGAGCAGTTTCTTCGAGTAGAGCGAGAAAGAGACAGAGAGAGAGAGAGAAAGAGCGAAAAGTGGAATCATCATGGGTATAATATTCAAGAAATATATTTAAACAAAAAATGTAATAAAGGAAGATGACAGTGTAGTGCTATGAAAAGGCTCAATAGACAAACTGAGTGGTAGGTAATTACCGTATACAGCAGAAAGTCAAAGGATCTTTAAATGCAATTGACAAAAATTTAATAATAGAAGGGGATTGGAATGTAAGGATAGGCACACGAGGTGGTCAAATTTCAGGAGACGGTGAAATGATTGCTGGAAACGCAAAAGATTATGAGAAAAATTCTGAAGGAAATATTTTGGTAGAAAAATTAGAAGATCGAGGCTGGCACATAATAAATAGCACAGAACGATCAGGGAGAATACACTTACATAGTAGAGAAGGGCATGAACCCTAAAAATTATATAATTAATAATTAAGAGGCCTGGAAAAAAAATATAGAATTTTTGAGTAAAAGACAGGAGTAACTAATCATTTGCCGCTAGACGCCCATGCCAAATTCGATATAAACAGGTGAACATACAAGTCAAGATAGACAGGATAAGCAGCGAAAAAAGTGTTGAAAACAAGGATATGGAAAAACGAAATAATTTAAAATTTATATCAGGAATACGAAAGCTGGTCTTGCAAGGCCGACGACTACATGTATTTATTAATAAAATTAAGAAAAAGATAAATCGGGTGATACAAGCTGAAGATCAAGAAGTACAGACGTTCTGTACAGAAGATAGACCATGGCATGAGAATAAATGTAAGCAGCGAAAAGAAACATGAGAAGGTTAATAAGAGACTGGAGAAGAAGTAAAGTACAGTACGAAGATCTTATAAAAACGAGAAAAGCTAATAAAAAGCGGTACAAAGAGAAAAATAATTCAAAAAGATCAAACTGAAAAAATCGAGAATATCAATACAGAAAGGAAAGCCTAGAAAGTACAACACGTACAAAAAGTTGAGAAGTGCTATAAGTGATAGAATAAACATTTATTCTTGGAGTCCCACTGTATGCCTAAGCTGTTAGGTAAAGATTAATAAACAAAAATCAGTCTTTTAGAAAATACAGTATATTCACAACAAGACAAGATGAAAGACAACATAACAAAACAAGAATAAGTCAAATACATCAACTTAAGGCAATTAAAGCACTAGGAGAGGATGGATTGGAGAATGAGGTCCAGTCAAAGATGCCAATACCGATTGGAAAGGCCTTTTCAAATAAGTTAAAAAAAGTCTAGCAAAAAGGAAGTATACCAGAGGACTAAAAGAAGGCAACGATGTACCCGATCTACAAGAAGGAAGACATACAGACAGCAGACAAATACAGAGGCATTGCACTAATAGATACGACGTACATGATATATACTGGGATACTTACTGGAAAGTGAACGAAGAAGTAAAAAAGTAGACTACAGGAGAGTCAGATAAAATTCAGGAGAGGGAGAGGAACCACAAATACTATATTCATAATAAACCATGCAGCAGATATAAGACTAAGTATAGTACAGTATTTTATTTCAAGGATTCTTTGGCTTCTACTACATCAGAGGGGGCCCCTTGCAGTTTTTCTCAGACGACACGGTCAACTATCCTACCAAGTACTATTTACAGGGCGCAGCGATTGTCTTAAACACACCTCAGCTATTATCAGGTTTGAAAAGAACTTTTCCAATAAACCTTCTTACTTGCTGCACTGACCTTTTTATAATCGTCAGTGACTTTACTCAATGAGCTAGCCAGGTGTTGGCTGTCGTTCGAGAAGGAAGCTTTTGGAGTTATTGTGACAGTGTATGTAATAGATTAATTAGAAGTGTATCTGTGATAAGCGCTATAACATCGTTGACAAAATAAGTGGCTTGCCAATTTTTATTTATCTTAAATTTTGTAATGTTAACATTTGTGCAGTATACACTCAATAGGGACTGTGTAGTTAATTTTTAAAAATACATATCATATTTTTTAGAGAACAAAAATGTATTTAACAATCTACGAAATATGCAAGTCTCACAATATTAAAAATGAGCCCTTAAAAATTGTTGGAGGAATCAATGAGAGTGGTCAAATTTACATGACATGTACTAACAAGGATGAATTAAGTAAAAATGCAAGCCTTTTTTGGCAGCTTTGTTTTTTTGCAACAGGTAAGTAAATAACATTATTATTATTAAATCTATTAATAGAAGCAGTAAGATTTTTTATTTATAGATTTTTGCGAGTACATTCTACAAATTAGGCATAGTATGTTGGTCATTGAGCGATTAACAAGGTACAAAATGCTGAAAATTCAAATTATGGATTAATCTTATTTGAGAGATGAAAAGCAAAGTCTCTTAATGACTAGTTTCTGCAAGTTTTCTGCTTATGCATGATAAGCAAAACATAATATCAAACACTAATTTTACATTTAATCTTATCTATGTCATAAAATTCAAATTTATAGAAATTGCTTACAGCGCTCCTGCTTTGTACGGCGGCACCTTTGTTGTAACCTTCTCAAAGCAAAAGACATGTTATATAAGTTATAACTTTTTTTTGTTATAAATTATTTCAAATCACGTTTTATAGAAGAGTATATCGAAGAGTTTATACAAGATACATAGTTTTAACTTTTCTAGAAAACCTTCGATTCGTTTTTTGGAATAAATAAACAAAAGAATCTTTGATTAAAATTATGCAATTACTTTTTATCGTAAGATGTATGTTTTTTTTTTTAATCTATGTGTATAGTTTAAATGACATTTATACATTCTTCTTTCAAATTACGTATATTTTTGGTCTTGGAATGGAAGAAAAATAAAAACTTATTCGTTATACAAAAACAATGTTTCAAGTTTTTTTTGACACGTACAAGCTGAAGGGTTCAATTAGAAACAGGCTGGCATTTAGAATAAAATATACATAGTAATATATTGATCAAAGGTGACTTATGCGGATATTATTTGGTGAAAAAAAATTATAATGGTCATTATGAGAACAAAATTGTACTAATATGGACTGTCCGCATAACTTCTTAATGTTATTAGTACATATCCAAGCAAAGGGATTATGCATAAGTCACTTTTCAGAAACATATGTAGATATATGCATACGTTAATCGTTAAAATTCGTACAAAAATTCAATATTAAACATTCAATGTGGTGATGGGATGGGGTACTTTTGTCACTTCGTTGTTCGATAGGGCTTTAGGAGGTGGCTCATGAAAATAATCCTAGGGCAAGAATTTCATTGATTCTGTTATTATATAAGCGAGAAGACACTTAAATTTATGTATGTATAAATATCATAGCATAAAATATACATATATATAATTTTAAGTTCTGTCCATAAAGTAACAATGATATTAATAAAGAAAATCTCAACACATCAGAAATGTATACTGAAGAATAAATTAAAATTAAAATGATACAAATTAAGTAACGATTATATTATGAAATATTAAATATAATAAACTCTTTTGTAAACATTTATTAATGTTTTTCTCTTTAATCTTATTCTCGGTTAAAAAAATTGTGTAGGTGTTGGGACGGAAATGTTAGAAATCAAATTAACTGAAAAAGTCTAAATTTTTTTCTTATTTAGTGAGGGGGTCGGTGGGAGTAAGTGTAGGAGGGTTGTGTGAAATACTCTATATCAACGACTATATAATATATTATATACATGCATATACACGAACTTAGAAGTGGTATAGAATCAGTTAAAAGTATGTTTGGTACTCATACGACATTGGTCTAGCAATTGTGGGTTCTATTCCTAGTGAATGCAGATTTTTTAAAACTGTTTTTATAACAAAAAGTTCCTAATAAACCCGATTATTTTAGGATAAGCGGATTCGATGCCAGGCGTCAGGCAGGGAGCTTTGATATAACCAGCAAAAAGTGATCACTGAAATGCACGTCTTATTTGAGGATGAGGATGCTAATTAGCCTGGATTTGATGAGTCAATAGAAAGCGCCAGCTTAACCAGCGAAGAATGGACACCATAAACATAGAGTCTTTTTCTTTATGTTGAATAATTACTGTCGAAGATAAGTAAGGTATTCGTTACAAGGATGGATATTATTGCAGCAATACACTCCTACACATAGGTAATAAGTGGCAGGCTAGTCTGATTAATCTATGGGGGCCCAATGTTAAAATTTACAAAATTATTATCAGAAAAAAATACGTTGATGTAGAAGAAAACAATCCAAGAAACATCGCGTTTTTCGTTTAGAGTGAGTCGATTAGTAAGTTAACCTAAATAATTCACTTAAGTCAAAAAACGGTTTCTTTGTGATGAAAAAACACTCAACATCCAATTAAAAAAATTTGAATACAAAAGTTGTAGATCTTAAAATAAGCTATTAATTGGCGTATGGTAAATTTAATTTTAATGCATGGGTGCCGAGAAAACTTAAAACTACCCGAGTAGAAACTGAGTTATGGTATATGGAAAATTTGATCTGGACTTGGTATATGGACTGGATATTTGGACTAGATCCATCATACGGATCTGGTCTGGGTCCATTGTGTTCGCAGTTTTGGATCCATTCTGGATTCGTTTTGGCTACGGTACTGGATTACATCACGTGACATACCTACGCAGGGAACAGCTGTCTGCTTTGATGTTTACTTTAATTCATTTGTATAATGTAATGTAATAGAAATAAAATAATAAAAAAGTTTGTAAATAGATATGTACATAAATCTAGAATAGGAAGTATAATATTTAAGTAGGTATACTCATCAGCATTAGCAGAAAACGGAATGTATCGCAGTTTTAGTTGAACATAAGGTTTGACAGCTTCAGCACGCTCAACAGCAATAGCATTGTACTGAGTTGAAAAAATAACAAATATTTTTTTTAAAGCGACGATTAAGGCTCACTCTTTCTCTGAATACAGTATAAGGTAGGCTAAAATCTTAATTAAGTATCCTTTTCTTACGTTGAAAATCTGCTTTTCATAATTTTTGGTTAAGCATACAAAACATTCCTACCCCACATTAATTAATCCTAATATTTACAGATGAGTGCACAATGCAAATACGTGATGGGAAAGATCACGAGTGAAATAAAAGATCGAAACAATCTGATTTTCATTGTACCAATCCCTTACTGTCACTTTATTCAAAATGGACTGTTTGTTCAATACGAGAAGCCACATTTCACCAGAGAAACTCTGAATTTTATCAATGAACTGATAAAAATGAATGGTCCTCCACCAGAGATATGGGAATCTCATCTTTGCAAAATTTTTGAATAATATGGTGAGAAATTCATCATAGCAGACTATTATTTCTGTGTAACATATACATGTCTACTTTTTTTTGTACTTTAGACACCTACGAGCTGGCTGATGTTGCTTACTAATTTCTAGTTCAGAAAGCACATATTAAAAAAAAGCCTGAACCTGTAGAAAAATTATTCGAAGTACCTAAGTTACAAGAAGTAGTAATGAATAACCAAAAGATTGCATGCAAGTCATGCGAAGAGCCTGTCGTTATTCCCAGAGATAACTCGAATGGTAACTTACAATTTTTGTGGTAGAAATGTATAAAATCAAAATACTTGCGAATCATTAAATGTTTTTTCAGATGACGGTTTCTGGAAAACAATAGAATCCATGTTTAGAACATGTTCTGGGGGTACGTACTTTGTAAATGTCATACATAGTTTTATTTTATCTCAATCTTACAGCTTTTTAATAGCATTAAACTGTGTCCCATTTAGATGCTGAGAAATCACAAAAAAAAACTTTATCTTCAAATAAGGCTGAGTTCAAGCTTAATCCACATGAACATTATGAAACTCCAGATCCTAATAAGTGTTATTTTTACAAAGAAACTTTGGACACTTAGTTTACAAAAGCCAATTCAGCTGATATGAAGCTCAATGACGTTATTCTGGAATTAAGAAATCTACGAATAGCTACACAACAGCAGGGTGTTCCTATCGAAGAGGTGGTAACGTTTACCTCGTTTACAGAAAAATACAAACTATCATTACCACTGAGTGATATTGAGGATTGTGAAGCTTTTAATGCCGCCCTGAAGGCAGATATAAATATGAAAAATGATCCGGTAAGTTCTTACTTAAATTTACAATATAAACACAAGTAGCTATAATAATGCTTCTATTTTTGTTTCAGTCTAAGTATTTTCATAGTTGCACCATTCTCACTGAAAAATCCCACACAAATTTAACGAAAGTATTTAAAAGCATCGTATCTAAGTATGTTGTAAGAGCTCATGCTGCGCAAAAAAAGGGGGACAAACTAGTCTTAAGTTAGAGTAAGTTCTACAAGCTTTATGAAAGTATGTACACAATTTTATGTGCTGATGAATATCAAAAACAATTAAAGAAATACTGTACTATGTATTTTTTTGCAAACTGCTACGAGAAAAAATTTCTGTCTGTCATGCAAACTTTGATCAGAAGTAGTGGCATACGAAAAGGTTTGGGTATTCTTATCAACAATGCATTTTTTTGGAGTGACGACAATAGCAAACCTGTCAAGGAACAAAATAAAAAAGAACATGAGCCTATGAGTGAAGATTAATTAAAAACTGTATGGCTTTAACAATTTATATGCCAGAAAAAGGGTCTTCCAAAATTTATGTATAAGATTTTAAAAAATGGCTGTAATAATTTATGTATGTGATTAAGAAAAACGGCTTTAATAATTAATTATCATTAATGTGAATTTCTTTTAAATAATATTATACGTCCTACATGTTGCATAAAGGATAGATCTTCATTTGTTTACCTGTTCCATAACTTCTTCATACAATTTTTTTTAATTCCAATATGTATCAATTATTTTACTATGCAGAATGACAGAAGATAATATTTAATAATGCATACAGATTACGTGTCCAGTCCGGATCCATTCCTTTTCCATTGTATCGAGGTTCGACAATCACGAGGTATGTCACGTGATGTAATCCAGTACTGTAGCCAAAACGGATCCAGAATGGATCCAAAACTGCGAACACAATGGACCCAGACTAGATCCGTATAATGGATCTAGTTTGGATCCAATTGTCCAGTGCCTGGATCCAGAAAGGATCAATACTGGAAGAATATTTCTATTCAGGTAGCGAAATTTGTCGTTTTGTAATTTGTTACTAACTTTTTCTATTTCTGTTTTGAAAGCTGATACTTCGTAAAATTATGAGAAATTAGTTCACAAATCTATGATTTTTTTTTTAACGAAAAATAATTACAACCTTTAAAAATATCGCATTTTTTCAAAAAAATACGCTTTGTGTAAACTTTCCTCTAGATCAGGAAATCATGCTAAAGTAATTTTTCAGTGCTTAATCTCTTTGTCTAGACTTGTTATTCTAAAGTATTTTTACAGAAAGCAGAATGTTGTAACGCTGAAATCGGTCTTAAAAAACGAGCATTATTTTGGTTGTGTTTTTCACGTTTGATCTCCGTATTTTAAAAAATAAAAGTATGTAACCAACCAAGACGATTTTAGTGTTAATAAAAGTGATGAAAAATTTTTGTTAACTGATCGTATAATGGCTTTTAATTTGAAAATTCGATAAAAAACGTTAGGAATGCGGAAATTTTAGTTCCTGTAATAATCAAATTTTCACTCTCATTTTAGAAAATTGATAGAAATTGGCGAAAATCACAACCTAAAATAATTCATTTGTTATCACATAGTTTCGTAGTATTGGAGAAGCCGTTCAATGTACAACCGACGACATCTAACGTTTTTTAAACTATCAATGCTTAATTCTAAATAAGAAATTAGTCTTGCGTAATTTTTTTAATTAGTTCGTCAATTCTAATTTATCGGATTTTAGTGACTATACGCCGTAGGATGGTGACATTATTTTGAAAAATACCTAATCACCTGAAATTAAGTTGCACTGGGGAAAAACCCTAATCAGTATTAAAGTTATTTGAACAGAAACATTCGGACATGTGATAAGTTTTTTTGCGGCTAGCCTGTCATTTACTAGTTTCGTATCATTTATGTGATATTTTTCTCATTTACAGTACTAAAAGTTCTTATGAATACTAGCAAATACAAGTTAGTTAAAATGCTAATTAGCAAAAAAAAAATTAAGATCAGCACAGGGGAGGCAAGGTTGGAATGCATTTAAAGATAGTAGCCGCAACTATCAAAGGAGTAGAAAAATCTCATGATTCGTGAAGATCCTAAATGTTTGTCATATTTGTAATATCCGTCATATTTTTTTTTCCAGTAGAGTTTTGTCGGTATTTAAGAGGTGCAATTTTGTCAATACTGTATACTAACCGCAAACTAATTTAATGGATAGAAAATAAAAAGTTGTTTTTTGCGGCAAGATGAGAATTTGTTAATGACCCAAAAATCACACCCTATAAAAATGGATGCCGTAATATCATTTATAATTTTATCTATGATGCCTCATAAAGGTTCTTAGATAAATGTTTATAGATAACATTAGCGGTAAAAAAGAGGTGCGGTTTTTAAATTCTGACAAAAGAATTGTGGTTCCCACCTCTTTATGAAGTCTATCATTTGACGCTACTTTGGTTTTAAATAAAAATTATTGTTAACAAATGATTGGCAAAGTTGTGGCAGGTAATAATTTGTACTTTTCCTTCCGATCAGTCTGGTGCTTTAATAACAAGCCAGAGAAAATCACTCTGAGATATAGAGGCAATCACGTTTACTAAGAATTTCAGTCAAGAAATAGTTTCCTTAAGAAGCTCACTAGTCCTTTTTAGGGCGATCGAAGGTTGAACTACCTTGCCAACAAATTTAATATATTAGAACTTAACAAAGTTTACGAAAAACAGACTTTAGGGCTTACAAAAGTCTTAACCATGCTAAAAATCGCAAAAGGGGGAATTTAAAGGAAAACTTTAAATGCATCTAATGTGTACAATTTAAGGCGTCAAGAAACTGACGCAGAACATTAATCGTTATTGAAGCAGCAGTATCAAAATCGACACATAAAGAATATTATTTAGGGTTAACTTCCACAATAAAACACCACTTGGTTTTCTTGAGCAAAACTTTTTATTCATATATTAGTCAATATTGTGTCACATCTTGGAGACCTTTTCAACACATTGACAAATATATTAGCTTATTATACATAAAGTACAATAAAATAAAAGTAAAGATGTAATGACGTGCAGTACTTCTCTCTTTTTTGCGCAAAAATCTCACGCACTATAAACCAACGATTATATTTTATACAGAAACCATGTAATAAATACACGGGAGAACTCTTTACAATAATACGCTGAAGGTAAACTGTTCACACTAACGGATATACTAGCAATGAAATTACAAGATCCAAGTTCTACATATACATGTATACATTGAGAGGTTGAGTTTAATTATTTAACTATAAATGGAACTGTGTATAACAGTGTGTGCGTAGATATGGTTTCAAGAAATATAGAAGTACAAGTTAATATGTTTGTGTTAGTTTCAACTTAAGATACTATTATTTCGTTGTGTCTTTTTGAACTAAGACATGGTATATTTATATGTATTAGATGATTTATCAAAGTCATTTTTTCTATTGATGTTATGGTCAAAGTAAAAAATGTTTAACATTTCTATAATTTCTCTTTATAGTTGGTTTCGTTTAGTACCTATTATTTTTAAATTTTTGTTATTTATGTTAATGTTAGTATCAAAACTGTGGTTATATTCTCTCACATGTGTGAAAAAGAGATTTTTCAGATTTATTTTTATATAGTAATCAATGGTCTTTTAATCTGGCCGTACGTTTTTGGCCTATAAAGATTCTATTACATATTTGACACTTAATTGAGTATACGACGTGTGTTTTTGTCCTGTTTCTAAGCTATCTTTTTCCAATCAGATAATTTGTTATTAATACTGTTTATTACGCTGAAATTTTTGGATTTTAAGAAATTATTACATGTAGAAGCAATAATTGGAGGGTGGGGTATCATTATAAGTGGTTTTTTGGAATCTAGAATAGAAGTTTGTTGATTTATATTGCTAATAGAATTTTTTAAATCTATTTTTTTTGATTTTTGAAACAAAGTCTTCTGGATAACGGTTTTCAGACAGCTCACGTCGCATGTGCATAATGTTCTTAGGTCTGAATTTACTGTCATAGAGTTTAAAAATTCTGTCAATCATATTTATAGCAATACGTTTTTTCACCGACATCGGGTGGTGTGTATGGTAATTTAATACACAATTAGCACTGCTAGGTTTTTTATACCAATCAAGGGATCAACATTTGTTGTCATGACTAATGATTAACATGTCTAAAAAGGGCAAAGAGTTATCAACTTCATTCTTAACGGTAAATTGTATGAAACTATTGTAACTATTTTATTCAGAACATTGTGTATTTGTGTTTTTTTTTACTATTGCTAAAATGTCGTCTACGTAACGTTTGTATGGCAAAATATCATTTTGTAGTTGAGACGGGACATTCTCCTCAACCTGTTCTAAAACTATATCAGCAAATACCGGGCTTACACATCTGCCCATGGGACACCCTATGGTTTCCCATTAAAAAATTTTATTGAAACGAAAACAGGTCAAGGCAAGCATTAACTCCACACCCCCTATGAATGTATCTATAGATATGTCAATGTAGTTCTGTAAATATTTTCACTTCTTTTTCAATCCTTTAATGATAAGGTCATCAGGTAGGTTGGTGTACAGAGACACAACATCAAAAGAGACTCGACAGAACTCCTCAGGTATTTTAATATTCAAAAGGCAGTTTTTTATATTGTGAGAATTTTTGACAGCAAGTTTAGGTTTCGGAATGTGTTTTGTTACTAATTAGGAAATAAATTTACTTAGAAAATAAGTAGGTGAACCAATTAATAAAACTATTAGTCTGGCCAGTATGTTATCTATGCGTACCTTTGAAGTACCATACGACCTCGACAAAGAAGTGTTGTCAACCATAGAGACAAAATTCCTTGGCCTCTGCGTATTATCGAAAATATCCCACTGTTTCCACTTTTCTAACAATGCCTTAACTGAGATTTTTATGTCAGCTTCGCGGTGAATTTTAAATTTATTATACTTCGTTGGTCAAACAGGCATGCTTCCACTTTTAAAATATATTTAGATGTTTAAATAATGACAACAGCACCACCTTTGTCGGTTTTAGTTATTAAAAGGTCCTGATTATTTTTTAAAAAATATTTACCAAGTGAGATATCATTACGTATTTGTTTGTCTATACATATGGATTTTTTATTGTTAATACACCATGTTGACAAAATATTATTAAATTCTTTTCTCAACTCATTACTATAATTGTTATCAAAGCCATCAAAAATTATACTACATTCAAATGCCTTTAATAACTTGAAACAAAAGTTTCTTGTTGATGTAAATATTACTTTAGTTAAAATTTTGGCCTAAAGATGATATATAAGTAACTTTGTGTGGTATGTTAACATCAGTTAAGTTGATGACTTTATCAGTCTGTTCTGTTTTTCTATAAACATGAAATATTTTATTTTTATTTACATTTTCAACAAGCCATTACTGTCTTAAAATAATACAAATATATTAATTTGTACTTATATATTCCTTAAAACTATACCTATGCAAACATTCTTATACACAGTTCCATTAATAGTTAAATAATTAAATTCAACCTCTCAATGTACACATGTATATGTAGACCTTGGATCTTGTAATGTCATTGCTCGTATGTCCGTTAGTGTGAGAAGTTTACCTTCAGCGTATTATTGTAAAGAGTTCTCCCGTGTATTGATGACACGGTTTCTATATAAAATATAATTGTTGGTCTATAGTGCGTGAGATTTTGGCGTAAAAAAGAGAAAGGTACTGCACGTCATTATATCTTTACATTTTTTAATTGTATTTTATGAATAATAAGCTAATATACGTGTCAATGTGTTTACAGTCTTAAAAAGGTCTCCCAGATGAGACGAAATATTGACTAATATATAAATAAAAAGTTTCGCTTAAGAAAATCAAGTGGTGTTTTATTGTGAAAGTGAACCCTAAATAATATAATGTTAGTATAAAACAAGTAGAAGATATGGAGGAGTTACACTTTCCAAATAAAGAATTGTAGAAATAAGGCTTTAGAATTTCGTTGCGCTGGCAATTAAGTTGTGATATAAGGAAAAAAAATTGTTTATTTGTATATTTTTTGAGAGTTTGAAATCTCAGCAGCTTTACAAAAGCTTTTATCACAAATTATACGGGAGAAACTGCAAATTAATGGCTCTTGAGGGTCAATAATTATTTTATGGCATAACAAACGCAAGATACTTTTCTGCATAGTTATATTTTCTTTACTTTTTACAGCTTATTATTTGACCAAATAAACTGTATGACTTCCGAACAAATATGTCTGTAATAAGAAGATATTTATTCTAAGAAGTGTCAAGAATAAGTATAAAATTTTCATCTGAAAACGTTCAACATTACATGTGAACACACCAAGGTGTTTCGTTTATTGATTCTCAGGTAAAGGGGAGTTTTTAAATAAAGTAACTGAATTATATGTTACATCGTCAAAAAGGGTAATCCTTAATTTCAAGAGTACAAAGTTTTGTTTGTATAATGACAACCGTCTTTGAGCTAAGAGCAAGCAACGTCAAAAATTCTCTTAAAATGAATATGTAACTGTTACAGTAAGCAGAACCAGTCCGTTCGTTTTAAGTCGAAGAAGTATAGCTTTGTTATGTTTATTTCAACAGTACTGTATTTAAATAAATCTCCACTTTTGTTGGAATCAAAGCTTCAATTCATTTTTATTTTATTTTCACTTGTACGATGTTTTCTTTCACGCATACTTTCACTATAATTAATATATACAGTACAAGCAAGTAATGTTTAGTGATATGAGTTAGAGTGTATACTGATTTGATTTTAAATTGTGTATTTTAATTTAATATAACAAATTTATTTCAAAACAGGGGAGTTTTATCTCGTAGTGTGATTTTAATCAAAGCATCTACTTTTGGTCTATCAGCAATGATAGATCATGGTACTGTCACATGATCGGATGACGCTACTGTGGACGTGTCTAACCATCACACATTCTTCATAGCCAGAGAGAGAGAGTAACCACAATGTTTCATTATTTTTATTTGTTTTTATACACACATCCTTACTTGATATCAGGGCTAATTAGAATCCCATATAGGACGATAAAGTAAAGTAGAAAGAAAATTTTGGATTTTTTTTAGGGAACAGTAAAGAATCCATAAATTAATTAAAAATCTTTTCCAAATTTTATTGAATTTTCTACAAACGCTTGGATGATTACCAAGGTAAGAAACCAGATAAAAAATTGCTTTACAAATTTTTATAAAGGACATTTATTAAATTTACACAACCTCTGTTTTGATTCGCAAATTTATTCTTAAGACAGTTCACTCGTTCCTAACATTTTTGACGCATAAGATCAGCAGTATTGTAACCTGCATGACTACATATACGGATATAACGCGACGTACAAACAGTAGCTGTCGAAGGAGAATTGTTTTATTCACTAATTTATTGCTTATTCCATAAGCCATGAGTGAAAATGAGACTATAGCTACGTAATCACCAAGTTTAAGCTGTTTTCAAAAAAATTTCTAATCAAGTCTTGACGTCAATTATCCAGATATTGCAGGTTATGTATCAGAATAGTACTTTTAAAAGTAACAGTACTGCATGTTTAAAATTTAATAATAAAATTGTCAATATTTCACTTTAAAAGCCATAAAGGGACTTGAAATTTAAATCTAAGGTTTTTTATACACTAATTAATCTCTGTTCAAACTGTTGTCAATATACTGACGTTTATTTTCTTAGCGAGTTAAATCCCTTAAGAGCATTTAGTACATCGACCGGAGTTTCTACTTTGACAACTTCTTTATTGTGAGAAATTATGGTTAGTAACTAATCATTTAGATATTTAAATCCAAAATAAGGAAAAGAGCCCCCAAGCTGGTACTTAGAGGAACAATCGAGCCCAAATTCAATGCAATCCGTTGGAAATTGAAAGAGAAAAGTTACATTTCCTGAAAAAATGTGTCAGTGTGGACAATCTGAAATGTAACTTTTTTCAAAAAGTAATGCACTGAATTATCTGAAATTTTGACAGAGCCTTCAAAATAAAATTACAAACGCCAGTCCTCTCATAGTTTTTGAAAATATACATTTCAACTTATGAACTTACTTAACATATGCAGATTTATAAGTTATGTAAATGCCGTTACAGATAAATATTAATTTTTAAAATTCAACAATTGCAAAACTACAAGAAGAACCGTGTTTACTTTGTTATTTTAGAGGCCCAGATTAAATTGATAGATTTTGATACGTTGTTTTCGATAATGCTTTTTTATTCTTTTGCAGGAATTGAAGAGCAATGCTACAGCATTGCTACACAAAATTTTAGAGTAGGAGAGTGAAAAATTTGGAGTTGCAAGCAAATTAATACGTTGGTAATAAGCAAGTCGCACAGTGATTAGGGTGCTCGTACCGTGTCGCCACGCGGCAACACACACTGTTACTAATGAGTCTAATATATTTCGCCACTCCGCTAGTGTGCCACTTGCTCATGCCAACGTCTTAATTTACTTATAACTTACAAGTTTTTTTCTTTATTGCTTTCAAAATTTCTAGTGCTCATGTTTTATTACTTTAATTGCTGTCTCGATACCTGCAAATTTTATTCTTTGAAACCCTAGTGAATTTTAAAGAGATGTTCTGAGCTTCTGACTCATTTTTTTCAGAAAAGGAGGTTATGAGAAAATTGAATTAGCACTATTGGAAACAGTACATTAAAATCCATCGATTTGTATTTTTCAATTACTTTTTTAGCTTATTTCCAGCTACTACGAGTGAGTTAAACACGGCTTGCTCGGGCGAAAAAAGTTCCACGCACTTAAGGTGGTCCACTTTCAGGGGACGCACTCATATATTCCCTTTATTACACCTATGTACACCCCACCACTCCACCACCACCCTCGCAAATTATCGATTCTTGTACATGGCAGCAGCGGCAGCGGCAGTGGCGAATTAATTCAGTAGATATAAAAGACTATTTGGTTGATTTCGGCTAACCTTAGGAGTATACAAACAAGTGCAAGGACGTAAGAAGACTGCGTAGATGAGATCCACTGCACCAAATTACCGATTTATGTACGCGACAGCGGCAAAATAACTTTGTTATGTAGAGGTAAAAAAGATAATTTGGTTGACGTAGGAAGATTGTGTGGGTGGCCTGAACCCCCGTAAATTTCGAACTTTCCATTAACTCAAAAAACCGGTATTCCCAATGTAATCTGATAATTCAAGCTTCTAACGCTAAATCATACTGACTAAATAATAAAAAACCAGTGGACAGTGGATGCTTGAGTACACAAGTATGAAGTTATACTTTTAAAAAATTACAAGGCGGTCAATATTGAGTATAAAAATACCTTCTATGAACCAATTTGTGTACGAAGGTGGTGCAACTATCATGGGAATGAGTATACCTACACGGAGAGATCTCTGGTACGACGGTAGTATGTATAGCCACGTGCAACAGTAGTATAGTGCGTCGTATACGACTGTAGCGCCCGCGCGCCACAAAAAAAGTATATGGCTTCTGCTACCGTAGTATACAGGCCTCCGTGCAACTGTAGTGCGTGAACTATACTACCGTTGCTTCTGCCTTATACTACAGTTGCAACGCTGATATACTCAACTGGTATATTACCCCGCTCAGCAAATGTGCACACACACACACACACACACACATAAGTGTATATATATGTATATGTACGTCGTTCGATGCGGCGGCAGCGGCGGCGGCGCTGCACTATACAAATATATCTATAACCTCGTGTTTGCCGCTCGTTGGAATGTATATGTATACATATATTTTTTTTACAAATAATTGCAAAATACGTACTGCTATTTGTACGAGATTAATTTCATTGTAATTGACAAAAATAAATAGTTAAAATATATACGTTGCTATTTGTAAATAAAAATAATTTTCAAATGATTTATTGTTACAATACATGTTTTTCATTATGATTATCTTTTATTCATTTGCCTAATACAATACGAGTCCTTTTTTGCGAAACAGAGGCTATCAGCATGAACCTTATTTTTGCAATATACTATTGAGGGCTATTTTAGAACGCGTAGAGCTGTTGAAAACGATGTATGAGTAGTTAATTACTATTTCATTTCGGATAAAATCACCTATTGTATACATTATTTTCAGCAGCGCATATATATGCGTTTATTAGATCCCATCCCGTGTATAGTAGTATGCTATACTGTATGAAGCTCGAGAAAATATGATATTGTTTATTGCATATATGTATATATATGTGTATATATATATATATATACATCCCAACGAGCGGCAAACACGAGGTTATAGATATATATCTATAGTGCAGCGCCGCCGCCGCCGCCGCCACCACATCAAACGACGTACATATACATATATATACACACTTGTGTGTGTGTGTGTGTGTGTGTGTGTGTGTGTGTGTGTGCGCGCGCGCACACACATTTGCTTGGAGTCAATACCGATTTGGTGTGGCTCCCGAGCAAAGTTGGTAAGCGGGGTAATATACCAATTCAGTATATCAGCGTTGCAACTGTAGTATAAGGCAGAAGCAACGGTAGTATAGTTCACGCACTACAGTTGCACGGAGGCCTGTATACTACGGTAGCAGAAGCCATATACTTTCGTTGTGGCGCGCGGGCGCTACAGTCGTATACGACGCACTATACTACTGTTGCACGCGGCTACACATACTACCGTAGTACCAGAGATCTCTCTGTGTACGTTGATTAGGTGTGATTTTAGAAAAACCTATCAAATTTCAAATAGACCCACAAGTTAAATTTTAAATAAATTCAGAAAGAGGGGATAAGGTGTGCGTGAAAGCATGTATGTGAGTACTACTACGTAAGAAAAAAAATTGCTAGCTTTACTGTACACATTAGCGTTCCTGTCATTTCTCTTAACTGTCCCTCAAAAACTATGTGAAGAACATCCTTAAGTCAAAAAATCACTTCAATCACGAATGAAATTTTAAAAGAATAAAATACAGTAAAATTGTATTTGTACAGAGCAAAAATTTTTTTTTTGTAATTTTTGAAAGTTTTGAAAAAGTATGAAAGAATAGTATAAAAAATTATTTATTTATTGTAAAAGTAACAAATTAAATACGTAGGAATACATATTTATACATGAATTGGAAGTTTCTCTGCTAAAATATACTAATTGACAAGTTTTTTAAAAAATTTTGAAATAAAATTATTTTATTAGGTAAATTATTAATTTATTCAATTTATAACTAAACCAAATGAGTTAATGTACATTAAATAAAAATTTCTATGAAAAAAAAGTTACAAACTGTAAGATAACATGAAGTAATTAATTATCTACTATTGGGTCTGCTCATAGCAGAGTAGGTAAGGGCTGTAGCCAGAAAGAAAGAGGTCGGGGGTTCGAATCTCTTTGGTTAAAAGAAAAAAAAGTAAAAGTCATAAAATTTAAAATGTGTGGCACGGTGATGTGACGTGGCATGGTGATGTAATGTGGCATCGTGTGGTGTAGAGGAAACCAGAAGTACGTCATGGGGGGCGAAGTGAAGGGAGAGAATCAAGCAAATTCCACTTTTGTCACACTTTTTCTCAAGGTCAAAATCTGAAATCATTGATTTACCCCCACTCATAACGCACCTACAGAAGTATAACTTCAACAAGCCAACGTATCTGCAGCTGTCGTTGTTCAGCAACTGCATTACCATGTTAATTGGTGACTTGGCTTGTGTTCAATCCGACGTTCAAATTATACTACACAAGTAGGTTCAACAATTGCATGATTGTAACGCAAATCGTGATTATTTCTACTAATCTGCTCAAAGTTTGAAATATATTCTACACGGTGAAAATTAAATAAATCTATTTCTGTTTTTTATAAAAAAGTTTGAAAGGTGAAACTAGACTGGCAGAATAGTTCAATTCTGCACGGAACTTACAATTCACGTAGGAAGATGTATCGTTGGACGTCAGAAAAATACAGATCCTGAGCAGAAATGAAAGTCAGTTGCCTCTATAGTTCGTGAGGCCATACTTAGGCGGCCTACTGAGGATACACGTAAGCACATCAGGAGGCGTGCATGAGGTACTTATTAGGCAGCCTACATAACCTACTTTCATCTTACCTTACGAATTTTATGTACAGTTATATCAGCTACAGTTTAAATGTAAATAGTACCCTAAAACTATACATAGGTGCACAAGTTGTAAGTATTTTCCATTCAGTTCTTTTTGAATAATTCATAAATCTCCTTGTAAATATGAGACTGACTAAATCAATCGAAAATAAATTTGTATCAACTGTACAAAGTTTCTCAAAGCACTGGTTTTACATGCGATTGTGATGGCTTAAAAAAATTGCCATAAAAACCATTTAAAAACCGCACTTAGATTATAAAATTTTTACATGCAATAGTTTGTACACTGTCATTCAGATGGCCGCTATCAAGTCAAGTTCATCTGTTATTTAATCGAGTCAGTATTTTTTTCTATAAAAAAAAGTGAACTAAGGTGTGAGCAGTTAATTTGTATTTATTACTGGGTATTTAAAAGTTCTTTGCAGTTGACTCATGAATCATACGTTCATATTGTTAACTTGATATCAATTGTGAGTGATATTTTTAAGGTTACATTAGCATTTTCATTTATATAAAAACTGATTTATCTTAGTGTTATATATTTGCAACTACGCGTTAACAATGCTGTGATAAAAAATTTTTATAAACAAATTAAATATAATTTGTTCAAAATAAAGCATGACTTTTGTTCAATTATAATACAATGTGTATTCTCATAAGTACATATCTATGTTTACAAATTAAAAGGTGGTTATGTTACGTCCATAGAGAGCCTTCTTACGGCCTACCAAACGTCCCCTGACACTGCCAATGAAGGACCTCAGTACGCTAGACAAGCAGCCTAAGTAGGCCCTACTGATCGCCTACTTATAATTTCTATTCAGGAGCAAATATTAAGTCTTTTTCTTCAAGTGTTTGGATGGAGCTTAGCCATCAGAAGAATTTTGACTTTGGCTCAAATGATATTTCAGGCTTCAATTCTGAGAGAACACACCAGTTATTGATGTGAAACATTTTATGGCGGGCAGTGAACAGCCACGTGAGGGGAAATATGCAACGGAAACTCTGACTCGCTCCTTCATTGCTGTTAACCACACCACTCACTGAGTACTCCTTCTCTCTCTCAATGTATATATGTGGAAGTAAAACTAATACATATATACCTAGTAACTATAACGATATTGTCGTGTACATGCAGCTTTTTTGAATTATCTAAGACTAACCGTATGTATAGCTACATAGAAGTACATATATATAACCACTTTATATGCGTTAATGTATATGCGTATATCAATAAGGTAGTAGTTCATGAAATGGTGAGACGACGAAATGTCTTAAAATTTTAAACGTGTATGCTTTGAACTATTTTTTATCTTCTGTTAAAATTTTAGAAGGTCCAGCGGTGCCCAAACGAAAATATTGCTTCCCAAAGTTTAGAGTTTTAGTACGTGTGGTACAGGAAAAGTCACTCAAAGAGCAACGTAAACACTAATTACTCAGTCAAAAAACGACGAATCTTTACAAAAAAACTAACACATGACGTAAAATAATAAAGTACAGCACGTATCCTTAAATGAATATGATCACCCATATGGTTGTTGAATAATCTTGATAGAAAGATTAAAATTTTCACTGAATGCTGACAGCTAGGCGATCGTATCAGACGCCGCCCGTTTCAGGCGATCGGCATTGACGCAGTTCTGCTTTACGCGGTAAATTTGAATGTAAGAGTATAACATATCATTATTCATTAATTTCAATGAAAAAATTAACCTTTTTTTCTAATGGAATATTTTTTGTGATTTAAAAGTCAGAAATAAGTTCGAGCAAGAAATGTTTTTCAAACTATCATAACTTTATTTTAACTCCTCAACAATTTTTTCCAACGATTTTTCATTTTTTTTTAAATTTTCCACTAATGACTTTTTTAGACAGTATTCTATTAACTTCTACTTCACCTCCTTCTTTATGAATCTCTTTTAAGAATTGGTAACTTAGCCTCTACAAATATCGATACTCGTGATATAAACATTTTTTTGCATCATGGATTCTACAATAGATTTATTAGTTTGTCAAAAATTACATTTTTAAATAAAGAAGTGAATTTATTAGACAAAAGTTTCAATTTTAACTTTAATATTGAAAATACTACAAAAATGAAAGAATTACTAGCAGTCAAATGCAAAACTATACTTTCGAATACTAAACTCTTACCTCATAATCTAATCAAAAACGTACAAAAAGAAAAACATCTGTTATCAAGTATTATTAAGGAATATCCATACACAACCAAAAATAACTATCAACATACAGCACGTAGTATTAAAAGTAAAGTAAAATCAAACGATGTTAATGTGACTCAAGTGGACATGAGGAAAACCGATATACAAATAGACAAACATCAATATATTTCTAAAATTTTTGATTTTATATCCTCTGGCAGTTTTATTTAACTAAAAAAAGACCCTTCTAGAACATTTCAACAAGAAAAAATAGCCTTACCAAGAAAAGCTTTTTGATGTTATCTTGAATAACGGAAGCTCGTCATTTTTTTCACTAGTTTAGATGTTTTGGTAAACCTACCATTTGACTCTCGTAACTGATTCATTTCGTTTCTCTTATAATTATCAACATTCCACTTAATATTTACATTTCTTTTGCATCAAGAAGCGACGTTGCGAGATATTTTTCGACCTACTCACATACAGCACTTGTGCATGTGTAAGTACGTACACCTGCTAAGGATTTTTCTGTCCGTGTTACGTCTACTGCGCATTTGTTTCCGTGGGTCAACTACTACCTTAAATAACATGTATAACATATATTATATATGGCATATACATATATGTTGAAACAAATTTTTAAACTTTACTGACTCCAAGAATCGAACCCCTAACCTTTGGATTGGTAGACGGGGACCTCATCGATTGTGCTACGCAGCACGCCTATCTGATCTCTGTCCTTATTACCTATGGATACCAATTAAGAAACTTTTGAATCAGAAAGTGATCGATAATTAGGCGTCTTTTATATTATATGTAATTTAGCTCGCTGATTGCCAGTAAAATAGTAATAATTATTTCAAAAAAGTCGAATGATGTTAAAATCGTGTTTTGAAGTTCGTTTTGCTTGTATTTTTTGACGGTTTGGGATACAGAAAAAATAAAAATACTAGCGCGTAGGGCGAAAACTTTTTTATTAATGTGATCTTTCACTTTTGTTTCAACAAGCACGAAACGTTAAGAAAAAAAATTAAAAAGGCATTTTCGCAGTACTTGCAAGAGTAAGTGGGATAGAGAGAGCCATTAATCATTTGCTGTCGCACTCGCTTTCTCTATTGTATTCATACAAGTAGGGTTTTTTTATTGCTTTTTTTAATTTTTTGCACTTGTAGAAAACGATACATGTTTATTAAAATCAGACTTGTTTTTTTATAATTTCTTAAAACTTTGTTCTTGGTGAACAGTATTACTTTAAAATATAAAAGTTTAACTATAATTTAAAATTTTTCCAGGGTTTTCAAATTGTGTTTATTTAAACTCCATGTTAACCTGCCTTTAGTAAAGAACCAACGAAGCTCACGCACTTGCGCAACTATGAAAAGGTATCCGAAAAGAGGTAAAGAAATAAAGAAAGTAATACACGCGAACGTACTGTTAAAAATATGCATGTACCTATGTGTAGGTAGGTCGTAAAGATACTTTTTACCGTGTATTGTTGTTTTTTTTTTCGTTCTCGTTGTTCACATGTTGATGAATAAAAAAATACAAATATTATTTGATATTTGCTTTTTTCTAACCTACAATATTCACTGATAAAAATAAGCATTAGATAATAAACTGTCTTTTGGATATAAAAATATGAAATGAAGATTACTTGGTTCCATCAGAAATGATTATGAGATCTATAAAAATAACGGAGCACTACTAGTAGGGTGAAATACTTAATAGGGTAACGGATACAAAAAATAAGACAGATATTTATATTTTAATGCAGTTAAATGAATATTTAAAAGATTTTTTTTTTCATTACGTAAGCACGGTTACTCCCAATTATTTCTAATAAAAATTATGTGTATTTATTTATTATTTGCGTAAGTATGGAATTATTTATACAGTAGCAGAATGGCCTAGTCTGGGAACAATTAGTTTGCACTGGCCTGTATAAAGGAACACGTTGGATCCAAAAGGGGAACATTAAATATGAACAAGCCAAAAGTAAACAATTTGCTTAATCAATAAATTTCCGAAGGTAAATATAATTACTATCATGATTAACTCATGGTTCACAGCTTTTTTATTGAAAAGATGTTAAATGTAATCTTTAATCATACGAATGGTAATTAATAAAATAAATCTAGTGGAGATGTCACTTACTGTCACTTACGTCACACCCGCGTAACTTTATGGTTAAGATAAGTCTGTTCTGCTTTGATACTACAATTTGAGGTTATATTACTGGCTTTAGAGGCGTTTTTGTCTTAATAATTCAGATGTCAGTGTAACTTTTTGCTTTAACATTGTACATGACAGACAACTAGGACGTTCAAAATTGTTGAAATTATTGTTGCTTTCACGTTTGCTGTCGTGATAAATCTGTAAACTTGTGATATTTGCTATTTATAATGTATTAGATCCTCTTAAGTCCTGAAGTTACGCACCATTTCACCATCAGATGGAGCCAATACACTTGCACACAGCGAATATCTCTCTCAAAAGAGCAATTTCTATGGCAATGACTTTCAGACTAATAAAGAAAAGAAAACTAATGGTTGGAACACCATTTTCACGCCTAATCATGGGAGTCAGAAAACGTCCCGTACAATACTATAGGAACAATTCTTTGAGAACACCTACACAATGCAAGGAAAGTGCATGTGTTTGGATCACTGAGAATACAATGGTTGGAGAAATTTAAATTCTAAGTTCACGATATTACAGATTTGGGTTATGCTCCGACTGATAACATAAAACTGGCCACTGTTGGACCCCATCATGATAGGGCGTACAGAGCCATCTGTGCACATCATAACGTTAGACTATACGAAAAGTTTCTCCTAGATTTGCCTGAGTCCATGGAATAGATGTAATTCTATTGCTTTCAGTGTTGAATCATTCTATTCAACATTTATGACATAGTAGTAGTAAAATATGTTTATTAGCTTTGAAAATAAATTACAAGCCATGAGACATCATGGAGAATATTACAAAATTTCTACGTAGTTTACATCAGATAGATAGTATAAAACTAATATTAAGTTACATAGTGATGATACACATGTGACATACACTTAGGTCGGCCCCCCAAAAGGTACCCTTGAGGCATCTTAGAACGTTCATGGGAAGGATGCAGCTATTTTTTAGGTGGTTCACGTGGGTTTTTCAACTCAGTTTACTGTCGAGGTACAAACCCAAGAACCTGGCAGGCTTAATCTTCACGTTGTTAAGCTAAAGAACGAGGCCGTTCGTTTTAATGTTATTCTTATTAAAGATCATCCATGAGCATTTATCTGGCTCCAGCGTCAGATTCTTCACACCAAGCGAGTCATGGAGGCTCCCTTCCTCTCCCCCAACTGTCAAACTCAATAACAAGCTCAGTGATATTTTTACCTTACGCGTAAATGACCAGGTCGTCAGCAATTTTTAGAATCCTGAAATTCCGGTCGAGCAGACCATCCAAGAAGCCAATGTACATGGAAAAGAGCAGCAGGTTGAAGACTGACCCTTGGGGGAGGCTCAGTGCTGCCCTAAAAGAGTCATGGTTGTGTGGTGAGTTCGCTGGGATGAGATAACGATTGTACGCACGTTAAGTTTTTGAAGAATTGGATATAGGATTTCGGTAGATGCAGGTTGGCGAGGTCCTGGAGAAAAAGGCCTGGGACCACTATATTAAATGCGCCTTTAATGTCCAAAAATAGGGCAGCTAGGCTATCTCCCTTGAAGAAGGAATCGTTAATTTTGTTAGTGAGAAGCGTTAAGCTATATATGCAGGACCTACCTTTGCTAAATTCAAATCGGTTTAGCGAGAGCATGTTATTATTTTCAAGAAACTGTTCTGGCAAAAGCCTCATGATGTTACAGTCTATTTTATCGAGACTAGGAGATGAATCGACCTTTACTGAGTCTAGTACGGAATTAAATTCCTTGCATGTACATGGCTGTGTTAACATTTATGACGTGATTATTTAATTTACAAGCACCATCTAGCAGTCAACAGGCAAACTAAACCATTTGGCTACACTTGTTTTAAAGAGGTAAGCTTCAATAATTGTACCTCACAGATAAGAGCGTTTGGTTAGGGCTTTTATTAAGCATGCTGCTAAATAAACGTGAAAAATGTCATTAGATCACCTTACAGGTATAAACATAGTTACCATTAAATTACCGTTAAATCATTATTTAGTTATCTTGAAGCTACATTTTAATTATCTTTAAGTCATCTCTAAGTTGTCTATACGACAACGTCAGATAACGATTATAAACTTTACGTTTTCTTCAAGCCATTTGCTCTTTATGTCAATAAATCAGTGTGGTACTATGCTACTATCTTCCCAACGTATCTGTATTAGTACAGATATCTCCTGACTCTCCGATAGCACAGTCGGTAGCGTACCTGTCTATTACTCTGGAGACCAATAGTAGGATAGAATTAGCTTTTTGAAAAATTAAATTGCTTTTATCACGAAAAAAATAATGGTGGTAGTTATTCGGTTTCTGAACAAATCTAAATAGTTTTAGACTCCAAATTGTGTCAGCTAACGGCCAAAAAAAAAAATGGCAAATGTGGTCAAAAAAGGTTTTTTGCATTTAGAAAAATACTGGAGAGTCGGACAAAAAAGTTGTACCATTGAAAAAGATGCGCAATTATAAGACGAAGAAAATAAGCTCCAGGGAAATAAAATTAGCTCAGCCGTTTTTTCGCAATTTGCCAAAAAGAGCTCTTTTGGACTGTTTTTCTAAAAATTTACAACTCACGTTCATTTGAATATTAAGACTTAAAAATTAAATACAAGGTAGATCTTATGCCTCTTAACATCAACACTAAATTTCAAGAAGATCAGTTGTAAACTTTTTGCAAATCGCTGCAAGAAGCAAACAATGGTCCCTCTACAAAAAAGTTGGACGTGGCTAGTTATTCAACATATTGCCATTTTTTAAACGGTATTGTACTTTTTGAGAGTTATTCTATAACCTACCAAAACGTCATTCCGTTTAACATTGCGAAAGTACGCAAAAAATCGATGTCAAAAACCGGCTATTTTCCGTGGATGCAGCGGCGCGGCGAGCTGCTCGCAAACTCCGGAGCTATGATGCGGAGAGAGGGTATGGCCTACGGCGACGCGTCGCGACGGCTCGCCACTCAGCCGCATCCACAGAAAATAGCCGATTTTTTACACCGATTCTTCGCATACTTCCGGAATGTTGAACAAAACGACGTTTTGGTAGGTTGTAAAATAACTCTCGACGAGTACAATGCCGTTTAAAAAATGGCAATATGTTGAAAAACCAACCAGGGAACATTTTTTGCTTCTTGCAGCGGTTTGAAAAAAGTTTGTTTACAACTGATCCTCTTGAAATTTAGTGTTGATGTTAAGAGGCACAAGATCTACCTTGTATTTAATTTTTAAGTCTTAATATTCAAATGAACGTGAGTTATAGATTTACCACCATGATTTTTTTCGCGCTAATAGTAATTTTCCAAAATTAACTATGCTTTTCTGCTAATTCTATCATACTACGAAGTTGAAATCTGATTGAGGACAAGAAAATTTGTATTTTAAAATTAGTTTCTTTTAATATCCCAATAAAATAATAATTTTAAAATACATTTTGAAATGCGCACTTATTTCAATATGATTGGAATAAGAAATGAATTTAAAAAAATATACATTATGAAATTCACGCTCATTCAAATCTAAAGAAATTTAGTGTAAAAACATACTTTAAACGTGCGATCACTCTGATGGTCGAGATTTAGGTAGGGATACTGAGCAGGGCGTTAACGGCACAGCCTGTGTTCATAGTCACGCGGGACCGAGCACAGGCGTGAGGGGGGGGGGAGGAGTTATGCCCGTACCAACATAGTTTACCTACTTTTTTGATAGCAAACATTTTCTATTTCTGTCAGGAACGGTAAATAATTAAAATACGGAAACTACTGCTGTGACTTGAGTAGCTAAAATGAATTTGGTAAGTAAATACTTCTTTAAATATTATTTTAAGTAAGTGAATTCGAAGTAACATTAGAATAAACGAATAATGTTGTATATTGAGCAGTTTTAAAAATGCATTTGGTTATAAAAAATAATGTTTTTGATGATTTATTTCCTAGGAAGAAGTTCCAAAACATCTAGACAAAATATTTTTGGCCGTTAGTAGTTGTTCTTTTAATCATTTGTATAGATCATACCAATTTTTATAATAAGGATAAGATACGGTAAACTGCACAATAACGCTTTATTGTAAACTTAGTATCTATATTGTGGAACAAGCATTCATGCACCAGCAATGTGGCTTCCGAGTTCGAGACTCGATCTTTACATACTTGGCTCACATCTTTGAAAAACCAATGTTTCATGTGCGTGCTTTAAATCGTGGTCCAGTGGTTCAGAAGCTGTGTGAAATAAAGTACCTATTGCTGTATAAATGACTGATCATATTGAATCTGAGGCGATTTTTTAATATGCCAACGACTATAGCATATACATGCAGAGTAACCCAGCAATGCAGAGCCTATTGGACACTGCTCTTAGAAGTGATTGTAAAATATAGAAAAAAATAAATAAATAAATGTTAATCGTATAATTAACATAGACTTTTGTAGGACGTCAACTATTTGTCTTCCATATAAAGACGAACATTTGTAAAAATATTGCTAAAACAGTAATAACATAAGAACCTACAAATTGATAATTGTTTAATAATTAAATGGTGCAAGAGGGTAAGCGGCGGTTAAGGGGGCCAAGTTGTGCGGGAAGGGGCGTCTCTTTCCCTTTTTAATGATACTCCTGAATTACCTTACTAAATAAATTAAGCCTCAACTAAATAATTTAAGGACTATTCAGGCAGCAAGCTCGTTAAAAAAATGTCTTTTTAAAAAGCAGTCACATTTAAAAAAAATCTTAAATACACAATGACACGCGCAAGGCCTCTAATCATCAACAAGTGTAACTCAAAAATGCCTGCAACTTCTACCGAAAAAAAATAAAATAAAATAAAACTGTGGGCAAAAACTACTTTTTTACTGTAATTAAGTGCACTACGAATATCGTTAGCTAGTTAAACTATTTAAGAACTTTAATTATTATACCAGAACACTTAGAATTGTAAGCTAATTTTACTTAGAATTTACTTACAAATGGTTAAGGCCCCTCTTTTGACTGATCCACTTGTACCGAATTTAAAATCCTCTTTTTCATTACTTTTAATTTACTTAAAATCCTCTTTTTCATAAGTTTTAATTTACTTTTAAGTTGTTATTGATTAAATTGAATTATTGTTAACAGTAAATTAAGATCTTGCTCGTAATGAGCTCGTTAAATAAGTATTATTCTACATTATACTGTCATAAATAACTAAAAGAATAAAATTTAAAAAAAAGTTTACTTCCAAAAAACATTCATGAATAAGATAAATTACTCAACAGAAGTGAAGATTCATGTAGGTTAACAAATAGTAGTGTTTTGAATTTGAAAAAAATTAAGTTTTTACCTTGATGTAGCGTTTGATATCAATTTCGTGGAAGCCATTAGGCTTGGATGAGATAGTTGTTACTGCTTCTAGAGCTATTTTGCAAGTCAGTTCAGACCAACGTCCGATGAATTTTGTACCCACACAAGACTTAAGAACTTCAGCTAATTTTACTTTATTCGTACAGTCTAATGGTATACTTAAGTGATATTTATCATCATCATTCAACACATTAATAATATCATCAAGCGCTCGTTTATAAGCTTTGATTATAACTGTGGGATGAAGTCCTTGTTCTAAATACGGCTCAGCGTTAGCAAGCAATTCGCCTGCTAAGACAATGACAGATGTCGTGCCATCACCAACTTCTTCATCTTGAGTTCTTGCTATTTCTATGATGGATTTTCCAGCAGGATGCTGAACAGTTATTTCTCTTAATATAGCGTTACCATCATTGGTCATTACTATTCCACCCATGGGGTCCATTAGCATTTTCAACATTGCTTGAGGTCCTAGGCAGGTTCTTATAATATCAGCAATGGTCTAAAAGAGAATTCAAAATTAATGCACATAATTCTTAATTCCACAATAAAATCTATAAACAATGTATATAAAACAGAAATTTGTAACAAAACATTTAAATTCTTCTTTAGAGTAATATGTTTCCGTTTAATGATCTCTTAATCCATTTAACTCTAAGGTTTCACAATAAAGTGAGATTAGACGATTGGTGTGATACAATTATAGCATTGGGTATTCTATGTTAAAGTTTAAAACATAAAGAAGCAACTCAGGCAATGAATCAGACCATCATGAGTCTAGTATTTTAATCAGATTTTTCCTAGCATTACAGGTACAAATCTAATGAAAAACAAAATATGTGTATACGTATAGGTTTAAAGAGAATAAATACCTGGTGCTAAACTTTAAATAAACTGTATTAACTTCTAAAAAGCTTAATTTTTAATCAAGTCTTTAGACGACGAGAAAAAAAAAAAAAAAAAAAAAAAACAAGAATAATAAGAATAACACAAATACTTGCTTTAGATTTGCGAAGTTATACATACGCACACGGTATAAAAAGTTGGAAAATAACTCAAGCTGTGCTATGCTACTACGAAAACAATTTTTCGCAGTAGCATTTTTTAATTGAAATTTGCACTACTCGGGTACAGCTGATAACACAAAAAAAAACCATCGCAAAATCTATTATTTTAAACATTAATTGTCTAATTTAATATAATACGTAGCATATACCACGAATTATCAGTAAACCGTTTTATCAAAACATCAGGTTTTGGTCGTATGGATTTTTTAAGATTTTGCAGAAACTTACGGGAAACACTATAGAAAGCTTTGCAAGTTATTTTGCAGGTATGCCGAGATAACATTAAAAATTATATTGAACAAAAATAATTAAAATTTTTTGTTGTTAAATTTGATTACTATTACAAGACTTATGAACTTCAAGTAAAATTAAATCCAACACAATAACCAAATAGTTAAGCTATTTGTTTATACAGTATTTGGTACGACGTATGATTAAAGTTTAAGTACTTGCCATTGACATGGCTATAAAAATCGATAAATGCGTTGCCTTATAATTAAGAGTAGACACATATTTAAACTACATACTTTTGTATGCAATACAAAACAAGTAAACATCACAATAGGTGGAGATTTTAGATAATACAAAGATATATTTCAGTTTAAAATTTATTTGAGTAGACTAGTTAACTGCGCAACGATATTTCATTGATACAGCAATTGCTTAGGCAAACATGAATCTTTTTTAGTAATCGATTAAGGAGGTTCGGTCGTTTTTGAGGAGATGTATTCGCTCGCTGAAAAAAAATTTATGTTGTACTTTAATATGCTGGAAGTACGCATAAATTTTTTCAGTATATTGACCAGCCGAATATTCAAGAAAAAATTTCCAAAATCGCATTATCTAACATTGCTCTTATTAGTAAGAGCGATTATACAGCCTTTGTTGCACAAATTTCGAAGCAAGAGATGTATTTATAATGAGGAAAAAGTTCAAATGGATAGCTTAACTCCTCAGGAAGACTCTTGTAAAAAAAAAAATATGCACATTATCAGGCATTTAGAAAAGATATCTGTACAAACATAAACAAAGTCACGAGCAGGTCCTATGCTAAGTGTATGAGAGAGAATCTAGCATCGTCTGCTGTCAGATTTACGTCTTTACAAAATTGCTTGTAGAATTTGTAGTAGATAAACTATGCTGATTTTGCGCCCTTCCCCAGCTGCCCCTTAGAGTAGTGGTGGAGATAGTGCGATATTGCGCCAGGGGGTACTATAAGACGAGCTATTAGACGGGGTCCGTTATATATATATATATATATTGCTTTCAGAGTGCTCTCCCTTTCTCTTTGTGCTATTGGACAAGGGTCCATGCGTTATCCTTCTCTTACTCCCAGCATGGTAGTGGCGAAGGGTAGTAGTGGCAATAGTGCGATACTGCGCCAGGGGGAAGGGGGTACTATAAGACGAGCTATTAAACGGGACCAAGCGTTATATGTATATCTTGCTTCCAGAGATCTTGTGATATTAAACAAGGGTCTATGCGTTATCTCTCTTTCTCTCCCTCTCTAACACTCCTAGCATGATGGTAGGGATAATGTAATACTGCGTCAGTGGTGGAGCCTCGTGCTGTAAGATAGGGCCCATGAGTTATGTGTATATATATATCTGTGTGTGTGTGTGTGTGTGTGTGTGTGTGTGTGTGTCATTCCGTCGAGTGTTCTCTCTTTCTTCATCCGCTGTTAGACAAGGGTTCAAGCGCTCTATATATGTGTACGTATATATGCGTGTATGTATAAATGTTCAATCTTTCATGCACACGTTTGCATTTACACCTGCTCACTCGTATGGAATAACGTACATGCTTATATACGTTACTTTTATGTAAGCACACGCGTACATGTGCGAGCGTTTGCATACACGAAGTTAGCATATGTACATGCCATTGTTGCGGAATGTAGATCTCACTCGTGTTTTGTAATATGCAAGTCCTCAATTGCTCAGTTGGTTAACTATCTTATTGATGTATAATGGTTAATCATATTGATCCATTGAAGACTTAAACTTTTAATTCTTTTACTTAAATTAGAAAATTAACTATTTTTTAATGATGTTTTAGTTTTTGTAAGTAAGTAATAAGGAAAGGTTTTATGAAGGTACTTTAAATGAGAACATAAGGTATTACTTTGTAACATTTGTTCATTATAACTATACTTTAAACATGTGTAACTAAATATATTTACAAATTTATTTCACAAATTTTATGTGTATTATTTATCACGTATTTTTATAATACAATTTACACCTAACCTGGTTTAGATATTTCCTACATATTTTACGAGTTTTTTTTACACCATAACTAACCTTGTTAACAATCTCTGGTGACGATGGAGGTGACTCAGTCAAATCCACCAATGGTATACTTCTGAACTCTTGCAGAGAGATTACTGGCGGCTGAACCTCAAATCTCTCCGTGGTGGAGGGAGTTGGGGATGCTGGTGACGGTGTTGATGATCGTAATCTACAAACAGCATTTTCATCCGATTGAGCTGGTAATGGTGGCATATACCAAAATAAGCGCTGTTGCTTGGAGATGGTGAGGGAGGTAGGAACCTCTTAACGTTATTGGCCATCGTAGCTACTGCATTTCGCAGTGTTAAATCAAGCGGCTCTGAAACATAAAAAAAAAAATAATAATAATTAAAAAACGTATTATTTTGCCATCTTGCAGTTATAAAAACTTACCATAAATAGTGGGTGGAACGACATCTGGTACATCCTAATAACTACATCCTGCTACAGGTTTAGGCTCTGTAACAATAAAAAAAATGTTTACTTAAAAACTCCAATATTTTGGCATCACACACAAATATAAAATAGAAACTTACCAGAGGCTTTAGGCGGAATGACATCTTAAATACTTCGTAAGTAAAATCCTGGTTGCAAGTAAATTAAATGCTGTAATAACCCGTATAATAATGAGAGTAACAGCACAGATGTCCCGTTAAAATATCTTTGATTCTCCATGCTGCTAGAATACGACTTCGAAATCTTCAAGATATGTCGATGAATGAATTTTTCATCATAAGTAGTTCGCTTATATACATCTTGAAGCAGCAGTGTCAAGTCGATGAGAAAAGGGGTAGCATGGAAACGAAAGTTGTGATAAAGATTTCCTAATAAAAATTTTGAAAAATTTAGAATACTTCCAAAACATCTCTTAGGACTTATTAATTTTACGTAGAAAATATTTATTATCATTTTACAGGACTTTTTTACCAAGTGATGAAAGGCAGAAAAATTAGATGTGCATGTGATTCAAACGTGGTTAAGAGGATGATAACGCGTGTTAGTGGAGTGGACCCTAAGAACATAACATAAATTCGTGATATTACTGTATATGTCAGACAAAACTCGCTCGTTTCCCAAGAAGCTTTCCTAAAAAAGCATTACCTTACTTTTTATCCCTTTATACTTGGTTCTATAAACATTTTAATGGGAAATGTAAAAATATTTTGTGAGCATACATCTTGATATATAATTCGCAACGCTTTACTTAAACAAGACGAAACGTGGTACGCATATGATTCAGGAAGATTTGGGCGGATTCGAAAAAAATATCTAACATAGGCTTGCTGGAGTGCACTTTAGGGAAATATGTACAGTTAACACTATCAATGGAGAGTCTTTTTCACACCAATATAAATGCACGATTTATGTGTATACATTCCATGGTAGTTTTACTACGTAAACGCTAGTTGTCTCCCTCTTAAAGAATCCTATAGATAAAGTGCTGTAAATAAAGGTTAAAGTGAAGCATGCCATCAGTCGAGTAAATTATCGCTCACCAACTATGCGTAAACTTTGCAAATACTAATTCTATAGAACGTTTTGTCATTTTTTGTGATATAGTACGACTAGAACATCAACTTTTGTTAAATAATAATAACATTACTAGTAATCAAGATCTGATGGATAATTGTAAAACAGTGACTAAAAGTATTTCAGACAACAAGAAATATATCGAGTTATCATCGCACACCGAAAAAAAGTTATTGAATGTTAGAAGTTTAATATCAACTTTTCTATCAACATTTTGTAAAAAATTAAAAGTGCAAGGATTAGGAATTGCTACATCTGCTGAAGAAGATTACGGACCGCCGTAATTGCTTAATAGTAAACACTTGGATGTAATGATATTTTTGAAATCTGCAGAAAAAAATTGTTTCAAAAGTGCAAAAAATTCTGAATCAACAGCATACTCTGAAAGTCAAAACTACACTTTCGGCTGAGTTTGCTATAAATAAGAACGACAAGAAGACTATTGAAGTAAAATATTTTAATTCTAAATCGTGCATTTTCCACACAATAAACTAGCATGAATGGTTTGAAATAAAGGTACAGAATCTTATTGGCATCAACGTTCAAGAGTTTCAGCAGAGAGACTCTGGATGGAGCCTGCGCTCCATTTTGAATTCAATAGTGAATATTCACAAGTATTGTGTAATAAATAAAAGTTCTTACATTGAACTTCACCCTACTATCGTAAAAAAAAAGCTTGCATGAATGTACAAAATACAGATCAACAGTGCTTTAAATGGGCCATTTTATCTGCCTTACATCCTACGCGTAATATATCAAATCGCATCTCTAGTTACACAAAATATGAAAATAACTACAACTTCAGTGGCATTACCTACCCTGTCCAACCTAAACAGATACCTAAATTTGAGAAACAAAATAATATTTCAATTAATGTATACTTTTTATAGAAGAAAGAAAAAATTTTAAAATTCTACCCCTCTAATTAACGGCAGAAAGAAAAAATAAACATGTAAATCTACTGCTTATAGAAAATTACTACACAGATCTAAGTTATGATATAAAATAAAAAAATTAAAAACCAAGTGGGCGTTGAAAAATATACTGATGATGCCGTAGAAAATGGAGAATACGCAGAAAATGAAGAATACGAGGAAGAAGGAAAAAAAGAAAGTCAAGATGGTAAGAGTGACAGTGATGGTAACAATAAAAAATATTACTATGTGTGGATTAAAGACTTATCGCAGCTTATTTGCAGCTGTTTAACTTAACATTAGCAGAACATATAAATTTGTGATCACTGCTTTCATTACTTTACGACTGATAATAAATTTAAAATCCATACGGTGGAAGCCCTCAAATTGAACAAGTGTAAAGTGACTTTACCGAATTCTGACAATAATATTTTAAAATTTGGAAATCACAAGAATAAAAACCCAGCAACATTTATTGTTTATGCAGACTTTAAATGAATATTTTATCCCATACATGACGAGAAGAGAGCCATACAACATTATAAAACTCAAAAAATATACTAGGGATTTTATGTAATGTGCAATTTTGACAACGCTTAATCACGATACATGTTTCATAGACAAGACAAGGAAAGTGACAAAGATTCGGCTACTTGGTTTGTAAAAAAATGCATGATCTTGCCTTGGACCTACAAAGCATATAAAATAATTCAGTACCAATAAGAAATTGAGAAACTGGTGTGCCCTCGGTAGGAAAAATAGCATTCGCCACATAAGTGCCATCGCTCCGTGACTATCTTACGTCCCTCGGGCCCTGCTTCGCAGGTCCCTTGGGCCGCAAAATAGCCCCGGAGACGATGGCACTTATCCAACGAAAACTACTATTCCTTTAACAAAATACGTTAAAGGGACAAACATTTACTTATGCTTCATTGACTCGATTCGATTTTTACAGGTACATCGAGCTAGCTGGCCAGAATCTCATAACGCACTAGGAATGAGGTCTATAATTTGTCGCTAATTTGTTGCTAATTCGTCGAAACTAATTTTGTTGATCATTTCCCCTTTTTAAATAACAATGTTAAATTTAGCTTGATATCAAGCTAGCTGGCCACACGTGTGTATCTTCAACTAGGAGGCAGATAGCTCCACAGAATTTGCGCGATAATTAGTAGCTAAAAGATCAGCCTATTGCCAGTTTTGTTGCCGATCATGAAACGAGCGAGAAGGCGATTTCTGACGATCAGCATATCAAGCTAGCAGGCCTCACGTGCGTATCTTTGACTAGGATGCAAATAGCTCTACGGGATTTGTGCGATAATTTGTCGCTGAAAGATCAGCTCATTGCCGATATTATTGCCGACCTTGAAATGAGCAAAAATACGATTTCTGCCGATCGGCATATCAAGCTAGCTTGCCACGCATGCGTATCTCCGACTAGGAGGCAGATAGCTCCACGGGATTCACGCGATGAATTGTCGCTCATTTTTTACTAAAAGATCAGCCTATTGCCGATTTTATTGCAATTTTTGAAACGAGCGACAACGCGATTTCTGCCGATCGGCATATTAAGCTAGCTGGGTACACGTGCGTATCTCCGATTAATTTTAACTTTGTGAGAAATTAACTTTTACTTACATAAAAGTACTACTTTTGACCCAATTTAAAAGTATAGTAGACAATTTATCGAAAAGGGGGACTATAATTATCTTAAACTTAACAACAGTTATAATATAGTTATATAATAGTTATACTATAGTTAGTTTAACGTAAACAGTGAAAAAAAGGGCTGCGTCTGTTATCATCGTGTCTTGTATGTTCAGAGCTTATTTAAAGCTTAGTAACACAATGTATAAGTTGGGCTTGTTTATATATTTATAAATTTAAATGCTAATGTAATTTTAGCACTGACAGGTACTATCATTAAGCCGTGCAAGATCAAAGCTTTTCTTACTATTAACTTTTAGTTTCTAGGAGATTAATCCAATATTTTTGGATTTACTAAAAATATTCGTTCAGCTCAAGAATGAATTTGAACATTCTCCTCCGTTATAAGGATCTGTCAGATAAAATATAACTCTTCGCCCTGGGAATACATCACCACTACCTTTTATTTTATGCATATAGCAATTTATGGCCGAATGATATTTTTTAGACGTTTTCAGATTCCGATCGAGAAAGTATAGTAAGTACGTATTTATTAACGTTATTAGGTGGTTTATTATAAAAAGTTAAGACAATAGCTGCAAAATTGTAAAAACAAAGCTAAGGAGAAGTTATGGAGAAGCGAGAGGTGGCGTAAGGGAGTAAAATTGGGTGACGGTTGGAATAGTGTAATGTAATTTTGTTAAAATTAACGAAAAAACTACAAAATAACTACGCTTTTTAATGGGGAGCTAAGGGAGCTGCGAGGTTGGGTGGTGGGAACGAGAGGCAGTGGAAAAAGGCAAATTTTTTTTCTCACCCTCCACCCGTTAATAAGAAAATATTCGCTTTGCTTAATAACCATTTTCTTAACAAAAGAAAATTTTGAGGAGTTAAAGACAATCCCCCCTCAGAACCCCCTTGCAGTTTTTTACACCCCTTTCCTACCCCATCCGATTGTATCATAATCACGTCATTTAATAAGGTCGAATTCGTTTGTCTTGATATAGTGATTTTGGAGTCTTGCAACACCTTACGTCTTCACTTTTTTCTTATTTTTTTTTTTTTTTTTAATGAAATTAATTTACATTTTATAGAAAACAAAAAAACATGATTATTCTATCATATTTTTTGGTAAGTAATTCAACCAATTCAACCAATTCGGTGGTAACTGGAAAAATAAACGCAGAAAACAAAATTATATCTGCAAATTCACTGTTAAACCTTTGTTTGTCTCTGTCAAAAGTATTTGTCAAAATAAGTCTGCAAGTGTATGTCTTCTCACTTATATTTACTTTTAAAAATATTTCTACTGTATTGAATTTTCTAGGTTATAACATGAAAAATCTATATGATATTTTGAAAAATCTGTATGAATTTTGTATTCAAAAAATTTTAGCAAATTTTTCCTCCACCTTAACGTTTTGCTATGGCAGGTAAAATTAATTTTTTTTCTAAAAATTTAATACGTTTGTCAATTGTATTGTTTAAAACAAATAACATAACGATACATGATACTAATACAAAAAAAACAGTACATGATCATATTAAATATTTAAATGGTGGTATTCGCTAGTAGCCCTACGTACCATGAGTAGACAAAAATCTACTGTCTGACTACACAGGCTTCAACCTAGACAGTGCATGACGTACACTGAAAAAATATGATTAATAAACGTTTATGAAACTGAGGATCTTAACTTCAAGTTCATTTTTGTAATACAAATTTTAAAACTTTTATATTATTGCTTTGAGGGCTGTCGAAGCAGCATTCAAAATAATTAATATTAGGAGACAAATATCTCTTATCAAATAATTTTTAATGAAAAAATATGTCTATAAGAGCGAAAACTAAAGAGCTTAACTTACAGATATTTTAATAATATAATCTTTAAAACTTTTTTATCAATACCAATAACGCTGTTAAAACAAAATTCAAGTAAATTAATTAAAAAAGAGAAATATATAACATCATATGATTTAAAATTAGAAAAACGTGAAAGAATTGTGATGTTACAGACTAGATAGAATCTAATATCATTCGTATATATATTAAAATATTTCTAAAATTGTGTTACACCGACATAAGCCAAAATTAAGATAAGTATATCTATGATTCTTATACGATTATTTTTTAAACTATTTACATAATGAAGTGACATAATTTTAAAAAATTCTATCTACAAAAATGTAGTATTTAATTTGTGATATAGTCAAAATCAAAATTTTTTTTCTTAACTGTATTTTAATGACAATCAAGATGCGTTACCTGTATTTAAAGTAATTTTTGCTTTTTAACTTTGTGTCCAATCTTCTTTAATTGCATGTGAATCTTTAAATTTATCTTTGAATAATTTTTGAAATACATTTTAATCTATAAAAATATATGGGAAGAATTGCAAAGTGGAATAAGTGCATTTTTCTCTGCCTGGCGGCTTTTTTTATACATTAAATTGAATTCTATTGATAGTTAGTACTTATTGCAATACACTCCGATAATTTTTAGAGTGACACGATGGAAGAATTGGCCACAACTAAAGATATCAATTTTTTTTCTATACGTTTAAAAAAGCTTATCTACGAGAAAGAAGTGACAGCGAATTTTTCTCTGCCTGTCAGCTTACATTAAACCATAATATTAATAATGCATAACAGCAACTCCAATCATCCTAAATCATTCATAAGATTAATAACATTACTTTTATTTCTTATAGTACAGGGTTATAAGATGTACAATTTTTCCCATTTTTTTTTGTATAGGCTTATATATGTTTCCAAGGAAAACTCTGTAATTTTTAGAGCCTGGCGGCGTTGCATGGCTTAGAAAACATAGAAAAATTGTGTGTGGGACTGATAGAAATATTTTTCATACGGTTTTAAAGTGGCGAAATGGATTTTAAAAAAGTGACAAATTTTTTTCCCATTTCTTTAGTATATGCGTGTATATGTATCGACGGAAATTCAGTCTTTTCCAAGTCTGGCAGCCTTTTACGGCTTGAAAGGCTCATTGAAGTCATGCGTGGGAGAATGACAGTGATTTCTATTGTTTTTTGGCTCAAATAAGGCAAAAAAAAATCCAAGCCCTGGGGCCCCTCAGGCCCGATTCGTCCCTGGTGAGGTAACTTCGGCATGAGGCTAGTTTCAGGTCCATCACAAAATGGTATGCAAAAGCGTACGCAAGCGTACATAAGGTTTCGCTTTGATAACCAATTTTTTAGTTATTCAACCAATATCGTTTTACATACGCGATTCCAGGCATATACACAGTCTTACAACCTCTTTTCATGCGCTATTAAAAAAAAAAAAAAAAAAAAAAAAAAGACTGGGTTATGTCGAGCACCCGAAGTAATTGCAGTACTTACCATTATTTTTACATGGAAATAAAAAAGTAGATGAAATTGTATAACCTAAAGACAAGCTAGTTACAAGCCTGTCTTCTGACGGCTTCCGAACCATATGACCACGGTTAAAATACACACAGTAGTTTCCTAGAGGTGTGAGCCCAGTGAATAAAGGCTCGAACTTGAACTTGTAAGACTGTGTTAGCAAGCCTCCGAGCTACAAGAATCGCTTAAGTGTTGTAATTGCTCCGTATATTATGATTAGAATACTTAAAAAATAGTTAATTTCAAAAAACGTACGGGCTTTAACTGTTATCAAACAAATAGTAAAAATTGACCGACCTTTTTTTTAGGCTTTATTGCGTATGCGACGATTTTTAACTTTGAAGTTTCTAAAAAAATAAGCCATTAAAAAATAATCATATAACATGATGATATGTATATGTGTCGCAAAGAGAGTAAGATCCCAGAGGTCAGACGTCGCTCTCTTAATTGTCACTTACGTAATTGAAGTCCAAAACGCTTACGGCTATCAAGTCAATGAAAAAACAGTATGGACAGGAAATAACCTTCCGGTAAAAAATCTGGTTCATTTGAATGAAAGGAATTACATTATAATCATCAATAATGATAAAGACAATCTCTAAATGTATGTGATGCAAGAGAATGTGTAAAATGATACGTAAGTCAGTAAAAATACCCTTCGGTTGGGTAGTAGACCAAACTCTTTTCCAAGGGGGAAGGTCAATCAAGGCGAGTCGTTGCTCTAAGTTTCGGGATTGCTGGCCAGGCAGATTTGCGTTTTCGTCGTCACGAAAATGTTGAGCCTAAAGATAGACGTTTTTGAGGCAACCAGAAAATCGGAAAATGTAAAAGTTGCAAAAGTCGAACTTAACGTAGGTTAGAAGATACAGATATATCAGCTTGAGCTTCTCAAGAAAAGTGAATGAGAAGAGTGCATGCAAATCTTTAAACTATTTAATTTTTTAGAGACTGAATATAGCTTTAGACAAAATCAACGCGTCTGACATACTTGACTTTAACTACTGATCCACAAAACAGGCTTTAATCACTAAATTGCTTATACATATTGTTAAAAAAGTCAGATCAAAACGTTATTTTTTTTTTTTAATCCGTAAAAAAAATAGACTCTATTAAGTAAAATTTGTTTCATTATTGTAAAATAAAAAACTACTAAGTTATGACAATTTTTATTAATTACAAAATCAAATTTTATAAAAAATTGTAGTCAAAATTTTAAAAATTTCCTTTTTTTCACTATATCAGAGTTCTTACTATCACTCATGAAATACATTTAAAAAATTTGATCTACTTATATTTTAACGATTAAAACAGCTGAATTAATTTTTAAATTAATTATTTTTTTGTGACGCCATTCCTAGTATTACAAAAAAAATCTTTGGGCTTGATTTGAGATCTTTAGATGGGCTATCGAATCCCAAATTTCGAGGCATTTTCGTTGAAAAGTTCAAAAGTTACCGATACCGAAATTGTAAATGACGATTTTTCCACTACAACTTTACGAAAAAGATGTTTAAAGATGATCTAACCTGTGCAAATAGATAATCAGATAAGAAACCAATTAATTTGAGCTATTTTTCAATACGACCGCAAAAAAAAAGTTATAAACTAAAGTCGAAGAAAAAAAATCGGTCAAGTTTCACTATTTGCTTTATAGAATTTAAAGCCCGCGCGCGATCATAATACCGAGCGATTAATAGTAGTTTTCGTACCTTGTACTTGCCCTGGTTGGATGCGCACCAGGTGCAACCTCTATTTATCCTACTAAGGGTACAGTAAATGTTCACAGGAAAAACACGCTTAAAGTAGGAAAAACAGTTTTCTTAGTAGTCGCGGAAAATACCTTATTGACCATTCTTGTATGCTTCATCTACGTGCCTAAATTTTGAATTAGTTGTAAAACTCAATATTATGAGTATAAAAGAACTCTACAAACATAATAAATTTTTTCATTTTTTAGGGTATTACGATTGTGGAGCCAAGATACAAGGAACAATAGATAATTTTTCCAACGAATTCACTACAGTCTTCAAATGCAAGATTATTGAATCAGTATTGGGTTTGAAGTGTGGAAAAATGCCTCTCAGAGGTGAACACAGAAAAGATGTAGCAAAGAGCGCACAAAGAACGGAGGTTTACGTATTCAAAGCTCATCAACGAAGGGAGTTGCAAGATCACTGTGATCCTGAGCCTCCTTTCGTTTACAGTAATGATGTAATAAGAAAAGCAAAATCTGAGTTACAACAATCTACGTATTTAGATAAAAATCTCATGAATGCCTCGGTGAAGCTCCAATAAAGCTCAAAAGAAACTTACGTCATCCAAAATATTGGTCTTGGACCATTTTTTATTCATGTTTTCTCAAATTTCCAAGTGAGATTATGGAATCGTTATTCCGATTATGTTCCTTTAATTATTGATGCGACATCTAGTATAGTCCAAAAACTTGTGTATGGTACAAAAAAATCTTGATGACTATATTTATATCAAATGTAAATTAGGACAATTTGCAGTTACATGGGAAATTACAGAGCGACAAGATACGCTGTCGATTCAATTTTTACTCAAACGTTTTTTACAACAGGGCGCTAATCTTCCTAAGCAAGTGGTACGTATAAAATATGATGATGAAATTAATTTGATTTTTTTTAAGGTTGTGTAAATGTTCTTAATTTTTAGTGCCTAGACGAAAAATCCTAATGCCTTGACAATGCTAGTATTTTATAGCAGTAGAGTAGATGGAGTATGGAGCTAAAACTAGCAGTACGCCGAAGTAGTATTTTACAAATTTTTTCTTATTTCCAAGTTTATTTTTAGTAGTAGGTTTTGACACTGACAATCCCTTGCAACAATTTAAAAAGAAATTGAATGCTCTTCTCAAGTGATTTATTTTTCTTTTTTGAACTACTCTACGGTCTTCTGTAAAAAGTTATGATGATTTCAAAATTTGTTCTTCAAAGATAAAATAAGGCATAAAAAAGTGATACTAAAAAGGCTCTTTTAAAATAATGTTTTGTACTTTTGTAAATCTTTGGTACAAGAAAAACTTAATTAAGAGAGTGCCTGAAAAAAGATTTTTTTTTTAATTTCTAAAATGCCATTTTATTAGTTGCTTTTAGACAAATATTGGAAAAGACAGACTTGGAGAAATATCTCACATCAAAGTAAAATCGAATATACTTATAATTTTTTTATAATCATAAGTTCCATTATCCATGTGACAAATTCAATAATCAAAGTTTTGAAAATGATTTTAGTTTTAAAAAGTGTCATTTTTAATTAAGACAATTTCGAGATCGCGATCTTATCTCGAATCAAAAAACACCATTTTTTGTAAACTTGCAATTTCTTATTGTCAAGTATGGAATACAGAACTTACCGTGAAAATAAGAATCATAATGGATTCTAACCTATTTGAAAATATAGGTATTTTTTCAAACCTCCTAAAATTTAATGCACATCCTTGGTGTGGAGCATAAGCACCTGAATGCTTTCGTATATCTTTATATAAATATAATTATTTGATCATTTGCTCACTGCAAATATTATTGTATTTCAGATTTGCGATGGATCTAGAGCTCTGCTCATAGCTTGTATAACTGCATTTACTTGCTTTAATACTGTAGAAGAATATTGTGACGCTTTTTACAAAAATCCTACTATGATGGAGCATGAAGCGCTTATTTCTTTTGATATAGCATATTATAATAAATATGGGCGAAGTTTTTAAGCAAAAAAAGCCGAAGAATAAAATTTTGTTATGCCGCCAGTATTGGTCAATTGACTCTATATAATACTTTGTCTGAAGCGAGCCGATTAGCGAAACATATTTTAACTGTTTCTCTATCAGAAACAGATGGAATGTGCTCTAACAATAAAGCTAGTCCTTGCGAAACAAGCAAGCGAACTTTGACAGCCTTAATTCAAGACACTGTTTAGTCTTACGAATTGGTATGTCAAGAAATTGAAGAAAAAGTGGAAAATGAATCTGACTCTGATAATGATGATAATGATGATAACATTCTACAAACCAGCAAAAAAGTTACGTCAGTATGGAATGACTGGGTAAATGAAATATATGAAGGAGTTGTATTTTCTATTAAATCTCAAGAAGGAGATAGGGACAATGCACATTACGATGAAATGATTGCAAATAAATTAATTTTAGAGATAAAGCATATAGTTATGTGGTCCAATGTTTTTATTAAAAAATTTATATCACCAGAAAAGTCGAGTGCGTCAGCGGAAAGTAAAATTAGAAAAATAAAAAAAGGTGTCTTGAAAAATAAAGGTAAGTATACTAGAGTTGATGCTACTGTTGAAGTTATCCTTGATTATTATGACGGCAGGCTAAGAGTATTTTCGGATGATAATAATAAAACTGTAGATGATGAAAATTCTGACAAAAATGCTACTTTTTCTAGTAAAATTAATAGTAATTGTAACGATTATTATTTTACTGATATAATGGAAAAGGATCACTCTTTGAATTCAGAAAAAAAAATTTTTTTAATTTTTAGTTTAAGCTCACTAAACAGTAAGAGCACTTCAAAAATTGAGAGTATGCATAGCTCTACAGATTTTAAAACTACAAAGGAAGATTCTTTTGAAAGATATGATTTGAATGGTTTACAAGGTATTTGTTATTTGAACGAAAATTTGAACGAAAAATCAGATGAAAATTTACTTTGGAATTCCATCAATTCAAAAAAAAGCAATACGAAATTAATTCATTTTTCATTAAGTGACTTAGAAAATGGATGTTCTTGTGCCAGTGAAGGGCCTAAAAACTTAGTTTCCAAGATTTACAATGATTTTGTTCATAATAACGATAAGTGTTCCACTCCAATCAACTTAAATTCGTTTGATGACTTATCATTTTGGCGAATTTGCCTAAAATGTAGAAATTTTAGTAATATTAAGAAAAAAATTGCTCTTAATGAGATTGAAAATCATATGGGCTTGGCCGAAAAAGAAATTCTCCCAGAGAAAGAGAAGACCAGAAAAAACTTATACTTCGAAGAAAGCAAAACAAAAATAAACGATATCCTTTCGTCGAAACCTCATAGAAAACTAGTTCCAAATTGAAGGAATGGAAGTTCTATATGGTTAGAACTTCTTAAAATAAAAAAAAGACTATAGTTTCAAAAACACATGTGCTTACGACAGCTTGAGCCAAATTTTAATATCTTCGTCTGTTGATTATTCAAATGTACTTGAAGTACTAAGCAGTGTGAACAATTTTTATACAAAATTTATTTTAAGCATAATACAAAAAAGAATAACTAGTCATACGTATAATAATAGAGGAAGGATTCTCCTAGACTAGAAAGTATTGACAAACGAAAGTTTTAATCTCGACAACATGAAAGATATCAATTCCGTAAATTGCGCTACATCAATCGACTAACTGTACTAATTTTTATTTGGTATAAATATAGCATGTTTTAATGTGATAGTAAGATGCACGGAAGAAACCTGTTCGTTTGAACAAACAACGAAATTTGAAAAGCCTCTCATTGAGTTAAGCGTATTAAAAAATCAACGTTATCTCTTTAAAACGCTGGTTCATCAACTTGGAATGCCATCTGTCTGTTCTTTGTGCAGGAAAGCTAAAACATCAAGTGAATTACAAAGTGTGAAGTAGAAAATTGAGGTTTCGATTCAAAAAAACATCTTCTATCAAATTTTCTTGAAATTCGGGCCGAAAGCTTATTTAGTTATCATTGGTAGACTGTTTAAATTCGCGAAACAATAACCATACTTGTACAGTTTTTGAAAAAAATGAACTTCTAAAGTTTTTAACATGGACGAAATGCGAAAAATCTTAAAACTCAAATCGTTATTAAAAACTTTCTTTAAAATAAATACATGAAAACTATATCATTTCTTATGTATTTGGTTCATATATTTTAAAATTTTCACTTCATTGACGGCGCAGTTTTGCAAAAAATGCAAGCTTAGATTATGATTTCTATATCCCTACGTACACCAGTCCATGTAGCGTTTACATGCTAAAGCATTTACGTATTGTTTGATTTTATATTAATCGTAAACAGAGAAAGGAATGTATCCTTTTTCAAGGGTGTGCCCAGGATTTTTTTTAAGCAAACTTTTGACTGTACAAATATTCATTTATATATGTTTATGTAAGGTAACATCTGCAGACTTTACGTGCTTTTAACATGTATATTAATAACATAGTGGAGTTGTGCGGACAGTCTACATAACTGTAATATTGTCCTCATAATAACCTCCACTATTTATTTTTCAAAAATTACTGTCCACTTAAGTGATCTTTGAATAATATAAACTTACGTGATTAAATCCTTTGCCCTTCCCCATGGAGTAGAAACTAGCCCCACGCCAGAGTAGCCTTACAAGGGACAAATCGGGCCTGAGGGGCCCTGGAGCTTAAAAATATTTTTTATTGGCCTAATCCATCGGAAGAACGTAATACATGGTTGCGAATCTCCCATACGCAAACCGTACAAGTTTATTAAGCCATTGAAAGCAGTTAAAAGCTGTTGAAAGCTGTTTGAAAGGTTGTCAGGCTCGAGAAACGAAGAGTTTTCCGTAGATACGTATATACGCGTGTACATAAGAAATCGGAAAAATAATTTATAACTTTTTTTGGAGTTCTTGTGCCAAGTTGAAAAGTAATAAAATATATTTATATTACTTGTATACGTTATTCCTGTGTTTTCCAAGCCATAAAAGGCCACCAGGCTTGTAAAATCAAAAGTTTTGTGCAAACGCGTATACAAAAAAAATCGGAAAAAAATTCATAATTATTTTTGGAGCTCTTGTGCCACCTTGAAAATGGATAGAATACGTCTCTCTTACTTCTACACACAAATTTCATAAGTTTTCTAAGCCGTAATAGGCCACCAGGCTTAGAAAATGCAGAGTTTTTAACAGATACGTATGAGAGAAAATCCATTTATTATTCGGATTTACACGTTCCAAAAAAAAAAAATTTTGTCAAAGCACACACTTGAACCAATTTTTTCTCATTCTATATCCCCGCAGAAATAAGGGAAAAATTGTGCGCAAGCATTTAAGGGCTTGTGATACTGTTTTCCACCCCATTGAAGATTTTGAATATTGATTTCTTAAATTGAAAAAGCCGGAATGAAGTATAAAATGTCGGAAACTGGTGGAATCACACCCAGTTAAAAAAAAATCTTATTTTACCGCATTCTGTAGACGTTTGGTAACATTAATCACCCCCAACCTTTGCATTACCTCGATATATGAATAATTTAGGATGAATTCACCCCTCTCAAGCATCCCTATGAATTATAGTGACAAAAATTGGTGTGAAAATTTATCATTTTACCTTGGAAATTCTCTCTCGGATGTTTTTGAAGTCACTAATCACGAATCGGAGGTCTATTTTTAAGCAGGGGTAGTTTCGACCTCCCAAAATCACCCCGAGTTGCAATAAATCATTGAAAAACTCATAATTTTGTCTTTGAAATTGATCCACAGGAGTTTTTGAGGTCACTGATCACGATTCTAAAGTTCATTTGTGTGCAGGGGTAGTTTCAACCCCTAAAATCATTTCCACTTACAAGAAATCATTTAAAAAATCATAATTTTGACTCCGAAATTGTTTCTCCCTGACCCTCCCTGTGGTAGTGATTTTAGGGTTTTAAACTGGGGTTGAAACTACCTCTGCTTAAAAATAGACCTCTGACTCATAATCAGTGACCTCAAAAACATCCGAGAGAGAATTTTCGAGGTAAAATAATACATTTTCAAATCAATTTTTGGCACTACAATTATGGGGATGCTTTAGAGGGGTGAATTCATCCTAAATTATTCATATATCAAGGTAATGCAAAGGTTGGGGGTGATTAATGTTACTAAACGTCTACATAATGCGGTAAAATAAGATTTTTTTTTAACTGGGTGCGATTCCACCAGTTTCCGACATTTTATACTGTATTCCGGCTTTTTCAGTTTAGGAAATCAATATTCAAAATTTTCAGTGTGGTAGAAAACAGTATCACAAGCCCTTAAATGCTTGCACACAATTTTTCCCTTATCATTGCGGGTATATAGAATGAGAAAAAATTGGTTCAAGTGTGTGCTTTGACAAAATTTTTTTTTTTTTGGAACGTGTAAATCCAAATAAGAAATGGATTTTCTCTCATACGTATCTGTTAAAAACTCTCTATTTTCTCAGCCTGGCGACCTTTTACGGCTTAGAAAACTTATAAAATTTGTGTGTAGAAGTAAGAGGGACGTATTTTGTCTATTTTCAAGGTGGCACATGAGCTCCAAAAATAATTATGAATTTTTTTTCGATTTTTTTTGTATGCGCGTTTGTACAAAACTCTTAATTTTCCAAGCCTGGCAGCCTTTTATGGCTTGGAAAACACATAGGAATTACGTATAGAAGTAATAGAAATATATTTTATTAGTTTTCAACGTGGCACAAGAGCTCCAAAAAAAGTTATAAATTTTTTTCCGATTTCTTATGTACACGTGTATATACGTATCTACGGAAAACTCTTCGTTTTCCCAGCCTAGCTATTTTTCACGGCTTATAAAACTTGTAGGGGTTGCGTATTGGAGAATCGCAACTATGTATTGCGTTTTTTCGATGGATGAAGACAAAAAAATAATTTTTAAGCCCTAGAGCCCCTCAGGCCCGTTTCATCCTTGGTGAGGTTACTCCAGCGTGGGGCTAGTTTTAACTAAATCCCTTCCCCTGGCTACGGCACTGATTTTTTTCTATTGAAAAGTACTATTTATCACCATGGGCGTAAATTGTGGCAAGTCCTTTACGCCCTTCAGCATCCCTTTGCAATGAGTCTGAATTAGCAGGAACTTTCCAGCGTTGAGATGAAATTTTTTTGCTTTCTTTTTTTCCTGTGATAACAAGTTTATTGCTTCAGAACATACGTGCACAAAAGTAATAAAAAAAAAAATATCAACATTTGATGTATGAAGACTAGCGATCATGTTGGTAAGTAACATTAGTGTCACCTAAATAAGAGCACTTATTATATACTGTCTGAATACAAGACAGAGTAAAAATGTTCACTCGGTAAAACTGAAGATACTAGCTTCTATTAATTATCTAAAATCTCATGAGTAATTGTTTCTAAAAACACAGGCCTGTATTTAAATCAAAAAGGATACAAAAAATGTGTGCCGTTCACCAGGGAGATGCATCTTTCGATGGACTTTCGTGTTTAACCAGAAAAGAAAACATGTTCACGTGCTAAAATTTAAAAAAAAGCTCACATTTATCCAACAACCGCTATAAAATAAATAAATTTAAGTGAAACAGGCATCGTTTGGAAGCATGTGGACTTGAGAATGTGTGTCTCGAATGAAAAAAGGGGCTTTAACAAGATTTGTAACTTAAAAAAAAAGAATGAAGATGTTCATGCGCTGAAATTAAAAAGATAAACGCATAATTATCACAGTATAGCTATAAAGAATAATTCAGTCAATGAACAGGCTCAGTAATAAAATGAGAGGTCATAGACACGTGAGTCTCAATCGCAAAGAGTCGACTTTTATCAAATTTTTAATTTAAAAAGAACTAAAGGTGTTCATTCACTAAAACTAGAAGATGATAATTATAAGCTGAAGTTTACAGTTTTAGCAAATGAACATCCTTAGTTTCTTTTTAATTAAAAGTTTGATAAAAGTCGACTCTTCGCGATTGAGACTTACGTGTCTATTACCTCTCGTTTTATAACTGAGTCTGCTCATTGACTGAATTATTTTGTATAACTGGCTTGTATTCAGACAGTATGTAATAAGTGCTCTTATTTTGGTTACACTAATGTTACTTACCGACATGATCGCTAACCTTCATAAATCAAATGTTCATAATTTTTTTTTGTTATTACTTTTGTGCACACATGTTTTGAAGCAATAAACTTGTTATCAAAGGAGAAATAGAAAAAAAAAGGTCCATCTCAACGCTGGGAAGAAGTTAAAATTATTTAACGGGATAACGAGTAACATTCAATTGAAATTTCAAAAGAAAGTGATTGTAAGAAACTTTCAGACTTTTGACGCAAAAAAGTATCCTGCGAAAGAAATATGTAAAAATATTTTGTACTCAAAATAAACTTGAAAATACGAAATAATTTTTTTGATACGGCTCTGATCACTGGAAAGCTCCCTTCAGTAAGAATTTCATGCTAATAGATTTCGTAATTAATGTAATATCTGTACTATGGAAAGCCTGCAGCTGAAAATTCGATAAAATATGTATACATATGCTTTTGAAATTTATGGGTAAAAAACACTACAATTTATTACGTGACAGTACTTACCTTATAAAAGAAACTTACAAATAATAATTTAAGAACGAATATTCGCACGATTATTAAAAACGCGATTCTAAATGTACCATTTAATAACGGAATATTTGGTGAAAAATTAAGAAGAGTGGAAGTACAGGTATATAGGTTGAGAAAGCAAATTGACAGCTTATTAAAAGATAGTGCTAACTAAGAATTGCCGTGAAAAAAAGTGCCTACTATCAATTAAACAAATGTTATCGCAGTGATTACTTTTTGCGAACTTTGTAGTGGCATACTACTACTTCTTGTACGAGAGAACTAAATTTATTAATGATATTTTAATGACTCAATATTTGTGATCTTTCTTCCCTATAAATTAACTTGTCTTACAAATAAAATAACAGCCTGACCCTTAAATTAAAAAAAAATGTTTCTTTGAGTGGACGCTATTATAAATTCGTTTTATGAATAGACATATAAATATGTTTCATTAAGTTAAGAATTGATTTATGGTACTTCGGCAAAAGTCTCTCTTTCTTTCTCTCGCTCTGTGTGTGTGCACGCAAAATCCGTCACATCATAGAATCCTCTCGACCAATATTAATTCAACTAGTTTTTTTTGTATTTGGATTCCTATCATCGCTAGAGAAAATATTTTTTAATCATCAATTTTTTTTGCAACTTCGGTTTTATCGATTTTCAAAAATTGATATTTTGCATAAATCAATTTTGAATATAGTTCTCAATGTTTCGGTATATTTTATTATTACAAATCAGAAAAATAAATATAATAATGTAACTGTTCTAAATTACAAATGACTATATATCTAGTCTTCTACAAAATTGTGAAAGTTGTGTATGCTTACTGGAGAGTGAAAAATTTCGATATTTTTTTTTCATTAATTTTTACGTGCATTTGTTCACTCTATTACTGTTGTAGCAACAACTTGTCTTTTTTTGAATAAGTAGACTGAGAACAGAAAGATAATAATAAAAAATGTATAATAATCAAAAAATAATAGTCAAATGAATCTCGAACATCAACATCAAAAGGCCCGAGACTGATTTGATGTTATAGAAAAAGTGCTTGCAGAGTCTTGACAAAACATAAAAAAACTATATTCAATACATATTGTCACTCATAACAATTATATGCTTCTTACAGGTGAACTTATTTGCCTCGAGGTTTATAACTTATCAACCAAAGACTGGAATACAGCTTTAAAAACAATACCAACATCTTTAAAAAATAATCGGATAAAATATATGTTTGCTGGCATCGTGACGTACCACGGGAACGAGATACAAACTGAAGATAGAAATTGGTCACTTTACTGCAGTTTGTTTCAGACAGGGAAGTGTTATTTTGTCGATGATTTAGACACGACAAAAAAAACTATAAATAAGAATAGTCTAATAAAGCCAAAACTCATTTTTTACGTAAAGGTAAAACAATAACTCGTAGTTTTAGAGATTCGCGTTACGAACTCATTAATGAACAATAATCCATCTAACCAAAAAACTGTTTTTAGATGTCATTATTCTCTATTTAGCCACTAAACACAAATATGTACGTTTACTAATAAGATTTATACATGCTAAAGATCTATTAAAAATTTCGTATACATGTTTTTATTTGTAGTCCTTACCATAGTATAAATCTGTATAATCTTTATACGAATAAAAGGAGTTTAAGTAAATATTAGATACGAAAATCTAATATTCTAATAATTTTATACATAACTTATATATTACCTGTAATTTAATACAAAATTGAGTAAGGAGGTGCAAATAATAAACAAAATATCACTGTTTATAAGAAATATTTCTTAACTTTTAATCTAGTTTAAGGGCATTCAGTATATCACCGAACGGTTCCCCTTTGGTTTCCACCGTACCATACCATTTATTTTACTTTCAGTAATTTTCATTCTTCATAAATGGTTTCCCCTAAAAATAACAAATAAATTTACAAGTCAAGCCCAAATTTGTCAGTGGTTGCACATTAAGAAAAATAATTGGCAACGCCTGATTATAACGAGTATATAACAAATATGTCTCTTTTAATTCCAAAATAATTACAATAAATACAAAATTGATAAATTCGTCCCAGTACCAGCTTTGTTCTTCTGCTTATTATTTTACGTAAAAATAGCGGTGAAATAAATGAATAGTAAAGATTAATTAAAGCCGAGTAGTTGCTAAAGTAGGAATTCTCAAAATACTCTAAAATTGTTTGAACTTAATATTTTCAAAAGTAATGAGTAGAGACACTTTTTTTTTATTTTTATGCCCTCCATCAATTTCATATAAATAGATTGTTCTTTTGAAAAATTACAGTTAACAGTTTACAGAGTAAAGTTTCATAATCACGACTGTAATTTTTCTCTCTTAATTTGCTACAACTTTCAATTGATTTATCCCTGAAAATACCAGCTTTGTGTGCCGTTTATCTATTTTGGTTAAAAATAGTTATACAAGTATTAATGAGAAAGAATTTATCATAGTAAGGTAGTTGGTAACGTAGAACCTTCTAAAATTAAACAAAATGCTAGAAAGTCATTTGAAATACAATACCTACCAAAAAAAAATCTAAAAAGATTTGGAACTCAAACAAATTGTTCGGAAGTTTTGAAACAGGTTTTTTACGAACTACATCAGTCAAAGAACTTGACATGATGTTAAAAAAATTTTTGTCACAAAATTGGAAAATCATTTAAAATATTATAATGTTCTATGACATCTCAAAAATACGAATACTAATATGGGTTTTCCAGTGTACGGGTAAGTGGCCTACTAACTTCCTGTGAATTGTGAATTTCGTACACATGTTCCAGAAAAGTAACTGCATGATAGTACAATGAAAAATTCTAGATTTTAAATTTAACTTTAATTCAAGATTATTATCATAAATGTATCAATTAAACATAAAATGTAAAAATTATGAATTTTTTTTTGAAAAATCAACAAAACTCATCATCATTTGACAAAAACTATAAGAAACTAAAGAGTCTAGGTAATAATACAGAACTTTTGGAAAAAATATAAGAAACAAAAGAGTCAGGGTAATACTGAAGTCTTAATCGAATCTTCATACAATAAAATTGTACAGTAAAACGCACTTACACGCATGAGTAATTAACTTGTTACACGTTAAGGTATCAGAAATAATTATTATTAATTAAAATAAAAAGAATATCAAAATCAGCATCCGGCTATTCGGAGAAATGCAAAAAAAAATGCAAATTCCTAGCCCATGCAGAACTTTGCAGTTGGCTTGGTTGTCGTTGTAGGGGTAAGTGGACTGCCAACTTCCTGTGAAGTTGGCAGTGCCTTAGATGTTATTGTTTCCATAAACAACTGCAAAACTGGGATTTGCACTGCAAATGAAATGCAAAAAAACTGCAAATTCCTGTGCCAATCAGAAAGCTGTTATTAAAAAGTGGCTTGCCAACTTCACAGACGTGAATTTTTAACAACGTGCAGCCATTATTGTTTGAGATTAAAAATGACGTTACAAAACTATTATTAATATAAAAAGCTAATTTACCTACTAAACCCTCACAGTATGGCTAGATCAAATTGTAGTACTGTTTAAACTACACACTTAGTAGTAGAATTGGTTCAGCTTACAACTATCAGGACAGCACTACTTGTAGCTTAACACCGCGAACAACATCTAACTGTATTTCAACATCAACGTGCTACTTTACACTTTTCTTTAATTGTTATAATATTTTTGTTACTAACAGTGTTATAGATGAAATCAGCTAATACAAAAAAGTGTATTCTTAGAAGATCTATAATATTGGTAATTAAGGAAATTTGGGAGTAATAATCGAAAAAAGAGAACACAATTATATTGAGTTTTCTAGATAGTCTAGATTACGTAGAATTAATATGAATTTGATGAGACGTAACCTTTTTGTCTCGCTTATATGGACTGAAGTATTTAAAAAATGCAAAGATATTAAAAAAATTTTTTACAAATAAATTAATGTTGAATTATTCAGTAAGCAAAATGTTAAGGCATGTTATAGAGCATTTTAAGCAATTCCATTGTCAAACGTAAGTAAAATATTAAGTTTTTAGGTGCACACAGAGATTCTTTCCCTTTACAAACATGGTGTACGTTCGGCCTTCACTCGCGTGGTGGCGTGACATCACTCGCTTAGCCGAGTGAACTTCGAGCGTTCATTGAAAATTCGTGGGGAGGAACTACGTTCACTGGGATTTTCTAGTGAACGCACTCGTAGAGCCGAGTGAACTTCAAGCGTTCATCTAGAATTAGGAGGAATGAATTGCGTTCACTAAGATTTTCAGTGAACGCACTCGTAGAGCCAAGTGATAGCCTAACCTTCACTGAAATCATCGATGTTTGTATTATTATAACTCACTCACGACTACATTGTTGTGTAGCTAGCGATCAAGGGAGATTAAAATTTGAAGCTAGTAAGTAAAATGTTATGTCCTTTCTTATGATGACAGTAACTGTCATACTATTTTGATAGTTGGAATAAGGTTAAGAGAATTCGAGTGTAACAATTAAGTCATAAAATTTAAAATTTTTTCAAGTCCTTGGTCTGAGAGTCCTGCAAAATATCACAGTGACCAAATACATGTATTCCATGGGAGTGATCACAACAGTTACATCCAGTGCGGCTAAAATTTTGTGCAGGAAAGTTGACAAAAAGTTTTAAAGAGCTTAATTAACTTGTGGTACCCAGACAAGAGTACACAAAATGATTTTAGACCTGCCAACATCGGTTTGTGAGACCACCCAAAACCTCCCTTATCACTGTATTAACCAGTTGTAGGCATCTGAATATTTATACCCATGCATCACACCAAACTGGTACTGCAATTTTTTCTAGCATTATCTTTAGGAAAGCAGTGTTAATGCATTTTCAATACATGACAATGTAGCTTTTGGACCAGTAAAGTTAATTAAATAGTTGCTGTATTCAGTTTGGTTTTGTATTCTAGGGTGTAGATGAGTATGCACATTCAGATACCTACAACTGGCTTATACGGTGATTAGTGAGGTTGTGGATAGTCCCACAAACCGATGTTGGTAGCTCTAAAATCCTTTTGTGCACTCTTGTCTGGGTAATACAAGTTAATTGAGCACTTAAAAACTTTTTGACAACTTACCTGCACAAAATTTCAGCCACGCTGGCTGTAGTAGTTGTAATCACTCCCATCGAATACCTGTATTTGGTCACTGTGATATTTTGCTCTTAGGCCAAGGACTTGAAAAAAATTTAAAATGTTGTGACTTTTTACACTCAAGTTCTCTTTGCCTTGTGATAGCAATAATGTAGTTTGTCAAATAAAATATTAAAAATTTTTACAAATATAATTTTTTTACTGCTGACCCGAAATTGAATTTTTAGAATAAGCTTGTAAGATTTGATACAAATGTTGGGTTACATTACTTGTTTCTTTTACACATTAGGTTAATTTATTAGTAGTATTAAATAGAGCTTATTGTTCTGAAATAATAAATGTATTTGTATTAAGCTAATCCAATATTCAATAAACTACTTATTATTTAGTACCATGATTATTTCATTCATTCACATTTTACCCAATAATGTTGTATTAGTACTCTCTCCATTAGTAGAATAGTAATAATTATTAAATATACGAGATAAAACTTTTTCATAACTAGTATATTATTAAGTAGCTGTTAACTTCAAAATATTTATACCATGCAAGTTCAACATTCTTATATACCCATATAAATACACACATACTAATATCTAATTAGGTATCAATCGGCTCTACGAGTGCGTTCACTGGAAATCTTAGTGAATGCAATTCATTCCTCCTAATTATAGATGAACGCTCGAAGTTCACTCGGCTCTACGAGTGCGTTTACTAGAAAATCCCAGTGAACGTAGTTCCTTCCCCCGAATTTTCAATGAACGCTCGAAGTTCACTCGGCTAAGCGAGTGATGTCACGCCACCACGCGAGTGAAGGCCGAACATACACCATGTTTGTAAAGGGAAAGAATTTGTGTGAGTGCAAAAAGGGGTGCACGGTCAAGTGGGCCAAACTGCGCGGGCCGAGGAGACTCTCCTTTTTTCATCCTTTTGAATGATAATCCCGAACCTCCTCAATATTTTATCTTAAATTGCGGTGGGGAAAATTAGATGGTGTTAAACGATTGTTTCCCTATTTTTATACAATTTTTGCTAATTATATGGTTAAGAAAGCCTTTAAGTAAAAAACTTACAAGACAGAAAAGTTTTTTTTATCGATTTGAGCTAATAAATTTCATATTCAACACTTCTTAAAAAAATCGGAATTCATTTATGTAACAATCAAAAAACGTAATTTCCTCTGATTTCGCATCTATTTCTCATTATAGAGCGTCTACCTTATGATCTAGAGATACATATATTACACAAAAAAGTTGTATGTTAGCAAGATCTACATCTCTATCCTTGATTATAAGCGTGTAAAATGTTTGTAAAAAATTTATCACTGAAATACTACTTTCTCTTTGCCTAAGAGGGCTGCACTATCAATACTGTAAAAAAATTTTTTTTGCCAAATTTTGTCCAAATTGAAATAATTATTTGAGACATCCAACCGACAGTTACCAACAAAATTTTAGCTTTGTTAAATTTCTATTAGTTGACTTAATAACCTACTTACATCATGTGACTAACACAAACTACTTTTATATTAAGTTTAGCGCGGAGAATTTAAAATCACTAACGCGTTAAATTTGAATGTTAATAACAAATTAAAAGAAAACTCCACCTCCACCTGTACAATGGTTTTCTTGTTTACCTATAGAAATGGAGTAGTAATGGCTTAGCTCGCGAGAGGAGTGTTAAAACTAAAATAAATTCTATTAAGTACCGACAGAAGAATTACATACCAGATATTTATATTTAAGTGTACCACCTTAATTATTTTAAATTTCCTTCGTTGTTATGTTTACAGCATTGTGAGTTCGGAACTAAACTTCTCAAAAGGAGTCGTAAAGTACACATCCGCAAAATTTGGTTCATTTTGGAAGTAGACGAATAATAAGCGGTTACATTTTTTGCTCTGAAAAATTATGGAGCACTCTTATACATAAATTATTCCTAAAAAAATAATTGATTTGTTAATAAAGATGAGGATGAGGACGTATCATATGGTAGAATACGCTAAAAGTCATATCAATATCTCGAAAATCTTAACTAGCTCGAAAAAAATCGGGTAGTAGTATTAATGCATGGTAACAAACTGACAGAATTTCACGAGTACAAATAACAGCAAAAGCACTTAAAAAAAAGACAAAAATAGATAAAACATATTTTCTTGTCTAGAAGGAAACCAAAGAATTACTTTTAAAAAAGTTTTTGTGAAAAAGATGCGCAATTTTAATACGAACGAAAGAAGCCACGTTGAGTTTAAAACAGTTTAGCGGTTTTTTTTCGGAAATCACAAAAACCTGCTAATTTAAGCAATTTTTTCGAAACTTAATTTCACTAACCGCAGCAAAAATCTGAAAAAACCTTTTATAAAAATAGTTCAAAAAAGTTGACAGCGAACATAGATATAGTTTTCAAACGTATTTCTCTTCGTCTATATTAATTTTCTAAGTACCTTAAACGCCGTTTGTTTTTACCATTTCAAAGTGTTTTGAAAATCGATTGCAAAAAATCACCTTTTTATTTTAAATACGCTTGCTCAAAACCTCCAGAGCATATATGCGGAAGAAGTGGGCGTGGCCGGATCAGAGAGCAAAAAGCCGTTTTTTGTAATCAATGTCTAAGATACTTCTAATTGGTAAAAACATACGGTGTTTAACGTACTAATTTGCTCCGAGCCAACGCAGAAGTAGTGCCAAAATCAGGCAAAAATTCTTGCATGTAAACAAACGGCTTAGAGCATATACACAAGCGTATAGTTGCTTGCGATTAGTATACTTGGCACATAGAAAAGACAGAAAGAGAACAACAATCCCCTCCTACGGTTTCGTTCAGCCAATCACAAGCAGCTATGCGCATGTACATATGCCCTAAGCCGTTTGTTTACATTCAAAAATTGTTGCCTGATTTTGACGAGAGGGGGCGCAATCTTTGCATCGGCTCGAAGCGAATAGAGTAAATATAGATGAAGAGAAATAAGTTTGTAAATGTATTTATGCTAGCTAACAACTTTTTAATGGACAATTTCAGAGAGGACCTTTTTTCGATTTTTGCTGCGGTCCTCGAAATTTTCAAAAACCGATCACGCTAAAATTTCAAATATTTACCTTGTGACTAACTTTCAGTTTTTTTTTTTTTTTTTTTTTTTTTTTTTTTTTTTTTTTTTTTCTACCACGTTTCCATGATAGCCTACTGGCCTAGTCGCCAGGGCCACCCACTCACCACCTATGTGGGAATGTATTGCCACATCCATTTCCAACCTTTTTTACTGGTATCGTACCGGAATCCATGGGCACAGTGTGAGTATCTCCGGTGGAACACCTTGCCAGTTAAGCTGACACTCTCTGCACCATTGGTCAATTGGCTCCACTTGCCACTGTGTAGCCTTTCCCTGGAGAGGACTCCATATTCCAAGATCCTCTATAAGGTAAATGTCCCGATTGTGAAACAGGGTTAAGCGAACTTATAAGTAAAATAAGCTATTCAAAGCTGAAAAATACGTATAACCAGAAAATTTTTTGTATTATAATGTAAAATTATGTGTTCTAGCAATAAAAATTTTATTTTAGTGTATAAATAAGATCGCAATAATAATTTAATTTGAAGAAATTAAGAAAAATATGAGGTCCCAACTAATGGCACATCAAAAAACAGCATGGCCCAGTTGTCCCACTCAGTCAGTCCCGGTTTATGGGACATACAAAAACTGTTAGATTGAACCTACCGCGATAAAAAAAAAAATATTTGGCAGCTCGTAAAAATTAATAATAAGTATAATAATATAAAAAAAATTCACCCCACAAAATCACAATTTTGTAAAATAACAATATAAGCTCAAATGAAAATAAAAATAGAGATTTAAAAAAATTGTCGAAAATAATAATAATTGCTATTTATATTTCAACTTAATGTATTCATCAATTTACATTCTAATTTAAATAAGTAAATAATTTTATGCAAGACACTAAACTTTAAATTTTGACAAACAAAAAAATATTAAGAGAAGAAAATTTATTAATTTTATTAAATTTACTTTTCTTGTTTAATTTGTTTTTGAATATGTTTAATTAGTTCTTGTAGCTTTTTCTTAGCCTCTCCTATTTTTTTTTTTTCCTCTCGTAATTGATTTTTTTTTTAATTTTTTCTCTTCCTTTTTTTGTTGCTCTTCCTCTTTTTTCAATTGCTGCTTATATACACCTTTAGAGGCTATTTTTCTGTCAGTCTTCTTTCCCTTTTTTTCTTTTATTTTTTAGCTAAAATCAGTAAATGTTGTTGATTAAGTAGGTAATTACAAAATAAAGAGTTCTAGCACTGCTCACTTTTGAGGTTATGCGTACGATTTATTACTGTATGTCAATAATTAACTTACTATGAAGCTGGATATCAATTACAATAACTTCACAATTGATTAAAACACACTGTATTCACTTTTACATAACAGAATACAAGATTTGGAAGTAAAAACAACAACTTTGCTGTGTCTCATTTATCGGGCCAAAGGCATAAATATGAAGTGTACGTAAATACGGTACATGCATTATGCTGCACCATAAACTGGGACCTTCAAATTTTAGATGTACGTATGTTGAGACATGGTTATAAATAAAAAATCTGCATTAAAAATGCTGATCTTTGTTTTTAAATATATTTAGGAATACCTAAGTTCATGAAAAAAAAACACATCTTGACAAAGAATTCAATTTAATTAAGAAAAAACTCAGTAAAGTGAAAGTCACAATAGGCGCAGATTCGTATGTCTCATAGTACTGTAATGGCAGAGTTGCAATAAACATATTTTTTGTAATATTCTTTACGTACCATGGCCTTGAAAAAAATATATTATATGAGAAATGTTTTCACGTATAAGTTAACAAAATTCATTTACATTCCTGTATATTCTCCATTATTTAAATAATAATTAATTTCAAAACATTTCATTAATTGGGACGTTGTCTCACAATCAGGACATTTACCTTACTCCTTTACCGGTTTAGCCAGCGCTCTCTGCCGAAGCATCGGATCCAGGCTAATTAGCATCCCCGGAGAAGCCCCATGTTTCAGGGACCACTCCTTGCCGGTAAGGCTGGCGATCCCTGCTCGAGGCCTGGCATCGGATCCGCTAATCCCTACTTATAGCCCTAACACTGTTCCTAGTCAGAATTTTTAAGGTCGAAAAACTTATTTGATCATACAAGTAATAGAAGGAACTCAGAGAGTTGAATAAAAGAAAGTTTAAGTTGTTAAGGACGTTACCTAGTACTTAAAAATAATAATACAAATTCATGAAATTTGGGATGATTCAAGATAAAGCTGTCATAAATTTATTACTTATTATTTTAACACATGTTATAATACGTAATACCGAGAAATACCAGGATGAAAATAGCGTAGTTAACATGTGTTCTTATAAGGTTGCTACAAAATCATAAGAACCATGATAGAAACAACACATGCCGACACAGTTGCAGAGATACATAAAAAATGTGTATGGAATATAGAAAGAATGTAGAAGAAAGATAAGTTAAGAAAGATAAGATATTAGGAGTATAAAAGGAAGATAAGATAAGGATGTACAGATGAATTTATGAGAATGACTTCATCAACCATCAACATATTTATTGTTAAAAGCTAATCTTGTTAATCTTAGCAAAAAGAAGATCTCATAACTTAGCAACGAATTAAATGAGGACGAGGTAGAGGATGACTCTCATGATGTTCTGTATGCAGAAATAAATGGCATTAGTGTTAGCAACAGCGATTAAATGTTATCAATAAATATTTTGAAATGTTTGTTTGACATTTTTGTACTATATAAAAAATTACAGTTAAAAAATGTATAAACTAATGATAACCAGAGTACAGTGGGAGCTTGGGTATTAAGTTAAACTTCTATGAAATTTCATGGCAGTCAATAAATGAATATAAATGAACATTCTATGAAACGAAATTGTGTACAAAGTTGGTGCAATTATCGTTCAGATGAGTATATATACGTTAATTGGGCATGGTCTCAATTAATATTTTAATTAGAATAATTATCATCAATGCATCGTGCAAATAAAAAAAATTTAAATAAAAACCATGCTAAAAGACTTAGCACTTATATTAAATCTTCCAAAGGTTTCAAAACAACATCTTATCACCTACGCCAATAACATCTTTCCCATTTGTATGATATCCATAAAGAAAAAATAATTGCCAGCGTGGCTGCATATTTGCGCTCCTCTCACCTCTCTTGACTTTCATCCTGCTAACTGTGACGGACATAATTGTGTAAAAAGATCACCTTGGTCATGAATGAAAAAGTTGTGAAATAATAATAAGCAAAAAAATCAAGTAACGCCCACATAAAATACAGAATAAATGTGAATACCGTCTGCAAATTGAAAAAAAAAAAAGAAAAAATTGTAAAAAAATTTGTTTAACTATTGTAAAATTAACAAATTAATGTTATATACATACAAAATTAACTTCTTATATCAGGATTACTCATAGCAGGGTAAGATACTCGGTTCATGTAACGGAGATCGCCCATTCAGACCTCGGAGAATACGTTATATTTCTTTCGTCACGAATCTCTTTCAAGCCAGAATTCTGAAATCGGTGATTTACTCTGCAGCTCAGTTAAAAAAGCAAGATGACCTCATTTTATCGTTATGATGCATTTTTATTTTTGGATACATAGTAAAAAAATTTGCTGATTACGAATTTCATTATCCACAGTTTTAGTTGGTAGGGCAACATTTTTTATTTAACAATTTTTGGAAAAAAATGACTTTTTTTTTTACTTTTTGCAGAATATCGCCTCTTATGTGCATTTCTACCATATGTGCCTCAAAAGTTTTTTGTTGCCCATATAATTACCTACAAAATGGTTGTGAATTTAAGTCGCTACCTTTTTTTTTGTTCAATAATACATTGCATTCAAAGTTTAAAAAGTTATTTTTTCCCACATTAAATACCTCAAACACATAAGTATCTACGGACTTAAAATTTTCAGAATATATTGCTATTACTAATACAAGAGAGTATACAAAATTTAAAAGAATCAGTTTTGAACGTTTTGATTAATTAACGATCGAAATTTTTGAAATGGCTTAGTTGCATACTGTCTAATTTTGATCAAACCTCACTTTAAAATTCAAACTATTTAAATCTTATATCCCATTAGAATTAATAAAAAAAAATTAAGGTTTACCGATTTGATAACCATTTCTTTGACTATGTTGTTTTACGACTGACGTAAGAAAGCATATAACTGTGTTAATTGTGAATATTTAGGATTTGCTTTTGCACAATTCAAAAGCTGTTTTTTTTTACGAAATTAAAAAAAAAAAAAAAAAACTTTTTGAACTTAGAACGGAATTTAATAATGAACAAAAAAAATGTAGCGACTTTAATTTAAAACCATTTTGTAGGTAATTATATGGGGAACAAAAAACATTTGAGGCATATGTGGTAAAAAACGCACAGGAGAGGCGATATTCTGCGAAAAGTAAAAAATTAATAATTACAATAATCACTTAAAATCGATAACTCATCTATTTTCCCACCAACCTACCAATTCACACTAAAATTTACACGTATAGATATACCTGCCCACACGGTATTAACGTTAACATCATTTATAGTCCTTTAAATACACATTTCTTCTTATTATTCTTGCTTTTCCCGCTCGCGCTTCTTTTTACTCGTCTTGCCAGCTATATATCTTTGTCCTTCTCTCCTTTTCCTTCGCATGAAACAAAACGAAAAACAAGCACACGTACACAGGGCATTAAAACGAGCCTAAAACATCAAATTTTACATAAAGTCAAGTTTTGGTGTTTTTCAGCTCAAAAATGAAAAATTAGGAGGGGAAATAACGATTACAGCTATTTAGCTATGACCGCGTTTAACATATAGCGAAAGCAAGCGACGAGTGCGAAGTGCGACGAGTCTTTCTCGCTACGCTATACATCTTGAATGAGATTTTATAGATTAAGGGGAAATGTATTTTCTATAGAGAAAAAAAGTTTTTACATCTAATGTGTATAAAATTAAAAACCTATTCTTTTATTTAACAATTCTCTGTAACATACTAAAGTTGAAGATAGGCTTGATTTTTGAAAAATTATATCATACAACTAAATGCTGACAGTTGTAAGCACAGACTTTCAAGGCATTTATTTTTTAATTCTTCCTGTACATTGGATTTTTTTTTTAATACGGTATATCAAAAAAAGTATGTTGAAAAAATATTTTGCTTCAACTATGTTTTGAAGTAGAAAGTATGGCTACAACCACCTTAATTATAATTTATTATTTTTACTTATTATAATAGCTATGAAAAGTAGGCCAAGCTACAGAGGTTATCAATGAACATATGTAACTTCAGATTATATGAGGTCCGAAATTTGAATAGCTGAGATGGCTACAGCTGCTGCCACTGGTGAGATAGTTTTGCAATTTGGGATTCGATTTTAATTGCCGTGAGATTTTTAAATTTTTTTTAATGCAATTTATTATTAGGTTTTGATTTCTTATTATACGTCAAAATAAATACACTTGTAATACTTCATCTATTCAATAATTTATTACGTTAATGGGTCTAGTTTGCAAGGCTTCTATAATACTAAACAGATGATTTTTAAGGATATAGACTGAGGATACAATTTATACGTTTTAAAACTTTTAAGAAATAATGAACATCTAGTTTACGAGAGAAAACAGCCAAAGGCCCAAAAGAACTTACTTTTTTTCAATAATATCATCAACAATAGTTACCAGCGAATTTCTATAATAATATTTTTTCAATTATAAAAAATCGGTGCTCAATAGTTTCATGCTGTCAGCACATGAATATTGAAAACATATTAAAATCCTGCAATTTAAATTACACTTCTAGTTCTGCCAATGTTTTGATTAGTAATAGTGCTTTGTTATGCAATACATAATGCTTAGCATAAATCAATCTAATTGTTTGTATTTAATAGTATTGATCATCAAAATGCACTTTTAGCCATATCACGCAAGGCAGTCAAGTCTATTTTTTTTAATTATAGTAGTATAGTTTTGTTTGATCATGAATTACCAATTTTTTTTTTTATAAAAATCGGTCATACCTCAAGATTTAGTTGATGGTGTGACGTACAATATCTTACAAAGGCTCTAGATACTGTACGTCACAATGGATTCAAATATGTAAGCTTTTAAATACATTTGCTTTTTCTCACAGTGACTTTCATAAATGCAAGCAAGTTTTGTATATTATTAACATTGGTACAACTTCCTAATTTTTAATTTTAATTTAATTCTCAAGATGATTTTATTTTATACAGCACGAAATAGCTTATTTTTGATTTTCCTCCATTCTTCAAGGTTTTATTTTATTTTCTTTTTTTTTAATCATGACATACTAATTTCTTTTTAATGAGATAATTGTTATGCTATTTTTAACTGATTTTACTTATCTCATATTGTAATTTGTCTTTACTTTAAAACGCTTATTACAGCAAAATAAATAAATGTAGTTGGGTTTGTTTTAAAAAAACGTATACGATTGTTTGATGATAAATAATGTTGGATAGCAATTAGTGACAAAACTTTTTATTTGCATTTCTACATAATTTAATAATAACAAATAATTGTTTTTACTGCTGAGGAAGCAGTAAAACGTTGAACGGTAACTATTTAAAGTGTTAGATAGCTATGTGGATTTTTTAAAGATTTTGCACTGTAAATTTGTTTATTGGTAACATTCTAGTTTTTAATACAAGCTATTATAAAGAGAAATAAGCTTAGGCTCGTTTTTTTTCTTTTCTTTTTTAATGTGAAAAATTGTTTTAAAAAAACGTTTCGATTAATAAATCATTAAAATTTTTTGAAAAATTTTTCGAGGTATAAAAGATTTTTTGAAATAGCGTAATATTTTATTATTATTAAAAAAATAACCGTACAACCTTTTAAGATGGTAATAATAAAGCTATTTTCATGTTGCAGATGGTAAAGAAAGTTTAATCATTTTTATCAAGTGCCAGAAATGCAGTTGTATTCGTAAAAATGATTTATTGGGTGAGTACAAGAAAGAGTCTTTTCAGATTTACAGGGAAAATAGAGCCTTTTTAAACTAAGTGACAAGAAAGAGTATTTGTAACGAAAGTTTTTTTTCTCTGATTATAATGTGGCAATCTGTGTTCATATACACAAAATACTTAAGCATTAATGGATAATTTAAACTTTAATCACCAGCTAACATGAGGTGCCTAATTGATACATATTAAATTAATTGAGCAGTAATTAATAACCCAAGGACTAATTAAGGTAACGTGGAGTGCTTTCTTCCCAAAGATGAAATTAATAAAGCAATAATTTGTATTGATAGAGTAAACCGTAAATGCCTCGTATTATTTAGTAATAAGCTTTCCTATTATTAATAAATGTTTTATAATAATTTTACAGCGTGGTCAGTAAGCGACCTATGTTACCTAGAGATCGACCACAATATTAATAACTAATGCTCAATTAATTTAAGCATATATATGTCGTAACGTCGGTAAACTAAAATTACTAATAATTTTTTCCCCGCTCATTCCTTCGGAATTTTTTGTGTTATTTTGAAAGTATTATGAGCAAAGACCAACGTGCATCGGAAAAAAGGTGAATCACCTGCAAGTTACTCGTACCTTCAGCATAATGATGATTCATGTACATGCACGCTGACCCATGCTGACCGGAAATGAAAAACAAACAAAATACTTTTCGATGAATAAAAATAAAATAACGGAAGATGCAAAAGTTTAACTGAGAACAGTTGAACTGAGATGTAATATTGAGTGATAATATAATTCTAGATTAAGACTGAATGATTAAAATGACTTAAAGTTAATACATACAGATCAAGCGAAAATAATAGAACAAGCCAGAATCGTCACACAGTTAGAAACAACCAGTACACACTGTACCACTAGCAAGTAACTACATGACATATCAACTACGGCAAGCTTGGTAAACAACTTTATTAACTTTCAAGGAATTATCAGATTTTTACCATTCAAGTTCGCAAGCTCATGATTTATCGAGTAAACCTTTCACATCGCATTAATAATTTTATAAACACACGGCAATAGTCTAATTTATAATTTAGTCAAATTCTAACACTGTTTCAAATGTAAAGGAAAACGGGAGGTAACCCTTCCCCTTTTTCCTGACTCGCAGATGTCGAGAGAGAGAGAGAGAGAGAGAGAGGGAGTCTTCACTCCTACCTTCAATATAGGTAACGGAATTTCCGATTCCCCAGGGCACCACAAGCCGACTCCCTTTCCAATGACTAGCAGCGAAAAACAGCGAAGTACTATTTATTTTCATGATTATTATTTCTATTGTTATTACTGTTATTATTATTTTTTTTGTTTTCATCATTATTATTACTTTCGTTGCTATTATTATTACTATTATTATTATTATCATTATTATTATTATTATTATTATTATTATTATTATTATTATAACTATTATTATTATTATGACAACTACTACCACTAATACTATAATTATAAGTTATTATGGCCATGGCCACTGTTAGTGCTGTTTAAGTATTAGTGTTGATTGACATATCGTAACACACCGATCGTTTCTTCATCCGAGCATTAATTGAATTGTTAAGCGATTTTCACCGCTCTTTTTGCAACGAGTTTAGTTGAGTAAACGAACGGTGTTTAGCATTAGTAAATAATAATATTTTATCTTAATGTTAGTATTGACTTATACTGAAATTCTGTAAAATTTGGATGTAAAAGAGAAAAGAAGGGTAAGAGTAAGGGAATTATTTTCCCTTCTCTTGACGCATGTAGGAGAGCAAGCCGAATGTGGGAAGTGCCAATTTCTGAGTGGCTGAACTGGAGCAGTTCTAACCAATTAGATTTTCGGCTATTGCATTTTCTTCGAGATTTTCCCCCGGGAAGTTTTCCTGCTTGATTCTCCGAGGTCCGCTAATCCTTATAAAAAAGTTCAGAAGCTCCGAAACTAGAGACTCTCTTAATTTTCACCCCTCGAACGGTAGACTGAGTAGTAAGAGTCCGCTTCTGCTACCTCCCAGTCTATCACGAGGTAAGGACACGGTTTTGGTTTTACCCTCGAACGGTCGACTGGGTAGCCAGTCCGCTTCTGCTACTTGGTCTTCCACGAGTGCGGTTTTAATTTCGGATACGGACACCTCGCGCTGGTTCGCCGCATGTATAAGTTTTTTTGGGTCCTAATAAAATTAGATGTTTAAAGTTTATTACATTTTTAATTTCATTTTTTCCTTTTTCTTTCCAGCATGGGTATGTACTCTAACGCGTACGCCATTACTCGCAACGTTAGTGGTACCCGCGGATCAACGGGGAATAATAACCTCTAACGCGCACACTATTACTCGCTACAGTAGTGATACTTGTGGAATACCGGCAATTAAATAATCTGTAGAATAACGCGTAAAAACTAGAACGAGTACCATTACTCGTGGTGGTATTGGTAGATTCTAGTCGGGTCACGAGTTAAAATACCATCGGCCCCCTCTACGTAACTCCTAAAAACGATACCTTTACTGGTAACGGTACTGGTAGTTTTTATATCGCGAGCGGCCACCCATTCGACACGCCGCTACGGGTCACTTCAACAAACTTTAGGCGCGCCGCCAGTGAGTGCATCGGGATACTGCACAACAACCGTGCCCCCTTCCGCAAATACCCCATTTTGTTTAATTTAACTACCCTCTAGCCCCGCGTCCCACCTATGCGCCCAGTGTGAGTCCCGAGTCATTACGCGCAAGCTTAGATTCAAAAATAAACCATCGTGCCCACGTAACAATATGTATGGATATTTTTATTACCAACTTGAAGTGAGAGGTAAACAAATTTTAATTTTAGAAGCCTTTTTTTGCTACTTAATTTGAAAAAGCTTTCTTATGCCATCCACTCTAAAAAGACTTTTTGTTGCGCTGACCCAACGATATTATTCAAATATTCAAGAATTTTCAAGACTTATAAAAAAAAATTTAAGCACATCCTTATTTGTTAATAAACAGCAGGCCTTACTTAAATCTATCCATAAGAGCATGAATTAAAAGTCAGAATATTATCAATAAATAAATTTGCAGTAAAAAATCTTGAAAAATCCACTTAGATTTCTGACACTCAAAAAATCTATCATTGAACGTTGCTTTCTCTGCAGAAAAGAATTATTAAATTTTATTAAATTATGTTGAAAAGCAAATTAAAAATATGGTCCCTTATTGCAATCTAATGTTTTTTATCATTAAACGGTCGTATAAGATATTTGAAAACAAACCAAACTACATTTACTTTTATTAACGCAGTAAGTATATAAATGTTCAAATAAATAATAACTTCTGATTAGTAAAATCTATCAATGAAATCATGATGTTTATCACATTAAAGTAAAATTGTCTTATTAAAAAAAAAAAACTTAGGGAATGTACCAAAAAAGATGTGCTATTTCGTGCTGCATAAAATAAGATCTTGTTAAGAATTAAATTAAAATTACAAATTAGAAATCGTTTTATCAATCTTAGTAAAATACTGAACTTGAATGCAAAGAAATCCAAATTACAGGAAGGATTAAAGAATAAATTCCTTGAAAGTATGTGCTTACAATTGTAAGCATTTAGTTGTATGACATAATTTTCGAAAAATCATGTAGCTAGTCTGTCTTCAACTTTAATATGTTATAGAGAATTGTAAAATAAAAGAAAAGGTTTTTAATTTTATACACATAAGATGTCGAAACTTTTGTTTCTCTATTCCTCCTTGTTTTCTAAAATATCATTTAAGAAGTCTAGCGAGAAAGACTCGTCGCACTTCGCACTCTCGTAGTTTCCTTTCTTTATACGCTAAACGCGGTCATAGCTATACAGCTGTAGTTACCATTCCCACTCCTCTCTTTGTAGGCGTACATTTAGGATCCCCCTTCCACGCGTTCCTATAGAATGCGTCTACATGCCTATTTCCAGCACAGTGAACTGTGCGAACGACTTGCATCCAGCAAAAAAAAAAAAAATACCAAAAATTGCGGAATCGTTTGCAGGTTTTGCAATTGCCATGCAAAAAATTGTCAGAGTATTATTTTTTTGTAAAAAAAATAAAATGTAGTACGTCCTGCGAGAATCTAGGAAAACTATTATTTCGCCTCAACGGTAGAGTTTCTACTATTAAAATTATCACCAGTCGTTTGCAATCTAATTTCCAGTGCGTGTGAGGATCTCAAAAAAGTCGAATTAGTTATATTTATTGAATAAATAATTATATTTATATACGAGAGTAAGTCGAGTCATCTTACTCCCACCCCAGGCCAGGGCGCATGCGCACTACACTCGAAATACGTCAGTTTGTTTATACCTTATTAGGTTCGTTTGCGACCGCTTGTTCGCATGTCGGAGCGCTCGAACAAGTTCGGATGAAAACGGTGGTTTTAGACCGAAGCCTGGGGCCCGATTCTCACAATTTTTTGACAGTGAGAGTGAGTCATAGTTCTCAAAGTGGATGGTTAAACACAATATATAGATGTGCATTTAACATACGTTCCACTGCATGAACCATCCACAGCTTTGTCGAAAACAGGAGTCGTATTCTGTAACTTCTACACCACGCCACACCATAACTTGACGTCACGTTACAATGCATTAGAGATAGGTAACGTAACGTCAGTCTGTGGTGTGGTGCGGTGTAAAAGTTACGGAATACGACTCCTGTTTTCGACAAAGCTGTGGATGGTTCATGCAGTGGAACGTATGTTAAATGCACATCTATATATTGTGTTTAACCATCCACTTTGAGAACTATGACTCACTCTCACTGTCAAAAAATTGTGAGAATCGGGCCCCAGGCTTCGGTCTAAAACCACCGTTTTCATCCGAACTTGTTCGAGCGCTCCGACATGCGAACAAGCGGTCGCAAACGAACCTAATAAGGTATAAACAAACTGACGTATTTCGAGTGTAGTGCGCATGCGCCCTGGCCTGGGGTGGGAGTAAGATGACTCGACTTACTCTCGTATATAAATATAATTATTTATTCAATAAATATAACTAATTCGACTATTTTGAGATCCTCACACGCACTGGAAATTAGATTGCAAACGACTGGTGATAATTTTAATAGTAGAAACTCTACCGTTGAGGCGAAATAATAGTTTTCCTAGATTCTCGCAGGACGTACTACATTTTATTTTTTTTACAAAAAAATAATACTCTGACAATTTTTTGCATGGCAATTGCAAAACCTGCAAACGATTCCGCAATTTTTGGTATTTTTTTTTTTTTGCTGGATGCAAGTCGTTTGCACAGTTCACTGTGCTCCCATTTCCACGTGAATCCGTAGGCACACACTCGGCATACCCTCTCCTCACCTTTCAAATTTAAAAAAAAAAAAAAAAAATGTGCGCCTAATTCGGCCACTTGGCTATGCCAGGGGTCTCGAAACAGTGGCAAAAAGTGAATTTCCGCAGTAGCATTGCAGTCAGCAATCTCTCTACTAATCTCTGTTACCGAGGGGAGAAGAGCCTCGTTGACTGAGCTACGGGTGCGTAACGCGCCCGTAAAAGTTATAACTTCCAAAAGTTATTATGAAACAATATGACTTTTTTACTCAGCTAGCAAATGCCTAAATGCAGGCAACCCACCGTTCGTAGAACGGTATAGTTAGTAGAACGTCAAAGTTTTTATGAACAAAATTTGTTTTATTTGTTGTCAATCAACAATCATTTTATAATGTAAGAATCAACTTATATCAATAAACAACAAATAGCCTGCAGGAGCGGAAAAAAATTTTTTAAGTAAAAATAATAGTTGAGATACAAGCAATCGTATTTAACACTAAATTGACAATAACGACATTATCGCAGTTTTTTTTTTTTTTTTTTTTTAATTCGTGTGAAAATATACTTAATGATTTGAATGGGTTGCATGACGGAAAAATATAAAACACCGGAGCTATATCGATTAGTGAAAGTTGCAAAATCGAATTGTACAAAAAATAGGGGTCAAATTTAAAAAAAAAAAAAAAATTTCTCTGTTACATGAATGTTCCTAGTGTCTTAAATATAATTTATTAAAAAAATTTGATCGTGTCATATTGTAAAAGTTATGCAGTCAAATGAATGTTAAAATTAATACTTGTTTGTTTTTGTTACGTCATTGTCTACATTAAAAAAGTTGTAAACGGTGGTTTTTACACTTATGAGCCCTATTACTTTGGAAGAAACAGGTTCCAGATAATCCAAATAGCACTAATCGACCGATAATCACAAAACGAATCAATTGTTATTAGCTATTTTCGCTATGTGCTTCCAAAACAAAGTTGTGAGCGAAATTCGAAAAAAAATTCCAATTGACTTTTACTATTTGTAAAATAATAAAAAAAGCTGACGCGACCATGCTCCAAAACTATTTTTCCTTGTATTCTGATTGTAGTACGATGCAATTAGAACAATATTTGTAGCACCAAAGAGTAAATTATATTTTATCAATTTTTTCATAACTTTTTCAAACAACTAGTTGAAAGTAAAAAGATAATTGTTTATAAAGTCTAGGTATGAGACAACTTATCAAACCTATAAATCCCAATGATCTGTCACAAGTAAATATGGAAAGTTGTGGTTGCAAAGATAATTCCATTTTTTTTATCTGGTATATATAATATAATTAAATAGTCTCCTATTAATTATTAGTTTTCGTTAAATTTAAAAAGGCGAGTGTTAAATAGTGATATTTAGTAAAAGTTTGTCCTATTTTCTATTTTTCTCTGTTTCCAGAATGTTATTAACTACAACAAAAATAATTACTGATACTAAAAAATGTTACAGAATAAATATTATTACTCATCCCAAATTTGGACTTTCATAATACTTAATATTGGGTATTATTATTATTTCTTTAAGTAATTTCCGATTGTGTGGTCCAAAAAAATTACTTGTTAACTACTTTTCGAGGCTTTATCAACCTGCATCTATTTAAACCAGTATACTGTCATATACTAATGATCTATATCCTCTATATATCCTGATAAATATGATCCTCTTTTATAAATTCCAGATAATGAACCTTAACCATTTTAAAGAACTCCGTAAAGTTTTGTGCAAATGTAGGTTTCTGTGTAATTTTTAATAAAAAAAGTAATAACAAGATATATTAAACTGAAAAGGTAACCACTAAAAATTTTGTGATTTTTGTTGGCTTAACATTGCAGAATATGACAAAACATTTACACTTTGTGATACTAAGATTAATAAACTGCTCATGAATAGTTTTCTCTATTCCTACATCACATTAATTAACTTGAGAGTTTTCTCAAATTCATCAGTTACTGAAGTAATTATTTGAAAAGTTTTTGTTACCTACTAAAATAATTCTGTAATAAGTTAAAGGTGATAAAAAAATAATAATTTAGCTTAGCAGTAACAGTAATAAGGCTTGCACAATGTCGTGGACACAATACTAGTTTTATGTGTTTACTACCACAGAAGTTGAACCTTGCCAACCCTTCAAAAATAATTTTTTTCCATGTTAATTTGACAGCTAACTACGTACGGCAAATTTTGCAAATTTATAGCAAGCTTGCAACCTTATGTTATTAAAAAGTATAAGATCAGACCATGTATTACGAGAACTTATTTCAAATAATACTAAACTCAATTATCCTGTAAAACCATTGCATCACAATTTTATCAACACAGGATATTTCGTACTTCAACTTCAATAAATAATTTTGAATGTTGGCACGTAAACTGCCATTAATATACAAACATAAAATTTTTCAAACGATTGTTGAAAATCACGCTTCTAAATTTGTAACAGAGCATTATTAAAGTAGTACAAGTAAAACCATACCTTGCCTGCTTGAATATTTTCTTTTTGAACTTTCCTGCCATAATCACGTCTAGTATTTTGACCTAAAATATTATATTTAGCAGTTTACATTTAAGTATGTTTTTTATTTCTTAGTCATAACTTACTTAAGACGACAATGGGAGTAGCTCCAGAACCTATCATAGTTTTAACTACAGAATAAACAATTTAAAGTAAAGAAATGATTCAAAATGTTTGAGCGATTAAAAAATATTTTCGAATCGATAGGATAATTTTTTACAATATTCACGGACAAACTTGATTGTTCTGATCAAAAGAAATATCACTCACGTGGGTCCTTCAAAGAAAAATCAAATTCGACATAATCTATCATAGAGAATTTTACTATAGTTTGGTAGGGAGCATAGACCTAAAAGAAATGTAGACTGCTCGTTCTTGTGTACGGCGCTGAAGCATGACTAGAGAGAGAAACAGCATCGAACGTAGATATCTGTCTCTCTTGCACATTGCCAAAGGTGAAAGAAAGATTCTTTCGTTCAATGTTGTGTCTCTTTCTACTTGTGCTTTAGCGCCGTACATAAAAACGAGCAGTCTATTTTTCTTATATGTCTATGGTAGCCAATCAAATTCGAATCTCGAAAGTCTTAAGGTGGCTCCAGCGCCTAGTGCCGTATCAAAATGGGGAGACTAAAATTAATCATTATTTTCTTTAAAATATGGTATAAAGTTATCGTAGTGACTGTTGTTAGCCATATTCTACATTTTATCTGTTACTTTAGTGAGTTAATATAAAAAAACAAAAAAGTTTTATGGTGCCCTAATTGATGAACTGTTACGGTACGCTCCTAAGTTCAAGAGTAGTTATACCTATATATATGTACTCTGCAGAATGCAGACAGCTGAGAGCTGACTTGCACTCGCAACTGTATACTTAGTCTCCGATTATTTAAAGATTTTGTTTGATAACAAGACACTTTTCTCATGTCATCGAGAACTGCGTAATAATATATACAAGATAGTATGTTTTTTACACCTTACGGGTTATTTATATAAGTGCAGCAGTAGGTTGTACATCGCGTAAGCTTGCATTTCCTATCTAACCCGTCTTAAAACTACGATTTTGTAAGCATGATTTCTTACAATTTTCATCGTCAACCTTAATTTTTTTTTATACGAATAGAAAGATGGGAATTCAAAGAATATAATTCAATTTTATAAACCTCGGTTGGGTTATTTATAATTTTAACGTTGAGGACACTGGAGCCACCTTAAAGTATAGATTCATTCGCATATGGAGGTCGAAGCGGTCAAGCATTTTCTTCAAAAATTGACATTTTTTGGCTCTATGGTCATGTTTGCTTTTGCCAGTCTTCCTATCAAATTTTTGAAGCGTTTCTCGTGTTCTTCGAGAGTTGCTGCGAACACCATGATGTCGTCGATGTAAACTTCAATTTCTCGCCCTTGTAGATCGGCTAGAGTTAACGTTATCGCCCTCAGGAATGTATTTGGTGACTCTGAGCACCCAATTGGCATACGTTTATATCGATAGTGCCCGTCGGGTCCCAATAATGCAGTTTTATGCGCGTCCTCTTCTTGGATTTTAATCTGGTGAAGTCCACTCTTCAAATCAACTACTGTGATGTACTTAGCGGCCGCTAAGTGCTCCAATATGTCGCTTTGAAAGGGTAGTGAGTAACAGCTTCCAACACTTATTTCGTTCAGCTGTTTGAAATCCGTAACCAGTCGCCACCTCTTCTCGCCGTTTTGTCCTGGCGGTTTAGGCACTATCCATATATTTGAGTTAAATGGGGACGTTGACGGTTCTATTGTATCCAAATCCATCAATTTTTAAATTTCTCTCCTGATGTTTTCCTTCACCACGGGCAGGTATTCATATCTTCTGACCACTACTGGCTTATTTGTTGTAGTCTCTATTTTGTGTTTAATTAAATATGTTGTTTTTAACGGTTCCCCGTCCAACCCAAACACAAACGGATTCATCGATATTAATTTTCTTACGTGCTGTAACTTTTCTTCGTTACAGCCCTCCGTTTCGATCAGTGTTATAATTTTTTCAATTTTTTCTTTGAAACTTTTTATATCACAGTCTTTTTTCGCGTACGTGTCGATTTCTTTATCTCCAACTACGCTTTTATATCTCAATCTGTTTTTTTTCCTATTTCTTTTTCTTCCAATTTGTCTTCCTCGAGCAAGCCCACAAATGCAGTCTTTTCTTCTCTGGCACCGTCCCCCACGTTGCCAGTTATTTCCCTTTTCTTCACTTCTTCGCACTCTATAAGATCCACTTCCAGTACTGTTATTCTCCTTTTTTTGTTTGAAAGATTCACGCATTCCGCATATATTTTACCTTTATTATTAGTGCCGTAAAAGTCTCTAAAATGCACATGTCCTCCCACATCTTGAAGTGGCACAAATCTAACTTGAATCTTTATTTCCGAATTCTTTTTCGACTCTTGCATATATAACCTGCCTGGATCACGCTGCTATCTCGAAATATTCTGCCGCCTTCAGTGGGGTTTCCATACCACCTAGGCTAAGTGTATTTGTTTTTGTGCTCACCTCGCCTTTGTATTTTTTAAACATATCCCATCCAAGGATTCCGTCTACTTCGATCAGAAAATCCTGGATCCGTACCATACAACTATTTTTCTGTACATCGGCCTATGTTATAACATAGGCCTGTGAAGCAAAAAAAAGTTATATGGTACGGCCCCGGCGGGACTACATGGAAAGTGCACTTTATATCATGGATCATTGTGTCCACCGTGCCTTTTGTTTCACGTTCTCCATGAGTTACTCCAATTATTTTTACTTTTACATTCTTATCCAATAGCGAATTTTCTTTTATACAATCTTCTTTTAGTATTGAGATCTCAGCACCCGTGTCAGCATAGAAATATGATCTTTTATTTCGGAAATCCTCATTTTCCAGCGTTACTGTTGGCGGTCTGCGTCCTACTGCTGCATAATTAATTAGTACCATCGTGACTTCTTTCTTGTCCTCTTTTCCCATCGATATATTTTTATCTTTTAGATTTTTTTTTAAATTTGGCTCGATTTGTTGACAAGTATTAATTTTGATTTTGTTTATCTCCGTTCCCCACACCTCCGACTGTATGGGTTTTTCTTCTTTCTCTCCAATTTTTCCATCGTTTACTTTTGGTCCTTTACAATACTTAGCCACTTTTTCCCGATGCTCGATGTTGGGGAAGTACTTTGAGCATCGTTCTAAAAATTCGGCTTCTGTTAACTAGAGATATCACCCCGTCTAGGTTCAGCCTCCCTTGCGTTTTGTGTCCCGTTTGTGTGTCTAGGCTCATAACGCTCGTTACTTTTTCAATCATAATTATTTCTGCTATCATCCCTACCACTGTCTCTTTGGTTGTAATTTCTACCATTCGGCTCATAATATCTATTATTACTATTGTTATTGTTGTTATTATTTTCGCGATAAGCATACCCTTTTTCAAAATCCCTCCCATATCTGCCGTAGTTGTATTTATTCTCTGCCTGAGTCATATTGTTATGTCTGTAGCCTCCGGGTCTTCTTCCACTATCATTATATGATCTTCCACCTCTTCTTTCTTCACCCCTATCCTGGTACCTTGAATAGTACGGTGCTCTGGTCTCCTCACCGCGACCTTTCTTCACTAGCAGCCCCTTTTCTATGTCGTGCCACAATGAACGACACTCTTCTACTGCTTTGTGCCCAATTCGGCCACAATAGTTACACTTGTTTACCTCGGCTTCCCTTTTGTTAGATTCTTTTTCCCATCTCTCACATTGATTGCTGTCCACTCGAGGTGACTTCATAGCCATCATATCCTCGACTTTCAATGCCAATGTAATGGCCTTTGTTAGCGTTACGGGCCTATGCATTGAAACTTCGTAGTTGTACGGGGGATTAAGGCCTAATATATATTGGGTCACTACTTCTTTTTAAATATTTTTCTTAAATTCCTGCCTTAACATTTCAGAAACTTCAAGGTTTGCTTCTTGGAGTCCCATGGCCCTGTTAAACAACTTTTGCATGCGATCTGAGTATTCTTCTACAAAATCCCTATCCCTTTACCGTTCCGACCTAATTTTTGCCATAACTGTCTCTGTGCTACTGATGGCCCCGTACCTTTCTGTAACCTCCTCGAGAAATTCTTCAATAGACTCAAACTGTGTGATTCTATCGTTTAAATGTGCTGCCACTCGACCTTTTAGCCTGCTGGACAGTGTTGCCAAAAAATATAGGACGTCTCTGTCGTCCACCTGCCAGCCTATTGCCCTTACTACCCTTGTGAACGCTGTTAGATTTATTAGGTCCCCTGTAAACATTGGTATTGTGGGGATTATTGTACTCAATTCTTTAATTGAATAATTCATATTTCTCTCATACTCCCGGTGAAGCAGCGATCTGTGTATAGGTGCGTCTGTTGTTGCTCCTACCTCTCCTGGTTATTTTAAAAATTTTCGAACTCCCGCATCGATCTAGCTTTCCTTCTATCTTTGTTGTGGAATTCTCTTTCAGTTTCTCCCCCCTCCCTTTCTGGCCATCTCCGGAGCTACTCTGTCTTCCTTCTCCAATTGCCAAGCTGCTTCCTAGCGGGCCCCCTATCTGACTCATCCCCTTCCTTTCTACTATCATCACAACGCAGGGTTTCCTCCAATTATTTGCTTACGGCCCTCTTTTTTCTTGTCTTTTAGCACGACCGTTTTCATGCCCTCAAAAATTTTTTCAATTAAGTCTTTTGTTTTTTTGTTCGACTTTTCTAATTCTTTGACCACCTCGGGATCGTGGCAAAATTGTAACCATAAACTGTCGTCTGTTACGACCTCCGCGTCTGCTAAGCGGTCTACCGCCCCACCTACAACGTTATCAATTTTTCCTGACTGCATTTTGTTTTATTTTGCTTGGCTGTTTTTTTGTTTGTTTGTTTGTTTGGTTGTATTTGTTTGTTATGTGCCTATTTGATAAAACTTATCGCCCAGCAGCAATACTATTTACTGTTTATATAAATTTTATCTACCTGGACAGTATTGTAAGTAGTACGATCCAAAGCATTTCCATGTCCGTAAACAAAGTGTCCAAAGAAAAATATTGCTACCAGAGGGTGCGTGGTGTGGTGTAGTTTCGTGTTTTGGCTCTCCCTTGTCTTATTTCCTGACGATGCCGGCCTCCTGGATGGCTGCTGTGCGCCCACGCTGGTATTTGACACCTGCTTGTTTTTCACGTGTCTCGCCGCGTGTGTCTTCTTAACACTGTATTTTTTCTTCTCTTGTTATTGTTCACTGTTTCTTCTTTTAAATTATTTTTTTTTAATTTCACTTTTTTTTCACGATGATTCTTTTTATTTCCACTTACACTGCACTGTGGGTGCTTTTTGACGACGAAAGAAAACAAAAAAAAATTTTCTATCACTTTGTCGTACACAACTCGCCACACGTCGAGCACCAAAAATTGGGGGTTGGGTTATCTACAAACTCCTGTTACGTGGGAATTGTGGAGTTTGGGGGTGTAAGGGGATTGAATACACGTGGAAGAAAGTATATGTCCGTTTATTAGTGTCTCAAAGCGATAGGAGTCATGAATTTAAATTTCTGTAAAAATTTTGTTCACTAGACGATATTTATTATTTTTATAATTACGTACATAATGTATGCGTCACTGAGAATTGTATTATATTTTTCAATTCAAGTTGTTAAATAATCGCTTAATGAAATAATTATAGTGCTTTCGAAAAACAATTTAACTTACAACTCAGTACTTCAAATTATAAGAGTTACAAAATATCGCAGTTTTTATTAATTCGTTGTATTTCTTAATCAGTAGGTTCCATTATTTAATTTGTCTTAGAGTAGTATTTTCAACAAATTCGTTGAGCACTCAACAAACATTAAAAAAAAAAAAAAAAAACGCGCGCGCGCGTAATGTGGTCACATTTAGTGTGCCGGTCTCAAGCCCGGAAAAACTACAGAGAGAGCGTGCATTTTTTCATAATAACTTATTACAGGTATTACCAAAAACAAAGCTGTAATGACTTTCTTTGATTATAACTCTACTTTTTCATAAAAAGTAATTTAAAAAAATCTTTTTGGCCACTGGTAAAACAGAATACCTAAGTAATTATAAAAATGAAGTTTTAAACATTCATAGTATTAATGTAATGATAAAAAAAAATTGCTCCAGGTGAGATTAGAACCCGGAGACTCAAAACTTAAGTCTTCGTTCATGCTGTAGCCATCTGAGCTATCAAAGCATATGGCAGGAGAAGACTAAAAGTTACATATGTTTATCGTAAAGTTTCGAAGCTTAAGATTTAATTAAGGCTTTATCGCATTACTGCCGTTAAGCTATGTATTGATGGTGAAAAAGAATAAATGAATTAAATAATAAAGATATCAGCGCAATGGGGCGTTTGGGTGAAGGCGTTAAGTACATTAATAAATAGCATTACTTAGTACACAAAAATATTGGAGCGTACTGAGTCGTTGTGGTGAATGCCTTCATTTATCATTCAATAATTTTATTTATCATAAAAGAAAAGAACAATTAAGCGCACTGGATTATTGGGATAAATGCGCTCGTTTATTAATAAAGCAAAATAATAAGTTAATTGCGTTGAGCTTCTAATTTTTTGAAAAGTAAAAAAAAAATGTTAATAACTTGACAATTATGTTTTTGTTTTTATAATTAAATGACTGATTACCTGCACTTGAAGAGCTTTTACTTAATGCGTCAAATGATTTTTTTAGCCGTGAATGGAAAAAAAATTTTCTTGGATCGTACACCAATATTGAAACAAATAAAAAAATCTTTTTGGTCACTGGTTCAACAAAAAACGTAAGTAATCATAAAAAAAGTCTGAAATATTTCAAGTAATGCTGTAATAATAATAAAAAAAAAAAAATATGCTCCGAGTGAGATTAGAACCCGAAGCCTCAAAACTAAAGTATATGTTCACGCTCTAGCCATCTGAGCTATCAAAGCATATGGCAGGGGAAGACTAAAAGTTATATATCTTTATCATAAAGCTTCGAAGCATAAGATTTAGTTTAAGCTTTATCGCATTACTACCGTTAAGCTATGGAATAATGGTGAAAAAGAATAAATGAATTAAATAATAAAGATATCAGCGCAATAGGGCGTTTGGGTAAAGGCGTTCAGTACATTAATAAATAATATTACTTAGTACAAAAAAATATTGGAGCGTACTGTGTCGTGGTAATTGCCTTCATTTATTATTCAATAATTTCACTTATCATAAAAGTGAAAAACAATTGAGCGCACTGAATTATTAAGATAAAGGCGCTCGTTTATTGATAAAGCAAAATAACATTTTAATTGCTTTGAGCTTGTCATTTTTTTTAAAATGAAGAAAAAAAAATTGCTTGTAACCTGACAATTATGTCTTTGTTTATTATAGTTGAACGAATGATCAACTGCATTTAAAAAGCTTATCTTTCTTTCAGGGAGGAAAAGAGAGAAAAGTAATACGCGCAGCTCTTTTCCGTATGAGCAGTACACAACTATAGCTATAGATATATTGCCCGTTGTATGCATATACATATAGGTTTAGCTTCTCCTAGCTCTCTCCATCACCGATGCATACATTGGGATTCTCGTGTCTCCCTCACTCATCTCCCTTTACCTCTCCCCGCGAGCCGAGCCAACAAGCCGCCAGCCAATAGAAAACGTGTACATGGTTCCTTTGCTGGCCACGATGAATTGGCGGCATTGGCGCTCAAAATACTCTGACCCTAACGGGTGTTCGGGAGTATCCGAGAATCTGAGTATAAGTCCTGTTAGATGGCGCTGATGCTGGTCTCAAAGTTATACCAAACAAAGCAGACGACAGTAGTGTTACACTACTACCAGTGTGCATACCCTGTAGTGTTATACTACTACCAGTGTACATCATAGAGATTTTATAGATAGAGTAGGCAAGCCTGTAAGTGGAAGCGTCAACACGTTAAAAAGAGATGCAACACTGAGCTACCTTTCTATCTCTCTCTGTGCTTGCTGCTGATTGGCTACTGACGTTTTACGTTTATGTTGGCAAAGGAAATCAGTAGCGACCACAGGGAGAGATAGAAAGATAGCTCGATGTAGCATCTCTTTTTATCGTGTTAACACTTCCACTTACAGAAGAATCGGTGGCTTGCCTACTCTATCTATAATATCTCTATGGTGTACATACGCTGTATAGTGTACTACTACTATAGGGTCCGTATCATATAACTTTTCTTCGCTTTTCGGGCCTATGTTAAAACATAGGCCCACAAAGCGTAAAGAGTTATATGGTACCGATCCAGTATCAGCGTTGGGTTAGGCGGATACAATATCGGAACTTTTTCCCTAGATTGTATATATAGCTAAATGATCTAGGGAGAATGTACCGTCGAGTAGACAGCACAGCAGTGAAGGGGCATTGCCAAAGACACGCGGAAATCAAAAATTGTAATATTAATAGCACAAGTGCCTATCACCCAATGATTCAGGGCGCTATCTGGCCTCTCTATTAAATAATAAAGTATTAATTATTAACACAAGCGCCTATCACCTGCAGACCCGGGGTGCTTACTGGCCACTCTGTTAAATAATAAAATATTTATTATAAACACAAACGCCTATCACCTAGTGACCCGGGGCGCTTACTGGCCGCTCTGTTCAATAATAAAAATTAATTATTAAAACAAGCGCCTATCATCCGATGACCTGGGGCGCTTACTGGTCGCTTTATTAAACGATATATATTATTAATCAATAGCACAAGCGCCTATCACCCGATGACTCGGGGCGCTTACTGGTCGCTTTATTAAACAGTATATTATCAACTAATAGCACAACGGTCATCAGGTGATAGGTGCTTGTGCTATAAATTAATAATATATATCGTTTAATAAAGTGACCAGTAAGTGCCCTGGGTCACTTGGTTATAGGCCATTTGGTTATTAATTAACCTTTTATTAATTTATACAGTGGCAAGTAAGCACCCTGGGTTATCGGGTGATAGGCGCTTGTGTTAAAAATTAATATTTTATCATATAATAGTGTAGCCAGTTAGCTCCCCGGTCCCAGGGTCATTGGGTGATAGGCACTTGTGCTATTTATATTTTATTATTTCACAGAGTGGCCAGTAAGCACCCCGGGTCATCGGGTGATAGGCGCTTGTGTTAATAATTAATACTTTATTATTTAATAGAGAGGCCAGTTAGCGCCCCGGGTCATTGGGTGATAGGCACTTGTGTTATAATATTACAATTTTTAATTTTCGCGCGTCTTTGGCAATAACCTTTCACTGCTGTGCTGTCTACTCAACGGAACATTCTCCCTAGATCGTATAGCTATATATACGATCTAGGGAGAAAGTTCCAATATTGAATCTGCCTAACCCAACGCTGTTAACAGTATACTGTTTTCAAAATAAACAGAACATATATCATATGAAAACTTACTCTCCTCTCGTCTGTGGTGCTAAATTTTTTAAATATTGACTGTAATACTGCAGGAGATATGTCATATTTTATGTTATGATAGATAAATATAATTATGATGAAAATGATTCGTATTTGAAATTATGCTTCCTTTTTCAAAAAGCTTTACTCTACCATAAACATATAGAATTAACTTAAATATTTTTATTGTAGGACAAGAAAATTTGATAAACACTAACAATAATATAATATTAATCTACCTCTACGGATTGATATGTTGTAATCATATATGTAGTTTCATCTGTATTTACACTTGTAAAGTCACTTAGAATTCTACTTGGAATTCCACTTGGAATTCCATATGGGATTTTGGATTGGAAACTCTAAGAGTCATTCCAAGTGGAATTACAAATGACCACTGAAGATACATTTTTTCCTTTTTTAAAATAGTTAAAATTGAAATTTCAAGCAGTATAATGGCCTTACTTGGTGTTATCATTCATATAGTAACACTAAATCAGAGGGGTTCAAGTATTTGTTCTCAGATTTCGAAAAAATAGATTTTTTTATTTTTTGTTCAAATTTTCTTGAAATGACTTGAACCCCTCTGCTTTGGTGTTACTATATGGATAATAACATCTAACAACGCCATTTAACCGCTCGAAATTTTAATTCTAACTATTTCAAAAATACAAAAAAATGTACCTTTAGTGGTCACTTGTAATTCCACTTGGAATGCCACTTGAAATGACACTTGGAGTTTCCAATTTAACAGCCCATGTGGAATTCCAAGTAGAATTCCAAGTGACTTTACAAGTGTAAATACAGATGGAATCACATATGTAATTACAAAATATCAATCAGTAGGGCAACATTGTGAACAAGTTTTGTTCTTGCCACTGTATCAAGTAGTCTTAGTATAACTTTGGGATCAGAATTAGTGCCATCTAACGGGGCTCGTACTTCCGAATTCACTTACGATAGTCGAAGCGCTCAGACCACTCCCACAGCTTTCAGGTGTAATAAGTGTAAAAATAGGTGTTAGGTTAGGTATCAACAATTTTTTGTATTGACAGTAGTAATAAAATAGTCAGTACAAGAAATTGTCGATACATAGCCTAACACCTATTATTACACCGATTAAATCTAAAAGCTGCGAGAGCGGTCGGAGCGCTCTGACCATCGTAAGTGAATGACCATTCAGGTCCGAGTGCTCTGACCGCTTCGACCGCTCAGACCGCCATAAGCGACAGAGATTAGTAGGGAGCATAAAGACTTGTGAAGTTGGCGACCGTAAATATTAAATATTAATATTTTGCACCCATTCAGGGCTTAAACGATTCTTCCTTACTTGCGGATTTATCCTCCACTTGAATTTTTATTTGCAGATCAATAGTTTGCGAGATATTTGCAAAATAAAAAGTAGAAAATGGGCGCGGCGCTGAAGTATAAAAAACTTTGTTTTAAGTGCTAAATTGGGTTAAAATCCAATTCTACCTGTACGATTCGATTCTTTCTTATTTGCGGATTACGGAGGTATATAAACTAATGTAATTAAATGTCACAAAGTTTGTAAATGATGAATTTAATTATTGAGTGAGAAAATCTAGTAACTTTTGTATAGTGACTTTTGGTCCAGTGCTCCGTTCCTGTTGTTCGGTACATGTCGTTTACTCCTTACAGCGGGTTCTACAAAATATTTATCGGAATAGAAAACTTTAGTAGGTATTAATCTATTAATAATCAGTTATAAGTTATTCAGCTTTTCGGTCAATACACACATACACATACATTACATACTTCAAGCTAAAGGAAAAAATTCATTTTTCAATAAGTACACATTTTTCATCTTAAGAATCTAATAACTGGAATCTATTGTGGCAAATACTGTGGACTGATATTTATTCATTACGCGCGAAATTTCAATATTTGTTTTATTCAAAAAACAAATAACAACACAACTAAAAAGTAGCAGTACAGCTATAATCATCCCAAGACAAGCCACAGCTTAGCACACAAGTAATAATTTTGTTGGGACAAGTTTTAGAAAACGGCTCAAGCATTCAAATTTCGCGCGTAAATGATCAATCAGGCAAATTGAAGATCAAGTTACCGACCAGTGGAAACGGATCAAAGTGACACAGGCTGTGTTCGCTTAAGGCTTTGTTTGTTATTAAATTTGTTAAGGTCACGTGATCATTTATCATAAGTGCGAGGGAGACAGCATGATATCAACGTCTAACTCGCACTTATCATAAATGATCACGTGACCTTAACATACTACAAACGGAGCCTATGCAAACACAGCCCCAGTAATAAATTAACAAATACTTAATTTTAAAAAATGTTTATTAAATGTGATTACACTAGATTGCATAGTCATCAAAAAATGTGTGTGTGTGTGTGTGTATTGAACCAAAAGCTGAATAACTTGTAACTGATAATTAATAGATTAATACCTACTAAAGTTTTCTATTCCGATAAATATTTTGTAGAACCCACTGTGAGGAGTAAACGACATGTACCGAACAACAGGAACGGAGCACTGGACCAAAAGTCACTATACAAAAGTTACTAGATTTTCTCACTCAATAATTAAATTCATCATTTATAAACTTTGTGACATTTAATTACATTAGTTTATATACCTCCGTAATCCGCAAATAAGGAGTAATCGAATCGTACAGGTAGAATTGGATTTTAACCCAATTTAGCACTTAAAACAAAGTTTTTTATACTTTAGCGCCGCGCCCATTTTTTACTTTTTATTTTGCAAATATCTCGCAAACTATTGATCTGCAAATAAAAATTCAAGTGGAGGATAAATCCGCAAGTAAGGAGGAATCGTTTAAGCCCTGAATGGGTGCAAAATATTAATATTTAATATTTACGGGCGTCAACTTCACAAGTCTGGAGCATAGACATATAAGAAATGTAAACTGCTCGTTCTTATGGACGACGCTGAAGCACACGTTGAAAGAGACACAACATGGAACGTGAGTATCTGTCTCTCTTCCACATTGCCAAAGGTGGGGGTCAGTAAATTTCTAACATGTCTATGGCTCTATTCGAAAATGATACGTTGGTTTAGTATTAAGTTGGTACCTAAGGTAAAGTACCCTGTATTCGGACAAAAGTGTTGTTCGGACCTATATCCGGACAGCAGCGATAATTACATAATGTTTTTACAATTTCTGAATGAAAAAATTTATTTGTAATCTACAGTATCGAATTGATTTAGGATAGTTACGACATATGTCGAATTAATTTGATAATTCATTAAAAGAAATGTTTTTTCTTGCAAATTGAGATTTTTTGTGTTTGGCTACTGTCCGAAAATTAGATACTTCGGTTCAAACTGTACCCCATATTCGGACACACATAATCCAGCAATTCACTTGCTTACAAGTGCAAAGAAATGGTTATACTATGTAGTAAAATACAATAATAATTTGTTTTTTGCATTTGTTTAACAAATTAAAGCCATTAAAGTAAAATATAACTGTACATAGAGATCTGCCATAACCTCATTTTCTCAATGTTCACGACTGTCCGGATTATGGTCCCTACGTCGTAACGGGACCTATATTCGGACTATTTAGGAATGCATTGTTCGAATATAGGGGTTTTGAGACTGAATCTTTATAATTATTTTAAACAATGATCACACGGTCACAAAGAACTTTTTTTTTTTTTAAGTGACAGAAAAATTACTTTATTATCTATATGTCAACCATCTTTTTCGCAAAATGTCAGAGTAGGTGGCTCGGAAATGACGGTAGGCACTCGCGAAGGAAAAAGCACAAAAGATTTAATCTCACAAAGTATTATAATAAACGTATTACAGCAAGGTCAGCTTTAGGCTGATACAGTAAAAGTAATTTAACAGCGGTAACGTGGCGATCAAGAAGAGAGAGTGTATCGGTCGGCTGCCGGAGAAGTAGTGAGTGTCGCCAGACGACCACGAAGAGCTCAAGTGACTGTAGTGCCCGATGTATCCATAAGGCGGCGCATGTGTGAGCAATAAGGCGGGAACTTTGATTGCTCAAAGCTCACTTTCTTGACACAAAAACAGCTTATTTCTTTGTGAATTTAGAAATAGTGGATTACCTAAAATTATGTGTCCGAATAGAGGGTACTTTACCTTACCCCCACCTTGGCTTAAGGTAGTAGTCGATCAAAAACACTTTTCTTACGATTTTTCTAAAATTTTGTGTGTGCCTTAAGATTGCTATTATTTATCATGAGCCAAAATTTGAAGAGGCTTCGCGATATAGTTTTGGAGGTATTAAAGTTTTCATGTTGAACTTTTAACACAGGAGGTACAGGAAAGCGCCGGATTGGGGGTCGATTTGTGAACGAAATTGCTTATATTTCTAAAACGCTACTTACAATGTTTCGTAAAAAATAGTATGATATAATTTACATTATTGAGCAACTGTGGTTCCAATTTAAAAGGGCTCAGCGGTATAGTTTTGTTGTTCGAGCTTTGCAAAGTTGATAAATTCAGTGAAATTCGCTCCTACAACGTTGTCATTTTTCGAGATAGTTGTCGAAGCGATATATATAGTATACGCATACGCTACAGCGCATTATGGCACGCACTGTAGAGTGCTCGACTACTATCTTAACTAACTGACCGTGCGTTCGCACATGTAAACAATAGTTAATCAGCTGATCACATTTTGGCGCACTTTAAGCGCTTTTAAGGTTAAAGAGAGGACTTGAAAGCGCTCAAAGTGCGCCAAAACGTGACCAGCTGATTAACTATTGTTTACATGTGCGAACGCACGGTCAGTTAGTTAAGGCAGGGTGGGGGTAGGTACCAATCAAAAACTTAACCAACGCATCATTTCCGAACAGAGCCAATGGTAAGGCCCGATAAGCGAACGAATCTTATGATAAATTCTTATCCTTATGTCGTAACCTGGGACTGCACCCTTAGTTTGTCCTTCCATGTATAGACGGCGTTTTATCCGTGTCGCATTTTGCAATCGTTTCATGACTTCAGTATTCTTAAATAAGAATTAGTTGCCTTATCGAAGTTATCAAGAAATGGGAAGACATCGACGATATAAACCAAAAAAAAATTTTGCTGAAAAGCGTAGAGAAAAGCTTACGGTAATTATAAACAAATCTTTGCTGCCTAAACACAAAGTTATAAATTTTCTTTTTTTTCAAGAATTCTAAATACTTTCTTAATTTTCTGCTTCAAAGTGTTAAAATATTGTTGTTAGTACTTAGTGTACATACTCCTGTGAGGTTAGTACACTCTAATATAAAAACAAAAAAGGGTACTATACAGGTATTGTAGGATATCTCGTGTCAATTGAACGTGCTCTCTTAGAATCTTGTGTTGTAACTGTATTTTATTTTCATTACTACTGTTATTATTGTTATTTTTATTATTATGTAATTGAGTAACAATGATACCAGTCTTACACTATTCCTGGTAATATTTCTACTGTACAAAATCTATTTATTAACATGGATTTTGTGCAAATAGACTCAGTGCATTATTATTTACAAGGATGTATTCTTTATACGGTACTGACAAGATTAAAGAATAAATTTTGCTACAACCAATTAATAAAAACCTTTACTATTTTTTTTATTAATTTCCTAAATTTCATATACAAACCACATGACGATGATTGGATTTTAGAGTTCTTATCTCTTTACATAGTTGTTCTTACTTACTGCATTAGAAGTTAAGCAAAATTGTAGTTTTATTAGTAATAGTTGTTGAAATACTTACAGTAGTTAAAAAAAGTTAATGGCATTAAACAAAAAAAATTGTGAGCAGCAGTAGTAACAAAAAAAAAAAAAAAAGTAGATTATAAAAATAGTAACAGTGTTATTTATCATGGTGGCAATTGCAATAATCCTTGTAGCCATTGAATTCTTTTATTCAACTCCCATTGTAATAATCCACTTATATGAAACAAAAACTATTTTTTCCTAACTGTTGATTTTTAAACTCTCGGTTCAGTGTGACATTTTTAATCTGATTGTCTGGGGCCGATCAGACATTCACCGGGGAAAATTGTTCGGATGAAAATTTTTGATGCCATCTCGTTCAAAAAGTGCCACTGTACCTAATAGTGCATGTTGCCAGATCGAAATGTGGTCACAATTTGTTTAAACAATTTTTTTATCAACAATTTTGTCAAAGTGGTTTTTTTCGTCTAAAAAAAAAATTTTCATATTCTTTGGCTCATTTGGAACAAAAAACTAACTGGGATGTACATACCTAAACCCCACATTTTTCGAGTAAAAAATTCTTGAAATTTCAAAATAGGCAAAATTGGCTATTTTCAGCGCTTTATGGTGCCGTAATTGATGAACTGTTACGGTACGCTCCTAAGTTCAAGAATGTGGCAACATTGCTCAGCTGTAGTTATACCTATATATATATGTACTCTGCAGAATGCAGACAGCTGAGAGCTGACTTGCACTCGCAACCATAGAGGTATAAGAATAGAGGAGAAAAGGGGGCGTGATATGCGACAGCAGAATTCGCTACGTAACGAGGCATCTGTCTTTGTCTGGCAGTTATGTTATTGGTCGAGTCATACATGAGATTGAATCAACTGTAGGATTCAGGACGAAGAAGTAGCCAATAACGTGGCTTTGGCAACAAGGACAGATGCCCCGTTACACTGAGTTATGCTGTCGCTGCCGCTAATGGGCTAGTATAGCGCTTTTCCCCTCTATTCTTATACCTCTATGCTCGCAACTGTATACTTAGTCTCCGATTATTTAAAGATTTTGTTCGATAACAAGACACTTTTCTCATGTCATCGAAAACTGCGTAATACTATATACAAGATAGTATATTTTTTACACCTTACGGGTTATTTATATAAGTGCAGCAGTAGGTTGTATATCGCGTAAGCTTGCATTTCCTATCTAACCCGTCTTCAAACTACGATTTTGTAAGCATGGTTTCTTACAATTTTCATCGTCAACCTTAATTTTTTTTTATACGAATAGAAAGATGGGAATTCAAAGAATATAATTCAATTTTATTAACCTCGGTTGGGTTATTTATAATTTTAACATTGAAGCCACTGGAGCCACCTTAAAAACTATGTGAAAATATCAATTTATTTATATGGAAAAAATTTTTTTTAAATATTTTGATACGTATTCAACAATGTCCTGGAAGTATATTTCCTTGTTTTTCAGTTTAAGCCCTTGTTTTCTTGATTTGAAGAAAGTCGTTTCCACGCGCACTAGCGAGGCGCACTTTACCACGTATATATCTATATGTATGGTTATGCTTGCACTCGCGCGTTGCGGGCAAGTTCTAATAAGTAGTCATAACATTTAACCATGCCTAAAACTATTTTCACATAAAAATTTGACTAATTCTTACTTATTTTTTGGATTCGTTAGGAGTATTTTAATATCGTTCGGTATTTTAGTGTTAGGATGTTGAATTACTACCTCCGATATTTGACAATTTTTTGCTCTCAATAAGCTTTCTAGATGTTTCACACCAAGATTATCGTACCTATCAAACACAACATCAATTCGTGAAACTGTGGATTGCTTAAAAAATGAAACAAAATAATGAAAAAAGGCAGAAGCGAATTCATCAATTGTTGAAAACCTATTTAACTGTAATAAATGGACAATTACCATCCCATCAAAAATTTGTATTTTAGGATTCAAAGAAGAATTTATAGTAGCAATATTTTGAGCACATTCAGTTTTTTTTTCTATTTCATCCATAAGATCCGATTTTGTTGATTTTTTAAAGACACCATCAGCATCTGCAAGAGCTTTGGGATAGTCAAGCAGTTCATACCTAGCCACTTCAGTGATGTTAAAATCTCTATGAATTAAAAGCACAACATACTCTTGTATATCTACGAGTTCTTTAGTATCTTGAATTTTTTTATCATATTTATTAACAGTTTTAGATTTTTCAGAATGATTAAAATTTTTTACTACTACCTTCGAAAGGCGATCGAAAACTCTCTTATTTTTGTCTATGAAACATTCATTTATAAAATTCTCTCATTCATAGAACAATCACGAACTTTATACAGTCTAATACTTTCAAATACTACAGTAAAACTGACAAAAAAATATAAGCATAATACTTTCTTGCCCAAACAAGTTGCGTCGCAATTTACTATATAACTTGTCCGCAACGCGCGAGTGCAAGCATAACCATACATATAGATATATACGTGGTAAAGTGCGCCTCGCTAGTGCGCGTGGAAACGACTTTCTTCAAATCAAGAAAACAAGGGCTTAAACTGAAAAACAAGGAAATATACTCCCAGGACATTGTTGAATACGTATCAAAGTATTTATAAAAATTTTTTCTACAAAAATAAAATGATATTTTCATAAAGTTTTTAAGCGCTGAAAATAGCCAATTTCGCCTATTTTCAATTTTCAAGAATTTTTTACTCAAAAACTGTGGGGTTTAGGTACATACATCCCGATTAGTTTTTTGTCCCAAATAAGCCAAAGAATATGAAAATATATTTTTAGACGAAAAAAACCACTTTGACAAAATTGTTGATAAAAAAATTGTTTAAACAAATTGTGACCATATTTTGATCTGGCAACATGCACTTTTAGGTATAGTGACACATTTCGAACGAGATGGCATCAAAAATTTTCATCCGAACAATTTTCCCCGGTGAATGTCTGATCGGCCCCGGACTATGAGGCAACCAAAGGTATCTTAGAATTTTTAAACAGTGACTATTATCCGAGTGGAAATAAAAGTGGGCAGCCCAGCTTAAACACATGGTCCAAATCATTGACATATAAGAAAAGTAGACTGCTCATTCTTGTGTACAGCGCTGAAGCACAAGTAGAAGAAGACACAACATCAAACGAGGATATTCGTCTCTCGCTCATTGCCAAAGATAAGAATGTGTGAGAGAGATAGATACCCACGTTCGACGTTGTGTCTTCTTCTACTTGTGCTTCAGCACCGTACACATATGGTTTAAATCAAGCAACCAAGCCTGGCCGCAGGCAGTGTGCCAAGATCGTTCTGAGAACTCGCGCACACTTGTGCGCAGCCGGCCTCCGATTGGCCGAGCGACTGCGCGTCGTTTGAACGTCCGAAACTCAAAGACACAGCGCTCAAAGCCCGAACACATAAAACCCAAATGCCTAATCCCCAGCGACCCAGTGCGCTTACTTGGCCGCACTTTTTTTTATTTATTAATTACCAAAATCCCAAGCAGCTAATCCCCAGCGACCCAATGGGATCACATACCACGATTTATTATTAATTTGAATATCAAATCGATTTCGGTTGATATAAAAAATTAACAACAAAGAAAAGGAAGTCTCAGCATAATCTGGAGTAGGCCGAACTTACTGAATCATAACGACTCCGCACACTTAAAAGCTTTGCTTCCTAAAGAAAAGGAAAGTTAAACATCTGAGTAAATACCATTTATACTAAATTGAGAATAAAATGTAAATAACACAAGTAAAGGGTAAGCTACGGTTGATACTATCAACATATGGAAGTTTGTAATCCCTTATGTCGTGTAGTGCACTAGCTCAATTAGTTACGGAGTATATTTTGGAACCAGAAATTGAGAGTTCGAGACTTAAAATTTTTTTTTTTTTTCTTTATTTTTTACTGTGTTTGTAAATACATTCAGATATTTCTTCATATATTAGTCACTACATACAAACACGCATGCATAATAATCTAATTCGAGTAACGCAATAACTTCTGTTCGCACATTTTAAAAAAAAATCTTCTTTTATTTAAACTTGAAGGAATTTAATCATCGCTAGCTAACCAATACGTTCATTACCTGCACTTTTGTTTATTTAATAAATAAACAAAGGTTTAAGCAGCTAACACCCGATTACTCAAAGCTATCGCTTGGCCAAACATTCATTTCTTTATTTATTAATCATTTAACATTTCAAGAGTCTTAGCCTAAGTAAGTTGAAGCGCTCGCTTGTGTGCGCTTTCATTTATTTGCGAAGTATGTTACATTTCGAGAGCGTATTCTACTGTCAAGTAATTCGAAGCGCTTCCTTGGCCACAGTATTAGTTATTTATTAAGTATTGATCGTTTCAGGGGCTTATCCCAAGAAATTTGAATTCCTCGATTGTGTCCGCTTTTATTTATTAAGTAAATACACTCATTTATATAATGAACTAAACAACAAGTATAACTAAATATAAAAAGCCTTATATAATTATAAAATAATTTTAGAACTGTTCTTATGTTTGCTTATGTTTCTTTTTGGTTGCTACTTTTTTAATTTTTTTCTTTATTAGACAGGTTTCCACACCACCGAAGAAGTACCGTCTATGGTGCGTTGTATTTTTTATTGAAACTATTGTGTTTTTTGCCAAAGTATCTAAAGAGTAATAATGTTTTGACATTTTTTTAGAATACATAACATGTCATATTTTTAGTTTAAAAAATAATTTAATTTAGTTAACTTACACATTAGTTTCAACTGTGGACTTCCCTCGCCAAGAGACCTTTTTTTGACTAATCCATCTTATTTCTAATTCTTTGGTAATGTTACTTTAATTTGGTATTAATACTCTCATCCTCAGTCAGTAAAGTTTACGATCTAGCAATAATTTTCTAATTAAAAAGATCTCTAAGCCCTAAACAACTTAAACTTACTGCAAGAATACTGTCTCTAGTATCAAATCAGAATTTATTGAAACAAAATATATAGCTAAGTTAGTCGAAAATTTACTTGGAGTACATATTAGCACTGTTAAATTTATTGAAATGGTTTTCCGTTAACGCTAAGTTTTCGCAATTAATATTATACGCCTTTCCGTACGATATCAAAAAGCATCGCGCATTAAGTAAAGGGATACTAGTTTGATTACTTTTGTCATCCTTAATTTCATTTACAGCAGAAAAAGTTCGCTCAGGTTCCACGTTTGAGTGAGGTATAGCGAAAATTAATTTAACTAAAGATGTTAACGCGGGATAAAGACATTCGTTTGCCTGATTCTTTAAGTTTATGATTTTACTCCAAAAAGTTTCCGTATCGAAATTCATTGATAAATTTTTTTCCTGCTCGTTAAACTTTGTATGAATATCTTGCCACTCATTAGCAACAGTTTCGGCATCTAAAAATGGAAAATACTTCAAAATAATATTTAAATTTGGATATCGTTGTCGTTCCGTTTTATTTAACACTACTTGTGGATTAAGAAAATCTAAATGTTTGAAAATATCGTCGTTTTGAAGAACACGCTTTTTGATCTCATGAAAACCGCGAATGTAAAAATTTTTGCAATTACTCCGTAAATTTTTGACTTCCTCTTTTGTTAATTTTTTTTCTATTTCCGAGCATAAGGGTCCTGTATAGATTTTTTCCAAGGAAATCAGATTTTCCATTACATCAAAATTTGGTAAAAAGATATCTTCTATTACGTTTCCATTTATGAAATTTGTTGCAAGTTGTATTAATAATCTTTTGATGGATTCATTAATCTGGTGTGTTTTATAAGCCTTCGATTGATAGGCTGCATTAAAAGAGTTCAAGAAATTAAGGTTGAAATGTAAAAAACTTACGTAGGCTTCAACAGTATTATTTTGCAGTAAAATTAAAATTTTTTCCGCGTTCGATTCAGGCCCATTTTTTTCACGCGACAGACATGTTTTTTCAAAAACTTTTATCGAAAAAAAAGCAATTAAAGCTGGCCACATAGAAAGAAGACGATCGTAACATTTAAAAGCTTTGAGCCATCGCGTTCCCGAAAATTTAAGAGCTTTGTTATCAGGCAAATTCAAGTATTCTAAATTTTCCGACAGTTCCGCGGTGCGTTTTGGACTAGAGGATAAATAAGAGTACACTGAGCGAGCAAGTTCTTCTATTTCTTTAGGAAGCATACTACAACAATTTTTTGCCACTATCGCGGCCGAGTGACGCATACAATTCCGGACAATTAAATTAGGAACATAATCCCGAAGATATTTTTGATAACTGTTTTGTTTGCCGACCATTACACTAGCGTTATCGCACGAAAGAGCAACTATATTTTTAATGTTTACAGAATTATCGTCAAGGAATTTTATAAACACGCGAAACAACTCTTGTGCACTACCTTTCTGAGCGTCGATTTCAATTAATTGCAAAAGTTGTTGGACAACCGAATTTTTTTGCGGTGAAAAATATTGTACACAAACACAAAGCAATTTTTTATTACTAATGTCGGTGCTTTCGTCAATAAGAACCGAGTAATAAGAATTATTTAAAATACTTGTTAAATTTTCAAACTCATTTCTATAAAAAACGTTATTAATGACTTTTGCACATTTATCTTCTTTTATACAAATATTACATTTTTGACGGCTTGAAAATCCTCGACAAGATTATTAATAAAAGGGATTCAATTATTTACCATTCGAACACTGACGGGGTTTTGCGCAATGAACATCGATACGCTTACTTGGCCGCACTTTTTTTAAATTATTGGTAAGAAAAATCTCAAGTGGCTAATCCCCAACGACCTAATGGGATCACATACCACGATTTATTATTAATTTGAATACTAAAATAATTTCGGTTGATATAAAAAATTAATAACAAAGAAAAGGAAGTCTCAGCATAATCTGTAGTAGGCCGAACTTACTGAATCATTACGACTCCACACACTTAAAAGCTTTGCTTTCTAAAGGAAAGGAAAGTTTAACATCTAAGTAAGTACCATTTATACTAAATTAGGAATAAAATGTAAATAACACAAGTAAAGGGTAAGCTACGGTTGATACTATCAACATATGGAAGTTTGTAATCCCTTATGTCGTGTAGTGCACTAGCTCAATTAGTTACGGAGTATATTTTGGAACCAGAAATTGTGAGTTCGAGACTTAAAATTTTTTTTTTTTTCTTCATTTTTTACTGTGTTTGTAAATACATTCAGATATTTCTTCATATATTAGTCACTTTATACAAACACGCATGTATAATAATCTAATTCGAGTAATGCAATAACTTCTGTTCACACATTTTAAAAAAAAATCTTCTTTAATCTAAACTTGAAGGAATTTAATCATCGCTAGCTAACGAATACGTTCATTGCCTGCACTTTTGTTTATTTAATAAATAAACAAAGCTTTAGGCAGCTCACACCCAATTACTCAAAGCTATCGCTTGGCCAAACATTTATTTATTTATTTATTAATCATCCGGGGGCTTATCCCAAGAAATTTATATATAATTTAAGCGCTGCGATCGACTCAGGTACCATCGTAACAGTTGTTAATGAAGGACTACCTTTTCAAGATAGAATTCATGCCTTGGAAGAGCGCGTATCGATGTTCATTGCGCAAAACCCCGTCAGTGTTCGAATGGTAAATAATTGAATTCCTTTTATTAATAATCTTGTCGAGGATTTTCAAGCCGTGAAAAATGTAATATTTGTATAAAAGAAGATAAATGTGCAAAAGTCATTAATAACGTTTTTTATAGAAATGAGTTTGAAAATTTAACAAGTATTTTAAATAATTCTTATTACTCGGTTCTTATTGACGAAAGCACCGACATTAGTAATAAAAAATTGCTTTGTGTTTGTGTACAATATTTTTCACCGCAAAAAAATTCGGTTGTCCAACAACTTTTGCAATTAATTGAAATCGACGCTCAGAAAGGTAGTGCACAAGAGTTGTTTCGCGTGTTTATAAAATTCCTTGACGATAATTCTGTAAACATTAAAAATATAGTTGCTCTTTCGTGCGATAACGCTAGTGTAATGGTCGGCAAACAAAACAGTTATCAAAAATATCTTCGGGATTATGTTCCTAATTTAATTGTCCGGAATTGTATGCGTCACTCGGCCGCGATAGTGGCAAAAAATTGTTGTAGTATGCTTCCTAAAGAAATAGAAGAACTTGCTCGCTCAGTGTACTCTTATTTATCCTCTAGTCCAAAACGCACCGCGGAACTGTCGGAAAATTTAGAATACTTGAATTTGCCTGATAACAAAGCTCTTAAATTTTCGGGAACGCGATGGCTCAAAGCTTTTAAATGTTACGATCGTCTTCTTTCTATGTGGCCAGCTTTAATTGCTTTTTTTTCGATAAAAGTTTTTGAAAAAACATGTCTGTCGCGTGAAAAAAATGGGCCTGAATCGAACGCGGAAAAAATTTTAATTTTACTGCAAAATAATACTGTTGAAGCCTACGTAAGTTTTTTACATTTCAACCTTAATTTCTTGAACTCTTTTAATGCAGCCTATCAATCGAAGGCTTATAAAACACACCAGATTAATGAATCCATCAAAAGATTATTAATACAACTTGCAACAAATTTCATAAATGGAAACGTAATAGAAGATATCTTTTTACCAAATTTTGATGTAATGGAAAATCTGATTTCCTTGGAAAAAATCTATACAGGACCCTTATGCTCGGAAATAGAAAAAAAATTAACAAAAGAGGAAGTCAAAAATTTACGGAGTAATTGCAAAAATTTTTACATTCGCGGTTTTCATGAGATCAAAAAGCGTGTTCTTCAAAACGACGATATTTTCAAACATTTAGATTTTCTTAATCCACAAGTAGTGTTAAATAAAACGGAACGACAACGATATCCAAATTTAAATATTATTTTGAAGTATTTTCCATTTTTAGATGCCGAAACTGTTGCTAATGAGTGGCAAGATATTCATACAAAGTTTAACGAGCAGGAAAAAAATTTATCAATGAATTTCGATACGGAAACTTTTTGGAGTAAAATCATAAACTTAAAGAATCAGGCAAACGAATGTCTTTATCCCGCGTTAACATCTTTAGTTAAATTAATTTTCGCTATACCTCACTCAAACGTGGAACCTGAGCGAACTTTTTCTGCTGTAAATGAAATTAAGGATGACAAAAGTAATCAAACTAGTATCCCTTTACTTAATGCGCGATGCTTTTTGATATCGTACGGAAAGGCGTATAATATTAATTGCGAAAACTTAGCGTTAACGGAAAACCATTTCAATAAATTTAACAGTGCTAATATGTACTCCAAGTAAATTTTCGACTAACTTAGCTATATATTTTGTTTCAATAAATTCTGATTTGATACTAGAGACAGTATTCTTGCAGTAAGTTTAAGTTGTTTAGGGCTTAGAGATCTTTTTAATTAGAAAATTATTGCTAGATCGTAAACTTTACTGACTGAGGATGAGAGTATTAATACCAAATTAAAGTAACATTACCAAAGAATTAGAAATAAGATGGATTAGTCAAAAAAAGGTCTCTTGGCGAGGGAAGTCCACAGTTGAAACTAATGTGTAAGTTAACTAAATTAAATTATTTTTTAAACTAAAAATATGACATGTTATGTATTCTAAAAAAATGTCAAAACATTATTACTCTTTAGATACTTTGGCAAAAAACACAATAGTTTCAATAAAAAATACAACGCACCATAGACGGTACTTCTTCGGTGGTGTGGAAACCTGTCTAATAAAGAAAAAAATTAAAAAAGTAGCAACCAAAAAGAAACATAAGCAAACATAAGAACAGTTCTAAAATTATTTTATAATTATATAAGGCTTTTTATATTTAGTTATACTTGTTGTTTAGTTCATTATATAAATGAGTGTATTTACTTAATAAATAAAAGCGGACACAATCGAGGAATTCAAATTTCTTGGGATAAGCCCCTGAAACGATCAATACTTAATAAATAACTAATACTGTGGCCAAGGAAGCGCTTCGAATTACTTGACAGTAGAATACGCTCTCGAAATGTAACATACTTCGCAAATAAATGAAAGCGCACACAAGCGAGCGCTTCAACTTACTTAGGCTAAGACTCTTGAAATGTTAAATGATTAATAAATAAAGAAATGAATGTTTGGCCAAGCGATAGCTTTGAGTAATCGGGTGTTAGCTGCTTAAACCTTTGTTTATTTATTAAATAAACAAAAGTGCAGGTAATGAACGTATTGGTTAGCTAGCGATGATTAAATTCCTTCAAGTTTAAATAAAAGAAGATTTTTTTTTAAAATGTGCGAACAGAAGTTATTGCGTTACTCGAATTAGATTATTATGCATGCGTGTTTGTATGTAGTGACTAATATATGAAGAAATATCTGAATGTATTTACAAACACAGTAAAAAATAAAGAAAAAAAAAAAAAATTTTAAGTCTCGAACTCTCAATTTCTGGTTCCAAAATATACTCCGTAACTAATTGAGCTAGTGCACTACACGACATAAGGGATTACAAACTTCCATATGTTGATAGTATCAACCGTAGCTTACCCTTTACTTGTGTTATTTACATTTTATTCTCAATTTAGTATAAATGGTATTTACTCAGATGTTTAACTTTCCTTTTCTTTAGGAAGCAAAGCTTTTAAGTGTGCGGAGTCGTTATGATTCAGTAAGTTCGGCCTACTCCAGATTATGCTGAGACTTCCTTTTCTTTGTTGTTAATTTTTTATATCAACCGAAATCGATTTGATATTCAAATTAATAATAAATCGTGGTATGTGATCCCATTGGGTCGCTGGGGATTAGCTGCTTGGGATTTTGGTAATTAATAAATAAAAAAAAGTGCGGCCAAGTAAGCGCACTGGGTCGCTGGGGATTAGGCATTTGGGTTTTATGTGTTCGGGCTTTGAGCGCTGTGTCTTTGAGTTTCGGACGTTCAAACGACGCGCAGTCGCTCGGCCAATCGGAGGCCGGCTGCGCACAAGTGTGCGCGAGTTCTCAGAACGATCTCGGCACACTGGCCGCAGGTGGGTTTGAAATATGGCGCTGACTTGGGCGCAGCTTGGCCTGACTTAGCATGACTTTTGCCCACTAATCGCCCACTTTTGGCTGCACCGATATTGGATATATATTAGCATATAAGTTTCTATGTATGTCTTTTTTTAATTTTTTTATTCATCATTGCCCGTACGCTCAGACATGACATTTTTATACAAACATAGTGTTAATTAGCCATCGGTGCATTCGGTGCACCTGAGTTATGACCAGATGTTTATATATGTATATTAACATCTGGACCAACTCAGTCACATCTATGATCACGTTGAAGCGTCAGAGTAACAGTTAATTGACCTTTGAGAATCAAAAGAGCACAGGTGAAAGGGCGCGACCTGAATGGTGACCAGACGATCACTCATTCAAGTACTAACTGCGCCAAATGTAGCTTAACCTCGGAGATCGATGGAACTACAACTCCACCGTTGCGCTACCGCGATCACGTCATACATATCCATGTGTGTCTGCGGGCGTGCACGTCATACTATTTTTATACTTATATTCATATATATAGACTTCTCTGTATTATGCTGATCTGCAGACAAAAGTGGGCGATTACTGGGCGAAAGTCATGCCAAGTCAGGACAAGCTGCGCCCAAGTCAGCGCCGTATTACAAACCCACGGGATGCCAAGTCAGGTGCCAAGCTGCGGCCAAGGTGGGCAGCGTGGCAGCCAAGCTTGGGCCCAGTTTTCGCCCACTTTCAATTTCTACTCGGGCAAGTACTGTTCGCCGTGTACAGAGATTGGTAGAGAAATTACTAATAACAATACTACAGTGCAAGACAACTTTTCGCCACTGATCGGGTTGACCCGCTGCGGCCAGCTGTTGAACTGGGTGCACATTTTTTGAGAGTGTGAGAATTTTTGAATGGTATCGAAGAGCAGGGACCCTGTGGTAACTATGCAGTGCTCTCTCTTGCACCAATTAAAACATCACCGGACAGGGTTTAAAAAAGTAAAAGAAGACGTTCGGACCCTTATTTGAAAAAAGTGCAGGACTTGGTTTGCTGACGAATTCAGAAGCCTTGGATAGTCCGTATCAGACGTACATAGATTTGGACAACTGAATTTATTTGGAAGATTCTTTTATAGAGTACTTAAGTTGGGAAAACGTGGTTTTTTGGTTATAGTTTTTTTCCTGTTGATAGTAGTCCAAAGTGCCTGTAAAAGAAGTTGTAGCAGTTCCAAAGACCTACGAAATGAGCTGCGTTGGTTTAGAAACCGTTTTATAGTTAACTTACAAATTGCAAAATTGGCCGTTTTCTTAATTTGTTTTAAATGTATCAACAATTAATCCCAATCGTCTTAAATTGCTCGTAAGTTATAGCTTTTGTTTGGTGTAGTAAGTCCTCCAAACAGGAAATTTGTACGTTTAATCGTTTTTGCGCAATCGCAATTGTTTAATAAAAAAGTGGTTATTTGTAAATTATTTATCAGGGCTGGATGCCATCCTGCAGGGTCCAATAGGTGCCCACTTCATTCGTTAAGAGTTGTACTTTACATTTCTCATTTACAGTTTTTCAATTTTTGCAAATGTTTAATGGTATAATGATCTTCGAAAAATTTAGTGTTCTTACGACCCTGGGAAGCCAAGATAATTTTCATTTATTTTTTCATTTGATTCTCTCGACTTTGTTAATTTACGTGAGCAGTTGCTTTTGGATATGTTACTCTTAAATGCCTATATTTTATAAAAAAAAATTTGAACATTGCCTGCCGTTGAAAAATCAACAATATCTTGGCTTCTCTGGGTGGTAAAACAACTTTTTTTTGAAACTGGGGGAGGCTTAAGCAGATAAATCGTTTGACGTACTTTATTAAACTGTCTGAGATTATTTATCGGCGAAAAAAGCACATTTCGAAAGATTGTTGTCCAACATGCATCTACAGCGCGTTTCTATAGATATACCTCAACTCTAAAGATATATCTTTTCATTTGGAGAGTAATACTTAACAATGGGTGTAATCTGCAATCACCACCTGCAGTTACATAATGTTGTCATGTCTCACATATGTAACTGCTGGTGATGATTGCGGATTACACCCAATGAAGTAATTATCATAATAATGATAATGATAATCCATAGTTTGCTTATGAAATCGCGGTTTTTCGATGTATGTTTCTAAAGTTTTTGGTGCGCTAAGTTTTTGTTTTGTTAGCATGTATGATAATTTTTATGTGTATGTATTATATTATTTTGTATATATGTTGATAAAACCAATACACACGTAAATTTAAATCACATTTATTTTATTATTAAAACGAACCGTAGATGTTTCGCATTAAGATGACTTATTTTATGAATCAACTTGTAAAGCCCTATTAAATCACGAAGACTTAGATCTATTCCTATTCCGTTTTAAATTAATGTTGAAATTGGTACAATAGATGAACACAATGTACATTCATGGGATGTATCATTAGGTAATAAATTTTGTCCATACATATAAGTCTCACGTCGGCATGACGTACTATTTGAGTTTAAGCTTTTGCTTAATAATTCGGGATACACGCTGAGCACGTAAGTGGGACACGAGGATAAAGGGGTAGTTCCAATTAACGACAAGATATTTGCAAAGGGGCTACGATTGTTTCACCCGATTAGAACCGACTGCTGTGCAATATTCCGATGCACTTGTTTGCGGCTCGTCCAAGGTTTGTTGACTTTACCCGGAGCGGCCTACCGAAGGGTATCCCGTCCGCAATCTAGATGATACTGGCACCGTTACGGGAAAAAGTATCGTTCTTAGAGGTTACGTGGGAGTAAATGGTAATTTGACTCGTGACCTGACTCGGATGTACTCATACCGTCGCGAGTATTGATTTTCGTTTTAATCAGATTAGTTGTTGCTCCGATGGCACCACTACCGTGGCGGACAGTGGTGTGCTCGTAAAACAAACTTAACAATTTTCGATGATCCCCGGGTACCAATACCGTGGCGGATAGTAGTGCGCGCGTAGAACAAACTTATTAATTTTCGATGATTTTCGGGTACCAATACCGTAGTGGATAGTGGTGCGCTCGTAAAACAACTTAGTTACGGACCCGGCCGAAAAAGAGTAAAAACAGGAAAAGAAGGAATACAAAAAATTTTGTATGATAACTTTAACACTTACTTTTATTTAAATGTGAACTGAAGTCCACGGCAAACCAGTACGAGCCGAGGTGAGTAAAGTATTTGAAACGTTATGCGCTCGTGGAGGACTGAGTGATAGTAGAGGCGGACTCTAACTATTCAGTCGACCGTTCGAGGATGAAAAACAAAATTAACTGACTTTTCCGGGGCCTCCAAGCCTTTTTATAAGGAGTAGCGGACCTCGGTCATGCGCTGATTCGGTAATAATGCAGGAGAGCTTGCCGGGGGAAAATCTTTCAAAAATGACAATAGCGGAAAATCCAATTGACTAGAACTGCTCTAGTTTAGCCACTCAGAAATTAGCACTTCCCACATCCGGTTCACTCTCGTCTTTGCGGTAAGAGATGGGAAGGAGATTTATTTGCTCACTCCCTTCCTTTCCCTTTTACATAGAAATTTGACAGGATTTCAATGTGACTTAACATTAACATTAAGACAGAATATTACTATTTATTAATGCTAAACACCGGTCGTTTGTTCAACTAAACTTGTTGCAAAAAGAGCGGTGAAAATCGTTTAACAATTCAATTGATGCTCGGGTGAATAAACGATTGGTGTGTTACGATTTATTAATTAATACTACTACTTAAAAGCCAAAACGGTGGCTACTGACGTAATAATTTACAATTATAATATTAGTGGTGGTAATTACAATAATAATAATAATAATAATAATAATAATAATAATAATAACAATAATAATAATAACAATAATCATAATAATAATTGTAATAATGATAATAAGAATACCGGTTGTTAGAATAATGATAAGAATAATAGTGGTTTGCCTGTCGCAAGTTAACATAATTTGTTTTACCGGTAGTTTGAATATTTATAATGTTGCAAAAATAAAACGGAATTTTGGTAGAATTTTAGTCAACATGTTTTTCTGCTGCTAGTTGTTGGAGACGGAGTCGTCTCGTGGTACCCTAGGGAATTAGAAACTCTGTTACCCCTAAGGTAAAACGCCTAATACTTGGACAGATTTTTCGAAACTAATTTTAAAGCTCATATTCCGAAGTTAATGTGCAATACTTCCATATTTTTTAAATATTAACTTGTAATTGGGATGCCTTAGGGTTATATAACACACAAAAAATGTTTTAAAATAGCTCTTAAATAATAGTTATCGTACATTTTAAAACATGTCAACTTATCGGAGTAGTTAGACAATCATTCTCAACTGTCGTAGTAGTTGGACAACCTTGAAAACCAAAAATTGGACAATGTTGCAGTACTTAGACAAGTTGGAAAGCAGTATTTAGACAATACTAACTTAAACGATTTTACAGTTGTATAAATCATGATTAGGCGCAAGTACTTATTAAAACTAAAGTATGTATTTAGATAAATACTTTATAACGAAAAATGGTTAACGAAGGTGATAAATAATAACAAATCTATTACGTGAAATTTGTAAATAAAATTTTTTATCTTCTTTACAATAATAATTTATCAAATTCAAATTAAATCCCTCCGGGTGCATTTTGATTTTCAACATTTTTAATTGTAAGGAATCGCACTTCTCCTTCTTGATTTGAACTTTCTTTTGCAGGAACTGCATCTCTTCAATTGCAAACAAATTATCCAACTCAATTAAGCTCTCACCTCGGTTCTCACTCAGTTTTTTTAATTGTTCTGTCAGTGAGATAGTGTAAAACCAATTTTACTGTTTTTTTTAGTTTTGTCATTTAATATTTATTTTTAATAAGATTATAATTTTTCTTACTTTTCTTTTTTGGTTTTGTTGTACGACCTCCACTTTTGTTCTTTTTCATTCTTTTCTATTTAAAAAAATATATTTTTCCTTTTTTCAGAACCCATACTTCATCTGTATTTACAGTGAATTGGACGTTAACTTTTCAAAATGTTGAAAAAACAATTTTCTTAAAGCGGTGCACCCCTTAACAACAAAACTGATTAGTACAGTGTTTTTTTTCTACTAAGTACTTCACTTTTTATACACTTTTGTTTAAAAAATTTGCATAAAAGATTAAGTACGTTAAAAGGTAAACAACTTTGATTGTATGTCCATGTACTGGCTACGACGTTTTTGTGCCTATGACCTGAAGTTGGACAAGAGATACACGTCTGTCCAACTACTACAAAATCATGCGGTGTACTTTGACAGCTAATTTTACATTATAAAATTTTTTTTGTCCACGATCACATTAGAAATATTGTGAATTAATGTAAAAGTTGTAAAATAATACCATAAAGCATGCATACAAATGCATTTGATTAATTTTAACAAGTATTACCTATTATCAAAATCATAGAAAATGGAGAAAAATTATCGCACTCTTATGGCGCCTATGGCGAAATTTAGAATCATTCGTTTATATTAAATTTAGCTGAAATTTATTTAAAATTTAAGTACATCATCAATAATAATCATAGCAATACTAATCGATTACGTTTTTTAAAATATCTCTTTTTTATTTGCTACAATGACTGATTTTCCACTGTCCAAGTATCGGTCTGAATTTTAGTTTTGTTCAAGTATTGGGCGTTTTACCTTATTGGAGGCAGGCGTACAGACTCTCTCTCTCTAAGTTGAGAAAAGAGGAAGGGTTAACTTTCCATTTTCCTTCACATTTGGGAAAAAGTGTCATCAATCAACTAAATTACAAATTAGACTATTGCAGTATGCTTACGAAATTACTAATGCGATACAAAAAGGGTTACTTTGTAAATCATGAGCTTGCGTACTTGAATGGTAAAAATCGGGTAATCCCTTGAAAGTTGCTAATGTTGTGTACCAGGTTAGTCATAGTTAATATGTAATGTAGTTGTTTTCTAGTGGTGTAGTGTATACTGGTTGTTTGTGACGATTCTGGTTTTTACTAATGTTTTCGCTTATTTCTATGTATTAATTCTAAGCTACCCTAATGTTTATGCAAGGGGCTCAGACATGGCTATTTTAATACTGTATAGTGTGTTTAGCCGTACGTTAGTTAATTCACGGTATGTGAAATGGTAGGGAAATGGGTAGGTTTAATAAAGCTCAAATTCCACCCAGAAAAAAACCTCATTTATTAATAAACAATTTTTGTCCAGAGTGGAATTTGAACTCCGGCCATCAAGATCTGTAGACAGACACGCCACCGACAGAGCCATCATGTGGCTGGGAGCTGTGTGCATATAAGTATACTTGTAATGAATATTCATCAACATGTTCGGGTATATGTGCATGCATATAATGTGTGTATATTAACTCGCTTATGTGTATTTGTATGGATTTACAATCCCATACATGTATGCATATATCTTCCTATATTATATAGTCGTAAGAGCTAGAGCGAGGTTTTGCTCCCCCCCGCTCCCCCCACCTCCCCCCCAAATAAGGTAGTTATTCTTTCATTTTCTTGCATTTTTCGAGTAATCCTACTTTTTTGATAGCTCCCCCCCCACCTCCCCCCCGCTCCCCCTCAGCTCCCCCCCATTTTCCCCATATACAATGTAAATATATTAGTAAAGCCTTGTATATACCGTTACAAGTGGTCTAATTTTCACATATAATTTTATTTGACCATAACAACAAATTTTGTTACAATTATCTTACTTACGATGTTTATTTTGATTACATACTCTAAAATGTCTTTTTAGGTGCTCTGCTTTTAGGGGTAAACGCACCTACTACCGTACACCCGTAAATTCACTTTATTTTGTTACCATGATTGTAAGACAGTTTGATACTAAATATTGACTCAGTAAATTTTAAATTGTTGTTTAGGATCTCAAGAGAGCACCAAAATTTTTTTTAAGTGTTAGAGCTTGTTAAAATAATTTTATAATAAAAATAAAAATTAAGTTAACGCTACATAACCCTTTCCACAATTTTGACAAATATTTTTTTTAACGTTTTTTTCATGACTTTTCAAATGTCTCTGGAAGTAATAATTTCTTTTTAAATTCTTTTCGCATTTAATACTCTTAAAATTTTTTTCAATGTTTTGGCATTCCTTTGTGTGACGCAAACAGTTTTTCTTGTTTAATATTATAATGCTACACAGATCACATACAAAAAATTTTTTTTTGTGAATTTTTTCGTGCGATGATAGACACTCTTGATTTGAAAATTTTGAGTTACATTTATCACACTGATAAAATTTTGCATCCATGATGGTGTATCTGAAAACATGTAACAAAAAACGGATTGTTTATGATTACATAAATCTGGGTACTAGACGGTACTGAAATTTGCTTTTTTGATGAAAGATAAAATTTGCAAGAGAGTATAAAAATAGTAATGAACTATAGAATAGTTTTTTTGTTACTCTAAAATTTCATTCCAAACAATATTTTTAATTTCAAATATGTTTTCTTATTCAATTGGAATAAAAATTTTTTTATGGTTTCAACATCTAGACAGTGCAACATATAATTGCCCATTAGAAAATAATGGTTTTCTAAAGTACAACCCTTAGGCATCAAAACTTTGACCTTAAGAATTATTGATAGCCATAGGAAGAGTTAAGATAAATGAAAATCGTTTTCTGTACAATATAAATGGTAGTGAAGAAGAATTGTTTGTATTGAGTGTTATACTTAGACTAAAGACTTTATTTCCTTTTTTTTGCCTGAGATTATTCCAGCTTCGATGTTGTATGTAAATAATTTTGTAATTCATAATCTTGAACCATTGCAAAGTCCTTCAGATATGTTTAAGTTTCGTATTAACATAACAATAGCGTTTATTTTTAAATCTAATTCGTGTGAAAAAAGACTTTCTTTACTACTATTTAAATATTCTGTAGAGAACTTAGTATAAATATTATTGTCTAATTTATCTACTCCTTTGTGATTTGCTTTATCAATACTATAGTACGTTACTAATATTCCTACCATATTATTTTAAATTTTTTTGTTCAAAAAGTGAGTGTATTTATTGTGAGATGTTAATATAGCTTTACTTATAAAAGAATCATCATTATTAAAAATTTAAGAACACATATCATTTGTTTTCAATGTCTAAGGAATTATAAAAGTTTTAATTTTGCCTTCTCCTATATCCAGTAGCAATGAAGATAACTTTTTATCAATTGAACGTATATTATTTTTTAAATAGAAAATATTAAATAAAGGCCAAAAATTGGAAAATTTTATGGTTTCTTGAACAATAGTAATTTTGTTTCCGTTTTTTACTACTGGGAGAATTTGACGAAAGTTTCCACCTAAAATTATTATTTTATTTTCAAAAGGCTTATTACCACTAGATAAATCTTTTAAAGTCCTATCAACGGTTTTTAACGCTTTTTTCGGTACCATAGAAGCTTTATCCAAAATAATTACTTTTACATTACGTAATTTTTGTTTATCTGGCTCAAACTGGAAAAATGCACTTTCTATAGTGCTTAATTCCAAAGGAAGTCTGAAAGTTCTGTAAGTGGTCATTCCCTTTAGAAGCAGAATAGAAACAATACCTGTCCAAGCCATTGTAAGAATTTTTGTTCAATTAACATGAAATAATAAATTAATCTTTTGTATAGAAAAGTTTCTCCAGATCCACCAGGACCATCAAAAAAAAATTTTATTTTTTAATTTTATTATTTCTTGAAAAATTCGACATTCATCATGATTGAGTTGTAAAAACATTTCATGGAATTTATGTTTACAAAATATTCTTTCATCATTGTCAGTATCAATATTTTTTTTTATCGTTTCTGTTGGTTCTGGTAAACTGAAATCTTTACAAGACATATTTTAAGAATAAAAAATTTCGTTTAAATGTATAAGAGCTTTATTTTGATCATCTTTACAATATTCAATGAAAAATTTTTTGTATTTGTTCCAAATAATATTACCAAAAAAATTTTCACATATAATAAACCATGCGAAAAATTTTCGTAGTTGAAAAGGCAGCATAACGTTACATGCTTCTTCAAAAATTACATTGTTTTGAAAATCGTGTTCTACTAATCCCATAGTAATAGCTGATATTAGTGAGGGAAAATAAAAAGTGATGGTTAAAAATTCATGTAATTAATTATGATCAATATACATTTATTACATATATAAATTTTAAGTAACAATTAATACAATTCGGGTATTTTTCCATACTTCGTAAATTTAATTTGGCATTACGGGGGTTGGTGCGCAGAGCGCGCAGGGGGCATATATAGTTATAAGAGCTTAGAAATATCTATTGACACATACAGGATAGACAGCTCATTTAAAAAAGGGAGCCACTAGAAGAAATAATAAAGCTCACCAACAAAAATTCAAGGGCACATCTCTCTGTCTATATAAACTTTACCACTTTCATTTGAAATTAGCAGCTTGTTCTTTATATTTCTTTAAAAACAGACCAGTAATCATACCCCAGCGTAGAAAATTTATTCCCGAGTATTTTCGAAAAATGCCATAGTCTTCCGATTTCTGTAAAATATACCTCAACATATTATTTTTATACTAACAATTAATCTTATCATTTTTTAAGGCCTCAAAAAATATTAATACAAACCTTATTTTAAAAAAATTTCATTTATAACACAATAAAAGGGGGGGTTGGCGCGCGGAGCGCGCAGGGGGGCGGAGCCCCACTAGGATATATATATATATATATCCACAAATATAGGCGCACGTACTATGCGCGGTACAGGAGAAAGCCAAGCGCAGTATACAAATTTAATAGACTATCCATGGTACAGAAAAATCCTGTACTAAAGCTATTGAAAAACTTGTACTAGTATGGTTATAAAACCGACTAGTCACAGGTTTTTCGGTGATCCAGATAAGTTTATAAAAATGTGAGACTAGTTGCAGAAATCTCAAGACCTGTATGTTATTTTTCTATGCTCATCACTTTTGGTACTGCTTATTCTGGTAACAACAATCTTCCGTGTAGGAATTGAAGATGGAGTACATGTGAAAGAAAAAAATTTTTATCAGAAGCAGAAAATATACGTTGCTTTAATATTATTGATATCATACTTATCGACTAACTAGTAAAATTTTTAGTCCCATACTTAATGCTGGAAGATAAATGCATCAATTTTTTTTGCATGCATATATTATGATAAAAAGCAATAGAAAAAGTTTTTTTTCGCAATAACTAAAAAATTTTAAGGATTAAAAGTTATCAAGGTTTAATAGATTACATAATGCGTAGTGCCTCAAATAACTCAAAAAATTTTGAAAACAATAAAGTCAGAAATATTTCTATTTAACCCTTAACATACATCGGTGGTACTATGTAAATGCAGAAACATTATCAAGATGCAATAGCAATAATGCGAGAGTTTGGATGACCTGATTTTTTTATAACCGTTACATGTTACCCTGAATAGAAAGAAATAAAGCAAATTTTCAAAAACTTTTCTAATGGTGCCACTCTGCATAATATACCGAATATAACTGTTGGATTATTTTATACAAAATTGAAATTGATTTTGGACGATGTAAATTAACACAATATTTTTGGAAAAGTTATTGCTTATGTTTATGCCATTGAATTAAAAAAAAGGGAAAACCTCATTCTTATATTATTGTACCATTGCATATTAACAATAAATAATTCACTACCACAGATATTGATGAATATATTTTAGCAGAAATTCTACTTGATTCACAAATACAAAATATAGTTATTAAACACATGCTTCATAGACCTCATGGTAAAGATAGTCCATGTCTTACCAGTCATCAAAAAATTTGTACAAACAAGTTTCCAAAAAAGTTTACTACTAATACTGTTTTCACAAAAAATAGATACCCAAATTACAAAAAAAGTGACAATAGATGTGATAATCACATATAGAAAATTAAAAATAGTAATAAAAAAATTGAATTGAATGGTATTACCATACAATTTATCTTTATTGATCAAATATAATTGCCACATTAATGTTAAATATTGTGCATCTATTCAAAGGTATACATTATATTTTTGATTATGTTTATAAATGCAGAGATAGAGCATTTATTACATAAAATAATAAAAACACATACGAGTGATAAAAAAGACGATACGGAAATTTTTTTATGAAATATCAGAGTATGTAGATAGCCGCTATTCAAGCCCCATGGAAGCAGCATGGCGATTGCGGGAGCTCCCTCTGGGTATACGTAGTTATTTTGTATTTAACTTACCAGTACATACTGAAAATAACCGAAAAATAGTTTTTCAAGAAAACAAAATCTTTAAGGCTATAGAAAACTCTTAAACAGCATTAACGGCTTGGTTTAAATAAAATAAAATAGATAGTTTCGCAAAAAATTTAGATACGTGAATATTCCAGAATATCCGCAGGGGGGCGAATCTCAACTAGTATATATATTACACACGCGCTAGCACGCGCGCGCGCACACACACATACACACACAGAAGTTCTCAATATCTCTCTATATATACTAGTGAACTGAATCACGCTTCGCGTGCCATCCCCTACTGAACTTTTCAAATCTGTTGCGGATTTAATTTAATTATCCATTTTTAAAATTAACCTGTATTTCTAAAATTATTCAGTGGTAAATTTTAAGATTTACATGCAATTGAAGAAGATTGAATACAAAGTTAAAAAGCAAAAATACATGTATTAAGCAAAAATAACTTTAAATACAGGTAACGCATCTTTATTGCTAATAAAATGCAGTTTAGAAAAATAATTTTAATTTTTACTAAATTGCAAATTAAGTCAATCTATTTTTGTAAATAGAAATTTTTGAATTATGTCACGTCATCACGTAGATAGCTTAAAATTTATCCTATAAGAATCATAGGTATACTTATCTCAAATTTGGCTTATGTCGCTGTAACACAATTTAATAAATCTTTAATATTTATAAAAACGATACTGGATTCTCTAAATGAAAATTTATACTCTGATGTGTAACATCACAAATCTTTTACGATTTTTTTAATTTAAATCATTTGATATTAAATATTTTTCTCCTTGAATTAATTTTCTTTAATTTTGTTTCAACAGCGTTGTTGGTATTAATAGAAAAGTTTTTAAAATTGTATTATAAAAATGACTTTTAGTTGAGCTCTCTAGATTTTGTTTTTATGTTCATGTTTTTTTATTAAAAATTATTTGATATTGGATGTTTTTCTCCTAATATTAATCATTTTGAATGTGGTTTCGGCAGCCCTCAAAGCAATAATATGAAAGTTTTTAAAATTTATATAATAAAAATAAACTTAAAGTTAAGCTCCTCAGTTTCAGAAACGATTATAAATCATTTTTTTCAGTGTACATTATGCACTATCTAGGTTAAAGACAGTGTAGTTTCACAGTAGATTTTTGTCTACTCGTGGTACGCAGGGCTACTCGCGAGGACCACCGTTTGATTACTTAATACAATAATATACAGTTTTTTTTGTTTTAGTATGATGTATCGTTATGTTATTCGTTTTCAACAATACAATTAACAAAAGTATAGAAGATTTTAAAAAATTTATCCACCTCGTTACAGCAAAGCCTCAAGGTAGATGAAATATTTGCTAAAATTTTGTATTCATATAGATTTTTGATGTTACAACCTAGAAAATTAAATACATTGGAAATATTTATAAAAGTAAATATAAATTAGGGAGATACACTTGCAAACTTATTTTTACGGATACTCAAACGAAGATTTAACAGTGAATTTTTAGGTATAATTTTGTTTTCTGCGTTTATTTTTACAGTTACCATTGAATTAGTTGAATTACTTATCATGAAACATCATGAAATTCCCTGTTATTTTTTTTTTTTAATGTAAATTCATTTCGTTATAAAAAAAATTAGAAAAAAGTAAAGGAGTAAGAAGTTAAGAGACTCCAAAATCATTGAATTAAGAAAAATGAATTTGACCTTATTTGTTGACACGATTATGATACAATCAGATGGGGTAGCGAAAGGGTGCAAAAAATTTCAAAGAGAATCTGGGGGAGGGGATTGTCTTCAACTGCATAAAACTTTGTTTTGTCAAAATAGTTGAGTAGCAAAGCAAATATTTCCTCACTACAGTGGGGGAGGGGGGGTCAAGAGAAAGAAATTTTAACTGGCAGTGTGGAGATGTAGCTGAAGCTAGCCACTGGTTTTAGCCGCTGGACTGTATGGAATGGTCTGTAAAAAAATCCTTTTCAAGATTACATTTAAAAGGCTTAAATACGCGCTCGGCATTTTAATTAGTGCTTCCGCTTATTATAGAAGTGGTTAAAGTGCATCACAGTAATTGTAACATACAAATACTTAACAAAAGAGCAGCTAACACAAGTTTAATAAACAATATTACAATATTAAATTGGCGGACATTAAATTTACTTGAATAATAATTAAGAGGTCGAAGAAAACTCACATTTTTCCATTTTCATGTTGAACACTATCTAATCATTTTATTTCAGGCACGATAATTATAAACAACGCTTTATTTATGATCAAGCCGCTGCATTTACGATAAAAGGAGATTTTATCGAAGATATTAGATCCTATCAAACTTTAATATTATAATCAAGTGGTCCTATTGGGCTCTTTTTTTATGTACAATATGATCAAATGATTTTTATTCACGCACAATAATTATAAACAACGCTTTTTTTATAATAAGCCGCTGCATTTACGAAAAAACAGAGATTTTCTCACTAATATACGATCCTATCAAGCCTTAAAATTATAAGGAAGAGGTCTTATTGGCTCATTTTTTTCTTTTTTTTTATACAATATGATCTAATAAATTTTATTCACGCACAATCATTATAACTAACGCTTTGTTTATAATAAAGCCGCTGCATTTACGAAAAACTAAGATTTTCTAGAAGAAATTCGATCCTATCAAGCTTAAAAATTATAACAAAGAGGTCCTATAAGGCTAAGTTTTTTCTGTTTTATCATATACAATATGATCTAGTTATTTTTATTTAAGCACAATAAATTTAAACGACGCTTTATTAGTAATAAGCAGCTGCTTTTACGAGAAACGGAGATTTTCTCGAGGATATTAGATCTTATCAAGAATTAAAACTATCAGGAAGAGGTCCTGTTAGGCTCATTTTTTACCATTTTTTTATAAACAATACGATCTACTCAATTTTATTTACGCACAATAATTATAAGCAACGCTTTGTTTATAATAAGCCGCTGCATTTACGAAAAACTAAGATTTTCTCGAAGAAATTCGATTGTATCAAACTTTAAAATCTATAATTTCAAGGTTCTATGGAGCTAAGTGTTTCCTTTTCATTATATACAATATGATCTACTCATTTGAATCCACGCACACAAATCATAATCAACGCTCTGTTTATAATAAGCCGCTGCATTTACGAAAAAACATCGATTCTCTCGCAAATTTACGATCCCATCAAGCCTCAAAATTATAATAAAGAGGTCCTTTGGGGCTTATTTTTCTCCTTTTTTTCTATACAAAATAATCAACTGATTTTTATTCACGCACAAAAATTAAAAACAACGCTTATATTTTATTACAATTTTTTCTATGAAATAATAGAACTATTATTTTCGCTTATAAATTATTTTTTATTTAAAATATCCAAGACATTTTTTTTGTTTATTGTATAGTAATTTTTTATCACTTGTTAGATATTTTATTTGATTATTTTTTTTTTGGCATTAGCTTAATTTTGTGCTTAATCGTAGAAAAGTAAAGAGAGTAATCCACAAAATTCGAATGTAGTTGAGCAATCTAGGGGTGGTGTTTTTATGATTTCAATCGATTTTTTAGCCGTTAAACAATTGACGTATGTCAATCCATCGTATGGTTCTAGGAATTTAGTACGCCCCTCTTCTGTCAATTTTTTTTTCGCATTGTCTGTTTTAGCCCTGCTTAAAATGTGTGCTAAAGCTTTCCGAATACTTCCCATATCAGCTTCAGCAAAGGGTGTTGTCGAGCAAGAAGCGACTGTTGCAGCCCACGCACATACATGAACACCACAGTTGCCATCAACTTGTTTAGGTATATCTGTGGGTGCATACACGGTCCATTCGTTCCATGAAAACTGAGTCCTTGTTTGATGTTGAATGAATGTTTTTATACCTTCAAGTACTGCTGTTGAAGGGGGATTAAGAAGAGAATCAAAATGAATTATGCACTTGTGGCCGAGAATAACTAGTAATAAAGTCTAGTGTTTGTATGGAAAAACATGATTTACAGGTATAAGCTAAATATTTTTTTTCTCAATGTTTTGTAACTTCGCCCACCTCCAGAAGCCTTTACTGATAAATCTTTCTCTCAGAATTTTTTCAAAAAACATAGAATCGAAACACTGCAACTACATACCATTACTTGTAGCTACATTTGGAAGTAAACTAAAGAAACTGTTTATTATTCCATCATCAAGATGTTGATCAACGCTTTCATAAGGTTTCAATGATGAAAAACTTATATCATCTACTATATAGCCATTTATATTGTTTTTTAAGTTTGGAAAATTTCGTGGGTATTTGTCGAATAGAAAAAGGTATTGTGATCCTGAGAATGAATAATTAATGTTGTAAGTGCAATCGTTTTTGCCATCTTCGCTGTACAAATTATTGTGAACGCTGCCAGAATTAGCCTTAAGCTCTTGACTCAAATTCCTTTCTTTTAAAAATGTGCTATTGCTATCGCTAGATTAATCAGTTTTTTCATAGTCATTACCTAAATTTTTTTTGCAGTTTGTAGTGTAGATTGGAGCATGTCATTTGAATTTTTTTCACATTCAGTAAATGCTTTATTACAGTGCTTTGATTGTTAAAAATAAAAATTACGTTCTTGTTTTCGTTTGGATAACCTTTTCCATATCTCAACGTCTGGTTTATCGTCTGGTTTATCGGTCGTGGTCGTTCAGATTCTATGTTTATGTTTTTTTCAACTGTTTTTGTATCTTTAGATTTTTGGACATTTTTTTTCTGTCTAGTTGTTTTCAAAGGAAATTCTCGTTCTCTCATCTTAGCTCGGATGACTTCTTCATTTTTTTAATAAGACGTGGTATAAGTAATCGTTCTTCATTTCTTAAAACTTGCTTTTTTAAAACTTTGATGCCACTTTCTGCTATAGCATTACTGTCCTTTGCTAATTTAAATCTTGAAATTCCCACGGCTGACCATGAAGGAAAGTAAACCAAAAGATAATTTATAACATAATCAATCAAATTTTGACTGAAAAACTGGTGTTTTGTAAGATTAGTAACAGATAAATTAAGTATCTCCTCTTTTTTATTCGAAAATAGCTGACAGTAGTTCGATGATTTCATTATATTCTCGGGAAATTTTTCAAACTCTTCAAAATTAACCTCATCAAAACACTCATCTTCTGCTGCATTATCTTCTTCTGTATTATATTTTTCTACCTCTGATACAAGTTTTTCTAAATTCACATCCTCGTAAAATCGGCCAAAAATACGAATAAATTTTTTAAAATAAATCATATCATCAAGAGCGTTTTGGCAATGAATTGAGGTGGTTAGTAATGTGGTGGATATGCTTCGTTCAGCCTTTTAAGATTTGTTATTTAAAAAGCATTTTTTTTGCTTTTTTTATAACATTTTTTATCATGTGAGATGAGCATGAATGTATAATTGTTAAGCCTTTACTTATTTGTTGTCCTTTTTCTGTATTGTTGAATAAAACATTCATGTACACATACAGGCTTATTTTAATAAATGCGTAACACTTTGCTTTCATTAATGCCAAACTAAAATCAGTTTCAACTTTATGTACTATTTAAGTTGACAACAAACGTAAGTGATCGGCGAATAAATTAAAAAAAAATAAATGGCAGCTTCTGTATGGAACGATAAAAAAGCTTCTGCGATTTCAAGAGGTACAAATTGTGTATTTCCAGCTACAAATACGCCGTAATAATAAATAGTAGCTGGATCTTTAGAGCACGGTGGCTGCAATGCAATGCTACCTGTGGGATCGATGTGTAAAGAAAATGCTCTCCATTTTAAGTATATATTTTAATTGTTTTTCACTAAATAAAATAACTATTAATGGATCTACTCCATGGTATTGGATGTATCCTTTTATTTCATCGCCGTATTGCTCACTATGTTGCAGTTTTAATTTTTCCATAAATCTATAGTAATCCTTGTCCAAGTCATTACTGCCCTTGCTTCCACTCTTTATTTTATGTAATATCATTGAACTTGGCGCATCATTTAGGTTCCCGTGAGATAAAACTTCATTCGGCACTTTTTGGATAGCAGCCCATTTTACCATAGCAGCAGAATTTTTCTCCAGTTCTTTAGCATACATGCTTTTTTTTCATTTTTTAGTGGACGGCGATGCATTTCTCGCTCCTCCGGGTCATGGAAAATAGCACTTGAAGTGCACACTTCCACTTCAAGGTCTTCATAAGGTTCTTTAATCTGCTGCTTAACAATAAATTTAAATGACGTGCACGAAGATATCTTGCAATCTACAGTGGCCCAAAAAAACAGATCATTTCTCGCTTTTTGATTACTACAGAATTTGTGGTCCTTTATCGACAAAACACAAAATTGAAACACTTTTGAGAATTTGTCGTTAAACCAATCAGTCTACCCTGGTTTAAGACGTATTTTGTTTTTATCCGGAACCTATTTTTCCCAAAAAGATTTTGGCAAAGTCATGTTCGACTGCGGTAGACGATTTTTTTCTTTAGTAACAGACATAGAAGCATTGGTATCGGTTGGTGTATTTTCAGTCTTATTTATTTTTCTGCAACATTTTTTACGGCCTGACTATCAAATTTTGGTAAGTTAAAACCGTTCTCATCGTCTACTTTATCTGGAACTTTACCAGATTCATCAGTCACACTGGAACCAATGTCGCTATTAATAACAAAAGGATTAACAGCATCTTCAATCAAACTGCCAATATTAACCGTATCGTTAGTTGACGAAAGAATCTGATCAGGTGGTATCTCAGACGAAAACGTACTGTGGGTCAGATTATTTACTTCCAAATTGTTAACGAAATCAGGAATGGTACTGGTTGACTTTGCACTGCAATATTTATCAATGCAGCGCTTTACATTACCAATAACATTATCTTCTTTACAAATATTTTCTTTTTCTGTTTTAGTTTCTGTTTCCTTTTTAAAATAATTCTTGATGTATTCGGAATTATACTGAAATTTTCTGTGACAACGTTTTTTTTACTTATTTATTCTAGCAGCCGAAAAGTGGTTTGGTAAAATACTTCTGCACTGTTCAAATCAAATTACACAAGTGTAAGATTCTTGTTTTAAAAGCAATAAAACCTCATGTATGGTAGAGCAGTGCTTAATAAATACTCTTTTAACACCCAGACAAATGTCGTCACTTGCTATTTTTATGGAATGTATCATTCCTAGTGTGAAACAAATACTTAAATTTTAAGATAACTGCTACCAATAACAAATAAATTTATGAACATTAAATTGTCTGACAGTTTGATTAAAAAAACTTTTTTACATAATACGATATTGCAATTAATTATGCGTATATCACAACTTAATATGTATATCACATTTCCGAGAAATTTAAAGCATGATTATATATAAGTCGAATATAAATTGCAATTTCTTTGGTAGCCATGAGAATATTTGGTTCAAAAATACTGTATTCTAAAATAACTTGTTTTGTGGCGATATTTCAAAAATCCAAACACCATCAAATATGAGTATACTTACCTATTTTATGTAACGCATTTTCAAAGTCGTCCACAGTTTTGTATTTACAAAACGTTTAATTAATTGATGTCGGTGAACTTAGAATAAGTGATAAACTACAACATTATCTTTAGCACTTGCACTGTCGAAAAATAGTCCACCAGCAAGATAATTACATTTGAGAGTCCTACAGAGAGTAAATATAAAATATTTTGAGAACTTAAGCGTTTTAAACGGTGACACGAATGAAAAATCCAGATTCTTACTGTGTTTAGTGCACACAAGATTTTTCTTTCATATTTTCTATTATCTGAATTACATTAAAAAAATTCAATCTAAATTAAGTGGAGTCACTAATAAAATTCGAAAAATTGAAGCACACTAAAAATACGAGAGATCGCCAATTCACTGTCTTGAGTAACAAACAAAAACTTTCTTCAATTTGTATTCGAGTGTAGACAAAAAATCAAGGAATATTGTTACAACTCACACGCACATCACCGAATACTATAGTTAATCTAACTGCACAAAAAAAAACACTTATACATCATTCAACATGCTACCAATTTCTATGCAGTTTCAATAATAACAAGTACCATACAGTATTATAATCTCATTATGCACACGCACTGTACGTTTACTCGAGAGAGATCTGCTTTTGTTTTGTAAACTATGAGGCATCACTGCAGTAAACAAGGGGAAAGGTGCTATGTAGGAATTAGCTTGTACATACTGGTACAACGCACTGCGATAATGTAATTGGCTTTTTCCCCCGCAGTGTAGTAGTAAACCGCGAAATTGGAGAATACTGAGCGCGAAATTTGAATGCAGTAATTGTATTATCAGATATAAAAACCGTATACAACTCATTTGTAAATGCATTAAAATCTTAATAGTAGCTCAATAAATTAATACATTAAGATGTAATCGTATTTTCAGAATTATGGTATTTATTTACAAACTGTAAAATTGTTACAGAATTTTAATCTCGAACTAAAAAAAATTCGAATGCCTCTAGAACGATGAGTAGGGTATAGTGGCTCAGTGGTAAAGCGTTTGCCTTCCACCAGGTACTCCGATGGTTTGATTCCCGCTCTATTCATTCGTGGCATCCTGTTGGATTTTTTCTTCACATGTGCCATTATCACTGTAATAGCTCCTAGCTTCTCACTGTTTACCGTGCCGTCACAGTCACACAAGAAAATTGAGTAGACCGTATTGTATATAAAAATTGGAAAAAAATTGGTGCCATAGGACCTCTTCCTTATAATTTTAAGGCTTGATAGAATCGAATATCTTTGAAAAAGCTCCGTTTCTCGTAAATGCAGCTGCTTGTTATAAACAAAGCGTTGTTTACAATTATTGTGCGTGAATAAAATTTATTAGATCATATTGTATATAAAAAAAAAAAAAAAAAAAATGGGCTCAATGAAACCTCTTTCTTACAATTAAAAGGCTTGATCGAATCTAATATTTTCAAAAAAATCTCTGTTTTCTCGTAAATGCAGCTCCTTATTATAAACAAATCGTTATTTATAATTATTGTGCGTGAATAAAAATTTTTTAGATTTCATTGTATATAAAAAAAGGAAAAAAATGAGCTGAATAGGACTACTTGATTATAATTTTAAGGCTTGATAGGATCGAATATCTTTGAGAAAATCTTAGTTTTTCGTAAATGCAGTGACTTATTGTAAACAAAGCGTTGTTTATAATTATTGGGCGTAAGTTAAACTTAGTAGATCGTATTGTTTATAAAAAAAGGAAATAAATGGGCCCAATAGGACCTCTTCCTTATAATTTTAAGGCTTGATAGGAGAATATCTTCGAGAAAATCTCCGTTTCTCGTAAATGTAAGCTGCTTATTATAAACAAAGCTTTGTTTATAATTATTGTGCCTGAATATAATTTATTAGATCATATTGTATGTAAAAAATAGAAAAAAATGAGCCCAATGAGACCTCTTTCTTATAATTTAAAGGCTTGATAGAATCTAATATCTTCGAAAAAAACTTTGTTTTTTCGTAAATACAGCTGCTTATTGTAAACAAAGCGTTGTTTATAATTATTGTGCATGAATAAGTTTTATTAGATCATATTGTATATAAAAAATAAAACAAGAAATATAGAAAAAAAAAAAAAAAAAACAACAAACCAGGGGGGATGAATGGGTCATGGGACCCACGGTAAGAACGAAGTTCTTTAAACATGACATGAGTGTAAAGCACAATTTCTCAGGTAACAAGGGGGTCGCCAGACCCGTAGAAAGAACGAAGCTCTATAAACGTTAGTACTGCATTCATGTAGTTCACTAAACAAAAACTTGAAAAACGAATAAAAAAAAAAAAAAAAAAAAATAGTTCAGTACTCACGATGGTTGAACTTCGTGAGTACTGTATTTATGCACGACGTTCTCACGAAGTTCAACCATCGTGAGTACTGAACTATTTTTTTTATTTTTTTTTTTTATTCGTTTTTCAAGTTTTTGTTTAGTGAACTACATGAATGCAGTACTAACGTTTATAGAGCTTCGTTCTTTCTACGGGTCTGGCGACCCCCTTGTTACCTGAGAAATTGTGCTTTACACTCATGTCATGTTTAAAGAACTTCGTTCTTACCGTGGGTCCCATGACCCATTCATCCCCCCTGGTTTGTTGTTTTTTTTTTTTTTCTTTATTTCTTGTTTTATTTATTTTTTTTTCATTTCTTGTTTTATTTTTTTTCATATTTCATTTCATTACATTTTTTTTCATTTTTTTGTATTTCCTTTATGTAATTTCTTTCTTATTTTCATATTTAATCTTTTTTTTTTTCATTCCCTTTTTTTTCATATATCATTCTTTTTTTTTCATATTTAATTTCATTACTTTTTTTTCATTCTTTTGTACTTCCTTTATTTCTTTTTTTTATATTTTTCTATTTATATTCATTCTTTTGTTTTTTCTTTTTTTTCATTTCTTTTTTCATATTTCATTTCATTATTTTTTAATATATTATTTTATTTGTTCAAATTTCATTTAATTTCATTATTTTTTTTTTTCATATTTCATTTTTTCATATTTCGTTTCTTTTTTTTTCATATTTAATTTCATTACCTTTTTTCATTTATAACAGTAATTATTAGCATTACTGTAATGCAAAAAAAACCTCAGGTTTAATGAAAATACAAATATTTAATGCGTAATAACGCGCCTTATTATATTTAATCTACATAACCATATTTATGCTAATTAAATTTTTTTTTTTTTTTTTTTTTAGATGTATTATTTTAAAAACAAATACACAATTTATAAAACAAATTCATAATTGAATGTATTATCAGTGAATACATTTAAAAATGGAATGTTATAGTTACGAATTACACGATAAGTACAAGAAACCGACTTTTATAGTCGGCAGCGCTCGTAGCAGAGTGGGTAAGGTACAGGACTCACATGCAGAAGGTCGAGGGTTCAAATCTCTTTATTGGAAAATGTTTTTTTTTTTTTTTTTTTTTTTTTTAAGAATTGTAAAAGAAAAAAAAATTCAAAGTGAAAGAAAAATTACTGTGGGGAAATAAAATTAAAATATGTTAAAAAATTAATTGCTTGGGAGTGTGAGGTGGAATGGTGGGTAAAGGTATGCAGAAGAGTAACACGGCACGGTTGACAAATGTACATATATAGTTAGGAGAGGGGAAGTGTGTAGAGAACACTTGGTGAGGGGGGACGGGGTGAGGGGAAAAACTTGAGAGGAAGAGATTTCTGATTCAAAAAAAAAAAAATCTGTCGGTTTTAAAATTCCAGCCCCCCGAGTAACGCGACATAAAGAACTTCGTTCTAAAAAAGAAAATATGAGCTGAATGGGACCACTTGATTATAATTTCAAAGCTTGATAGGATATAATATCCTCGCGAAAATCTCCGTTTTTCGTAAATGCAGCGGTTTTATTATAAATAAAGCGTTGTTTATAATTATCGTGCCTGAAATAAAATGATTAGATAGTGTTCAACATGAAAATGGAAGAATGTGAGTTGTTTTGGACCTCTCAGTTATTATTCAAGTAAATTTAATGTCCGCCAATTTCATATCGTAATATTGTTTATTAAATTTGTGTTAGCTGCTCTTTTGTTAAGTATTTGTATGTTACAATTACTGTGATGTACTTCTATGAGTGGAAGCACTAATTGAAATGCCGAGCGCGTATTTAAGCCTTTTAAATGTTATCTTGAAAAGGGTTTTTTTACGAACCTTTCCATATAGTCCAGCGGCTAAATCCAGCGGCTAGCTTTAGCTACATAGTGTGGAGGAGGGTTGCATACCCTCTAAAATCACTTTATCACATGGAAAGATACATCTTGCCATATTATATAGTTTTTGGAGTAAAGTCGTAATTTACCTTTATCCGCTGCCTTTCGCTCCCACCGCCCAACCTTGCAGCCCCGTTAGCTCCCCATAAAAAAAAAGTATTTATTTTATTGTTTTTTCGTTAATTTCAACAAATTTACATTACACTATTTCAACCGTCGACTAATCTTAGTCTCTCACGCTAACTCTCGCTTCTGCACAGCTTCTTTTCAGCTTTGTTTTTACAATTTTGTAGCCATTGTAGTAACTTCTTACAATAAACCATTTAATAACGTTAATAAACATGTAATTACGGTAAATATTCATTCAGAATCTGAAAACGTCTAAAAAATATGATCTGGCCACAATATGCTATATGCATAAAATAAAAGGTAGTGGTGTAGTATTCCCGGTGTTGAAAGTTATATTTTGTCTGACATATACTTATTATGAATGAGTATACCCAAATTCGTTCTTTAGCTGAACGAAAATTTTCAGTTAATCCTAAAATATGGTATTAATTCCGTAGTAACTAAAAGTTTATGGTAAGAAAATTTTTAATCCTGCGGGCTTAATGGTAATATTTGTCAGTGCTCTAATAACATGAAAATTTTTAATTTATCAATGTATAAACAAGCTCAACTGATACAGTGTGTTGATAAGCTTTAAATAAGCTCTGAATTTACAAGACACCATAATAACTGAAACTACCTAACTTTTACATTATGTCAAAAGTAATACTTTTATGCAAAGTAAAATTTCAAATTACTCAGAGATACGCACGTGTGGCCAACTAGCTCGATATGCCGATCGGCTAAATATTTAGTGACAAATTATCGCGCAAATCCCGAGATACAAAAATAAAAATGTTTTTGTGAAAATCGGTAGAAAAAACATTTTAGATACTGTAAATATAGTTTGGAAAGACATTTTCGATGATAAGTAATACTGTATCAATCAATAACAAAATTATTTTAACATTCTCATATGTATAGATAAAGTTTATCACCCAATAATACATCTCATTAATGTATATGATGTTTATCCGTTGTACTGATTTCAGCATCAATTTAAAACAGAATCGGAGTTGACCGAAGTCTACGTGATTTGATAGGGCTTTGTAAGTTGACTCATATAATGTCATCTAAATGCGAAACTCCCACGGTTTGTATTAATAATAAACTAAATGCCATTTTATCGCATGTATGTATTTGTTTTATTAAGACTGATACAAAATAAAACAATACATACACATAAAAATTAACATTGTACCTATAGTTTATGATACATGCTAATAAAAAAATGCTTAGTGCACCAAGAACTTTGTACTTGAAAGTCGATTGAAATTTAATTAATATAATTTGCTTTCTGGTCAAAGTCTTAGTTGTATAAATACAATGGTTATTTATTAATCATTTGTATGTTTAAAGCCCATTCATTTGCCTTCTGGGTGGTGTGGAAAAATTCATGAAAAAAAAGTTTTTGTAAGACAAGAAACATGTTCTTATAAGTTAACATTCTTCACAAATGAACATTTTTACAGAACAAAAATATGTATGACACATTATTTTAATGATGTATTAAATAACATTTCTCTCAGATGACGTAAGGTAAAACATTTATAAATAAATAATAATCCTTTAACTACCAAGATAAATAGTTTTATATGTGGGACGTTGCTTGAAATGCCCTTCAAAGTTAAATAAATAATGTCCTAACCAAACCCTGTCAGGTTCCATAAAAGTAGTGTGAGGGGTAATGGGGCTCACGAAAAAATACAGTGGGGGGGTCTGTAGGGGTGTCGAAATAACCTGCAATGTTTCAAAGTAAGGGAGAAAATTAAAAGGTCTTACCTTATTTCGTGGGGGGGGGCAGTAGAGGAAGTAGGGGCTTACCAGGGGGCTGTGAGGGGGTTAGTGAAGTGCCCCACACAAATAACTACATAATATCGGGAGATATATATTTACATATACAAGTAGGGGAGGCGTTAAAAGTTTCATAAGTTATTCCTTAATATGTTGTAAAGTCTTTGAGCGATGTCGAACCAGTTACTACATTTAATACAAGTTTAAAAAAAAATCTTTCATGATCTTTTGGAGATAGATCAATGTTAAATTTACCTACTGCAATTTTTTTTAATTATATTTTTTCCTTTAAGATTAATTTTAAGTTTAAGATTACTATTTGAATTTCCATATGTTTGAATATTGTTGTTTGAGAAATTAACTATAACGTGTACATTAAGTAAATCTGAGAAGCTTTTACTTTTAATACTTGTATCATAAGTCCCATTTTTTGACATTGTGTTAATATATTTATCATTACTTTTAACATTTTGATACTAATCCTTTCCTACTATAAATTCATTATAATTTTGCCACTTATTTACAACATTATTGATGACTTAAGAACGAGCTCTCATGTGGAAATCTTCGTTACTATATCATAACGAAGAGTTTTAAAAAAAACTCTCAACGTACCACAATAGTACCTTCTGATTGGTGCGGAAATTTTCTGATTTGTATATAACTAATGCTTAACGAAGGAGATTAAAAACTCTTCTTCCTCACAAAATTCTGGGCACCAACCTCTTCCCACTACCAAATGAAATTTAAAGACTCTCCTTTTAAGTTAGAACAGTACGGGGTTGGCGCGTGGAGTGCCATACATTTACTAGTGAGGCTTCGCCTCCCTGCGCGCCAATCCTCGGCGTAAGAGTTTAAAAGTTTTTTCGTAAATCTTTAATTACTTCAAATTCATCTGTATTATTTTTATTTCATTTTTTCAAGAATATGGAAAAACTGCAAATGTAAAAATTAATTTATTTCAGTGTTTCTTACAACATACAGAAATTAATATTTGAAATTTTTATGCACATATTACATTATTATCTATAAATTTCAAAAAATATTATAAAATCTGCTCGTGATTTTATTTTTCTTCAGAAAGCGCTTTCGTCAAAATTCTGAAATAAATGAGGCAATCGTCTTTACAGTATTCCACATTGTTAATTTAAAAAAATCGTTTGTACTTGTTACTATTATAACTTAATTTAAAATTAAACTTAATATTTTTGATATTTTTAAAAATAAACGAATTAAAAATTAGCGTAAAAAGGGACGAAAATCGTATACTTAGAACTTTTTGTTATTTTCTGTGTAATGACAAAGATTTATATATGAGAGCTCGTTATTTAGTAATTAATTATGTTGTAAATGAATGGCAAAATCATTATGAATTTAAAGTAGGAAACGATTATTATCAAAATGTAAAAAGTAGTGATGAATATATTAACATAATGTCCAAAAATGGGACTTATGGTACAAATATTGAAATTAAAAGCTTCTCAAATTTATTAAATGTTCACGTTATAGTTCATTTCTCAAACAATGATATTGAAATATATAGAAATTCAAATAGAAATCTTAAACTGAATTTTTTTTTTTTGGAAACATTGATTCTGGTCATTATGATGTATTAGATTTTTAGAATCCTACAAAACATTTAATTGATGATAGTTTACGAAAATCCTTCGGAAAACAAAAAGAAATCTGTCGTAATAATGATAAAAGTATTGATAAAAAAAGAAATTGAAACCTATTTCTGAACAGTAATTTATCTTCAAAAAACGAATTTAGTGGAAAAACTACTGATAAATCATGTAACATAATAAATGATTATTATTATTCAGGAGAAAATTTTTCTAAAAATAAGAAATTCAAATCCTAAACGAATAAAAATAATATGGAAAAAAAGTTGACAATTCAATGAGTTATACGTTAAACATGAAACAAAACAAAAGTTTCATTATAACTTAATAGTTAATCATACTGTGACTAAACAATTCAAATACTCACTAGATAATAGATTAAATCAAATAGTTGAAAATGGATTGTTCAAAATTTTTTCTCTTTTTTTGTATAATACACACTATTTTTATTCTAGAACAAGATCAATGACAGTGAAAAATGGCATGAAAAAATGGAACTATTATGTTGATTTTATTGTTGGAAATGAATGTTTCAAAAATGTAAAGAATTCAGAAAATTATTTAGAAATAAAGAATAACTCAAGGACTTATGGTACGTCAATTGAAATACAAAGTTTGGTGGATATAATAAATCTACACATTACAATTGTTATTTGGAACTCTATGAACGAGTCATATTTTGGTGATTGTTCAAATGATTTGAAATTAAACATATATCTCTCAGGAAGTGTGGATTTAGGTACATTTGAGTTTATGTGTTATCAAAATACTGGTATCAAAAGAAAACTACGAAATCTTACATTTATTGAATAAAAAAAAAAAAAAAGAAAACTCAATATTAAAAAAGTATTAATGCATTCAGGAATAAAAATTTAAATCAATTTTTGAGTAGTACTTTTAATGAAAACAATGATTTATGAGTCAATCCTGCGTTTCATGGTAAAATGAGTTATAAGTGCATGTATTGTTCAACAGTATTTGGGCCAGAAAAAAAAAATCAACGTGTTGACATAAGGAAAAAGTTCGTCTTAGTCCGTTGAGTAAATATAATTTAGAATCAAAAAACCTTTTTACTTCATGATGATAATTTTAGAATACTTATCAGGTACTACCATAATGTGTTTTGCATCATTAATAACTAGAGAAATAGAACAAGAAAGAAATGATGTATATAATATTAAAATTCAAGGACAAATTTTTCATGTTGCGCAAAACACACTGAATTCTGATCTTTATAAAAAACCAAAAAAAATTCAGCTATATATGATGATGGTGATGAAATTGTTTTTGAGCTAAGGTTAAAACCTACAAGTAATAGCAACATTTTTAAAAAACATATCGAAACTTTGACAAAAATTATGAAAGAAAATCCAATAGCAAAAAAGTACGAACATTTACATCAAATCACGAATATAGAAAAACTACCAAATTATAAAATAATTTTTCTAAGAAAAACTGGCCAGCAAAATCATGCATACAATGAACCATTGACAGCAGAATGCGGTGCTATTATAGTTTCAGACTCTGGACTACCAGAAAGCTTTGATCTTTGCGTATACCCGAAAGAATTACCCGATAATTGTCCTAAAGAAACATTTTTAAATAAACTGTCTCATTTTGTTGATCCCATAGTATTTTCATTATTTTTTCCCTTAGGAGATTTGGCATGGAGTACTGGTTATTTTTAAAACTACTTAAAAAATAAAAGCGAAAAATTAACTATGTTACAACATTATTCCTATGGTCTGTCTCACAGACCAAATGAAATGAATTTCAATCCATTATTGTATGGGGAATGGCTGACACAACAATTTTTTATTCATTCTCACATTATGATTAAATATAACCGCTCAAATTATTTAAGATACACTCAAAAAAATTTAAGAAAAGAATGTTATCAAAGTTTATTAGACGCAATTGTTAATAGTGCATCCAACGTTTCTAAAAATTTCGAGACAAAACAAAAAATTTGAAATCTTTCTATACTCCCATCTACCTACATTGGAAGTCCAAGGTATATGCAGAAACATTATCAAGATGTAATATCTATAATAAGCAAATGTGGTAGACCAGATTTATTTATGACAGTAACATGCAATTCCTAAATGGAAAGAATTGAAGTTAATTTTATCAAAATTTCCTGAAAATATAACATCAAATGATATTGGAAACTTAACTGCTAAACTATTTCACTTGAAATAAATGTCAGTTTTGGATGACATTAAAAACGATATATTCGGTTAAGTATTAGCATACGTTTATACCATCAAATATCAATGACGTGGTCTACCTCATGCACATATTTTAATAACTTTGCATCCTGATGAAAATATTGTTACACCTAAACAAATTGATGCAATTATTTCAGCTGAAATTCCTTCTGGTATCACGAAGCTCACAAAATTAGTGATTAAACACATGCTTCATGGACCTCAAACAGAACAAAGTCCTTGTATGATTGATAAAAAATGTACAAAAAATTTCCCCAAATCTTTTACAAACGTAACTTCATTTCAAACGAATAGTTACCCTGAATCTAAAAGAAGAAATAATACTTTCAAACATGTTTATGCAATTTGGAGAAAAGAGAAAGTTTTAGTAGATAGTTCAATGGGCGTACCGTATAATGAATTTTTATGAATGAAATATAAATGTCATGTTAACGTCAAATTCTGTGCATCTATTCAAAGCATTAAATATATTTATGACTTTTTACATAAAGGTAGTAACAGAGCATACATCAAAATTCAAAAATTGAAAGACCAAGATAAAGGAATATTTGATGAAATTAATAGTTACGTTGATGCTATATATGTAGGTACAATGGAAGCAGCTTGGGAATTACAAGAATTTCCCATTTGCGGTAAGAGTCGTACAGTTGTAAATTTAGCTGTTCACCTTAAAAACAGAGAAAAACTGATATTTAAAGAAAAAAAAAATTAAAACTGTTATAGAAAATTACGAGGTACAGTTAACAGCTTGGTTCAAATTGAATAAACATAATGACTTTGAAAAATCCATAAAATATGCGAACATTCCAGAATACTACATTTTTAATAATACATTAAAAATTTGGCAAAAAAGAAAAAAAGTAGTAAAAAATACTGCAGTAGGTAAATTAAAAATTGTATCTCTAAAACATCATAAAAGATTTTTTTTTAACTTGTATTGAATAAAGTAACTGGTTTGACATCGTTCGAAGATATAACAGCACATAAAGGAATAACTTATGAAACTTCTAAAGATACTGCAATTGCAATTGGTTTAATAAACAATGATGAAAAAATCGATGATAATTTTAAAGAAGCAATTGCTGTTATGTTCCCATATTTATTAAGACAACTTTTCGCTTGGTTTTTAATTTCAGAAAACGTTCAAGGTGGTAAAATATGGTATAAAAATAAAGAATTTTTAACGGAGGGTTTGCCTCATAATAAAGATAATTTAGCTCTTTTACATATTTACCAAATTGTAGAATCAGAAGATAAATTATGCGAATGCTTTAATTTACCTACACCAACAAAAATGAAGAGTAAAAAAGAAGATACAGATAATGAAATCCATTTCAGTAAAGAAATGTTTAACTTGATGTATAAAAGTTTGAATAATGACCAGAAAAATATATTTCATATTATTTGCGAACAAAAAAATAACATTTTCTTTATAGATGGTCCTCGAGGGTCAGGAAAAAGTTATTCACATAGAACGTTAATTAATTTTTTAATTTTCAGAATAAAAAAATCACGTCAATGGCACAGACTGGCATAGTATCAATTTTGCTTCCAAAAGGGATGACCAATCATAGAACTTTTAGACTTCCTTTAGATGTTAATAAAATAGAGAACGTATTTTTAGAATTCGAGTCAGATAAAAAAAAATTAAAGGAAGTTGATTTAATTATTTTGGATGAGGCTTCAATGATTCCAAAAAAAGCATTGGAAATTGTAGACAGAACGTCAAGAGATTTAAATGATACCGAAGAATATTTTAGAAATATATTAATTATTTTAGGAGGTCATGTTCGTCAGATTCTCCTAGTGATAGTAAGCGGTAATAGAAAAATTACAAGTAAGCAAACTATTAAATCTTCATTTTGATGGAACTCATTCCAAATTTTAAAATTAGAAATCAATATTCGTTCTAATGATGAAGAGTTTTAAAAATTATTATTATTAGAGATTGGGCTCAAATCATGCATGCTCTCAAATATTTGCTGATATCTACAATTGTTTCATGAATAGTGTTATACTTACATTGTGTAATGAGTACACCTCTTATTTGAGTAATTAAATTCTTAAAAAATTAACTGGAGAAAGTAAAACTTACTATAGTATAGATAACGCAACTTATGAAGGGGTTGATAAATCGGACGATAATATTAATTTAAATTTTCCGGTGAAAATGTTGAACAATATTCGTGAAGGATTAACACCTTATGATCTAAATCTAAAAATTGGTACAATAGTAATGTTACTGAGATATTCAGTATGAGATAATAGATATAAATATACATATGAAATATTGATACATTTAAAACATGTATAAATTTTTAATGTACATAAAACAAGTATACATGTGCATTATTATAAATATGATCCGACTTTACGATTGGGTGTGGGGGGTTCTGTCTCTTCGTGGTTATGATAGAGCTAAATTTAATAAGTTATTCACTTAACCTTTTTAAATTGGCGATACTTCCACGAGTATTATCATTTAATAATTATAGAACATTTCAATTTGTATATGTAGTTGTATTATGTCATCTATGTACGTATAAGAAATAATGAATGTTACATTGTTTTCAAATAATTGTAACACAAAAAAAGTTTAACGTACCGAGAACTTTATACTCATTAATGAATTTCAACAATTTGATAATCATTATATTTTGATTATTAATAAATTATTTATTAACATTATTACATAATTGAACATAGATTTTATGTTTTATCTGTAAATATAAAGTCTATCTATTTGCCTCCTTGGCGGTGTGGAGAAATAAATGAAAATAGTTATTTTCAAAACTAAGTAAAATTAACATTCATTAATAATAGGAGTAATTTATACTTGATAGAAAAAGTTGTAAGAGGACCAGAAAAATGGTGTGGAAAGGCTTTGGGAGACAACAAAAATAGTATGAGGGTCTGCGGGGGGCTATTGGGGGACATGAAAAATAGTGTGGGGAGTTTGTGGGGGGACATAAAAAAAAGTATGGGGGGCTGTGGAGGGTCTAAGCAAAAATTTAGTGGGGGGTTTTAAGAAAACATGAAAAATCTTGATGTAAAGGTAAAAACTGTCGAATTTTTAGCTTATTTGTGGGGGTCTGTGGGGGGATGTGGTGAGACTGTGGGGTAGGGGATTTATGTAATGCCCCACACTAATAACTATATAATATAGGGATGTATATATATATATATATATATATATATATATATATACAGATAACTGTCAAACAGCCACTACCAACTGTTACGTGCCGTCAAAGCCACAGTTGTGCGCCGAAATCTCCTCCTTTTTCCCGCCACTGAAGATTAACTTCAAAGAATCCTGATATCACCCAGGATAAGTCCTAGCTTGACCTGCAAATCAGGGAAAATAAGTACCTTAATGTCTTCGGAGTCACAGGCACTTACTGATGCCGCCAGAAAACTACAAGAAAAAATTTTTAAAAATTTCTGTTGGGACTTAAACCTACTTGTCCTAGAGTCTGTCAAGGCTACGTAGACAGAACGCTATCCACTAGGCCTATTATTGACTCTACGAGGTAACCTTTAACTCAACGAAGTGAAAATGAAGTAAAAATCTAACGTATCTCTGAGTGCAACTGTGGTTACTAGGAGCTTTTGATTATATTACAATAAACATTTGCTGTACTTGAAGTGTACCGAATTTGCACCATATAATAAAGTGATACCATGATCATGAAAGCTATTGTAGTCTGTGTTATTACAAAATTTTAAAAAAGTACTTACGTAACGTAACCTTTATCAATATCTCGTTGGCTTTTGAACAGGTGTTAACTGAATTGATAACTAATCAACTATTCTTCATAGGGATAACTAAGCCAACAGAGAGTTCTAAATCTTCATGTCTAAACTTATTAGAAGCTGTAATACATGTAAGGCTGCATATACGGTTATCTTGTCTACGCTTCATGACGTGCTATAACTGCTATGGGGTGGCGTCTTTCGTGACAGACACTTATCCTTATTAGAAAAGTGTGTGTGTGTTTGTGTTGAAAAAATACTTGATGGCAAGGATGAGAATCAATTATAATATCGATATTTCAATTATAGAATATCGAGTTCAATTAAATAAGTTGATTTGAACTGTATCCAAACGAACACATGCATGCACACCTGTAAACAATGAATAATCACAAAAACTTAATTGTACGTTAATTGTCAGATGTTTATTAAAGAGCTTAGATAGTACGGAAAATGAATATAATTGCATGGGTTGGCCCCGTATAAAGAAGGGTTTTGCTTATGTATTTTATCGCACGGAATACGCATTGACTATAAAGTATCATACATAAGAGCGTCAAATTCATTTAAAATCCCATATTTTACAAAAATAAAACGATCAATATTTAGTTTTATTCTTTTTATATACTGATTATTTATTAAAGAAAATATATTTCATCATTTTTTTTCAGAAACGCTTTAACGGAGTCCAGAGACTCATAAAGATTTTTTAAATACTGACAGAAGTAGAAAAAATTACTCTATCCTCTACAAAATTTTCCCAAAAATATAGAAAAAATAGTATTAACTACTGAAAAACAATACTTTTATTGTTATAATACTTTTTGGTAAAAGAAGTATGTTTTGAAACTGAGTATCATGTTTGTGTCTTCGCTTTTAATAAAGTAGAGTGGAACTATTGTAAATTCATTTTAAAATGTTAACGTAAATCAGTTAACAGAAAAATCAATTCAAAAAGCCGTCATGCCTATGTAAATAGTGTAATATATGAGAGATAAAATTCGTAGTTAATAAAATAGACTTTGTTTTGATCGGAGATATCAAAAGATTTTAGCAAATAGTGAATGAGGGTTATTACGCCGCTAGGTGATGATAGTATCCTATGTAAGATTTTCATGGTAAAAAATCTATATATTCAATTGATGTATATGTATAGCACCGTGAAAGTTTTGCATGGGCACACTATCACCACCTGGCGGTGGAATAACCCTCATTGAATAAATTATGCAACGGATTATGTAAATGGCTAAATTATTATTTTTTCTTACAGTACGCAAAAAATTGGTATTTTCCGTACTAAGTTTGGTGTGGAAAATTGTATTTCTCACATTAGTAATTAAAAAAGTGTGCGGCAAATGTTTTCTGGGTTGCGACAAAAGTTCTTCGTTTTTCAGTGTGCAAAAAATGTTCTCCGGTGTGTGGAAAGTGTTTTTTCAGGTATGTGGCAAATTCTTTGCCGTATTGTTAGTTATTACCGTCTAGTTTTAATCGTCTAGTGGAAAGAGGGAAGCCCCTGGATCTAGATGTGTTTATTGATCGATTCGTTTGTAGTTTGGTGGGAAGTGGCGAACGAGGAAGTTTAAGCCCGTGAATCCTATACCTTTTATTATGAAGTACTTCTATTCTTTGTACACTTTTACTTCTACCACTTTATTCTTTGTAAAATTTTACGTCACACGAAATCTAATTTTTATGGAAACTGACTGATAAATGCCAATAAACTAATTATTTATTACAAAATGGAGAAATGCACTCCCGAAAAAATTGTTGAATAACATTAGGTACATCAAATTACGATCGTATATATTTCGTTTTGTGCAGGTATGTGGTATCCAATTTTAGAAATGTAAAAAACTTGATAAATTTCATATAAATTGACTCTAGATACAATGAAACTAATTAGTTTAACTGCAAACTTTAGGGGCGTACCCTCACAAAAGTTGTTGGACAACATAAGGTACATCTGATTATAATCTTATATATTTTTCTTTGTAGGATTATATTTATTCTATTCTTGGAAACGTAAGAAACTTGATAAATTTTACAGAAACCGGTGATGGATGCTGATAAACTAATCATTTATTGCAAAGTGGAGGGATGTACCCTGCAAACATTGTAGCACAATATTGAGCACATTTAATTGTAATTGTGCATATTTTATTATGTGCAATTATATTGTTTCTAATTTTGAAAACGTAAAAAATTTGTAAAATTTCACGAAAATCGACGCTAATACTAATAAACTAACAAGTTACTGCAAACTAGAGGGGTGTACTCTCGCAAAAGTTGTTGGAAAACATTAGCTATAGAGTAAGCGTATAGCTGTGTAGATATACGGTTTCCAATCTTGGAAACGTAAAAAACTTGATAAATTTTACAAAAATTGACGATAGATGCTGATAAACTAATTATTTATTGCAAAATGGAGGGGTGTACCATCACAAAAATTGTTGGATAACATTAAGTTTATCTAATTATGATTGTATATATTTTATTTGGTGCAGTAATATAGTTTTCAAATTTTACATTGCAAAAGTATGATGAATTTCACAAAATCAGCCTTTTTAGCAAATTTACTAACCATTCATTGCAAAATAAGAATTTTGAGCTATCGTCACTTAATTTATTCTTAATAATTTTTTTGTTAATTGAACGGCTTCCAGTTGGCTTTAAACCACTTTAATATTTGTACAAAATTGTGAACCTTCACGTAGCTGGGAGAAGCGGCTAGTTGCAGATTCATCATTTGGATGCAGAAAATTTGATTTTAATTGTAAAAAATACTAAGGATAACTGGAAAAATAATAAAACAAATTTTTTACAATCTATAGCCAAGATATTGAACTCAAGTACATTGAAATTCTCATTTTTCATCATCATTATTATTAAACAAATCATTTCAAAATGATAGTTTCTATGCAGGCTCTCAGCATTACCCAGGATACATTGCAAGGAGGTTGACTCCTGAATATCCCAACGTAAATGCATGAGTTTGTATTTGTATGTAGTGTGTTTAAGTGTTTATATTTCGTGCGCACTTTTTTAATTAATCAAGATCATTAAGCATAAGTCAAAATTATTAAAACTTAAAACTGTTCATTATAATTGTAGTACTCATCACTTTCATCGTCATTGTGAAGTTCAGCTATTTCATTTAATTCTTCTTTAATACTAGTCATTCTTGGTTTTTTTATAATAACATCGTTTAAATTCCCTAATTCAACTGTTAAAACATCGATGGCCATTAGTTGTAATCTAACAAATTCAATACCATTAACGATTGCTGGGTAAATTTTTTATATGTCTGAGAAAAATTTCATTGTTTGTGATTTCAAGTCGTTTTTATATTTTTTTTCGAGACAATTTTGTAAATAAAAATGCAATGTCACATATTAGTGCATAATCAAGGTGTACGATGACGTGAAAATTTTTTTTAAAATTTTGGTTTGATTTTCAAAATCATTTATGGTGTTTATTGCATCTATTTAGTTTACACACTCTCCTTCACTGTGATTTGTCAATTAGTGTGATGTTTTGTTAAAAATTTAGTCAATGCCTACGTACTATTTTGCACTATCTGTGCATACGGTGCTTGTGTGAGGATCGACGTAATTGGTATATAACTACGGTTCCAATTTACTCTTCGAATTGACCTTGAAAAATAAATCTATTTTGTCCTCCTTGCAAAACATGCCCAAAACGGTTATTGTCATTTGTTCTGTAATTCAGCCTTGGTGTATTTTCGTTTAGTTAAGACAGTCCTGTCAACTTGGACGGATTTTTGAGTGACAGTGTGTAGCGTTGAGTAACGTACCACTCACTGGGTTTTTAATTTTTTGGCACGATCTATCATTTTTTTTCTTGAAGCTTTTCGCTGCATATTTCCAAATCCAGCTGACCTTAGCATCTTTTTGATTTTTTACGTTGATAGATTTATCACAACACGTCGGAGCCATGAATGATCTTGATGGAATGACTCCGATTTCTTTAAAAAACTTAACACTCTTGTCATTTGAACTAATCAAAATTCGGAAAAAATTCACAAAAAGTAGAATTCGCTTAACTAGGGTGTATTAAAGGATGTTAGCTCGCCATAATTTGAGAATTACATAAATAACTTTTGTACCTACTACACGAAGGGTGACAAAAAACTGAACTACCTGCGTGTAAAAATGTATGATCAAAAATCAAAAAAACATTGTTAACATTTATTTTCATATGGCTCAGCAAAATTTTAAGAGAACTAGTTAAATTTTCGTTTACAAAAACTCATATAGTACTAATATAAATGGCTCTCTCGTGAGCTTTGCTCTCTCGCTCGCATTGTAAAAAAATAAACCATCGTACAACGTACTAACAATATAATTACCCATCGCATATATGTATATTTTCTAATGTTATTTTAAATAAGAAACCTAAGTCGTTGAAAAGTGTGATTCCTTCAGAAATTCCACTTGCTCGTTTTATAATAACTTCAATATTATTTGGAGTTTACAGAAGATGGTTTTTTTGAGCAAATATTTTTTATTTATGTTATAGTCAATATTTCGTCTCGTCATGGAGACCTTTTCAAGACTGTAAACACATTGACACATGTGTTAGCTTAGTATATATAAAATACAATAACATAAAAGTAAAGATATAATGACTTGCAGTACCTCTCTCTGTTTTACGCAAAAACCTCACGCACTATATACCAACAATTATATTTTATACAGAAGCCATGTTCTAAATACACGGGAGAACTCTTTACAATAATACGCTAAAGGTAAACTGTTCACACTAATAAACATGCAAGCAGTGAGATTACAAGATACAAGGTCTACAAATACATGTATACATTAAGAGGTTTAATTTGATTATCTAGCTATTAATGGAAATGTGTATAAGGATGTGTGTAGAGATAGACTTTGAAGGAATATACAGGGCGTTCTGATTTTGAGCCCAAAAAAATTATACCTCGAGATAAAGCTCATCTAAATCTCTCGAAAAGCTTTTTACAAAATTTGGATTCGACGGATGATTATTAACGAGATATTGTTGATTTAATAATCGATCAATTCCTCCAATCACAGAGCACTTAGCCTCAGAAGGCGGGGCCTAAGCATTGTAGAGGGGCGACTACGCATAGCTAAACTCTTTTACGGAGAAGGTGGTAATAGGTATGCCAGGAGACAAGGTTACCGACTGCAGAGATTTGATCAGTTACCTTACCAGCGCAAAATTCAAATAGCAAGGCCGAAGTATTTTAAGCGGAGATCTGATTTTTGAGAAATGATTACGCACGTCCACTACGCTTATTCAGTGCATATTTTTTTCTCAGTAAATTTCACAGGGAAACAATTCAATTCAAATTTTTTTGAACATGCATCGCCTAATAAAAAAAAAACCAGAATGGGCGAGGGTCTCATGTGTTGAGCTCGAATACTCAGTAAAACTCTGGATCTTTCAACGTTGAACTTCTTGGAAATAAAATTTTAATTTTTTGTATACTGTAGAAGAAGCTTATTTCACGCATTTACTTGATCAAATTTTTTTATTTCATCAAACTTTTTGGTCTGATTTACGAAGTTAAAAAAAATAAAAAATAATAAATGAAATTACGATTAAGCAAGACATGTGCGTTTATGGGGCACACCTGTCTAACGTGTAAGATTTTACTAAAAAAGGATTAGTATTTAATCCGTACGAAACTTTATCGTCTAAGAAATAACAGCTACTTCAAGAAACTAGAGAAAATCTCACGCTTTTAGCGCGATGGCTTAGCGTGAATCAGAATGCTTATTTTTCCATCTGCGTGTCGATAGGTCTTGAACCTCTTGGTCCCTGGAGTACCACATGAATATTTGAAAAAAAAGCAAGAAAATTCCGTGCATCGAGCTTGTTCATTTATTAAAAATCTTATAAATCTAGAGCTTTGATTATCTAATTTTAAAACATTACTATTCTTATGCCCTTCAACGTCATAAGCACTAAAAGTTCAAGTAGGCGGAAGGGTCCAACATGGTGAGAGTAATTGACTAGCAGAAGCCCCAATTTTTATTTTTGTTTCCTTTTTTTTTTTTTTTTATCGATGGAAAAAATACTAATTCTTTTTTTAGGCGAGAAAGTTTGACAAAATGCATAAAATTTGACCAACTAATAGCGTGAAATGAGCTTCTTCTTTTTTTACACTTTTTTTTATCTTAAAGTAGTTTAAAAATTTTTAAAATTTTTTTCGATGGATAAAAAAAAAAAGGAAACAAAAATAAAAATTGGGACTTCTGCTTGTAAATTAGTCGCACCATGTTGGACCTTTCCGCCTACTTGAACTTTTAGTGCTTATGACGTTAAAGGGCATAAAAATCGTAATGTTTTAAAATTAGATAATCAAAGCTCTAGATTTATAAGATTTTTAATAAATGAACAAGCTCGATGCACGGAATTTTCTTGCTTTTTTTTCAAATATTCATGTGGTACTCCAGGGACCAAGAGGTTCAAGACCTATCGACACGCAGACGGAAAAATAAGCATTCTGATTCACGCTAAGCCATCGCGCTAAAAGCGTGAGATTTTCTCTAGTTTCTTGAAGTAGCTGTTATTTCTTAGACGATAAAGCTTCGTACGGATTAAATACTGATCCTTTTTTAGTAAAATCTTACACGTTAGAGAGGTGTGTCCCATAAACGCACATGTCTTGCTTAATCGTAATTTTATTTATTATTTTTAATTTTTTTTATCATCGTAAATCAGAAAAAAAAGTTTGATGTAATTAAAAAATTTGATCAAGTAAATGCGTGAAATCAGCTTCTTCTACAGTAAACAAAAAATTCAAATTTTATCTCTAAATAGTTCAACGTTGAAAGATCAAGAGTTTTACTGAGAATTTGAGCTCAACGCATGAGACCCTCTCACATTCTGGTTTTTTTTATCAGGCAATGCTATTCAAATAAATTTAAATTGAATTGTTTCTCTGTGAAATTTACTGAGAAAAAAATATGCACTGAATAAGCGTAGTGGACGTGCGTAATCATTTCTCAAAAATCAGATCTCCGCTTAAAATACTTCGGCCTTGCTATTTGAATTTTGCGCTGGTAAGGTAACTGATCAAATCTCTGCAGTCGGTAACCTTGTCTCCTGGCATACCTATTACCACCTTCTCCGTAAAAGAGTTTAGCTATGCGTAGTCGCCCCTCCCCAATGCTTATGTCCCGCCTTCTGAGGCTAAGTGCTCTGTCATTGGAGAAATTGATCGATTATTAAATCAACAATATCTCGTTAATAATCATCCATCGAATCCAAATTGTGTAAAAAGCTTTTCGAGAGCTTTTGATGAGCTGTATCTTGAGGTATAATTTTTTTGGGCTCAAAATCAGAACGCCCTGTATAAGTACATAAGTAATATGTTTGTGATAGTTTCAACTTGGAATACTATTATTTAGTTGTTTTTTTTTTAAACTAAGATATGGTATATATATTAGACAATTTATCTAAGTCATTTTTTCTATTCATGTTATAGTCAAAGTAAAAAATGTTAAACATTTCTGATTTCTCTATGTAATTGGTCTTGTTCAGTACCTGTTATTTTGATATTTTAGTTATTTTTGTTGATATTAAAATCGAAACTATGGTTATATTCTCTTGCATGTATGGCAAAGACAGATTTTTCAGATTTATTTTTATAAAGTCTCTCATGGTCTTTTAATCTGGTCGTACGTTTTCGTTAACTTTTGCCTATAAAGATTCTATTACATATTTGACACTTAATTTATTATACGACATGTGTTTTTGTCCGGTTTCTAAGCTATCTTTTTTCAATCTTATAATTAAAAATAATGTGTTGTTGATACTGTTTATTACCCTGAAATATTTGGATCTTAAGAAATTATTACACGTAGAAGCAATAATTGGATGGTAGGGTATCATTATAAGTGGTTTTTTGGAATCAAGAATAGAAGTTTGTTGATTCATATTGCTTATAGAATTTTTTAAATCTATTTTTTATGATTTTTGAAACAAAGTCTTCTGGGTAACAGTTTTCAGACAACTCACGTCGCATGTACATAATGTTCTTAGGTCTGAATTTACTGTCATAGAGTTTAAAAATTCTGTCAATTATATTTATAGCAATACGTTTTTTCACCGACATCGGGTGGTGTGTGTGGTAATTTAATACACAATTAGCACTGCTAAGTTTTTATACCAATCAAGGTAGGAATTTCCCGGGTTATTAGAAGTAAGGGTTATTAGGCTTACTTCAACAGTATATCAACAGCTTGTACAAAAAAGCACAACTTAGATTTTATTTAGAGTTAACATCCACAATAAAACACCACTTGGTTTTCTTGAGCTAAAATTTAATATTTATGTAATACTCAATATTTCGTCTCGTTATGGAGACCTTTTCTAGACTGTAAACACATTGACATAATTATGTACTTGCTTATTATACATAAAATATAAAATAAAATAAGAGTAACAACATAATAAGTGTAGTGACTCCCATTTTTTTACGCAAAAACCTCACGCACTATATATCAACAGTTTTATTTTACACAGAAAAGATGTTATAAATAAAGGAGAGAACCTTTTACGATGATAAACTGTAGGTAGACTGTTCACACTGACGGACAAATAGGCAATGAGATTGCAAGAGACGCGGTCTTTATGCACATGTATACATTAACGGTCAAGTTTGATTACCCAGCTATTAGTGGAACTATGTATAAATGTGTGAGCGTATGGATATAGTTACAAAGTATTTATAAGAACAAGTTAATATGTTTGTGTTAGATTCAACTTAAGATATTATTATTTGGTTGTTTCTTTTTGAACTGAACTATGGTACATTTATATGTATTAGATGATTTATCAAAGTCATTTCTTCTATTGATGTTGTGATCGAAGTAAAAAATGTTTAACATTTCTATGATTTCTCTTTATAATTAGTTTTGTTCTGTACCTATTATTTTTAAATTTTTGTTATTTATGTTAACGTTAAAATCAAAACTGTGGTTATATTCTATCACATGAACGAAAAACACAGATTTTTTAGATTTATTTTTGTATTGTCTCTAATGATTTTTTGATATGGTCGTAAGTTTACATTAACTTTGGCCTATATAGATTTTTTTGACATGTAATTGAGTATACGACTTGTGTTTTTTGTTCTGTGTCTATGGTATCTTTTCCCACTCTTATAATTGAAAACAATTTGTTATCAATACTGTTCATTACATTAAAATTTTTGGATTTCTAGAAATTATGGCGTTTAGAAACAATAATTGGATGGTAAGGTATAATAATAAGCGGTTTTACCATTTGCTGAATAAAAATTTGTTGATTCTTATGACTAATAGTATTTTTTAAATCTATTTTTTATTATTTTTGTAACATTTTTCAGACAACACACGTCGATATCACACGGTTAGTACTGCTAGGTTTTTTCTACGAATGAAGGGAGCAAATTTGGCTGTTATATCTTATGATTAACATGTCTAAAAAAGGTAATGAGTTATCAACTCTGTTCTCAACTATTAATTGTATGAAACTATTGTAAGTATTTAATTTATTTAGAATATTTTGTTGTTGAGTTTTTTTTACCATTGATAAGATGTTATCTATATAACGTTTGTATAGCAAAATGTCATCTCGTTGTTTAGACAATACATTCTCTTTACCCTTTTTCAAAACTATATTAGCAAACACTGGGCTCACATACTCACCTATGGGTCACCCTTTGGTTTGCGAAAAAAATTTTTATTGAACCGGAAACAGGTCAAGACAAGCAACAACTCCACACTCCACACCTTCTATAAATTTATCCATAAATATATTCACGTGATTATGTGAATACTTTCACTTATTTTTTAAACCTTTAATGATGAGATCGTGGGGCAGGTTGGTGTACAGAGACACAACATCAAAAGAGACCTAACAGATCTCTTCAGGTGTTTTAACATTCAACAGACAGTTTCTTATATCATGAGAATTTGTGACAGTAAGCTTACGTTTTGCAATGTGTTTTGTTATTAACTTGAAAAAAAAATTAAATAAGAAATAATTAGGTGAACATATTGATAAGACTATAAGTCTGGCCGGTACGTTATCTTTGTGTACTTTTAGAGTTCCAAATGCCCTCGACAAAGAAGTGTTATCAACCATAGAGACCAAACTCCTTGGTCTATGCACATTATCGGAAATTCCACTGATCCCACTTTTTTAACAATATTTTAACTGAGTTTTTATGTTAGCTTTGGGGTCTACATTAAGATAATTGTATTGTGAAAGCGCACGGGAGCTCGGTCTGCTAGGTCGTGGGTCGGCACGCGGGAGACAGTGGCTCGATTTTCGGCCAGTGCGACATTTTCAGGCAAGTACCTCTGTGAATTTTCACATGTGCTTCTTCACCACTTAATGCTTCTCAAAGAGGGTTTGTAGGCGATCTTCTCGCAGCATAATTTCATAATTTCCCCCGACCCCTCCCCTCATAATGGGAGGCCTTATATCCCTTTTCCCTTTCTTCTCTTAAGTGCTAAGTGCCCTCAGTAGTGCCTTTTATTGGAGCCGGACGTAAAGCACTATATATATATATATATATATGTATAAAATTGTATTGTGGTTGGTCAATTGAACATGCTTCTACTTTTTTAATATATTTAGATCTATAACTAATACTATCAACACCACCTTTATCAGATTTAGTTACTCAAAGGTCATTAATATATTTTAAAAAACGTTTGCTCAGAGAGATATCGTTTTGTATTTGTTTGTCAATATATCAAGATCTATTATTGTTAATAAACCACTTGGTCAAAATTTTATTCATTTCTTTTCTTAATTCATGACTGTAATGATCGTCTAATCTATTTAAAATTATACTAGGTTCACAACCTTAGATAACTTGAAACAAAAGCTCCTTATAAATATTCATTTTGCTGTAATTAAAATTTTGGCCCAATGATTCTGTATGAGTTATTTTCTGTTGTATGTTAAAATGAGTTAAGTTCATGACTTTATTAGTAAATTTTTTTTCCTATAAATAATAAATATTTCATTTTTATTAAAATTTTCAACTAGCCATTTTTGTCTTAAACTTTGATCAATATTATGGTTGTTTCCATTACTTAAGAGTTTGTAGATTTAGTGTTAAAGATTATTAATGATATTGTTTTTTTTTTTTTTTTTTTTAACTGTTTTTGTGGTGTAAAAAATTAGTGAGATTATAAATGATTTGTTCTGAAAAAAATAGCTGACAAAAAAAATTAGGTTGTTTTTCTCTCTCTCTAAAAATTTATGTATCTGTGTATATTATCAGTTTCAATATTCAACTTTCTTTTCAAACCTTTGTGATGTAATTGATCTAGTTACTTGATTGATCATGCGCTATTTGTTTGCTGATATAGGTGTCTGGGTGTAAAAGCTTTTTTCCCGTCTCTTCAAGGCTAAGAAAACTTTGGTCACAATACGTTGTGTTCTCTTGTAGTGACAATAGTTTCATACAATTTAAAGTTGAGAACGAAATTGATAACTCATTACCTTTTTTAGACATGTTAACTATTAGATATGACAACCAAATTTGCTCCCTTGATTGGTAAAAAAAAACCTAGCAGTACTAACCGCGTATTAAATTACCACACTCACCACTTGATGTCGGTGAAAAAAAGCATTGTTAGAAAATGATTGACAAAATTTTTAAACTCTATGATAGTAAATTCAAAACTAAGAACGTTCTGTACATGCGACGTGTACTGTCTGAAAAATATTACAAAAATAATAAAAAATAGATTTAAAAAATACTATTAGAGTCATAAGAATCAACAAATTTTTATTCAGCAACTCGTGAAACCGCTTATTATTATACCTTACCATCCAATTATTGCTTCAAAACGCCATAATTTCTAGAAATCCAAAAATTTTAATGTAATGAACAGTATTAATAACAAATTGTTTTCAATTATAAGAGTGGGAAAAGATACCATGGACACAGAACAAAAAACACAAGTCGTATACTCAATTACATGTCAAAAAAATCTATATAGGCCAAAGTTAATGTAAACTTACGACCATATCAAAAGATCATTAAAGACAATATAAAAATAAATCTAAAAAATCTGTCTTTTTCGTTCATGTGATAGAATATAACCACAGTTTTGATTTTAACATTAACATAAATAACAAAAATTTAAAAATAATAGGTACAGAACAAAACCAATTATAAAGAGAAATCATAGAAATGTTAAACAATATACTTTGTAACTATATCCATACGCTCACACATTCATACATAGTTCCACTAATAGCTGGGTAATCAAACTTGACCGTTAATGTTTACATGTACATAAAGACTGCGTCTCTTGCAATCTCATTGCCTGTTTGTCTGTCAGTGTGAACAGTCTACCTACAGTTTATCATCGTAAAAGGATCTCTCCTTTATTTATAACATTTTTTCTGTGTAAAATAAAACTGTTGATATATAGTGCGTGAGGTTTTTGCGTAAAAAAATGGGAGTCACTACACTTATTATGTTGTTACTCTTATTTTATTTTATATTTTATGTATAATAAGCAAGTACATAATTATGTCAATGTGTTTACAGTCTAGAAAAGGTCTCCATAACGAGACGAAATATTGAGTATTACATAAATATTAAATTTTAGCTCAAGAAAACCAAGTGGTGTTTTATTGTGGATGTTAACTCTAAATAAAATCTAAGTTGTGCTTTTTTTGTACAAGCTGTTGATATACTGTTAAAGTAAGCCGAATGAAGCGTATCAGCTACCAAGCTGATAAAAATAGAGAGAATAAAAATAGACTTTGATCTTTGTCAGTTGATGGGGAAGCTATAATAGAATAAATTAAAATGTTATCACTTTAAAATTGATCCAAAATATGACTTTGTTAAGTGTTTTTTATAAAAATTAAACATTGGAAACTCAATTCTTGCCTTCCGAGACACAACATCTTGAAAAGTACGAGAGTATTTATTTTTTTCATTATTTTTTTTCTTACTTATTATAAAATTAGCAAGAAACTACGCTAAAATCTATTTATACGTATAACGATTTTTCCGTACTTTAGAGTTTGATGTCTCGAAAACACATGAAGATAAAATTTTGTTATTATTTTTCCTAGGATCCTTGATGGGTTCAGTACCAAAAACCACACTTAGTTGGTGTTGCCACAGAAATTTAGTCCTGCCCGTACTTTTAATACTTATTTTAAAATTCAGTGTTTTGGAAAAATATTCAGCTTTTTTTTTGAGGATAGCAGTTCAGCTATAACCACCAATTTATTATTTTTTATTAGCATAATTTCACAATTGCTATGAATTGTAGAATAAGCTCCTGAGGTTATCCATACACTTATGTGATATTTAAAATCTATTTTGTCTAAAGTTACGATAGCGAAGATGGCTAAGGCTTATGCTGCTTCTCAAATCGTTGTGCGATCTTGGGGCCCATTCCATCGATTGGCAGTTTTTTGTTTATAAAATTCCTTATTCTGATTTAATTTTTATTTATTTATGTATTATTTAGGCTTATACATAATTTTGTAAATATTTTTTTCTGATACGTTCAAAAAAATATATTTTTAGTACTAATTCTATTAAATAATTTGTTAAGTTAATACTTCTTGTTGCCAAGGTCATTCTGTAATTTTATTATAACAAAATAATTTCTTAGGATATGAACATGATATATATATTTTGGAACTTCCAAGAAATTATAAACATCCAATGTAAGAGAGAAAAATTCGAAGGCACAAGAATATTTACACAAAACTCCCCAGATATTTATTTTTTGTATTTTGATGAGAAAAATTTTCAGGTATAGCAGCTATACTTATTAGATTGATTTAATGTTTAATTTTAATTTTAAATATGTTGATTCTCTAACAAAGCTCTAACAGAGTAGAAAAGTAGATTTTTCATTCTTTGATATTGCAAACAGGAATTTTTTAAAAGTTTTTCAAATAATTGAAGATGATCAGCTGGTTTTATTCTATGGTGAAATGTAGGACAAGTGCAGGAAAACCTTAATAGAAATTTTCAGTTAAACACACCACTATCACCTTAGAAATCTTACATCGTGGTTGCGTATACAACGCAGGCACACGGTATTCGCTGTGGACGGTTTAAGGTATATGCTGTGTAGTCGGGTAAAGTTAGCAAATCCGGTACATGGAACTTTTTTGTTAGATAATAACAATATGAATAACATACAAAGTTTAGATGCCGATCCCAAGGGGTCAAGTTCGTTAAAAAAAATAGTAAAAATCATCAAAGTTACTTTTTTGCCATTTACAAAAAAACTATGCATTTGACAAATAAAGTGAAATAAAATAAATAATGCGTTAAAAATGCGAATCTAATGAGCTTTTTTAGGCTTCTATTGGTCAAGTAGTTTTTTAGTGAATTGCTAAAAAACACTTTTATGCACCATTTTTTCGAAATTCCATAACATTTGTTCTGTTTTATTTACAGACTTGAAACTTTGACAGAAACTGTGTGTTTTGTGCCTTAATACCTATACAAAATTTCAGCAAGATCTACGTCATACTTTTTTAGAGATTTTAAAAAAACTAAAAAAAAGTTCTTCCAAAAAATGGCCATCAAAAAGTTTTGAGCCAACGTATACCAATTTTTCAACCGTGTGTTAGTTAATCAAAAGTTGCTTTACATCCTTCAATGCCGTACCATTACACTCAGCCAAAATGTGAAAACAATTAGTTTTGAACCAATGGACAGTGGGTGCTTGGGTACACAAGGAAGAAGTTATACTTTTATAAAATTATATGGCAAATAATATAATTATAAATATAAGTATACCTCGTATAAAACGATATTATGTACAAAGGTGGTGCAATTATCGTTCGAATGAGTAAACTTACATTAGTTGGGTAGGGTTTTAATAAATATATTAATATCTTATAACAGAACAATTATAAACATTATTTTATGGCACAATACAATATAAACAATATGGCAGCTGGCCAGTACAAGACTGTGCTCTTTCATCGAATCTTCCAATGGTGTCAAAACAACTTCCTAAGAAAATAAGAAATACCCGTATAAATTGCAGATCGTTCAACTGTACCCTTTTTTACATGTTTAATTTAAAGAATTCTCTATTTAACATGTAACCTTATGGAAAAATCACTTTAAATTGGATTTATAAGATCTATATCAAGCTCTTATTTTTTTTTTTTTGTATAAAAGATTACTTATTGTATTAAAAATATCTTAAAAATCAATTATTGTATTAATACAGTACGGAAATGTTTTTTTTTTTTTTTTTTTCATTTATGAAATTCTGAAAAAATGTGAAAAAATTGTATAAATAATAATTTTTTTTATTTTGAAAGTAACAAATTAATGATAAATAAATAAATGTTCCAAATTTTTATGAAAATTCATGTACCAAAAAATTATATTTTATCAAATAACTTGTTCATTTAATGTAAAATAAAACCAAATGAATGAATCCACAATAAATGAAAAATTACATGGAAAATAAGTTACGAACTGTGAGATAAAATTAATTAATCGATTTACCTATGTCGGGCCTGAATATAGCAGACAAGGTAAAGAGCTTGCCCTGTGTGTAAGAGGACGGGAAATCAAATCACTTTGAAAATTTTACAACTGTTTTTTTTTTTTTTCTTCTTATTAGAAATTGGTTAAAAGAAAAAAAATAGTAAAATTCAAAATATGTGGTGCGGTGCGGTGTGATCATGTTGTGTTACACAAGTTGTGTAGTGTGGTTGGATGTTGAGTGGTGTAGGGGGACCAGAAGTACGTCAAAAGGGGCGGGGTGAAGAGGGAGAATCAAGCAAAATCCACTTCCGTTACACTTTTTCTCAAGTTCACCAATCTGAAATCGTTGATTTACTTCGTAGGACAAAACGCGCCTATAGAAGTGTAACTTCAAAAAGGGAGTTTGCAAGGTACGGTGGTAGCGGGCTGCCGAGCTCGATCCTATGTAGCTATAGAAAAAATTTCGCATAATTTTAACTAAAATTTTTTAAAAATTATTTTATGTTTTAAAATGAAAAAGGCAAGTATAATAATATTTTTAAAGTTACTTTTTAAATAATTAATAAATCGCGATTGATCAACGCTTTGCAAAAGTAACCTTAACATACTTTTACATTATAATACACACTTTAAATAAACGTGTTAACAAAAAAAAATCGCCGTCATGAATTATGCTTTATTTCTGATCTAGTTGGAAGGTCCTAAAATGCTGAATTGCAAAAATAATGTCTTACTACTTGTTATTATTTGTATGCGTGTGAGACATATGCTCATTTACAAGTAAGTATATTATTATATCATTCTAACAATTGCTTTTTTCGTTTAAGATAGATTGACTAAATTTTTTTAAAAATTAGATATTTTGCAGGATTTTTCTTACAGCCACAATTTAAGTTCAGCAGCCTCCCATCATTAGACCGTGGAAGGGCCTTTTTTTAAAATCAATTTTTTTCACACTTTAGCTGGGTGTAATGATACGGCATTGCAGGATATTGTAGAGCAACTCTTGATCAACAAAAACACGTTTAACAAATCAGTCTACGTTGGCCCAAAATTTTTTTATGGTCATTTTTTAAAAGGACCTTTTTTTTAGTTTTTTAAAAGTTTTTGAAAAAAGATAACATCGATCTTGTTGAAATTTTGTATGGGTATTGAGACTCACAAAACACATTCTGTTGAAGTTTCAAGTCTTCATCACAACAGAACGAAAATATAAAATTTTGAAAAAATGGCGCATAAAAGTGGTTGTTAGCAACTTACTAAAAGACATTTAAGAGCTCAATTCACACCAGACAATACGATATTTAGCGTTTCGTCCTGTGACAGTTGTTAGACGTAGATATAATTAGACTCATAATAAGTGTATTTCTTACACTAAGTTTATTAGATCGAAGTTGAAGTTCGTAGTGTAATAGCTAACTGGTAGAGTATACTGATGGAGTAACATACTTACACGACTCTACAGAACAAACGTCATTAACTGTCATACTCGTATTACTTTAGCGACAAGCTCATAATTCTGCTCTTCTGCTTTATTATTCGATACTATACATAAACAAGGTTATGTTACTGCTGATAATGTATTCATTTTATTTTTAATATTTAAATACTATTGTAAATCTTAGCTTTAAATTTAGCTTGACAAACCATTACGATATTTACAGTAATGATTCTTACAGCTTTCACATTTAAAATTCTTATTAGGTCATATAAAAGTCCTGAAAGCCTGCACTTTTCTAATACACTTGCATACAGTGGATACACCATGGACTTTAATGTACATGGACCGCATAAATAAGTGGAGACCTTGTAGCTAACATCTCGGGAGTAGGGAGAGAGCCGAAGAATCTCTATCTTCTTTTCATACCACCTCGTCTATTTTGAGGAAGGAAAAAAAAAGGTGAGAAGGAATGTATTATATAACATTGTACCTGTATGATGTGGTAATTGCTGTGATTAAGTGATTGCCTCTCACCTTTTTTTGCCTTCACTGAAAAGAGAAAGACAGATCGGTGTTAAATAAAGATAGATCCTCCGGCTCTCTCACCACACCCTAGATGTTGGCTACAAAATCTTCGCTTGGATGTGTAGTCTATCTATATTCGCCATAGTCAAGTGTATTGGTGCTATCTAAGACCAACATAGCGTGGACTTAAAGGGCAATTTGAGGCTCAGTGTATTATCAGATGCTAATAACACAAGATTACTGACAAATTATGATAATTGGCGTAAAAAATATGAAAGTGTCAATCACTAAGGGTGCGGACACATGGAGCAGGAATCGGCATGGCACTGCTGCATGTGAATAGGGCACACAATTTTTGACGTTGCGTGATTACGAGACGGTGGCTTGTCAAGTTTGGTTAGTCTGTAATCTTTTTAGGTTATAGTATTTATAGGTTCATGGATGCCAATAGGACACAATAGTAAGTTATAAATCGATACAAAACTTGACGAGCCGCCGTCTCGTGTTCGCACAACTTAAAAAATTGTGTGCCCTGTTCACATGCACCAGAAAGACGTCGCATCACTATGGAGCTGAAACTAGCCCCATGCCGAAGTAACCTCACCAGGGACAAATCGACCCTGAAGGGTCCCGGGCTTAAGATTTTTTTTATTGCCTTCTTCGACCAAAAAAAAATATTTCATTGCCATTCCTAACGCACAACTTCGATAAGTCATTCCAAGCCATGAAAGGCCATTAGACTTGAAAAATACTGAGTTTTCCGTCGATACGTATACTCGCGTATACGAAAAAAATTGAAAAAAAATTCGTAACTTTTTAAAAATATACTGTGTCATTTTAAAACCAGATATAATACACTTCTATTTGTCTAACACACAATTCCTTTGAGTTTTTCAGGCCGTAAAAAGCCGCCAGGTTTGGAAGACACTGAGTTTTTCATCGATACGTATACACTTGTAAAACAAAAAGTAGGAATAATAATTTGTAATGTTTTAAAGATATATTGTGCCACTTTAAAACTAAATGAAATTTTTTTTACATGTCTTACACACAAGTCTTATAAGTTTTTTCAGCTGTAAAAAACCGCCAGGCCTAAGAAACACTGAGTTTTTCATCGATACGTATGCACATGTATACAAAAAACAATGGAAAATATTCGTATTTTTTTTTTTTAAGTCTATTGTACTACTTCGAAACAAAATATACACAAATCCTATAAATTTTTTAATCCGTAAAAGGCCAACAGGCTTTAAAAACACAACAGGAGTTTTGCATTGATACGTATACTCGTATATACGAAAAAATTGTATAAAAAGAAAAAAATTTGTATTTTTTCTTAAATCTATTCTGCAAGTCTTTTAAGTCGTGCAAGCCGTCAGGCTCTAAAAATTACCGGATTTTTCTTGGAAAACGTACATAAACATATACAAAAAAGAATGTGAAATAATAGTATACCTCATAAGCTTGTTTGAAAAAAAATGTAAGGTAATATAAATTGTTAAGGAATGAAGCAATATGTATAATTTATTAATTTCATTTTTTTCAAGGTGTAAAAAAGTGGCTGGTGTAGAAAAAATTCGCTTTGTCTTCTTTCACATAGATAAGCTTTTTTAAGCGTATAAAAGAGAAATTAATGAATTTTGCAACTGTGGTGAATCCTCCGATTGTGACACTAAAAAGATTATTGGAATATATTGCTTTAAGTACAAACTATAAATGTCAATCAGTTGAATGTATAAAAAATGTCGCCAGGCACGAACAAATGCGCTTTTTTCTCTTTCGTGAAGATAAACTTCTTGAGCGGATAGATGAAAAATCAATCATTTCTGAAGTTATGACCAATTTTCTCATTATGCCACTCTAAAAATCATTTATGTATACTGCTACATTCATAACCTTCTAATGTTGTTAAAAATCAAGGTATTTTAAAGGCCGCCCTGTGGGACTAAAAGAAATGTATTCTTTTTAGGTTGAAAGTGGCACATTAGATTTTTAAAAAGTTACAAATTTTTTTACACGCGTATACAAATCAATAGAAAACTCAGTATTTTCTAATCCTGGCGGGCTTTTACGGTATATTAATCTAATGGGGATTGTGTGGGAGGCTAAAAAAAATTAGTTTAAAAGTGGCACAATAGATCTTTGAAAAATGACAAATTTTTTTCCTATTTTTTAGTATACATATGTATACGTGTCTATGGAAAACTCGGTGTTTCCTTAGGCTGGTGGCCTTTTACGACTTAAACTTGCACTGATAGGAATTGTATGTGGGACTTATAAAAATGTTTTCTACTCGGTTTTAAAGTAGTACAATACATTGAAAAAAAATTACAAATTTTTCCCCATTTTTTTCGTATACTCGAGTGTACGTATCGACGGAAAACTCAGTATTTTCCAAGTCTGATGGCCTTCCACGGCTAGGAATACTCATCAAAGTCGTGCATAAAATAACGACAATGATCAGTATTATTTTTTGGCTCGCAAAAGGCAATAAAAAAAATCTTGAGCCCCAGGGCCCCTCAGGCCTGATTGGTCCCTGGTGAGGCCACTTTGGCGTTGGGCTAGTTTCAGCTCCATCATATCTTTCTGTTTGAATGCGTTGGAGCGAGTGAGATATCAGAGTGTCGTACCTCTCTCTCACTCTCATGTCTGCAATACCAGTGCCATGTTGCACATGAACAGGGTACATAGCTTTTCCGTGGCTGCACGCTAATTGGGTGTCATTTTGTCGTGCTGCGTTGATTTCTACTCCATGTGTCAGTACCCTAAGATTATTCTAGTTATACATAGTGTAAAGTGCAGAAACAAAGAGTAATACCTACATCCGTGTTAACAAAGTAGTCACTAAATCTGGTAACACATAACCTTTGTGTTGTAGTATTAAAGCAAAATAAAGCAGAACGCACTGAGCTGGCCCGTAAAGTGACGTGAGTTTGACGTTAGTGACCGTAAATACAAAATCTTAACTGGCTTTGTTTAACTGAATATTACATAAATATAGCACTATCAACTTTAATTTTTTTTTCCTATAGAAAAATTGTGAAGCTCACGTTTATGGCAGTCATCGTTATCACTATGTCTGACTACTCAAAGGGCTCGAAAAATCTAATAATGTATGATCAATAGTGCATTGAGTTCTCAAATGTCCGAAAAATTCGCACCACTGACCACGCTTGTTCTAATCTAGATGTAATTAATTTTAATAGAAACAAGTACTTTTATCTTCAGTTGATTTGTCCATCATACTTAATCTTAATTGCAAAGTGCTTCTCAGAACGTTATACAGTTCTGCAGAGCTTTTGATGGACTTACCACTGGCAAAATTTTGAATGGTTAACTCAATTTTTTGCTCAGAGTATTGACGTTCCTTCTTTGTACCATTATCTTAACACTATAAGGGAACACTTACTACTTTTTTAAATAATTAAGCTACCTAAACTTTAATAGATACCTATGTACAACCTAATAACTATGACAAACTAAAAGTAGAATTGAGGTTTTTTTACATTGTAGATTAAGTTAGTATACATGCTTCCGTCTACCTATCGTCTGCAATGAGCAGGAGGCTTCTCGCTCCAGCTGTGCCCTTTTGTAGGTGCCAGGTTCTGCTCCACCTGACATATTTATTTAAAATTAACATAACTTTCTCCCTTTGCATTGAATAATATCACAAGAAATCTCAAAAATTTAGAAGATGTTTGGAATGATATTTTTTGTGCTTATTAAGATGAAAATATTTTTTTATCGAGGAAAATTAACGGTGCCAGGTTTACCCGCCCTGCCAGCCACACCCGCATCTCCCCTACTGGCTATCTGCATCGATCTGCCATACGTGCAAAAATTATTTGCTAATGTATTTTGTTAAAATAATATTAACTAGTGTATATAGTATTAATATTACTTATTTTCTTAATTTTAATATTCCCATTTGTCACCAACTTCCTACCAATTATGTGTTTGTGGCACCTGAGATGGGTGTGAGATTCGTGTGTATGCATGTCGACCAAAAAGTGCTCCAATTTATTTAAATAACATCCGTTTACAAAAATTCTTTTTGCATTCAATTTGTAATCAAATTATCTTTAATTTGGCTTTTTTCATTTTATTTTATTTTCTTTTAGCCACCGGAAATGAGAGTGCATGCTTTTTCCTTACATTTTATGGCCGATGGAACCCTGCGTTGGCTAGAGCTCTCTTCCTCTCTTACTGTATCGTTACATTGGCTACTACTTCTCTGTCTTCCCCCTCCCTACAAGTGCATGCTTTTTTCTTACATTTTCTGGCTGATGGGTCCCCGTTTGCAACCGTCCTTATACACAGGAAATACACGGGTAGTATATATCCCATCGTAACCCACGATAAAGAACTTCTTTCTAAAAATAAATAGTTGTAAAATTGGCATCAAGCTATTCAAAGAAATACAAAAAAAACTGCAAACTCCTGACCCATGCAGAATTTTGCAGTCAGCTTGGTTGTCGTTGTAGGGGTAAGTGAACTGCTAAATTCCTGTAAAGTTGGCAGTGCCTTGGTTCTTATTGTTTTAATAAACAACTGCAAAATTGGGATTTGAACTGCAAATCAGATGCTAAAAAAACTGAAAATTTCTGTGCCAATTGGAAAGCTGTTATTAAAAAGCGGCATGCCAACTGCACAGAAGTCTTTAACGGAGATGTCAGCGAACCATCATCTCTATATCGAAACCTCATTGAAACTGAGCAACTAGACACGGCACCAAGCGGAGTATCTTTGCTCATCAACTGAACACTTTTGCCATGTACGCTGTACTAGCACGTCTCAGGATCTCAAGTTTCTATCACGTATGGACACATCGCAGCCAGGGATCATATTCAGGCTCAACAGTTAATATGGGTATGCGTGTAAAAACGTGTGATGAGCACGTTTATTTCATCAAGATTTAAGGTGTGTTCGTCTCTATCTATAGCTGTATAAACACCTTGCCTCGTGCCATTTTTGCCCACACAAGCTAACCGTTAGGGCTTTCTTGGAACTTTATGCATAGAGCAGGTTGGCGCTTTAAAGGATTATACAGACATTCATAGTAAGTAAGCTTCTGCGCTTTCAGATTACAGGATCCGATAACCTTTTGCTTACATGACTGAGTATCATTACAATTTAAGTACTTTTTCTTTATTTCCATTTTTATTTAGTACAGCGTTAGTAATTATTTTTTAGGCACGATCTCATAGTCATTAAGGGGATTATCATAATATTTAATTTTTAATAGAACATTCTTAAAATATTATGAGACCCTTATTTCATCACTACACATAAAATGTTAAAATTTCAGAGGGACTACTTTCGTAAATTTTGAGAAAAAAACTCTCAAAGTTTTTCTGTTATACACGCACGGAGAAATTCTGTCACAGCTAAGGGCGGTGCAGTGCTGCTGGCGAAAACAGCGTGCGTGGTGGGAGCGCAAAACAACGTGCGCAGACAGCAAAAAAAACTGTACGAACACGCACGTGATTTCAAGCTACAGATGCACGCTCTTTTCCCGTGCAAGCCACTGGAATTTCGACTGAGTGGCTCCAGTATAGTTCGACACTTTTTTATTAATGCCTAACTATGTAACTTATATGCATGTATGCGTATAAGTTACATAGATAAATTAGCATTTATAATAAAAGAGCATTAATAAATAAGTGTCGAATTATACTGGAGCCGCTCAGTCGAAGTTCCAGTGGCTTGCACGGGAAAAGAGCGTGCATCTGCAGCTCGAAATCACGTGCGCGTTCGCACTGTTTTTTTTGCTGTCTGCGCACGTTGTTTTGCGCTCCCACCACGCACACTGTTTTCGCCAGCAGCACTGCACCGACTTTAGCTGTGACAGAATTTCTCCGTGCGGGCTTTTATGGAAAGGTTATCGCGAGCTTGCTGCTAAAGATACGTACTCTTATATAACTCGTTTAGTTTCTATACATTTTCCGAAATAACTATGATGTCGAAGCTGACTATATTAAAAACCTCTGTCCCACATTTCAGAGGGCTTAGCTTCATAGTTAATGAGATGTCGTTATGTAAGGTAGCACATTTTGTCAAAAATTTGATGAAAACAAAACAAAAAGATATCGAAACCCGAACTGCGCATGCGCGATTACAGTCACTGATAAACATTTATCATTACGGAAAGAGAAAGGTGTACAGTCAGCTCGGACCTTGGTGGACCAAACTTTCAAGGTGTATAATACCACGATAACCCCCTCAATTTTTTTACGTGCGTGTACTTGTTTTTCCATATATTTTTATATTTGTACCTTATTTGAAGAGAAAATATGACAAAATTTAAGTTTTTTTTGCATGTATGCTCGTACAGCAAGTAAAAGACCCCACACCAACCCAATGGGATTGTGATTCCCAATGAAATGGTCTACAATTTTAATTTGTTATAGTTTATTCCTTTCTAAACAAAAGTTACCATCGGCGCAAGACCCGAAAATGGAAAGTTTTAGAGAAAATAATTATTGAAGTCGCCAGACAATAAATATAGCTCGCTCGATGTACAGAGATATGATCGAAAAGGGTTATGTCGAGTGCATTTACCATTCTTGACTATCAATGGGCGCGACATAAGATTATTCTAGTTTAGTCAGAAGTAGTGTAGCTCATAGGCATGATTGTCTTGTATGGTAGATCTATATCTAGGTAATATAAAAAATCTCTAGTATGAGAAAGTGCTTATCGTAAGTAATCGATCAATAATGGGCTTTATAATTTTTTAACTATAGATAGCCGAAAAAGTACATAACAACTTATATTAATGAACCTGATTATGTATTTTTAAATTTATCTACTTAAATAAGAATAATTGTGATAACAACTGATATTGATGAACCTGATTATCACAATTATTCTTATTTAAGTAGATAAACTGACCCTACTTTACAACTACATGTCGATTATTTAACAACATTATCATTTACGGAATCTATGCTGTAATTAACAAGATTAATTAATTGCTGATAAAGAATAGATCTTACATTTAAACTCCTCTAACCATTTTATTGTAATCCACAGTCCCATAGGGTTAGTGCGAGTTATTTTGTTTTTTTTTCTGTACATTGCTTACTAGCCAGTAAGCATTTAAATTTATTCTTCATCGATTTTTAGAGTCAGGTTTTGCAAAAGTGTTTACTGACAGTCAAGAGAAAGTTCTTTGAGATCATATAACTGACATGGAAAAACGATTAATGGATTTGTCAATGATTGAAGTGAGAAAGCTTGCATTTGACTATGCTGTTGACTTGAACATTTCACATTGCTTCAACGTTACGAAAGGTAATCTTTGAAGGACTTCGTCAGTTTATTTACTTTGTGATATATTTGGACTGTTGGCTCAAGTTTTATTTTACCTATAGGTTTAGCTGGAAAAGATTGGCTGAAAAGTTTCATGGATAGACATGGTTTATCACAACGTAAAGCAGAACAAATGTCTGCAGCAAGAGCCAATGGATTCAATGAAACTGAAGTAAATAAATTTTTTTCTTTACTAGAATCCATTATGAATCAGTATAAATTTGAAGCTTCAAATGTATGGAACGTTGACGAAACTGGAGTATCAGTTGTTCCCAAATATGCGTCAAAAGTTGTTGATAAGGGGAAGAAAGCAAGTTTGTGGATTAACAGCAGCTGAACGAGGAGATACCGTTACAGCAAGAGTGTGTACGTCTGGTGCCGGTGTGTTCATGCCACTATTGCTTATCTTCTCCAGAGTGAAAGAGAATTCCAAGTTTCTAAAAGGACGTCCTGCTGGTGCATGGGCAGAATTTGATAAATCTGGTTGGATGCAGACGAAAATATTTACAAAGTGGTTTAAGGAATTTATTTCATTCACGAAAGTTTCGACAGATAATCCTATGCTGTTACTATTGGACGGTTATTCAACTCATATAAAAAATTTGGAAGTGGCGGAGTTAGATAGAAAAAAATGGTGTGGTGATATTATGTTTTCAACCCTACTGCACTCATAGAATGCAGCCACTTGACATGTCGTTAATGAAACCACTAAGCCATTTTTACACAGAAGTGTCACGATTTCAAAGAGGAAGTTGAGGCTGTATGATGTGTACAGTTTATTTGGCAAAGCATGGATGAAGGCTGCTAAAGTTAAGACTGCAGTGAAAGCCTTTGAGAAAGTGGGAATCTTTCTATTGAATGTTCACAAATTTGACAATGAATGGCAAAAAGAAACAATTTCAAGTCCTGCGAGCTCCTTTAACTCAACAAGTTTGTTTTTTCTCATTCAATGTATTTGTAAAAAAAGCCATGCAAGGTTCGACATTTTTTTTTCTTATACTATGAAGTATGCTGAATCATCTTTACACTGATATCAGGGTCTGCAGATGCTTCTGCATTTTTAGAGGTGATAGAAAATCAAACTGACATGAGTGCAAGTGCAAAAAAAACCATCAATTTAGCCTCCACACAAGAATGTTCGCTTAACATCCAAAACACTTTACCAAAGACTGAAAATAGGAGCAAAAGTGTTAAAGAGTCAGGACTAAAAAAACTCCTATCCTACATCCAAGAAGCAACTCCTCTAATTAATTTAATGGTAAATACATGCAAATTTTTTTCTTTTTTATATTGCTTCTCAACCTCTAAAATGTAACTTAGACATATGCCATTCTTCTACTCAATAGCACTAATACTTAAAATCAGGAAAAAATGGAGTATTTCACATTAATCGTCCAACTTTGCATGAGATACCTGACCCAACTCAAAACAATAAGAACTTAACAAATGAGTCCCAAGTTTTGCCAGTTACAAAAAAAAGTAGTAAAGGAGAGGTGGTAATTGTAACTGCAAATGAATACATCAGTAAACTGATTGAAAATAAAAGTATCCAAAATAAAAAGAAGCCAACACAAAAAAAAGTAATCCTAAACCAAAAATAATTGCTACTGAAGTATTAAAAACGAAAATTACAGTGGTTAAGAGTACGAAGCGAAAGTAGGAGAAAGCTGCAGAATCGTTGCCAAAACGTCTTTTCTTTGATCATTTACAGTAGGGAATTTCATGATCGAAATCGTACGTGTACGTTTGCACCTCAAAATATTGGGCAACTAAATCAGGGTACTCAAAAAAGCTTGGATGTAGAGGGTACAGACCAAAAATTTGATATACAATCACTTCCGATCATCATCAATGATTTAGGATTTGTAGATTATTGCACTTAGATTGAAATGTAAGGATAAATACAAATCTAAAATTTAGGTCAAAGTAGATCAAACAAAAAAAATTTTTTTATAGTATTTTTTTAAACATATTTTTACGTATTTTTTAAGTGTTACTTAGATACATGTTTGTTTAAAGAGATTATATACTGTTGTATAAGACATTGTATTTCAACTATATTTGAAGATTCAATTATTGTGATAAATAGTTGTGATAAAAAAAATCAATAAAGGTATTACACGTTTACTTAATTATTTAATTTGCACTGTCTTTATTACTCGATATTTATCATTTACCTATTCATAATTATAACATGGTCGTGTATATCTATATAGTGGTCTACTTCTGTTGCCAGCTCTGCCTCACCGTCCTGCCAGCTCTGCCCTGCTAGTGGGCAAAACTGGCAGTTTTTAAGGATCTTGGTATTCGTTCGATAAAAAGAACAGTGAATGAATTAATCTTGATCAAACTATTTCATTCCTTTCTATTCAAGTTAAACTTAAAGATACATTTTTTGTAATTTTAAAAGATTGTACTTTAAAACTACAGTAATTAGTTAAAGTTAGAGTGCCAGCCGCACCCGAATCTCCCCTATTGATTAAACGGTTATTTACATTATGGTATAACCTCCAAATATTACAAAATAAGCCAAATCTTTAAGAGGAAACAAGATAAAGCAAAAATAACGAGTTTTACGGGTTTTCTAAAGGGAATAAAAATATCGTGACGCCCAAAAATAGAGGCGTAAAAAACATTAACCTCAATTTTTGATGTTTTCGATGTACCTTCATGAAATGAAGTAGGAAAATCATGAGAAAAATTAAATTACGTTTAGTACAGGATAATAATCATGAAGATATGGTTTTCCATGGTCATGCGTGTACATAATCTTCAAATATTAAAAACATGCCATATTTTTAAAAGGAAGCAAGATATAGAAAAATAACAAGTTTTACAGGATTCCTAAAGGGCAAAAAAACATCGTGGTACACAAAAAGAAAGGTGTTGAGTTATGTGAAGACATTACCTCAAATATCAGTATTTTAAATATTTTTCTATAAAATCAACGTGGAGAACTTGTAAAAAAAATCATAGCATATTTGCAAGATTATTAAAAATATGTAGGACATATTTTTCGTTTTTTGCAAAACAATAAACTTAAAAATTATTTTAAAAAGTTCGTGAGCCTTTCATATATGAAAAATGTACAGAAAAGACATAAATATACCGCCGTAACCGTGAAAAAAAATACATATTGAACTCACATGTATTTACGAACCTTGTATTTTACAGTATACATGTGATTTCTACATACATGTGAAAACCTCGATCTTACCGAGGGACTCTGAGTCCCACACTCTGGTTTTTTTTAAAGTAACGACCTGCACTGCTTACTTTTTAGTTAGTTAATTATACACTGACATCTACACTAGAAGCCCGAAATTAATATGCGTGTTTTTGAGGGGTCCCAACCATTGAGCACAATTGGTCGATGAGCACAACATCTAAAAAAATTGGCAGTCTTGGCCCGCTATTCCGTCGATAACAACCTGGGGTTATTGGCCACTTACTCTCCACTTTATTAATTAATACATCAGTAAAAAATAACACAAACGCCAATCACCAGACGTCCTGGTGCGTTAACTGGCCGCTTCATTAATTTATAAATCAACTAATAATAATACAAGTGCCAATCACTAAATCACTCAGGGCACTTCCTGGCCACGCATTAAATAAATGTAAAAATAATAAATAACCGAACCACTAATCACCTCGTAACAAAAGAGTCTATTACTAGCCAATTTAATAATTAATAAAGCATTAAATAATATCACAAATGCCTATTACCATGTAACCTGGGGCACTTAAGGGCCACTCAATAAATAAATAAAAGAGCAATAAATAACCGAAGCGCTGATCACCAGATAACATGGGGCGCTTACTGGCTATTTTATTGATAAATAAATAACCCGAGGCACTTATTGACTACATTATTAATCTATAAAGCATTAAATAACACATGTACCAAACACCAGGTAACCTAAGGCACTGACTGTCCACTTAATAAATAAATTTAAAAAACTTAAGTTAAACACAACCTAAGAACCAATTGCAAGATAGCATGGGGCGCTTGCTGTCCACTTAACTAATTATTAAAGCATTAAATAATAACCTAAACACCAATCACTACAGAACTAGGGGCACTTAATGGAAGCTTTATTAATTACTAAGCATCAAATAATAACGCAACCGCTAATCATCAGCTAACTTCGGGCACTAATTCACCACGTCATTAATCTATAAATGATTAGAGGATCTCCCAGGACGCTGACTAATGAATGAAATAAAAACAATACATAACCTCAGAACCAATCAACAGGTCGCATGGGGTGCTTACTGGCCACTTAATTACTATACTAAAACATTAAATAATAACCCACGTTCCAATTACCAGATATCCCAAACACGTATTAGCCATTTCATTAATGAATAAACACGATACCTTAGGGCACTTACTGGCCACTTCATAAACAAATAAAAAAACAGTAAATGACACAAGCGCCAAACACCAGGTAACATGAGGTGCTTACTGGACACTATGTTAACTAATAAACATATCAGGGCACTTACTGGCTACGTTATTAATCTATAAACCATTTAAAAATAAGCGCCAATCACCAGTTAACCCGGAGCGCTTGCTTGCCACTATCATGATTGTTGAAGCATTAAGTAATTATACAAATTCCATATCACCACATCACCCAGGGTGCTTACTGGCCGCTTTGTTAATTAATAAACCATTAGATTATAACACAAGCACGAATCACCAGGTGGCCCCAGGCGCTCACTGCCCGCTTTATTGATTAATAAACGATTGAATAATAACATAAGCACCAATCACCAAAAACCTCGGGTGCTTACTGGCAACCTAATTAATGCATAAAAACACAATAAATGACCTAAGCGCCAATCACTGGGTAATAGTGGGCACTTACCGAGCTCTTGAACAATAAATAAATAACATGGGGTGCATATTGGCCGGTTTATTAACTAATATTGCATTAAATAATAGTTTCAGACATCATAGTTTTTTTCTATATTATAGTGCCGTACGTAGAGTTATGCACGAACTAAATGAGAAACAAGTGCAGAGAACGATTGGAGAAAACAAAAAAACTTAAGGGAGGAGAACAGAGTGGAACAGAGAACGGACACGGAACAGATCAATGAGCGGCTCCAAAGGCTAAAAAAATAAAAGGAGAGGAGAGACAGAAATCGAAGAGAGCTTGATATTATCATAAAAGAACTAATAATAAGAGAAGGAGAAATATTGAAAGAAGTAAAGAAACAGCTAAATTATCAGCTACGAACAGAAATGCAAAGCTTAAAGGCTACATTTATTGTTAGAGAGTAGAGGTAATAAGAGTCGATTACCGCGAAGTTCTAATCGATAATGATACCAATCACTGCATCATCAATGCAACCACTTTTACTTAAAAGAGTAGGGGAGTCCGAGTGGGATGGGTTCTAGGGTAAAATGAGTTTTTGCTGTATCTCTCCATTTGATTAGCTAACTATTTGTAGTTGTAAAAAAATTACTTATTGATTATTATAAGCCTATCAAGTAATTGCAAAAAAGTTATCTATCAAACAGGAAAAAAAAAAAAATTTTGCCTTGTTACATGCTGTCGAGAGATCGATCGCAGCACTTTTTCAACGTGTACATACACGTATTAGAATAATATAGATAGCGATGTTATGGGCACCAGATGAAAGTTAGAAGGTTTTTCTATTATTTGGTATCCTATTTTTTTTTATTATTAGTGCACCTAGGCAAGACTTACATGATTTTAGAAAAAAATGTCTTTAGGGCGGTATGGAGAAGTCGAACGGGGCGTTATGGTGTATGGATTGTTATTAAAAAAGGTAAGCAGGATAAATATTCCATTATAGTTTGCTAAGGTAAAAAATTATTTGTTTCAAGTTTAAAAAAAAATCTGAAAACAGCACCTAAAGACATTCTTTTTTAATTTCAGACCTAAAATTCAGCACGGTTTTCACCCTTGACTAAGAAAAAATGATAAGTTATATTATTTTGAGTACCAGTGATACATTTCATGGCTATACATCTCAAGAAGTGAGAAGACTAGTGTTTGGAATGGCAGGAAAACTCAACGTCAAAAATGAATTTCACAGAAATTTGCGTATGGCTAGGGAAGAATGGTTTTCTGGTTTAATGAAGAGAAATGCTGAGTTATCCCTTCGCAAACCGAAACCTATGTCTGCTGCAAGAGTTAACGCTTTCAAAAGAAGTACGGTTCAGAGCTTCTTTGATTTTTCGATGGTTTTTATAAATAGTATGAATTCTGTACCAGAGGAATATTTAATATTGATAAAACGAGAGTTTCCTGCAATCATAAGTCACACTCTAGAGTTGTTGCTTGGACTAGATAACCGCAAGCGGGAATGAAAGTGTCTGCTGAACGAGGAACGACTGGAACGGCATGCCTCTGTTTGTTAGCTTTTGGAGCATACATGCCTCCTCTTTTAATTTTTCCAAGGAAAAAAAGAAACGACGGATATTTGAAAGGATCACTTTCTGGAGGTTGGGCATAGTTCAACGGTGTAGGTTGAATTGATGAGGCAGTTTTTTTGTAAATGGATGGAGAAATTTATTGGATTTTCTCATGCATCCAAGGATAAACCTATGCTACTGATCGTTGACGGACACGCTTCACATGTGAAGAACATCCAAGAAATAAAACTTGCTCAAGATAATGGAGTCATAATGGTTTGCCTTCCACCACACTACACTCATCTAATGCAGCCGTTGGACGTTGCTTACATGAAATCGTTGAGTACTATATCTTATAGTACTATATCTCTAAAAGACATTTATAAAATATTTGGTTCTGCTTTCATAACAGCTTCAACCATAAAAACAGCTGTCTAAAGCTTTGAGGCAACTGGAATTTGTCCGTTCGAACCAGAAAAGTTTTCAAATAAACATTTTCCAGCAAAGTCAACGCAGGTAATTTTTTTTTATCGATCGATTAGTATGTCATGTGAAATTGAAATCCATTATTTACAGACAGCGTTTCTGAGCAGCAACCTAGTACACAATCAGATGCATCTGATGCAAATCGTCCATCTCAGCCATTACGCCATCCTGTTACTACTCCTCTCTCTCAACAGATTTCTGAAGATACAAGTATTGAGTATAACTTCAATATTAATTCTGGTAGTTTATCATGCGAAGTTGCAAGACTATCACCAAATACCAGTGTTAAAATACATTCGAATACAAGTGCAACTCACACTAATGATCGTAATGTCAAACATAATAATTTAGTTATAGAAAATCCCATTTCAACAGTTAATTACACGATGAAATCCATTCGAACAACTGACTGTACAATGCTAGATCAGAAAAATTTTAAAAGCGAAGACTGTTTTTCATAAAGTGATAATCCTATAATCCAAAATGGAATCCTGCAAAGTAACAATCTACGGAAGTTGGAGAATTCCTTACCCATCAGTAATGATTGATGTGAGAATTTGGCTTTAAAAGATTTTAAGGATGAAATAATAACAAATTTTGAATAATTTTTGGATGAGTTTTGAAAGAATGAAAAGAATCAAACTCTCATAAGTTATTCCTTTAACTCAAGTACACGGTTTTCAGTAGTTTTACGTACGTAAAATGTCTACTATTATTTAATATGGTAAAAAACTTCTTTGTTTTTTAGCCTGCAAAAAAAAGACGCAAAGGGAAAGCAGCTATCGTTTTGAAAAAGAATATACGGCTGGATTAGAGACTTGAAAAAATAAAGATAAAAAACCAGTTGCAAATAGCAAAAGAATAAAAGAAATCCTCTAAGTAATCGTACCAATACGCTGAATAACTCATTGGCTGCAAGAGAGGTCAATAATGAGATTATTATTATTAATGCTCTGCAAGACATGAATCCGAATCTTAGTTAACCATTTATGCTCGAGCCTATTCCAAGTGACTCTCAAGACGTTCAGTATTTTTTCTCGTCATGGTTGTAATGATTATATAACAAAATTTTATGAAAATTTGTATTAAGACTTGATTTGTAATGTTAGTATTCTTTGAAAAGTGATACATAATTATATTATAAGCTCGAATTACTTGTATACTAATGTCTACTGTTGAATATTCTAAGAATTATTCAGCTGTTTACAGATTAATAAAACTTCGGAAGTTGTTTTATAATTTTATTTGTACCAGTCCACTTTATTCTAAGAATTATCGAAACATAGCGCCCCGGTGTAAAACTCATACCGTCCCAGCACCAGGGTGGTATGAGTTTTCTTAGGTGCAAAATTTTATGTCTATAAAATCACTTTGGACTGATCTCTCATGATTTCCACACATCAATTATGATGGTAAAGCTTTTTGCTTTATGTTAATGTCTTTGAAGTATTAATATAATACATTATTTCACTGTAATGGTCATTTTCCTTTTTTTACCCTATTTTGCCCTGGTCTCCCCTATATTTTTACACAATTTTGAAAAAAAATTATCGAGATAACTTCTTTTTAACGAAAGTTATTAGCAGTTGAGTGTTTATTATGATTGTATAAATTTTAACTATTGTCTTTTCAAAAATTTTTTTTCTACTTTTGTAGGTTACGTTTTATTAATTTATATAAGTTAATGTTGTTTTTGTAAATCAACAACAGTAATAAAAAATAAATAATTAAAGCTTAAAATTTGGAAGTAGAGCGTGACTGTATTTCAATAATAATCTACAAAGGCCAATATTTCGACGTCCTGCAGACGTCCTCTTCAGGGCAATAAAAGTGCGAGGATAATACGCGATTACGTCGCACGAAAGCGTGCAAACAAAAATTATTCACACATGGTTAATAGATAATGACACGCTGAACAGCAGAACTTGCAAATTTTAAGCGTTATTTATTTATTTTTTGACAAGGAAGTAAGTGTTGGGGAGATTTTCAACTTTAAGTAATAAAAGATACTATACTTGAACTTGAACTTGAACTTAAGCATTTTAGAGAGTTCTTACTCGCATCCAATATGACTGCACCCTAGAAAATGTCTTTCAGCTATACTTAAAAATTTAAAAAAAGTCTTCTTACATAAAATAAGGTTAAAGGATTCGTAAGATACAACTGATCACACACAACATACACGCTCTGCTTTTGCAATTATCTGCTGTTTTAAAAGTCTCTATGACAATGGTAATTTATTTATTGCCTGTAGATACATTTAATGCCAATAATATTTTTCAATTGTCCTTACAATTTAAATTTGATTGGTTAGTTCTTGTAAAACCTGTAATCTAACTCGTTTTTGGTGGCGCGTTCGTAAGAATATGATTGCTGTCTGCCATTTATAATATGTCTCTCTGTCATCTTCTTTTTGTATAACTCGTTAAGTAAAAAGGTCCAATTCAGAGGGCTACTAAATCAATTTACGTTATCGATTTTACATGTAAGATTAATCTGAAAATCAACTTATCCCATCTCAAAAAATCAAATTTTAATTTAATGATCTGAGATCGACATCCCTAGTTTTCACACGATGCACTGAAGCTCCAAAAATAGCAATGTTTTCATGTCAAATCTGGTGGGTTACTAATTCTCAAACGCTTCGAACTCCATCCAAAAACTATGCCTAATAAATAGTTGACTATTATAGTTTTGTCAACCTTGACAATTAAAAATGCATCTGTGATAATCTGGTATACACTAACCACTCTCAAAGATCGCGCAATCAAGCTCAGAAAAAACTTTTTGACCAAAATCCTTTTTCTTTGTGGTTTTTACTAGAGTTATAAATGTGGAATTAGCCTTAAGCATGTAAGTCACGTTATTTGGCCACATCCGAAACATAACTAACCAAAAGAAAATTAAATTAAGAGCATTTAAAATTTTCGAATGCATGTTAGTCCATGCCTTTAGCGTTTTTCGAGCCATCGTAGAGAATTCCCCAAAAACGGGGAAAAAATTATTAGAAACATCAAAGATAGTTCTTCGACATTATATATATAAAACAATGTTTAATTTTATTGTATGTGTTCTTTACGTCTTAAGGACTTTGTCTAGAAGGCTTTAAATAAACAAAAACAAAAGTAAAGTATATTAAACATACGAAAAGCGTCATCTGCTGATAACTCGTCAATTTAACCTTTTTTTAGGCTGCTTTAAAAAAATTTTCTGCTAATTATCAAAGATGAAGATTTTAGTTAAAAGTTCAAATAAATGATGCTGTTTGAAATTTTATAAATTCTGCAGGGAACTGTGATACTTGCAAAATACCTCTGATCATTTAAAAATTCATTTTCAAATTATTCTTTAAGTAACATCGAGTTAAGAATCTTTAGGACCAAGAAGGTATACATAAACGTAATCACGCACATGATTATGAACGCAAATTGTAAATTCTTTGCATGGGCTGTATGAAAAAATGCATTATCTCAAGTAAAGCAAAACAATTATTAATAATATAATTATTAATATTAGTATACCTCGTGTGAAACGATATTATGTAAAAAGGTGATGCAATTATCGTTCGAATGAGTACACCTACGTAAGTTGGGTGTGGTTTCAATAAATATTTTAATATCTAATAACAGAACAATTATGAACAATATTTTATGGCACAATACAATATAAACAATATGGCAGCTGGCCAGTCAGAACTGCGCTCTTTCATCGAATCTTCCAATGGTTTCAAAACAACTTTCTAAGAAAATAAGAAATACCTTTATAAAATAGCAGATCGTTTAACTTTATCCTTTTTTACATGTTTAATTTAAAGAATTTGCAATTCAAAATGTGACCTTATGGGAAAATCACTTTGAATTGGATTTATAAGATCTATATCAAGCTGTCATTTTTTTGTTTGTATGAAAGATTACTATTAGATAACCCTGAGCAGTGCAGCTGATTCCAAAAGAGCTGGAAAAAATTGACGAAAAAAACTTTTTTCATAAGAATTTTTTTCGTTAGGTTAGCTCTTGTATACGTGTAACCATTACGTTACAAGTTACTTTTACTACCATCGATTTTTCTGTACCACTTGAAAATTACAGTTACAATGTCTTTGTTCTACTGCCATCAATAACTACATTAACAGAGTTAATCACACATTTCTTAAAAGTGTCATGAAAAATCAAAGTGAAAATGAATGGTCTTGAATAAATGTAATCTACTCCTCAACATAAGTAAAATGAAGAAAAAATATTTTAGACCGTCATTAGTTGCATCAAAAATCTTAGTAAAGCGAAAACATCAGTATTTTCTAAAACTTAAAATCATCAAATTTGTATACCTTATAATAAAAAAAGTTATATTGCTCCTTGTTTTCTCGTTATTAAATTTGCAGAAAATTTATTTGTAGGGTATTGACCAAAATATAATACAATAATTAGCTGGCCTAACTTGCCTGCTTTTGTTATCTTGAAGTTTTGGATGTAAAAAATTCATGTGATTTGATTTTTAAATAAATTAAAAGTAAAAGTTACAAGCCTTGACCGAAAACATTTTGGCTCATCTATCTTAAATTATGTAACGTTTCTGTGTGTTCATGTGTTAGTATTACTAATGAAGAGAGGAAAGGGAGAGACAGACAAATTTGTCATTAGCACCTTAAGAAATGTGGAGTGACGTGTGACTTTATTATGTTTTAAAAATTTGTGGTATTATTTGATGCTAACGGATGGTGAATAAAAGATTCTTATTAAATAAGGAGGTGGGTTACCATACATTTGACATTAAATTTATAATCAGTGACCACAAAGCAACAAAATGATGTGTGACTTGGTTGTGTTCAAAATAATGTTGTATTTTATGGGAGGGGGTGGTGAATTACGGGCTTGTGGATTATTCTACGTTTGACATGAAATTTGTAATCAGATATCCGAAAATCTATAAAGCAATGTGTGACTAGATTATTTTTTTAAATATGCGGTATTTTATGCCAGAGTTATGAATAAGAGATTGAGGAAGTAGATTTTTGTATATTTGTCATTGAATTTGTAATCAGTGATCTCCAAGACCCCATGGTGTACTTTATGGTGGAATTTGTTATTTCAATTTTTTAATCTTAGCCAGGTCTTTGGAAATTGACAACACTGGGCGCTGGCTTTCCTTTTAAGTCAGCAGGGTCTATATTTCTAGAAAATGACTGTAGAAAAAAAAAAGATTCTTTGATAAGAAGACAGTGAACAATCATCGTAAAAATATGTTACGAAATGTATTTGAATACCTGTGTCAGATCCGGAGTAAGACTGTCGACTGTGTTAGCTTTAGTGTTTATTTACTTAGACTACAGTGTCTCGGAGTTATTTGCGGCAGAAAAAGTTTTTCTTAGTCAAAACCAAAGAAATTTTTTTCAAATTAAAAAAGAAATACTTAATTTTAGAATGAATACTTCTGGAAAGGTTTTGTCGAGTTTTGTAAAATCATTTCGGTTAGTGGGTTTTGGTGTATTTCTCCTGTTTTACGGCCTTATAAGCTCAGTAGTAACACTTAACAAAACGTTTCAAACAAACACGTGTTTACACTTTTAGTTTTTGTAACAGAGTAAATTTAGTTGCCTATCAATGTAAAAATTACCTTTTTTAAACTTTATAAAAAGTTGATCGAAATTTTTTCGTAGAAAAAAGATGATTGGGATCGAGAACCTCATCGTTCATATTCAGAAATTATCAGAGAAAACAAAGATTTTGAATCATATTACAGAGCTCAAAAAATAGTTTCTGATCATGAGTGGAATTCTTTTATTCAAATTATGAAAGAAGATCTCCCTACTGCTTTTCGTATCACTGGATCTACGACAGAAACTAAAACATTACTAAAGATAATTCAAGGCGACTTTTTTAACGAAATTGTTAATACAGATTGTTCTAATGATACAAATAATGTCAGTATAGATATACAACCACATTGTTTACCTTTTTATCCCCAAGGATTGGGCTGGCAACTACAAATAAGTAGAAAAAATATAAGGCGGTCAGAACATTTTTTCAAATTGCATAATTTCTTAATAGCTGAGACTAATGGTGGAAATATTAGTCGACAAGAAGTTGTTAGTATGGTGCCACCACTAGTGCTTGATGTGAAACCTTGGCATAAGGTAAGACAGATCATTACTATGTAAAATGCTTTAAGAATTTATTGTTACATTGATTGTTTTATTTTGACTAATATTGTAAATGTTTTTCATTTTATTACGAACGTAACCTTTATTATTATTATTATTATTATTATTATTATTATTATTATTATTATTTTTATTTTTATTATTATTATTGTTATTGTTATTGTTGTTATTAGTACAATCATTATTATTCTTCTTACTATCATTACTTTTTTTTCTGTTACCGAGGTCGTCTAGAATGCCTTTATGCATGACAGAAAGGGTCGTGAACCCTGTGTAAGACGCGCAGTCTGCCTCAAGATGTTGTTTGATATTCGTAGCGATACAGACTGAATACCCACTAAACTGGCAAGCCCTATGTCCTGGGATGCCCTGCTGAGGATCAGATTTCATATTAAAACTGAAAGCTGGGGCCATGGAGTACTAACCGTTGACGTGGCGTTCCATCAATGTGTTGTCACCGTCGCAATGTTGCCTTCACATGTCTTCGTCCAGTCATCTTTTGTTTTGGGGTTACATTGATTCCCGCTGCTTACCCTTGCTAATGACTTGGTTAATTCAGCGTAGCTTAGTTCTGCAATAGGTGGCCCACTTTCGTTCTCCAAGATCTTATCTGCGCCTTGTAGGCTCCTTGTTTTTGACCTCCTCTAGTGCCTTCCTAGATGCTCGGTAGCCGCTGCCACCTACTCTGTTTTTGGCTTTTTCTGTTTCGCAAGTGAGACATTGGGCTTACTCTTTGCAATCTTTTTTACAGTGATTGAAAGCAAAGCTTTTACCAGTCCTCATTGTCGTAATTCCAAGCTATGTGTGTTTGCTCCAGGCACCTGAGGACTTCAACGCTTCTTTTTCCTTGGCAGCTGGTAAAGCCTATTAGTAAGCTTCTTATTCATTCTATTTTGTGGGCATCAGTCTTTTTAGTATTAACCAGAGCTACTTTTTGCCGCGTCACTGTTCTTCTGTGCAATGAGTACTTGGAAATCTTTCTCATTCCACACCGCAATATAGCCTCCTCAGTGGTAGAAAGTCAGTTTTATTAATCCTACCACATCTTTCTAAACGATACGTACAGCTCTATTAGATATGTTTACCTGATATTACCCAGGCCTTATCGTCCGGCTTGACCATTCTGCTGAAATTCCTGCACCGTAAACGAGCGATGCACTTGGCCAGCCCCAGAGGACAACCCGTGAGTTAATCTTTAAGTCAGTGTAGTGTATGCTCTGAAGAAAATATTTTAGCCGTTGCTTACCCGTATACACAAGGTGGTGTGCTTTTTGGTTTAAAGCCTCTTCATCGGATTTAAGCTGCAAGCAGTGCTATCTTCATCAAGGTCATGCATACCTTAGAGGAGAATGATTATTACTATTTTTTATTTTATTTTATTTCCTTTTTTCTTTTTCTTTATCCGAGATCATCGAAAATGCCTTGATGCACGATCGAAAGGGGTACGAACCCCTTCCCTGTGTAAAAATCGTAGTCAGACTAAAAGTGCTTATTTCTTGCTACGATGTTCTTAGCGATATTGACTGAATACCCACTAAACTGGCAAGACCTTTCTCCTGGGACACATGGCTTAGAATCCGCTTTTGCATTACTACTTCGAGCCAGAGTCGCAAAGGCTTAGCCTTTAGTACGGGCTTTCTCCAGTATTTCGTCACCAACGCATATTGTTACTTTTTGCGTTGACTAGGATATTCTCTAGTTTTCGTCATACTTTTAAGTAGCTGTTCCCTATTTTGTTAAAATAAAAGAAGTAGAAACTACCTAGCACAAGTGTTATGACCGGACTTGTTTAGAGTCTCTTAGGGTTTAGTTCGTAAGCTTAATTTGTTTCTTGTAGTTGAATGAAAATGTTTTATTTGAAAGATATGAATAATTTTAATTAATGTATACTTTTATTAAAACAATTTAAAACAGTTTCTTTTTTAAGTACAATTTACTTGGAACACTTTAACGAGGTTAAGTATTAATTACGTTACTGATAAATAACTTACATCTATCACTAATTGTTGTTACTGCTGCTTCGGAGTTTCCTAACGCTTTGTGCAGTAGTTTTTAGTGATTCCTTAAACTACATGAGCAAATTCGTGACCGGCAAGATGTTGCGGTTTCTGCTTTAGCTGCTATCGCTGAAACCACTTTCGGTGGGTCTCCTTCGTTGTACCTCGCTTCTCAGCGTAGTTCGATACTATTGCTTTTCTCGAAATGCACCCGAATCGCCTCAGCCAACATGTTACGCCTTACGTGTATAAGGCATTCGCAAGTCGAGGAAGTCAAGAGTAGACTAAAAATTTAGAGGACAGGTGACAGACGTAAAAAGAGCGATTTTTCCTCTTGATAGTGCGATTTTATAACGTCAGAGAGGGTGAAAGGGGCCTTTGGTTGAATTACGTCAACCAATGAGCGATTTTCTTGCAAACTGCGTTAACAGCAAAACAGTAGGCTTGCATGATGATGGTTTCATGTTATGATTAAATGTGTTAGGAAACAACAATACAATAGTACCAATCTTATTTTTCTAACAAGTGCGATCGAGTATTTTGGATCAGTGATGATGAATGCTCGTATCAGCAATAAAAGGAACACTAAATATAAGTTAAAGTGTGATAAAAAAGTTAACAAATTTTTCAATTAATCCTTTCGGGGATTTTACAATCAATTTTGAAAATAATCGAATAATATATCAATTTGTTTTTAAATTGGTATTCACTATTAAAAATTGATAATAAATGCGTGGGTGAACTATTTATTCATACGTATAATACAATTTATGCATTCACACATGTAACTACCAATTTTAATACATACATTCATTCTTACAACAAAGCTCGCCGTATTATATGTCAGCATATTATGAAACTTAAATTTACCTTAAAGCTAATACTTACACACACGCATTTAAGTCACGCATAAGCTTCACGTGTCAAATGAGCTTGTGTATATGCACAATACGTTTTGTATTAATTAGGTATGATATCAGTTTGGTGATTGGTAAATGGTTTTTGCAGTACACTCCCACACATAGATGATAAATGAGTAGCCTCGGTAACTAGGTTAGCTAGGTCAACAAGCTGTCACAGTAACCCGAAAGTTAAAAAAAATTAAAATTACCTTTCAAGTTATGTTTGTAAAGAGAGAGGTGACATCCAGAGAAACCAGCAGATAGTCATTTGGGATTCCGAATATTTCAATTTCTTATATTACGTCCTCACTTTTATTAAGATGAAAATGGGGTTTGGGAATATTATTTTTAAAATTTTTATAAAGTAATATGTTGTAACAATTCATTTTTTTTTGTGACGTTGGAATCGTAATGTTTGGTTCTTATTCTTAAAATCAAGAGATCGATAAATCGTAAGGTTATTGAAATTCTTTTATTGACAATAGCAACAGAAGAAAAGTGGGCTCTATACCATTTCCGGCACAGGTTAAGGTTCAACTGATCATTTACGCGCTGAAACACTCACACACACTCATGTGTCAACTTTATTGTTCTTATAATAATAAGGTTCTGTGTGAAAAACACTATAATCTTTCAAACTTTCTAAAATAAAATATTCTACTGATTCAATAGAGACTAAATTTTTTATTGTATTGCTGTGAAAAATGAACCGATGAAAACTTCATACACACGAGCTCACTAACAGCCTCACAAAAGTTTTTTATTTCTGTCCAAATATCCTTTACAGTTGAAATTTTAAGATATTTCAGATTTATTGATGTTAAAAGTCTTAAAACAATATTTAATAACTGATAGATGACCTGCTTACAAAAAAAACGAATTTTCAATAATCAATAAAATAAAGCGAAAAAACTGCATTCCTCAAAACTTATAATCTCGAAGAAAAAAAAAGTTAAATTAAAAACCGTATGTTATCGTTGTTACATCCCAAGTTAACACGAATTATATTATAACTAAAAACTATCCGTCCATCAAAATTCCGATAAGACATATTGTGAATATAAAGCAAGCTCACATGACAAGAGAAGCTTGTATGTCGTTTATGTGTGCGCGTGTGTGTATTAGCTTTAAGGTGAATGCTTTATAATATGCTGACATAGAATACGGCCAGCCTCATTGTAAAAATGCATGTATGTATGAATGAATAGTTACTTAAATAATTAAAAATTATTATTAAATTGCTTCAATAAAGAAATACATTAATCACCCATATTATTTAATTAAAGATCATTATTCAATAAAAAAAAAAAAATGAAAGAACAAATAAAGCTCACAAGCTGAATTCTAAGAACCCCACGAATGACACTTACACAAAACAGTTAAGACCTTACTCTGAACAAGTCTGGTCATAACAAATTGGCATCCCTTGTGTGTTCTTAAAATCTTAGTTTTTTTCGAAAAAAAAAAAATTAATAAATAAAATAAATAAATAAATGAATAAAAATGCCCGGAAATAGTAGAGGAAACCCATCAGTGGACGACTCTCTTATACAACAGTTTTTAAATGTTTCACAAGGATTAAGTACGACTAATTCATTAATGTGCATAAATCAAGCATCTTAACACATACCTTTTTATGACAGATACTCGACTCCCTTAAAAGACTTTTTACAAGATGTAGAAAATGGACGAACTCTAATAACAGCCCCTCAAGAACCTATGTACCTTCGCACAGTTATTTCTAGACTCAAAGGCAAAGCTCGAGAGAGTTTAGTAGGTTCTACTTTTGCATCAATCGATCAGTTAAAAAAACATCTGAAACAAGAATTCTCACCAACCAAATCATATCATGAACACATGGCAGAACTTTAAAATACTACAATGAAACAAAACGAAACAGTTCGAAATTTTTATCATAGAATAATTTCTTTTACTAAAACTACCTTAACAGCCCTTTTAAACGAATTGAATGATGAGAAACTCAAGACAACACAAAGACCACAACTTGAAAAATTAGCGTTACAAACGTTTATTAATGGTTTACCTGACTCGTAGAAATTAAGTATAGCACTTTCGAAACCCAAAGATATCCATGAAGCTTTAGAAGCTGCTTTACTTACTGAACGCACTTGCCCACCAGTATACCATCAGGCTAAGTACGTTTACAAGGCCGTACCCATGACCTCTACTGCTACGACTCCTGAATCTTCGGTACCGAACGTTACCGAAATTCCTGTTCCTGTCTCTACTCAGTTCGACCACCAAAAAAAATTCGTCAGTTTTAATGACCCATTGACACACAATAGAAATTCTTTCCCGCATACCTATTATAAAAATGATGTCAAGATGACTCAACAAAAATTCGACGAGTATGGTCAAAAAATTGTACATCCCGCACTTAGCCATGTAATAACTATTGTTACCCTCCAAATTTCTAAGAAATTCCATATTTTCAACCACCACCCTTTTATCCACCTTACTACCCACAAATGTATTATCCCTATCCTCATACTCAAGGCTATGCTTACCATCAACAAGCTCCATCTCAATACTACAACCAAAAACAATACCAAGATTATACTCAAAAACGATACCGATATACTCGCCCTAACTCTCCAAAAAACGAGAACGAGACTCGCCGGTTGGACGTGACTGTGAGTTTGAATCTGATGACGCGTCCGAAATCAATAATAGCAATGAAATCCACAGAGCCTTCTGAGCAAGAACAATAGGAAATTCATCAGCAGTTAAATTGCGTTGCGAAAAATTTCGGAAAGATTCAGAAATTTTTATATTAGATTCAGGCGCCGAAGTAAATGTGATCAGTTATAACGCATTAAAGAACGGCACAGAAATTAATTGTGATAATACAATTGAATTAGAAGGAATAGCCCCACAGCGAATATACACTCAAGATACTGTAACGGTAAATTTGTTTAATACAGATCACGAAATTCACGTTATGAGTCCAGAATCGCCAATAAATAATGTATGTATTTTAGAAGATCCGTTCTTTACGCAAGAAAACGCTAGAATCGCTTACGGATTAAATGCATTAATAGTTGAAAGCAGACGAATTGAACCTGTACCTTTTCTATACCAAAATAATAAAATCAACTCTATAAAATTAATTAAAAAACAAGAAAAACCCTTAAGATTGAAACCGTAACAAAATTTCAAATCAACTTGTGAAAAATTTATTTTTCCATTTTACGATAACGATAAAATAACCAACACCCCCATGCGATACTATTTATCATAATTCTCAAGGATTTAATGTAAATAAAAACGGAAGTTATCATTTACCAGCCAGAACAAGAGTAGCTATTAAATTACCGACTAGAAACAAGATCACCGGCCATTCGTATCTTCGTAAGATTACTACCGTACTCGGAATATATATAGGCGAGGCGGTAGTAGATTGCAAAGAAGGTCACTGTTATACAATAGCTATAAACACAAGAGATAAGGCGACAAAAATAGAAATACCCGCGCAAGAACTTGAGCCTTTTGATGTCATGGAATCTGAAGACTTTTTCGACACTGACTTCGAAGAAGACAATTTAAACAATACAAAAGATTGCATTGAATTTATAATGTATAAGCTAAAAAGATCTCATCACTCAAAAGCTAGTTTATCAGAAATAAGAAAAGTTGCAGAAAAATACGCTCACTTATTTTACATTCCAGGTGACCCGGCTCATCGTACTTCTATTATAACACATAAAATACCTACGACAAACGACCGCCCTGTATATGTCAAACAATACCGCTACTTCTTATCATTACACCAAGGAATAAAAACTTAAGTAGAAAAATTATTAGCAGACGATACAATCATAAAATCAAACAGCCCTTACAGTAGTCCTCTCTGGATAGTACCCAAGAAACAAGGACCTGATCGAACAAAAAGATACAGATTAGTAATAGGTTACCGTGAACTAAACGAAAAAACAATCCCTGTTGCTTATCCACTACCAAACATTACTGAAATATTAGAGCAAATCGGAGGCACAAATTATTTCTCCGATTTTGATCCAGCCAGTGAATTCCATCAAATAGAAGTTGATCCTGCAGATAGACATAAAACTGCTTTTAGCACACCTAACGGTCATTATGAATATGTAGGAATGCCATTTGGACAATGCAATGCACCTGCAACATTTCACTGACTAATGGACGTAATTTTATTAAATTTATTTTCTATGGGCTCGTGCACCTCTCGAGGTATGGAGCTACGTTTCAAAGGCGACAGTGTACAGCTGCTAAAGGGCAAAGAGCTTATTGCCTACGGTGTTAAACAGGCTAACGAGATTTATAGGCTCTTTTTGCGTGCACGCACTGGTCGCCTGACAGAGGCAAATTTGTCGATTCAAAGTCCAAATGTGTGGCACGAGCGTCTCCGACACATAAATGTGCACACTAATAAACAACTGATGTCCAAAGGCATGGTTAACGGAGTTAAAGTAGCCGCCGCTGACCAGTTTTTCTCTGAGACTTGCCAGCTGGGAAAGTCTTATAAGCTACCGTTCAACAAAAGTGTTGTGCATAATTCTAAGCCGAATGAGTTCATGCACTGTGATGTGTGCGGACCCATGCCAGTAGATTCGCTCGGGGGCTGTCGCTATTTTTTCTCGTTTATTGATGACGCCACAAGTTATCGAAAAGTGTTCTTTCTAAAGTATAAGGCAGATGTGTACGAGTAGTTTGAAGAGTTTATTGCAGAAATTAAAAACAAGTTCGACAAACCTATGCGAGTTGTGCATAGTGATAATGAAAAAGAGTTTCTCAATGAAAAACTCAGGCTTCTTGTAACCTCAAATGGAATAACTCACGAGTGCACTGCGCCGTAGACACCACAGCAGAATGAAAAAGCAGAAAGAGAGAACACAACGATCGTCGAGTCTGCTCGCACAATGCTAAAGGCCAAGATGTTCCCCGAATTTTTATGGGCGGAAGCCATTAATACAGCTTTTTATGTATTAAACAGAGCATTGCAGTCAACTCGTGATTGCACCAATACTTGCTACGAGGCTTGGACGTAGAAAAAGACTGATCTTGAGCACGTGCGAGTTTTTGGCTCAGAAGCACTTATACACATACCTAAAGAACTAACTAAAAATTTTGACGCTAAGTCAAAGAAGGTTGTACTTGTTGGTTACGAGGACAATTCAAGAAACTATAGGCTATGTGATCCAAGCACGAAAAAGCTGTTTGTTTCGAGAAACGTAATTTTCAAAGAGTCATGCCCTGATCCAGGTAAACAAGAGGCTGATTCAGGAGATGCTGGATCAATTTTGCCGGCCAACAGCGATGATCAAGATGCTGCTGCCGCTGTCAATGTTTTTGGTGTGCTTACTGAGAAAGAAGTAGAGTGTCCAGCTCCCCAAGTGCCCCGACTCCAAGATCTGGATTGAAGCGATTCACAACGAACTTGACGCTTACCAGCGAAACAAAACATGGATCCTTGGACCCCAAGTTTTAAATAGTTGAACAGTCGATTCCAAATGGGTGTTTAAGGTAATCCAGTTAAATGAGAGTGAGAAACCTCGCTACAAGGCACGTCTCTGCGCCAGAGGTTTTATGCAGAAACAAGGTGAGGATTACACCGAAACGTTTGCTCCCGTAGTCAGGTATGACTCCCTACGAGTTATACTGGCTCATGTAACTAAACTTGACTTCGAAATAATGACTTTTGATGTGCGATCTGCATTTTTATACGGAGAATGGAAGGAGAAAATTTTCATGGAGATTCCAGAAGGTGTCAACGCCCACGAAAAAGAGGATCTGGTTTGCTTACTCAATAAATCTCTTGATGGGCTTAAGCAAGCCCCTCGCTGTTGGAACAGCAAGTTCAAAGAATTTTTAAATGTTTTTGATTTTAAAGAAAGTGATGTGGACCAGTTTGCTTGTATACTTAGCATTGTTTGTTAATGATGGTTTAATTGCATGCAAATCTTTAAGTGTTATGAAAATTATTTTAAACAAAATGTCAAATTTTTTTGAAATAATAACGGACGATGGTAGTGCATATGTAGGCATGCAGATATCCCGCAACAGGCAAAGAGAAGAGTTATTTATCGGTCAAAGTATGTATACAGATAGAATTTTGTGTAAACTTGGAATGAGTAACGCGAAGCCTGTCAGTGTGCCAACCGATTCCTATGTACATCTGCAAGTGGCATGTATAAATCAAGAAAACAAACTTAACGTATCGTATCGCGAAGCTATAGGCTGTCTCTTGTTCTTAGCTATAGTTTCCCGTCCTGACATTGCCTATGCCGCGTCTATGCTTAGCCGTTTTTCAAATAAATATGATTTAAATCACTGGAACGCAGTCAAACGCGTATTAGCATATTAAGCTGGTACTCAAAATTTAGTTATATCATACAAAAGTATAAAACGACTCTAATCATCTAGTAGACTATTCTAACGCAGATTTTGCCAGTGACGTGGAAACACGTAGATCTACGACTAGATTCGTTTTTTGTATGATAGGGGGGGCAGTAACTTGGTCGTCACAGGGACAGAGCCTAGTTTCGCTCCATCGCACTGAATCAGAATATGTAGCAGCATCGGCTGCAGTAAAAGAAGCCGTATGGTTGCATAAGTTACTCATAAATATCGTATGTCAAGATGAACCTGGTATCTGTCTCTTTGTTGACAATCAAAACGCTAATAGACTTACTAAAAATCCTGAATTTCATAAAAGGACCAAACAAATCGACATACGTTATCATTTTTTACGCGAAAAGTACGACAGTGAAGACATTAATATTAGATATATTCCTTCTGAAAGACAAAAATCAGACATTCTCACTAAACCTCTCCCGCGAGATCGATTTAACTATTTGCGTGAAATGTTAGGGCTAGCATGTGCTCGCGATTTATAAAAGCTAATCTAGTTCTTAAACAGTGGAAGTGTTGTAGAGTTTGTGGAACTTAGATTACTGACCTTTATCTGACTTAGATTACTGATTACTTTGCTTTATGTTTTAGTCAGAAAAAGACAGTTTGCAAAAAGTTAATTCAATCTAACTATTTGAAAACAGATCATGTCACATAGAAGCTTTTTTCAACGTGTTGCGCCATTTAAAAGCAGTCCAAGAACTATATAAAATCAGTAGTTGTGAACATTTAAAATAGATGATTTTTTACAACATGATAATATTAAAAAAGAAATCGCACTTTAAAATAATAGTTAGTTTCAAAGCAATTGTAAAAAAATGCTTATACTCGTACGTTTATAGTTGTATATGTGCATGCAAAAAGCAAATCCCAATCACGACTTGTGCCAAGTACACTGCGAGAACGCGTGCCTGTTTTCCCGCTCGTTGGCGTAGCATTCGCTTTGTTTGTCTGTAATCTAACTGCTGCCTACTGTGACGAGTCATACCGCGCATCGAGCTACTCAACACGTTGTTTTAGCAGGAGACATGTCATTTACATGACAGCCAGTGAGATCTCCACTCATAGTTGACCTTATATATTAACTCTCACCAGTCAAGTAATCATGGAAATTATAAATGTGTATAAATTGTATACATATATAAATATATCTTATAATATATTGTTTATTGAAACTAGGGTAGCAATAAGCACCCAATACCCTCAGTACCTTGACAGCTTCCTACCCATGAAATATCGTAAAAGTCATTTAATTTTTCTATTATTTAAACCCAATAAAATTTTAGTCAAGCCCTTTTACAGCTTCTTATTATCCCCTAAATCCCCTTCATCTCATTTTGAGGAGCTTCCCACATCTTATTTATGTGTTTTTAATGAGTTAATCGTTGATGTTTTATAAAGATTACATTATAGTAGATTATATCCATGAATAATAAGAATTATAAATTAATGACTTATTTAATTAGTTTTTTGGGAAATTAAATTTGTTTTGCTTAATTTATATAAAGTGTAGTTGTGTAAACTGTTTTTTTGTTGCTAGATTGTGAAATTATTTTCTAGTATGTATGGCACACTTCACCCTAGGGGAATATTTACATTCAGCACGTTTATTACATTCAACACACAGAAATTATTATTGGAATCAAAAGTTTGTCTTAAGTATTTAAAAACGTTATAATTAAAAAAAAAATTCTTTGAAGTATTCATGTTTGATATACTTTCGTAATCCATTAGATAACGTTTAATCTTTTGCTTTTTTCTGTATTTTGTTTTTATTTTTGTCACTTTCATCGGAAATAAATTGTTAAATACCATTTCTTAGAGCTCAAACCTTTATTCGGTGATAAAACTGTAAAAATATGTATCATATGTACATATTTAGTTTTATGTATCATATTTTAATAAATAGTTTATTCGTTGTCATGGGTACAGATACAGTAGATAAAGGAATTTAGCTTGTAAGACACAAACTCCATTAAATAAGTAGGGAAGGGTCAATCTATTAGGATCAGCTCCTGTTCCTCTAATTTGTAAACACTACTAACAAACTAAAATAAATGATCAACAGCTAATAAAATCAGGTAACAACTTTATCAAGTTTTAAAGTTACCAATCTGAAAAATCTTAGATGCAAAAGTTTTAATGATTATTATAAATAAAATCCTTACTAGAGTGCCACAGCATCTTACAATGGATACTTCAAGTACTTCAACCACTTTATCAATCAACTGACTCATAGTTTCAGTAACTTCTTTTTTGCAGGAATTTCTGTTTCAGATAATAAAGTTAGAGACAAAAGATTATTAATAATTAAGAGTAGGGATACTAGAAACATCAGCAGGCTCTACATGTATCTAAGCCTATTTCTGAAAAAAAGTTACTTTGTTCTTTTGGCTTTACAATATTTTTCTTAGATCGGAGTACATTTACTACTACCTTAAGTAACCGTTAGTAGTACTTGATTTTTTAGTAATGGTCTTTTCATTAATAAAAAAAACAAAGCTAGGTGTTTACATTTTCTAGCACACTTAGGCAGACACTACTTTGAACTTTGGTAACTTCATATCATGAGAAATCTATCAACACACACACACACACGTCCGCGCGCGTGTGTGCGTGTGTTTATCCAGAGGGTGCTTATGCGGACAATCAGATGTATGTAAAGAGAATTCTGAGGACAAAAGTAGAATTATGGAGACGTTCGCATAATTCTACCATGTTATTAATATATATCTTAGAAGCACGTAAAGTCTGCATAAGTCACTTTCTATAAACATATATATATATACTATATATATATACTAGTGGGGCTTACGCCCCCCTGCGCGCACTGCGCGCCAACCCCCCAACTTTTGAATATTTTATAAGAAATACATTTTCATAATTCTTGTGTATTTATTCTTATTTATTCTTAACTTTTTCAGTTACACAGTAAAGTAATTGTTGGAAAATTATATCACCACTTCAAATTTTCAGTAGGAATTTGTGATTCCTGATGATTTGTGATGATTTGTAATTACAGCTTGGTTTGAATTAAATAAAGTAGATGATTTTGCAAAATCACTAAAATATGTTAACATTCCAGAACATTACATTTTTGACAATAAACTTAAAATTTGGAAAAAAAAGGAAAATTATACTAAAAAATATTGCTGTAGGTAGATTAAACATAGTATCTCCAAAAAATCATAAACGCTTTTTTTTAAAATTTATTTTCAAAAAATTACATGGGGCTACATCGTTTGAAGACGTTAAAAAATGTAATGGAATAACATACAAAAATTTCAGGGATACTGCAATTGCAATGGGTTTAATAAAACATGATTCTGAAATCAACAATATTTTTAAAGAAGCCATAACAATTATGTTTCCATACCAGTTAAGACAATTTTTTGCTTGGTTTTTAATTTCAGAAAACATTCAAGGAGATAAAATATGAAATAAATATAAAAAATATTTTATGGAAGACTTCGATAATGATAATAATAATTGTGTTCTTCTACATATTAATCAAATTTTGGTATCGAAAGGTAAATCATGTAAGTCTTTTAGTTTACCGACACCAGCTATTAGCAACTATATAAATAATTGCAATATTGAGGAAATATCTTCCAGCAAAAAAATGTTCGATATAATGTACACAAATTTAAATGAAGATCAAAGAAAAATTTTAAACTATTTGTGAACAAGATGAAAAAGTACATTTTATAGATGGTCCTGGTGGATCCGGAATAACCTTCTTATATAAGACACTCATTTATTACTTTATTTCTAGAGGTAAAAATATTTTTTCAATGGCTTGGACAGGAGTTGCATCTGTATTACTACAAAAAGGTATGACCAGTCATAGAACTTGTCGTTTACCTCTAGACTTAAATAATATTAAAAACGTATTTTTAGAATTTGAAACTGAAAAAAAAGATTAAGGGAAGTTGATTTAATAATATCGGACGAGGCTTCTATGATTCCAAAAAAAGTTCTAGAAATCGTTGATAGAACGTTGAGAGACTTGTGTAATACAAAACTTTGCTTTGGTGATAAATTAATAGTATTAGGAGGAGTGTTTTGACAATAACGTGCTACTAACTTCACATAATGAATATACTTTTTTTTTAAACAATAAGATTTTAAGTAAATTACATGGGGAAACCAAAACTTATTACAGCATCGATACTGCAACATATAAAGGTGTTGATAAATCAGATAATAATATTTATAAAAATTTTTCCGTAGAAATGTTAAACAACATTCGTAAAGGCTTGCCACCTCATGAACTTAAACAAAAAATAGGTACAATAGTAATGTCAATTCGAAATTTGAGTATATCAGACGGATTATGCAACGGCACACGATTGCGAATCACTAAATTACTGAAGTATAACGTATAAGGTGAAATAGTAAAGGGAGAAAAAATTGGTGATAAACTTTTTATTCCAAGAATTACATTAAATACTGGAAATACTTCATCATTACCTTCTATTTTATAAAGAAAACAATTCTCATTAGTTGTAGCATTTGATATGACTATGAAAAAGTCTCAAGGTCAAAGTTTTGATAATGTGGGATTATACTTAAAAAAACCTGTATGTTCTCATGGTCAATTATATGTGGCTTTATCAAGATGCAAAAATAAAACTGGAATTTTTGTTTAAGTCGATAGAGAAAACAGTTTAGAGATTGAAAATATAGTTTGGAAAGAAATTTTTAAATGTAATAGTGTAGCTAATATTTATAACATGATTTAATTATTATTAGTTATTATTTTTTTATGTATAGGTAAAATTTATTAATTAATAATACATATCATGAATGTATATCGTGTTCATCTATTGTACCAATTTTAGCATTAATTTAAAACAGAATAGAAATGGACGTAAGTCTTCGTGGTTTAATCAGGCTTTATAAGTTGACTCTTTAAGTGATGCGAAACTTTCATTGTTTATGTTAATGATACTCTAAATTTAACTTAAGTTTATGTACGTAAAAAGAAGAATTGTGTATTAAAGTACTATATAAGTAATGATGATATAATAAGTATGCGCACCAATATATGTGTGTATATTATTTGGTTTCAAAATATTGCTAACTCCATATAAGTTGGTTTTTAAACGTACTTAGTTGTATAACGTACAGTGAATGTGGGATGTTTTGAGAAAAAATACTATACAATATTTCCATGTGATTTGGTAGGAATGTGGTAATAGACTTTAACACATTGACAGGGCCGGCAAAATGCAACGTTACAAAATGCTAACAAAAAAAGTCAGCCCACCAAAAACTTTATGCTTACAAAGAAACCAAGGGATCCAGTAAATCGAAATACAATTGATAGTATTTAAGTTTAACCGATTATAGTATTGTGCAGTAATCTGTAACTATTTAATAAAATATTAAAACATACATTGTTATCATCCCATGAAGCCATACGTGGTTGAACCCCCTGGCTTGAATAAAGACTTATACCATACTTCTATACTATTCATGTAATATTTTGTGGGGGTTGGTGGGGGGGGGGCGGTGAGGGGCCATGAAAAAATGTGTGGTGGGTCGGTGGGGGGGCTGTGGGGGGCTGTGGGGGGTTTTGAGAAAAACTACGATATGTCAAAATAAGCTAGAAAATAACGGATTTTTACCTTATATTGTGGGGGGTTGGTGGGGGGGTGGTGGGGGGCAAATGAGGGCTGGTGGGGGGTGGTGGGGGGTTTGTGTAGAATGCCCCACTGAGTTAACTACATAATATAGGATATATATGTAGTCGTTTCGTATGGGGCAGTCACAATTCGCTCCCCACAAAAGAAACTTTGTTGTAAACAGCCCCCCCCCACAAAGTAAGGTATAATTCAATCGTTTTACACGTGATTTTGACATACTTAAAAATATGCTAGCCCCACATTCCGCCCATCCACGCCCCCCACAGCCCCCCACATATTTTTTCAGGACCCCCCTACACTATTTTGACGTGCCAAGCATAAGAATGAAATTTATGCACCCGATTGTTCTAAACGTATTATAATAACGTTATTTAACTTGTATTACTTAACGGATCAAAACCAAAGACTTGTTAACAGAATACAATATTCAACAAATTCATTATTGTGTGAATAAATTTATAATAAAATTACTGAAGAGGTGGGAAGACACCTAACATATAACAAATAAATGATCTCTTAAAAACGACATCCAAACAAATTACCTTTTAGACTTCTTATCTGATGAATAAGTAATTCGAATCAGAGACATCGATTGTACTTAAAAAATAAACATAAATTTTTATGTGTACATGTATATACTAATTAATATTATATACAAACCCCCACAGTTCCCCCTACAAAAAAAAGTTGTTTGCAAATGCCCCTCCTTCTGCCCCCACAAAATAAGGTTAAATTTGTTTGTTTTTTACATAATTTTGACGTAGTGGAAAAATTTGGTAGTCCTACATTTAGTCCCCGCAGGCCCCCAACATCATTATAACGTGCCACGCATCGTTATTAGTCTATTTTTCCAGGCCGCCTATGAGGCAAATAGAGACACTTCACACTTACAAAATATTTGTGCAACAAATTCTATCAGTTATTAATTAAACGTATAATATATCTCAATTCATTAAATTAAATTCATGTACGTAGAATACGTACAAATATCTTCACATTTACGAAGTATAAAACTGAACAGTTTATATTTAATAAGTGTAAAGTGTAGGCCACGTTATACTTTTCTGTCGTTTGTATTGTTTTAGTACGATGTATATTTTTCAATGACAGAAACATATATTTTATTGACATAATAAAAATAAATGCATCATCTAAAAACATAATATCATTAATAATTTGAACCGTAGAAGTTCGCTGAATATCAAAGGATTTTCCACTAAAATTTTTGGAAAATAATACATTTCTTAATGTTCGAAGTTTTCACTAGAATTTCACAAAAATTCGAATATACTTTTGACTTCTTAAAAAAAAACACAAACACTTTATAATATACAGCACATTTTTTACATTTTTCACAAATATTTAAGTAGTGTTCCAATTGAAAGATTAAAAATTTTGTTGAAAAAGCTTTTAACATTTTTTTGCACTTATAAGTGTACTTACCTAAAATGGTAATTCTTTGTACTTCTGTAAAATATTAAAATAACAATATATTTTTTTCATTATAATTGTTCGTGTACATTTAAAATCTACGAACTAAGACCCAAATAATAACTCTTACGTTTTTGTCATGTGAAGATAAAATTCTTATATACTTAAAGTGCATAAAATATGCCTTACTGTTTATTTTTTGTCTTGTAACGTTTATAATTTAGTGCTTTTGAGATATAGTTTAAGAATATGTAGCTACTCTGTCCACCTTCCAAGGACGTTCAAGCTAATTTTTAAACAAACCTATTACATCTATACTAAAAGCCGTGGTCATATGGACCGGAAAAAGCCAGCGGAACATCACAGTGTCAGAGATAAAAGTTAATTCCTCTCTAACTATTTTCATTTGTTATATAAACCTCTTTTTTTCTAACGTAATCTATCAGAGGCGGTACCATATAAATTTTTTTCGCTTCGTGGCCCTATGTTATAACATGGGCTGATGTACTGAAAAATAGTCACATGATACGGCCCCAGTATCATGTAAATAGGATTCCACGCATGACAATACACTCAGCACACATTCATTACACCTACACCTTTACGGTGGAGAAAAAGGTGTACAAGTATGTATATACACTCATAGTTTAGGTGTAGTTGTTTGTTACATCCATACCAAAGGCCGCAGTTACGTGCAGCAGAAACAGCCAGCGAAAGGACAAAAATCCGCTAGAGCGTTGCTGGTCTTTATCCTCACAGCGTATACGTATACCTATGCGCTCGTTATGCCAATGCAGAGAAAGCCATCGTAAACAAATAGGCTAACGATACCAGAGAGAACGACAGTGTCCAATGGACAACAACAACATTGTGGTTCTCTCTCACCTTTCTCTCACTACCACGAATCAAACATCCATCAAATAGTAATATTTTTAGTCCTGTGCTGGAAAATTAACGCAACAATTTTTTTTTCATGCATGTACTATGATAAAAAGTAATACAATAAATTTTTTTCGCAATAACCGATAAATTGTATAGATTGAATTTTATCAAGGATTAATAGATCACATAATGCGTAGTGCCTCAAATAACTCTAAAAATTTTGATAACGATAAAGTTGGAAATATTTTTATTTTACCTTCACCATACATCGGTAGTACTAGGTATATGCAGAAATACTATCAAGATGCAATGGTAATAATGCGAAAATTTAGACAACCTGATTTTTTCATCACCGTAATATTTAATCCTAAATGAAAAGAAATGAAGCAAATTTTTAAAAACTTTTCTAAAGGTGCCACTCCAAATGGTATACCGAATATAATTGTTAGAATAAATCATACAAAATTAAAATTAAAATTAATTTGAGACGATCAAACTAAACACAATATTTTCGGAAAAGTTATTGCTTACGTTTATACTATTGAATTTAAAATAAGAGTAATACCTAATTCTCATATTATTGTAACATTGCATTTTTATAATAAATTATTTGCTACTACAGACATAGATTAATATATTTCAGCGGAAATTCCACTTGATTTACAAATACGAATGATAGTTATATAACACATGCTTCATAGACCTCATAGTAAAAATGGTCCACGTTTTACCAGTCACCAAAAAATTTGAACAAAAAACTTTCTGGAAAAGTTCACTAATCATACAGTTTTTACAAAAAATGGATACCCAGGTTACAGAAAAAATAACAATAGAAGAAATTTCAGTTGATAATTGAAAGGAAGTGCCATACAACTCATTTTTACTAACGAAATATAATTGTCACGTAAATGTTAAGTATTATGCATCTATTTAAAGTATACAGTATATTTTTGATTATGTTCATAAAAAAGGAGATAGTGCATAACGTAGAATAACGAAAACCGATACGAGTGATCGAACAGACGATGTAAAAATTTTTGATGAAATATCAGAGTATGTAGGGGCCCACTGTTTCACCACCATGGAAGCAGCATAACGATTGCAAAAGTTCCCTCTATGTGGACGTACTCATTCTGTATTTTATTTATTAGTACATATTGAAAATACACAAAAAATATTTTTTCAAGAAAATAATATGTTGAAAGCAATAGAAAACTCTGAAACAGCATTAACGGCTTGGTTTAAATAAAATAAAATAGATAGCTTCACAAAAAAAATTAGAAACGTAAATATTCCAGAATATTACTGTTTCACTTTGACAGTAAAAACTCGGGTTAGAAAAGAAAGTGTTGGGCGTAATTTAACAATAGGGTGACTAAGATATAGTGTCACTTAAGGACTCTAAGCATTTTATTTTTCTTGTCAAATTAAATCGAGTGAGTTAAGCTATACCTTTAAAAGTTTGAAAAGAGTTGATAACATACATTACAGTACGTTTAGGTATACGGCTATTGCTTAAGGTGAAGTTAAACACGACTCTGAAATATATGAAGTACACGAAGAAGCTTGTAACTTTATGCTGCCCTATCAACTGAGAAATCTTTTTGCATGGTTTTTAATATCTGAAGATGTTTGTGGTATTTCTATTGGAGAATTACTTCAAAAGTTTTTCATTGAAGATTTGAAAGACGTTTAACAAAGTAATGCTTTATTACATTTAAATGAAATCTTTAAATTTGAAGGAAATTCATGTAAAGATTATGGATTACTAAAACCAAATGAAACAGTAAAATCTGAAAATATTGAGGACAATAAAACTGTAATAGATTTAGAAACAAATTTTAGGGATTTATTTGCTAACCTAAATAGTGATCAAAAAATAAAATGAAATTATTAGCAATGATACAATATTATATTTTATTGATGTTCCAGGAGGTTCTGGACAAACATTTTTGTACAAAACATTAGTTTTTTTCTTTGTTTAGACAGAAATTGCTTAAATTTCATTACCTAAAAGTTCCATTTTTTTCCTATTAATGACAAGTCATAGATCATTTTAATTACCATTAGATGTAAATAACATTGCAAGTTCTTTCTTAGAATACAAAGCTAATTAAAAAAAATTACGAGAAGTAAATCTTATTATTTGGGACAAAGCTTTAAAGGTCCCTAAAAAGGTTCTGAAATAGTAGATAAGACGTTGAAAAATAATAATATTTTATTTGGTAGAAAATTGTTTAATTTAGAAGGCGATTTTAGACAAAGTGAAGAATCATGAGTGTAAAAGTTCTATAATTAATAAAACTATAAGAGATTCGTTTGTATGGAAACACTGTAGAATTATGAAATTGAAAAGTTATTTGTTGTGTACAGATTAAGAATTTTTATTATTGTTAATGGACACTGAAAAAAAAACAATGAAGTCTTTCGAAATTCAATGGGGATGAAATTCGACGATCGTTTTAAAAAAATTTACACAGATAGTATAAATAGCTGCCTTTACTAAGTAATTCTAACAACTCATAACGACTTTTCATACATTTTAAATAGTAAAATTTGGAGTTTTATTGAAGGAAAAGAACATACTTATTACAGCATAGATAGTGCGGAGTATAAAGGTAGTGATCGCACTCATAAAAATATAAACATAAATTTTTGTACAGAAACTCTAAGCAATATACATTAAGGATTACTGCTATATGTCTTGAATTTTAAAGTTGATGCTATTGTTAAGTTCATAAGAAACTTGAGTATATTATATGGATTTTGCAATGGCACTAGACAACGTATAATAGAATTATTTAAATATAATTTGGAAGGAGAAATAATAACTTGTGAAAAATCTAGTAATAAAGTTTTCATTCCAAGAATCATGATTTATCATATACAGAAAACAATTTCCAATAGTTCTAGCTTTTCCCATGACAATGAATAGATCGCAAAGTCAAAGTTTTGATAAACCAGGATTTTACTGCAACAGACCTTTGTTTTCTCATGGTTAACTATACATATTGGTATCAAGATGTAAAAGTACTGAGAATATATCCATACAAGATGATTTAGAGAACCAAGCAAACATTGAACACATTTTATGGCTAGAAATTTTTGATCGTTAACCCTTTTTATTCTTTGTTTTTTTAAAGTTTATTTCTTACAATTTTTCATTTTTCTCCAAAAAATTAAGTTTCTTAAATATATAGAATTTATCTTGAAAACTAGACCTTTAACTAGTGAAAACAAAAAAACTGATATAGTAAGATACTATATTTTTTAATTCTTACATTAAAAAAAAAAAGAAATGCTCGCATTACAAAATTTTTCATGCATATTATGCATATTAACTTTGACATTCATCTTCAAAATTTTAAATTTCGGTAGAAAATAAATTTAACAAGATTATAAAACAAGACAGCCTTTAATTTCGTTCTTCAAATTGTATAGTAACAGAAATTATCGTACATTTTCAAACGCCGATTTTATAATTATGAAACTTCTATACTTCTATTTTTTACAAAAGAGCCTTTCTAATGAAATTTTCTGTCTCTGAATACTTTAACTCCAAATCTTAGTTGTATCTATTATATCATAAACCATTGTGATATGAAACTTTATGTTGTATGTATATTTTAAGTATAAGTGAATATAAGAAGCATTGTTAGGAAAAGTAAGCAAACTGATAAACAATTAATTATTCATCTTAACAAGTCCATAATTTTGTAAATATTAATTTTCAATGATATATTGTTATTAAATTTGAAAGTTTCAAATATTCTTGGGGGTTGGCAAGCAAAGTGTGCAGGGGGCAAAGCCTCACTAGTTTATGTATGTTTATCCAAAGGGTACGTATACGGACAATCACATGTACGTAAGGGGAATTAGAAGGACAAAAGTGGAATTATGCGGATTTTCCCATGTATTAATTTTTGTACTCGTATTTTTAATACGTTAAGAATATTAGTAGTGGCAAGTAACGCAAAACATTCATTATGTACATAAAATAATGTTTCTGTGTTATTATGTCTTAGTTAAAGGAAAAGAGTCAAATAACTCGTAATTTTGATAACCTTTAATACTGCATAATGCTCATTACTTCAGTGGCTGTGAAATACCTTAAAATTTTCAACTTCTTATTAGGAATCACTAAGAATGCATGTGCTTTGGAAATGTCTGTTACTGCTGGAGCTGCAGAAAATCTTTAAGTCACATATCTTTGAGTGTTTTCATGCTACTTCGTACTATAGTAATAAAAATGATATTGTTAAATTTTTTCACTGCCCACTTGAACAGCGATGTTGGTGTTAGCATTGCTTCTGTTCAATCAACTTGAAGGCTAGCCTGATGTGCTTCTCGTTAAGAGATAGCTCCAACGCTATCTTAAGCGCCCTTACCGTGTGCAGTAGCATGAAAGTGTCATTTAGCTTTCATACAAAAATCTTTTTCATGGTTTACGAGATTACTTATCTGATACGTATTTTTGTAATGCCACTTTGCTCTATCACTAACACATAATTTTATTGAGCTGTGGGAGAAACTTCTTTATTTCAGGAATTATCTGTTGCTGCATTATATATACTGCAGTGGCATCATGATTAGGACTTTCCTATAGTAGAATGAAACTTTTATGAGTGATAGTATTTTTTTCTTTATAATAAATAATAACTGGATGAACGGTGCACTGAGCATTATTGTAGTGAAACCCCTGTGATGCATCTTGTGCAACATACGCATAGTTCTCTGAAAAGTCTGTGTGTATTACTATCTCGCCTTTATTCTTCAGATCAAATATATATTTAGGCGGCTCTTTAGAAATAAAGTGATGTGTTAATAAAATTTTTTATTTAGCAGATAATTCGTAAACAAAATCATCGACTGAAAGACACTATTTCTTAGTGCAGTGATCAGTTGTTTGCCAAGTAGAAAAAATGATATCTAATATTCCGTTTATTGTAAATACCTGAAATAAACGTGAAAAACTTCTCAATATCTGGATAATTTTTACAAAAGTCTAAGTAACAAAATACCGCAGGATTATCACACTAAACAATTTTCAAAGAATTTGTGAATTAAGATGTAGAACTAGTGCAGTCCCGAGTCAATGAAGGTAATTGAGCTGCATCTATCATTGACTTGAAATTTTGGTGCAGTATACAAACGCTTACACCATGAGTACCGCTAGCGCCAGCTACCTTACACCATTTCGGCCGAGGATCTGCAAATTTACCAAGACCAACTGCAGTTGTAGGATTTTGATCTTTAAACTGAGTATGAAGAACCCTAATATCAGACAACAACAATCTCTTCTGCACTTTTATTTTAGTATTATCGATTGTAACTGAAAAAACATAGTTTTTACTGGGCGTAACTCGGCTATTTTATATCACTCTCAAAAAAATCTGTAATTTTTTTCACTACATCATCGCGTAATCTTTTTACAACTTTCATCTGAGAAGAGGCTACAACACCATTAAGTTTTCGCAGCTCTCTTACTTTTAAAACACTTCTTCAAGACTTACCAAATTCTTCTTCTGTCTGACGAATACTCAAGCTAATTGGAGCTACAGTTAAAATCGTTACACGTAGAGGATCATTCATTGGTAGACTTGAAAACTTGTCTTTCAAACTTTGTAACATTTGTTCTAGAGCGGTTTTTCTCGATGGACGATTTTTTTTGGTTGGTGAAAGTCTCTCATCATCTGAATTTTCAGATGTTGCAAAAAAATAGTCGTCTAACGTAGTATCAATGCTATTTACTTCTTCAGATTTATTTAGTAATTGTTGATTCTTATAGTGTAATACTCCACGACTTTGACAGATTTTATCATGCAGAGGTATATTCGAAAATACTTCATGCATACTTTTAGGAATACTTCTTAAATCTCTGCCTACATGCCCTTTAATATTATAAGGATACATACATCTGTCAGCATGGACTGTATCTTGAGTTTTGGACATGATTCTGACTATATACTGCTTTATATATCAGTAAGAGAGTGGAGTTGAAAAATAATGTTTGAACTCACAAGACTCACTTCTGATTTGCATCAAAATAATTAAATTTGATTCAAATTTCACAGGACTACAATGGGAAAATTTCTAAGGTTATTATATAAATAAAAAAATTGACTGCTACTGTAATTATAAACATTTTAGTATTAGCTGTCGGTAATGACAAAGATTAAATGGCGTGTATGCAACGAAAAATACCTAAAGATTATTCATTTCATTATAAGTTATTAACTGTTTTAATTAGTGTCTTTTTTAGTCTGCGTTGATTCTCATTTCTGTTTAATAATACGCTACACTTATTGAATAAACTTACTGCAACATTTGGACTTTCACACGTATTTGATGAAAAGCTGTACAATAAACATAATACGTGTGAGCGTTTGATTATCAACGTTCGTTTGTAAAGCTGGCTTGTTTGACACAAGCGTGGTGTCAGTTTAGGTGTATGGTTGATACTTAAAAAACTTTTTTTATAAAGTACATGGTATAATAAAGTTTGAATTAGTTCTATCTGATATAAATAATCCTGTAATTTGGTCCAATTTCTTTTTAAATAATTGAAAAATACTTATGAAATATGTCTTACGTAAATACTTAAGACTGTTATGAGCAAAAAGTAGTACTTTTATTGAATTAATGTACAGTACTTTGATTTCAAAATTATACATAAATCAAAATCTATTATGTCATTTATCTTAGAACAATCATTGAAGTTCATACCAGCAAACTAAACTTTTATGACAGTTTATAAATGTTAGATATAGCTTTCATTATATCACAGATCTATAGTTTTAATAAATTAAGGTTATTCAACGTAACGATTTTGAACAAGAGATTTTTTTACTTATCTTATACATATTGAATTTTTGACATCTGACGTTGTATTTGTCACTAGCGACTTTCTAACACCTAAGTGTTTAAAAACTTGCCTGATTTGCTGATTATTAATTTCCTTTCATATAAGACCAATATCAAAGATTTTATAAAGCAAAAATTTTCTTAATAATTCATGAATTTTTTTTTCAAAATCAGAAAATTTATTAAAAAATCAGTAGGAGACATTTCTTTCTTAGAATTTTATGCAGAATATAGTAGTACTTTTTTCATTAAAAATTCGCTCATTTTTGAAAATTTGGCGGCCATATTGGATCTGCCATTTTGACTTTTTAACATCTGACGTTGTATTTGTCACTAGCGACGTTCTAACACCTGAGTATTTCACAAACTTGCCTGATTTGCTGATTGATAGTTTCTTCCTATACAAGACTAATATCAAAGATTTCATAAAGCAAAAATTTTTTGAATAATTTATAAATTTTTTTCTCAAAAACAGCAATTTTATTGAAAAATTAGTAAGGGACATTTCTTTCTTAAAGTTTAACGCAGAATATCGTAGTATTTTATTTTATTAAAAATTTGTATACGTTTGGAAAGTTGGTGGCCATATTAGATTTGCCATTTTGAATTTTAAGAAACTGCGAGGTCAATTTTTAAAGCGTCTAAATGGACTTAAAATTTAAGCCTCATAATAATTTTCTAGGTCTTGATGATTTTTGGTCATTTAGGTGGCCCGGTTGACGTAGAATGTTTGATATATATATATATATATATATATATATATGCAGAGGTAACTTATGCGGACTGTTACATGTATGTAAGGGTAATTATGTATAAACATGTATTAGTGAGGCTTCGCCTCCTGCGCCCTTCGTACGCCAACTACCGGCGTCAAAAGTTAAAAGTTTATTTTCGTAAATCTTAATTTACTTAAAATTCATTTATATAACTTACATAACTTTTATTGTATTCTTTTGAAGTATTAAGAAACCTTAAATGTGATAATGAGTTTGTTTCAGTATTCCTTACCAAGTTAAAAATATCATATATGAAATCTTTATGTGCATACTACATTTATATTAATTTATTGAATAACATATTATTAAATCTGCTCATAGTATTATTTTTCTTCAAAATACACTTTCATCAACATTCTGAATTAAATTAACTGAACATAATGTCAAAAAATAGCACAAATGGAATAAGTATTGAAATCAAAAGCTTCTCAGATTTATTTGATGTTCACGTTATAGTTAATTACTTAAATAACAATATTTAAACAATTGAAAATTGAAATAGTAATCTTAAACTCAATTAATTTTTTTATGGTATCATTAATTTTAGTTATGATTATGTATAAGATTTTGAAAACAAAAAATTGAATTGATAATATCGGGTATCAAGTAGTATTGCAAGACAAGTTTGTGAGCTGCTATTAGTATTTCACATCAATCCTTTTACATGTCAAAGAGATCATCAAAGTTTGATGAAGTTATACCTGTTCGTCTAATATAGTCAGAATCGCTCATGGCACCAGGAATGTCAAACTCAAGCGATCTTTTTTCAGCAAAACACCTAAGATCATTATGCAAAGCAGTGATCACTGAACTAGTTGTGGTTGACGTATTTCAAAATGTTGTACCCCAGATTCTTCATCGTCTTTCGACAATTTCGGTGTTGCATGAATAATTATGTTCCAGTTAATAAACATACGCAACCTTGCTTCAAGTGGTACAACGCTAAGCTTTTGTTTGGTATGACAAATAAGACAACAACTTTTTGTTTCAATGGTTCTTTTAAATGGCATAGTGATATTCTGATTGACATCCATTGTTTCACTTGTAATATTTGACACAACATTAAATAAGGTACCCGTCATTACTGAGCTGCAGTCGCTTGATAACCACGCCTGTGGGCCCGCTTTTCCACCCTGTCCAGCCGCCGGTTCTGGGGTTCCAAATCCCTGTCCCGTAACACTTTTATGTGTGGTTGCCATGAAGGCATGATCGCCGTAAATCAGGGACTCTGCTGTACAGTGGGACAACTCCGTTGCCCATCGTCACCACATGGAAGTGCCTTTTATCCAACTACTCATCAAATAGCATATTAATTACAAATCATGAACCCTTGAAATCCAGTAATCAGGTTTTATGAGTTCTTAAAGTAGAACTTCTACAGCCACATTGACTTGAAACTTAGGCCGTATTGACTCTTCTCCTTTTTTTACTCGTTTGTCTCTGATTAGGAATAGCCGATTAGAAATAGAATTCATTGATAGCAATAGCCGAATCTTAAATATTTTGATCTCAAAATTAATCACTGCCAATTAATGGAATTTCAGTCATTTAGTTTATTAACATAAATATATTAACAAGTTTGCATTTTATTCCTATAAATAAAATAAAAGCGAATACATAGCTTAGCCTGCACTGTTATTTAATATATTTGTAATGAATATAAATGTTTTCACGTACAGAAACTGATTTATTGAAAAAAATTAATATTCATAGATATTTGGTGTAAGTAATTCGCTATTCACCAGTATGATGCTTCCGATGTGCTATGTGCTTTGCAAATTATGAAACAAAATGGTTTTACCAACCAAGAAATCTTGTTTCAGCCAAAATAATCTCTTTAAACCAAAAAAAGCTGAAAGTTAACTCGACATTGTTTTTTTTTTTTTTTTTTTTTTTCTTTTATTAAAGTTGGTTATCTTTAAAAAAAAGTTAATGTCATTTACCAATTTTTTAGAATCATTTTTCTTTGTCATTTAAAATTTTTTTTTTTTTTGTTACTAAGTAACATACAAAAAATTACGCTATTATCAGTAGATGCTACTATTACGTCAAGGACGGCGTAACAGTAAATTTTATACTTAGGCCTAAGATTTCGCTCAATAGCCTGGAGACAGAATAGGAAAGGGTTAAAGACAGAGCACTAAGATAAAAACAGAGTTGATGGTGGTAAAGAAAGCTAGCTAACTACATGGCCATCGGCATTTGCACCAACGGTACGTAATCAATCATTTACGTACTTCACCTACCCAAGTGTTACTCACCGATTTTTAGGAAACTTTGCATAGTGGTAGAGAATCAAAAAACAAATGATACGTGGTTTTTTTATAGGCGGATAACGGTTCCTAGAGGGTTAAATCCACCCTTAATTTTTTACATTTAAAACACAGTTTCTGTAATATTTGCTTTTAAACTCAGTATTTTTTAAAAAACTTCTGAAATTCGTTAAAAATTAACCAAAAAATGTTTTTCCAAGTTACATAACATGTGCAGTTAACCAATAATTGTAATTTTCCTAAAACAACCCCTTTTGAGGGTAAACTACCCCTAATTAAAATAAATTACTTGAGCTGTTTAAGACAACAAGTTAATTACAAAAATTAACATACGAGGGTTTTCCGGATCGCTGTTTGCGTATTCGTTGTCAGATTTTATAAAATAAAAATGATAAATCCAATATGTCGGAACAAAGATAAGAATTCAACACATCAAGTACAGCAAGGTATTCGAAATTAGAATTTTAAACTGATTTTTATACTTTTTAATAATATATTTATGAATTCTCTTGGTAAAGACAAAATAGATGAGAAATGTTTTTTATAAAAAACCTCATTTGTTTCTTTGTAGTTCATGGAACAATACCTTTCTTCGAAATGTCTTGCCTATTTTCTTTATTCCTTATTTTTACTTTACTTTCATTTTAAACTTACGGAAGCTCTTTTTTTTCTGTACAACAATATACTGGATAACTTTACATCAATGTGCAATGAGTCAATCAAACTAGAATTTTTAAAATTCGTTTTGAAAAAGAGATTTTCACAATCAGAAACGACTTAAATTTATAAGTAATCACTTAAGTGTGTACTTATGTCGTTTAAAATTATTCCTAACTGAAAAATAACTACATATAAAATTCTAATCCATTACTTTATTGACGAAACTAATGTACTGAGAAAAGCATTGGCATATAAATCGTCTAGGTGCTAAGGTCGATCCCGTTGCTAAAGGAACTCCTAAAATTAAACAAATTTTATCTATATAATTTGGCCTTCTCAACATGAATAACAACGGTGTTCTTTCTAAATTTGCCTCAAATAATGTTTATGAACAAATTTTGTTAAAACTATAAAATTATGTGTTTCAACAAAATAAAAATCTTTTTCAATTCTTTTATTCATTTCAATTGTAAGTAAAGAAGGTAAGTTCTAATTTTTTTTGGAAACCCATTGGTATTCCGCAAAAATTTACCAAATTTTGAAAAATATGTTTTTGTTGATATTCGCTGCATATTGAACAATTATTATTTAACGTTATGACAGCAAACTACTTCTAAAAATATTCATTGAACCTTGTTCTTAAATAATACATTAATAATTACCTACTGAATATATCTGATTCTTATCAAGTAAACCTCGAGCGTACGGAGTTTTTATATGTATTTAACACGTATTTACTCAGGTGCTTAGGTTCATTATGTATAAGGGTATAAATTATACGTATTGTATCCACGTAAAAACTTCGTACGTTCAAAGTTTACTGGTTACAAATTCAATGTATGTTTAGCGGGTCATGGTTGACGTAAGTATTGTTAAATTACAAGGTTTGACAATTGGGATTGTGCATGAAAAAAATTTTTTTTCCTGTTTAGTTCGTTTTGTAAATTTTTGAAAAATAGCCAACACATATTTTTTCTTTTTTCAAAAAAAAAAAAAAAAAAAATTGCAAAAGATACAGGACTTAAAAGTTATGGTTTTTTAATAGTTGAGAAAAACGCCACATACATATGATGTTGTAGAGCATACATTAAATATATATGTTTTACGATTAGTTATAAAAAAATAAGATGCGTAACATCAAAATTGATTAAAAACTATCCAAGATACAGCGATTTAAAAAAAGTAGTAAACGGAGACCTACCCTCAAATAACATGGAAAGGGATAAATAAAATTTGTTCAAAATTAAACTATATCAGCATAATATTAAATCCAAGTATTCCTGAAAGTTTAAATAAAAAATATTGATTTTTGTCTAAGTTATCATGTTAAAACGAAAAAAGTACCATATTTACTGTGTACATTTTCACATACACAGGGAGTATATCTATAGCTATGAACGACAGAGAAACTTTAAGGTTCTATATCGTTTTAAGTTTTTATTTTTTAGAGAAAAGAAAAAATACGTGTCGATTATTTTTAAGAACTTAACAAGGTGGACAAAATAAGTAGTAGTTTGCTGTCAAAACTTTAAGTTACCATTGTTTAATATGTAGCTGAAATTCTCAAAAAAAAATTTTTTTTTTAACTTGGGCAATTGTTTGCGAAAAACCAATGTTTTTTAAAAAAAAATAGTTGAATAAGATCTTTTTAACTTAAGATAAATCGAGGAATTAGAAAACATTTATATTTTTAAAAAAACTGAATTTTTATATTGTTAACGAAATATGTTTATAACAATTTTTCTAACACAATACGGAAAAAAACCCTTACTATTCGTTTTCAGGGAGGAGGGGATATACATAGTAATACTTTCAATGTTGGGGAGCTCTTTTGTCCTCCAAATTGACCTTGGCTCATAGATCAAAATTCATGCTATTAACGTGGTGTCAGTTTTGGTACATGGTTCGTACAAAAATCAATTTTTTTTTTCTAAATTTCCACTTTTATACTTTTATTTGATTCCATCAACAGATTAAATAATGACATCAAATTCAGCACTGTAAAAACTTACTGGATATGATATACTTAATAAAAATTTTTAGTGTTTAAAAAAAAAGACTTTTCCTACGATCATGTACCTAAATTGACACCACGCTTGTAGCATAAATATGTATTCATATGCCAAGTCTTTACTAGCTGTCTATTAGGTAGTATCGTTAATAATTTAGTACATTACAATTCCATACTTGTTCATTTCAAAGTCAGAAAAAAATACCTTTATACACTAACGTAGTTGTGAATAAATATGAATTTTTTAAAACCTCTTATATTTCATGTTAAGTGTTTTTTTTTTTTTTTTTTTTTGTTACTATTCAACTTACCTGTCATACAGTTGTGTGTCTACAAGAATTAAGAAAAATATTGGTATACCTTTACCTTTTTATGGTTCACTTAATTAAACAATATTAAATTTAATTGTAAATTTTGAATTCATAGCTACATACATAATAATCATGAATCCGAGAAATATTTTGAAAGTACTAAATCAAAACTATGAGGATCCAATTTTTGATGTAGAATTCGTTACAACAAAACAAAAAATATGATTTGCTCTTCACCTAGAAAATTTGATAAAAGATGCGGTCAATTGTCAAGTATTTGTTAATACGATAGTTTATGCTTAAACAATTTTAGTGCAGTACCTAAACCTGTTGCAGTTAAAACCGATGAAGACAATTACTCTGTTGATAATTGCATGATCTACAACGACAAATCTGATTGATCTCGAGTATAAAAAAAAAGCAATACAATTTTGGGATTCAGGAAAAAGAAAGAGAAAAAGTTTTGAGTCAGTACAACAAAAATTCAAGAAAGTTTTAAATCAGAGAACACTGCATAAATAAGAAAAACAATTCAACGAGGGTGGTAGGAAAATTAATAAATCGCATTATGTATTAGAGTACTTTTTGGAAAAGTTTACAGCAGCATCTGACAAATACGTCGCTATACATGATATCGATTTCAGGCGATGGGCTTTGAAAGCCAGATAAGATGTTGGGTTATCCGCTGATTTATTTAAATCATAATCTAAATGGTTGCATACATTTGAATCATAACATCAAATCGTATCTAGAAAAATTAACAAATTCGTGACACAAAAAAAACAGTTAAATAAAGCCAAACTTTGAAAAAGTGCTTCTAAATTTGTAGGACATGTGAAATTGGAGATATGGTGAATTGGAGCAGCAAATGTGTACAACACCGATCAATCAGGTTTCAATTTAGAAATACATGCAGGTCGTACACTTTCAGTAAAAGATTCTTTAAAGATTGAATGTGTCGCGCAATCGTTAACGGCTTCAAGACACAGTTATACAATCCAATCTTCAATAAATGCAGATGGTAAGTTGAAATCACCTTTACTCATTGTTCTGCAAGAGACAAATGGTAAGTTCGGACCAGTAATCAAGAAAAACATACATTGGTCTGAAAATGTTGTCGTTCACCCCTCCAAATCGGGAAAATTAACCTCTGATCTAGTCACTAAATGGTTCAAAAAGGTATTCGTACTGACAGCTAGTGAGAGATCGATTTTGTGTCTAGACCCTTGGACGGTTCAAAAAGAAAAGATATTAATGAACATTAAAAAAAACGATAAAGAAACAAAAGTTCATACTATACCGGCTGAAACAACTGGTTTTATACAACCACTTGATGTGTATACACTTTCCGACCTTTGAAAAATTTTGTAAAGTTTTTTTCAGATCTCATACTTTTGTATGATCACAATATTGACTTGCACTTATGGAGCAATATTATGAAAATTCAGTCGCTACTCCTCAATCAGTTCTCTTCTTCTCAATTCGTAAGCATGTTTGAATATACATGGTGGAAGAGCAGTTACATTTCAGATAAGCCTGGTCCTTTTGAAACACCCGTTGATTATTGTTTCAAAAACACTTGTAAAACTGTATGTTGTGTGACGAAATCACAATCATGAAATGCTCGTGGTGTACTGTATCAATGTGCATACAATACTTCTTTGCAGTAGAAGTGAATGAAAATCTATCTTATTATTGTAATCAGTATGAGGAATAGTAAGGTATCATTATTGGTGATAAAAGAAACGATATTTTTATATTGTTATAAAATACTTAAATATTTTCTTGCCAGCCCCTCACTTATGGTTAGTCAAAGTTGAAATTATCAGTTAAAAAATCTAATTTCCAATCTCTCCTTGTCCTTGATGTGTAGAATTCTTATCCTCGTTTTGCCATATTGGATTTGTTATTTTTAATTTCCAAAATCTGACAAGGCATACGCAAACAGTGATCCGGAAAACCCCCGAAACGAATTAGAGAAATTCTAGTTTGATTGACTCATTACACATTGATGTAAAGTTATCCATTATATAGTTGTACAGAAAAAAAGAGCTTCCGTACGTTTAAAATGAAAGTAAAGTAAAAATAAGAAATAAAGAAAATAGGCAAGACATTTCCAAGAAAGGTATTGTTCAATGAACTACAAAGGAACGAATGAGGTTTTTTATAAAAAACATTTCTCATCTATTTTGTCTTTACCAAGAGAATTCATAAAAATATTATTAAAAAGTATAAAAATCAGTTTAAAAATCTAATTTCGAATACCTTGCTGTCCTTGATGTGTTGAATTCTTATCTTTGTTCCGACATATTGGATTTATCATTTTTATTTTGTAAAATCTGAACGAATACGCAAACAGTGACCCGGAAAACCCCCGTATGTTAATTTTTATGATGAACTTGTTGTCTTAAACAGCTCAAGTAATTTATTTTAATTAGGGGTAGTTTACCCTCAAAAGGGGTTGTTTTAAGAAAATAACAAATATTGGTTAACTGCACATGTTATGTAACATGTAAATAGTAGTTTTCCTACGAGTTTGAAAAGTCTTTGTTTGCGAACTGAGAGGTTGCGGCCCGAGCCGAAGACGAGGTTCGTAACGAGGTTTGTAAGGGAGACTTTTCGAACGAGTATCGGAAAACTGCTTTTTTTTCCCGAGGAAGTACCAGCCTCCCAAAACCACCCGAGGGCGGAAAAACATTTTTTTGGTTAATTTTTAACGAATTTAAGAATTTTCAGAAAAAAACTCACCATAAAAAACATTGTTTCAACCCCTAAAACATAGACGATGCAACCCTGACTGAAAAATTTTTTTTTGATTAGTAAGGTACGTTTCGATGGGAACAATTTACATAGCAGTTTTTTTAAAAATGTCGGGTTTAAAAGAAAATATTACAGAAAATGTGTTTTAAGGGTGAAAACTTAAGGGTGGACTTAACCCCCTAGAAACCGTTATCCGCCGATAAAAAAACACGTGTCATATATTTTTCGATTCTCTACTTCTATACAAAGTTTCATGAAAATCGGTAAGTGACACTTGGGTAGGCTTACTTGTTAAAAGTCGAAGGTTATTTGTCTTTTAAGGAGGTTTGGGAGTAATAATAAAATGCAGAGATCACAATAATATAGAGTTTTCTTGATAGTCTACAACACGTTAAACTTATATGAATTTTTTCAATATTTGTTACAGGTCATTTTTAAAAGAATCATACAAACGAAAATTATGTGATTAACATAGGCTCTTGGGAAAAGTAACCTCTTTATTTCGCTTAAATAGACAAAACTTTTAAAAAAATGCAAAAGTATTGAAAAAAACCTACCTACGAGTTAATTATTGTTTAATTATTCGGTGAGAAAAATTTAAAGGCATGTTATAGTGCATTTTAAACAATGCAAATGTTAAACGTAAGGAAAACATTGAGTTTGTGAGGTGCAAGAGGGGGTGTGCGGTAAAGGGGGCCAAGCTGCGCGGGAAAAGGGGACTCCCCTCCCTCGTACCTTTGAATGATACTTACGAACCTCCTTAAATTAAGCTAGTTGTCTTGCTGTCAGCAATTTTTTTACTAGTGACACACAACATAGCGTTAAAGATTGTTTTTTTTAAATAGAAGCTAGTTGACTGGCCGTCGGTATTTACACTAACTGACACACAACTTAGCGTTCATACTTGATTCTTTTAATATTTTTTATAAGGGCTAGTTGCCTAGCTGTCGCCATTTTTACCAACTGTCACTTAACGTCGTGTTGAAACTTGAATTTTTTTAGTTAAAATATTTTTTTTTTACCATCTACCTAGTCACCAATATCCAGATTAAATGGTACACAATATTGGGTTTTACACGAAAAATTATAGGGAGAGTGGCTTAAGATTTTACTGTAAGTATGAATGTTACTCTTATTTTTGTATAAAAAGGGATACAAAAGTGGCTTTCGAGGCGCTTCCATCTGGGTGGCCGGATTTAATTTCAATCAAAATGAATCGATCGAATTCTCCAGATCACGTATATGTGTTCCACTCCCTGCTTCGCACCTCCAGTATCCTTGATCACCGGGAAGAGCTCCAGCGCGATATCAATTCCCAAATATGTACTGACTGACTGGGTTCTTCAGTTTGTGTGTCTAATCTGGCTACTGCTTGCGATGTACACCCAAGCTGGCCTGATCATTAAATACATGGACCAGGTTCTCCAGGTTGGGTGACTCGTCTAGTTACTGCATTAAATATACACCCAAGCTTACATAACCATTAAAAGAGTTGGACTGACAGGCTCGCGAAAGAAACCATAGGTTTACACAGCTAAATCTCTTGCCTCCATAGTATCGCTACAATGGCCGAAGGTAAGAAGACGTACGTAAGTTCTAAGAATTACTCTGCATCATCATGTGTCAAGGAGAGGGAATGATTTAGTTTATCCTTCCCGTCACCCTTTGCACCTATTGTTTTGGTCTTAGGATTCATGCTTACTTACTAAGAAACATTATACAGCAGCGATACTGGTCCCAGCGTTTTCCTGTCTGTAATGTCAATGCGGTAATAAGTAGATTAGGCGAACGTTAACCAACGTATGAACAAAGCATCCTGGCTTTAACGTTGGCTTATTTAACTACGTCACTCTTTTTACAAATAGGTAAGACAAAAAGATACGATAAAAAATAATTCTTGAATTTTACTAGACGATGTTTTGGTAAATCTATTATTGCATAAGGAGGGGAAGAGAGGTAGACCAGCTCTTGCGTCGTTATCGAACTTCTTCTCTCCTTAAACATTTGTTGCTAAGCGCTAACTCCGGTGCTTGGCACATGGGTCATTCCTTTACAAACCAAACGGATTTTAAAAATTAATCGTCACCTCTCCGATTCGGCTGAAAATTTTTTTCTAGTTTCTATGTTGTAAAATAAGAGATACGTGTCCGAAGAATTTTTTTTTATGGCCTATTTTGGATTTTATAAGTTATAACAAATTTCATAATAGTGGTTAGAGACTCAACTTAAACAATGTATAGCTCCGAATCCTGAAAAGCTACAAAATTTTTACCAATGGCACTTTTGTAGCTAAGGAGTTAAAGAAAAAAAAAAAAAAAAAAAAGTTATCAAAAAATTAATGTTGTTATTAACAATTTCATTGTTTTAATCGATTTTTAACAATCGCCCCCAAAATAAATCGAGTTTTTATTATAACCATCGTATTGTGCGTCAAATTTTACGATTAAATCATGTTTTCAAAATATGCAGTCTTTTTAATTGTTATTGTTAAAATATTAATTTATGTAGCAAGTAATGGTAAAAAAAACTGTTTTTTGGGTATAAAATGATATCTGTACCTTGTATGAAAAAAATTTTACCGTAAAAGTTGTAGATAATTAAATGATCTACAAATTGTGTACTTACCATTTGTCAGTAAAACCTCAAAATTTTGTATTATCATGCAAAAAACCAAGAAATCACCATTTTATCATTTATTTAGTATAAATTTCCATTAAAACTAAATCACAAGTGATTTGTTTTCCAATCTTATCTCCTGAGTGATAAAAAACGAATTTTTATTGAAGAAAAAAAAATATTATTAACCACTAGACAAAAAAATAATAATAACAATGCTCGACGTAACATCAACATGTAAACTGTTTTTTTGTTTGTCAAACTTTTTTATTGATACTTTGTTTTTTATTGTTCATTGTCTGCTTATATATGAAAAAAAGATTTTTCACCTTTTTGATTTTTTAGAATTTTAAAATTTCGTGGGGAAGCCTGCCTATAGTACGATCTATATTCAAAGCATTACCCACGCTACTCGAGTACATTCTCCGTACTACAAGTTCGTTGGCTTTTAGATTAGCTATGCGTTTATTTTGGTCTGCTACAAAGACATATTCTCACTCGTTGTAATTCAAAGTTAGATAATTTTTACTTTGCAACAATGCCATGGAAAGAGGCACGTAAAATGCAAAATACTAGTTATTGATCAGACAGATGTTTTAATCCTTATAATCTCAAACATCCAACAACAAACACTTCTGATTTAAGGGCAGTAAATAAAAACCAACTTTTGAAACTGGACTTGGCAATTTCGTCAGATGCATTACAACAAAAAATTTGTTCTTCTTGCCGCTTAAAGTTATCAAAGTTGAAAAAAAAGATACACAAGAGAGTGAAAATGAACTAACAGGAATAGGACATACAATATTTTGATTAATATATTGAGTTCAGACATACCTAACCTCTCGTCGAATTTTATGTCGATGTTTTAGTCTAATTTTTTTGTTAGACGCTACAAAAGAAGGATTCTTCAAGTAAATAATCTAAAATAAAAGTTGAAAGCATTGACGGTACATCTGGATTTTCTGAAGATAATCCATCTTTGCAAAGTGAATGAATGAATTTTTTCAACAATGGATTAAGCTTGTTAAGATCTTCGACCATCAAAAAACAAAAACTATCATTAAAAAGGTATTTGGAAGAAAAATCAAAACAAATATCGTCCGTAATTGATACAAAAAATTTTAATTTAGCCGAGATGATCCAGATGATCTTGAAGCAGATGATGACGAGTCCTCGATAATGAGTGCTTTGCAAGAAAGTTTTAATACTTCGGCCGACCGCGTCCATAAAATTGAAATTATGACTATTTTTCGATTGTGGTCTTATGAATACATTAAGAACACATTTTTTTCCGCAACTCGTCACATGGTAGGCATAGCAAAATATGTTTCTCGAGATAAGGGATAAACTGCGGATCCAAACCCAAAACAACATCCATCTCTAGATGACAATGTTATTGATACAATTGTTAGCTTGTACCAGTCTGACGACTACACTCAATATATACCTGGAAAAAAAGATTTCGTTTCGATAAAAGTAGACGGAAAATCAGTACATATTCAAAAAAGATTAGTATTAAATAATTTAAAATAATTGTATGAAATTTTTACTGGTACGTATCCAGCTATGAAATGTAGTTTCTCAAAGTTTGCTAGCTTAAGGCCAAAATATTGTGTTTTGGCTGGTGCTTCTGGTACTCACTCTGTTTGTGTATGTCCTATACACAAAATGTTAGTTTATTAGTGAGTGGTGCCAATTTAAAGTCACTTACTTCCGGTTCTGAGCTGCCTTTGGTCAATTATAGGGATTGTTTGGATCGTATGGTATGCAAAAACAAAACGACTGATTGTTATGTAAATTCTTGTAAAAAGTGCCCAGGCGTGACAAACGTTATCGAGCAACTGGAGGAAATTTTTGAAGAGGAATGTATTGAAATTGTTACCTATAAACAATGGGTCACGGTGAAAAGATCCTCATTGCACACCCTAATATCTCCAGTTGATGAATTTTTACATTAGTTAAGTGAAGGTTTGCAAAAACCATTAACTCATTTATTTTTGGTTAACAAACAAAGGGATTTTTTAAATGAGATGAAAAATAGACTGAGAGAAAACGAGTGTATCGTAATTTGCGACTTCTCAGAAAATTATGCTTTCATAATTCAAAATTCGGTTCAGGGTATACATTGGAACAACGATCAGGCAACCGTACACCCATTTTCAATTTATCATAGAAATGACTTGAATAAATTAAAAATTTCAAGTTTTGTTTGTATTTCTGAATGCCCACATCACAACACTATTACCGTACATCTATATCAAAAGCAGTTGATTGAATCAATTTATCGTGTATTAATAAAATAATATACATGTTTGACAGTGCGAGTTGACAGTATAAAAATAAAAAGAACTTTATTAATCTCTCTCATCATTTTGAAGACTTTAAAGTAGCAGCAAAGTGGCATTTTTTCCCTACTTCACATGGAAAGGGGCCATGCGACGGAATAAGCGAAACTGTAAAACAACTAGCTGTCAAATCAAGTCTTCAGAGAATTAGCAATCCTATTTGAACGCCGTAAGACCTTTTTGATTGGACCACAGAATCACTGCCAAATATTACTTGTCGTTATTCTACAAATGATGATTACGAAGAAAAAAGAACATTAGTGTCAGAGAGATTTTTGAAAGCAACGATTGAGGAAACGCTAAAATATCATAACATGGTTTCACTATCTCGTGAAGAATTAGAAGCGAGGCTGTTTTCTTTGCACGAAAAAAAAATGTTGTTAAAATTATCAAGTAACATAATTTTGTTATAAAACTGTAAAAAAAGTTTTAATAAATATTAAGCAATCATTATGTTTACTTGGTTTCTTATCACATATTTTTATTAATTCAGTAAAATATAATTTCTTTAGTTATTATTGCTCATCTGCGTTTTACAAGTCGAAAATTACTCTTAATAATTGATAAATTGGTGATTTCTCACTTTTTTGCATAATACAAAATTTTGAGTTTATACTGACAAATTGTGAATACCAAAGTTGTAGATCTTTTAATTATCTACAACTTTTACATTCAATTTTTTGTGATTCGAGGTACAGATATCATTTTATACTCAAAAAACAGTTTTTTTACCATTACACGCTACATAAATTAATATTTTAACAATAACAATTGTAAAGTCTCCATATATTGAGAACATGATTTTTACGTAAAATTTGACGCAGAGTACGATAGTAATAATAAAAACTCTATTCATTTTGGGGCAATTGTTAAAAATTGATTAAAACAATTAAATTGCTAATAACAATAATGATTTGTTGATAATTTTTTTTCAAGTTTTTTTCTTAAAGTTCAATTCTTTAGCTACAAAAGTGCCGTTGGTGAAAATTTTGTAGCTCTTAAGGATTTGGAGCTATATATTGTTTAAAATGAGTCTCCAACTACTATTATGAAATTTGTTAAAACTCATACAATCGAAAATAGGCACAAAAAAAATTCCTCGGACCCGTATCTCTTATTTTACAACATAGAAATTGGAAAAAAAATTTCAGTCGAATCAGAAAGGTGAAGGTCAAAATCCGTTCGATTTGTAAAAGAATTACTCACATATGTATGCATACATAATGTTAAGATTGATATAAAAACGCGAACCTGAAAGGAAAAAAAGGGGAGAAAAAGAAAGAAAAAAAAATACATCGAGTGCAACTACGATGTAACACTAGTGAAAATATAAGTCATCAGACGAAGTTGTTCTAAAAACCGCTTCAAAGACTATTGAAGTGACGATCTTATTTCATAGATATTTTTGATTACTAGTTTATTTTCTCTTTTAAGCAAATAATGTCTGACAACGAATTTGTCTCAATCAAAGAACCCTCTACCTCTCAATCAATAGTACTCTATTTTGATTATGTAGAAAACTCATTTAAATTATTATATTTATCAAAACATGCATTTATATAAGTGTAGCTCGATGTCATTATTTCTTCTCTAAAATAACAAAAATCTTTTCTTTAAATTTTTTTAGTATACCATTTTTTTCAGAATAAGTAATTTAATTTAATTAAATTTATTCCTGCCTAGACTATGTTTTTAGCATAATTAATTTTAGCATACATTTATGAAGTCAGTTTAAGCAAATAGCAAAAACTATTTCTGTGCAATTGGATAAAGATCGTTGTCAATACCGAGGGTCAAGATAAAACTAAAAAATGTATACTTTAATTTTAAACTCAATATTACGGGTTATTTTACTTATTGCACTACTTATTTACTATGCCCAAAGTTTTCTTCAGAATATTTTGATACATGAATTTGACTACAAATATCCCTACATGCTTGTCTAAAAATGGCCATCTGTCAAGGGCAATAGAATTTTTATAAACTGACTAAACGTTTTTGTCAAAGATGAATATAAATATTTATGTTAGTTAAGAACCATATATTTTTCTACAATGAAACAAGTTGTGATCGAAACATAACATAGCTGTTTCATGTCTTTAGAACACTTAATAGACAAAAATAAACGTCAGTGTAATTAGCTGAATACTGGAAATAATGAAATATTGAAAATTGTGCTTGAAGTCAAACTTCAAAAAAGAAGAATCTGGAAAAACTTTTGTGTAGACTATCATTTACAGTATGCTAATTTCAAAACTTCGTAATTTGTTTAATGGTCTTTACTAGAATCACCGTAATTTAACTACTAAATAGTATAATAGTTCATAGAATTTTTTGTCTACTAGTTTTTATATTTTATAACTATTTGTCACGATCAAGTAAATTTTATCAAAATAAAAAATGCTACATTTAATTTTAAGTTTGATATTTAAGTTTTGACTCATTTTGTTTGATTGTAATAATTATTGAAAATAATAGTGACGTTACCATTATATGAAACAAAAGAAACATGTTCCCCATCATTTTTAATAGAGAGTGACGGCTTATTTTCTTTATCGAGAGATAGTTTATGACGTTTTCTAAACAGTGATCTGAATGTAGCTTGCTGAGTATCTGTCTGTCTATAAAACTCATTATTATGACATTCATCTCCGTTTATTGGTTGTCTGTTATCATCTATTGATTCTTGTCCAGCGTTTTACAAAGACATCCTTACAGTTGATGGATGAGTCGGTATTTGAGTTTTAGATGTAGATGCAATTGGAAGATTATTCTTACACTGCTTAGAATATTCCGACGAATTTGTATTCTTCATTCCAAAATCAATCATTTTTAAAGCAATTCACTTAGATTTTTTTTTATGAATTTCTTCTTTGTGTGCCAAAGATTCACTGATGTAGCTTTTAAGCTACAGCCGAAGATTTCCAACCGCCGTGCCTTTTTAAATCGGTAAGATCACCTCCAACGTCGACCAGCAAATTTGCGGACGTCCTCCTAAAGCTATAGTCTGTATATAAATGGGTATTTGGTAATTTTAACCAAGTAACTATTAAATTTGGTATTTGACCCATCGTAATTATACCAATGGGCTAGCGCGTATTTCTTCCATGTAAATAATGTAAAAAAAATCTTCTGTGATTTTCTATGTTGTTTGGTCTCAACATTATATACTGTTTACATATATCATAGAATTTTCCACAGATTGAGAAAAACTTAAGAACATTGTCCTGAGTGAATGGAATCCGTACAATTAACATGTTTTTAAGATCTTTGATGTCTGCTGTTGACATATTCGTCAATTCTACCCTTCTTAAACTGACGAGAGATCCAGTTATAAAAATGACCTACAAAAAAAAATAGACAGTGTCGAAAAAAGTAAGTTAAAATTTAAAGTTATACAAAAAACAACAAATTTACTTCTTGTTCTAAATGTGTTTCGTCACGAGCTTCTTTACAAAATTTGCTAATTTTGTCAGCAGTAAATACTTAAGATTTCTTTTTTGTATTCTTAGCATTTTTTTTGAACATAAGCTATAAGCTGATAATAATTGCCTATACCGACTGCATCGAAAGCCTTTAGAGAGGCTCTCAATATTGAAAAACTGTTCCATAATGTGGGAGGCGAAAAAGTTGTGCAATTTTTTAAAAATATGCTAAAAAAATACCTTCAAACAACAAGGTTATTTTCTTTGTTGAACGCCAAGACTTCAAACTGTTGTTAGCTGCAACGTATGGTCACTTAGATTTATCCGGCAGTAAATCAACGAAAATTTCTTTAGCTACTGCGATGATTTTAGGAAGAGTTTCTTCTCCATAATTAGATACATCATCTGTATTATACGAACTATCGTCATCCATGCCGACTAAAAAAAAACACTTATTTTGTTCACTTTGGGAAGACCGGTGACTCGCTTGCTTGCTAATTGTGATAGGTGCGTCTGTTTCTTGCCACGCTTTTTGACTTCGACCCTGGATCACTCTCGTTAGCTATTAGTAAATTACATTGTAGGTTACTACTCTACTCCGCACACTTCGATATGTGTTATAAGCAGGGAGTACTAGATGTTACAAGTCAAGTATAAGACGAGTAAGCGATTTACACGTACACTATACAGACCTATACAGACTGTTATACTGACGGCTATCAATTTCCCCGTGCATGCCGCAAGCATCGAGTTCCCGTATATACTCGTATGTATGTCGAAATAATATAATCATGCTAAAAAAGTACCGTGCGTTCCTTATGCCATAAAATAATCGTTGGCCCTATAGTCTCCTGGTATTACGCCGAAGACATTGGTGTCTAAAGCCCATTCTTTTTTTGCAGGCTCAGTTGTTTTTGGTAATCTAAAATGAGGAGATTGATTCGTAATGCTTGCCCGTTGGAGACTATCTTGTTTGCTAAAGTTTATTTCTTCTTCATAGCTGTTTGGTTCGCTCAGCGCAGACCCTGGAGAGAATCTGTGATTCCTGGTTGAATGCTTAAAGTTAAGAGGGTAATAAAGGTTCGTCGGTTGCTGGAGTTCCCAGCCTTGCGAAGAACCAACTCTGATCGTGACGTCTGCCAGTGAATGACTGATTTGGTTTAAGGTACATGGGTCACGATAGGTAACGCCATCTGTTTAAAAACTGATTACATTAAAAAAAAAGTCTACCGACGGTAAAGTAGTTTATTGAATAAAGTTGGCTAAAGTGTTTTACACACATACGTATGCACATATATATTTACTATCTATGAGTGCACTGCATTAAAAATGTTCTGCTAGAGTTGTTAACACTCAAGTAATTCGAGTTCATGTGTAACTTTTTAAAATGTCGTCTCCCATAGTTAATAGAAGAAGTTTTTATGTTTTGTTAATAAATTCGTGAGTGTTAAGCAGTTGAAGAAAGATAAGAGACTTGAAGCTGGAATAAAAAAAACTGTCGTAAGCAAGAATGATTCCAGCGGTTCTATTCCAGGGAACCCTCAAAATGCAGCATTACCTGCACAAGAAATTTTGCAAGGAAGAAAATTTGTTGAACTAGGCAAACTAGCAATTGGTTTAGTTTGTGATAAATGTGGCGAAGATTTACGTTTATTAGATTAGATCTGCAAAAAGAAACGCTTGTCGGAGCAGCTTCGTTTTTGCATATTAAGTGTACGGATTGTTTTGAAGTTTAAAGAGTAGCCGTTAAAAAATCTCACTTGGTTCCACCTGATTTGGTAAATAAGCACACAAGCATTACTGACTCACTATCAAGATATCAATGAATTATGAGTTTTAGGTATCTATAATCAGTTATTGGCTTTTGAGATATATGTAAGGATAACATCCTTAGTTTGTTATAAACTCTTCTTGTATTATTTACATCTAAGAAACAACATTATATATATCTCAGTAAACAAGCTCTTTTTTATAGGTGTGTTACTTATTTATTTTTGAATCTGAATTTTTCAGCTTCAGTAGAGTGTGTGTTCGAGGCGTATGCGTTAGCACACACTAGGCTCGGATAGGGTGATTGGAAAGACACAATAAAACACAATAAAATTAAACAGCATAAAATAACAACTTTTAATGTCACTCGAAGGCCAAGAAAAATCACAGTTAATATTCACAAAATAGTAAAGGTCAAATAATACAGGAGAAAAGAAATAATGTCTATAGTCTTAAAGCAATGAACTATTGAAAATATATAAAAGCGAAGAATGTAGAAAGAAAAAAGTCAAGTTGAATAACACAATATGTAAACACGCACTGGCCTTGAGCTCGCAAGAGAGTTTGAAAGTTACACGAAATAAGCTTGCCGCGTGAATACGCACACACACACCTGCAGCGCGCCAAGTCGACCAAGCGCACACGCACAGAGCGTTGAGCCGACAGAGACTACAAATGTACACAATGTACACAAAAGCCGGGCCTACTGTCGGTCGCTCTCATTTCCAACAGTGTGGAATTGGAGTTTGTGAATTGAATCGTTTACTGGCTATTTTGAACATGCCTCCACTCGACAGTAATTGTATCAAAGTTATATGAATATCGTCGGCTCAGCTATACATTAAGCAACGGACACATCTTGTTCGCTGGCTAGGGCAGAAGAAAGGAGACTTGTAATTGAAAAAACCAAAGAACTGTGTGATCAGCTGTAGGCATTTTTTTACCTAATTTATGTATTATTTATCCATTATTTTTATCTTGTCTTTTATTAATGAAATTTATATTTATTCCGTTTTTTTATTTTCAATGATGATTAAATAATGTACATGATTTTTACACTCATAAATTTAATATAGTTTTAACAATAATTTTATGTAAAACTTGTAATTTCAACGATATTTACTTTTTATATTAACTTGCTTTGTAATTAAGATTTTTTCAAAATAATTTTATTCTATGAATAATAAAAAAGCCAATTATAATTTCGATATTTCATTTACAACCCAACCACCGTATTTTTACACAAAAATTTTCATTTATAGTCCGCCTGAGGTTTGCAACGAGTTATATCCATTCATGCACAAGATTTTGAACGAAGTAACTAGTAATAAAAAGTACCTCAATTCCTGCATATTATTGTGTCATATGACATGGGGTGGTTGAGAAGAAGTACATGACATTGCTACGACAGCCTGAATGGCTACGGGACCATCATCGGATTTTTATCACGAAGAATTCTCGATAACCGTACCTGAAACCGTAAATGTAGTAAATGTAAAACTGGAAACCCAAAAGAGAAACACGACTGTCGACAAAACCACGTAGGAAGTGTGAAATCAATGGAAGCGGATATAGCTGCTGAATTGGTTAATAATAGCCCTGGATTAGAGAGTAGTAAATTGAAAGTAAGAGTAGTAATTGGAGATGATGACGCAACAACTATTGAAAAAATAAGAAAGGTCAATCCAAATTATATCTTTAAATTTTCTGATCCTAACCATCTAAACAAAAATTTTGAAAAATACATTTATGACTTAAAGAAAAATGCTGATTTTAAGGAGTTGGGAAAGAATAATGTCATAGAACATAACATGAAACTATTCAAGTGTGCAGTTGCCCAAAACAAAAAAAAATTCTATAAATTTAGCCAAAACAGTTAAATTAATTCCTGATCATCTTTTTGGTAACCATGACAATTGTATGGCATGGTGTTCTACGTCGGTAAAAGTACAAAACAATGGGGATACTGAAAAATTTTACTCAGTCACTTTAAAAAATCCTAATTTGTATGAGGCATTGAAAAAGTTAATTTATAGTTACGCTGATAATGCTACAAAATTTTGTATTTCAGCCAGTAGTCAGAAAAATGAGTCTTTTCATAGTCTGTCAACAAAATTTTACCCCAAAAACAAAAGTTTCAGCAATAGCAAGCAAGGTGATGTTAGAGTTGGAACTGCGAGCGTTCATTTTAATGAAGGAAACAAAGGTATCTCTAGTATTAAATAAAATTTAAAAGTCTCGGCAGGTAAGTATACAAAATCGTATATGGAAAAAAAAAGATATAGTTAGGGGAAAAACAAGAGTAATGCAGAAACTGAAAACAACACAAGCTAGGAGAATGATTCTGAAAAATACTCCAGAAATGAATAGAAAAATAACGAAAAATGAAGAGGGTATGACTTATTTATCCAATTGTAGAATTATGAAAAACAGTTCTTCAGGAAAAAACACTGGCAAAGACAATTGTGAAACTGAAGTGATTGTGGAACCAGAGGGTAAGAAGATACTTGAAAACAAAGCGATAGTTTACTACGATTTTGAAACTTCTGACTTAAAAAAGGATTGCGATATCATTCAAATTGCTGCAAAAGCTTGCACAGTCAAATTTTCGGTGTATGTAACGCCAACCAAAAACATTGATCCATTCGCATCTGAAGTCACGTTATTAACGAATAAATATCCTCTTCTTTTTTATAAAGGAATTCAAATGGAAACTATTAAGTTACAAGAGGCATTTACGGCTTTTCTCGAATTTTTACAAAATCTGTAGACGGCAATTATTTTAATTGCTCATAATTGTTCAAGATTTGACAACCCCCTTTTTTGCGTACTATACATAAGTTGAAAATAGAAAAACTATTCGAAAAAGTTATTTATGGATTTGGTGATTCTATCCCTAGGTTAAAAAATATTTTAATTGAACGCAAGGGGCCAGGCTTGTTTGAATTATCGATTCTGGCTGCCGATAAATTGAATATAAAAGGTAATTTTCACGAGACTGCATTTGACGTTTAAGTATTAGAAAAATTGTGCAATTCATACGTACCAGACAATGTGTTTAAGAAACATACAAAAGATTTTAAAGCTGCGCCTAGTCATGAAAAGCATCTGCAGCTATTTGCTTTGTATTTAGCGGACTTAAATAGTACTAAAAAACTGACAAATTTGTTAGTTTGTAAGAAATTAATATTGTTGGGTATTAATTACCAAAAATTACAAGATATTTATGATTCAGAAGATGTTGATATGTTTCGCAAATTTTTATCAGAAAACAATGAGTGATCTGCAAAAGTAATCAAAAATTCGAAGTATATAGAAAACACTTTTCTTAATTGTAAAATTTTAAACATTTATCTATATTATTAACTTCTTTTACTGTAGTTGTGAATTATGTTGAAAACGAATAAAGATATAAAAAACCACACTGTTGTTATTTGAAATGGATATATATTTCCTTTGTAAATGATCGGCTTCATTTAAGTTTTCGCGCTTTTTACTACCAACTGTCTCTATGTACAACGAAAATTACAGGTTTAATTTCTGCATTTATTTTCATTTGAGATGCAAATAACTCGACAACCAGACACAAGATCTTTTCTAAATTGGAATATAATAATCTTGAAATGTTGAGCCACACCATGTTCGTTTTTTGACAATATGACTAAATTTTCTTCCAAGATAAATTTAAAACAGTGACGAACTCAACCTACCTTTCCATAAAACTCCACACATAATACAGAAAAAAACACGAACTTTAGATTTAAATATCTTTCATATGAGACACAGGAATCATAGCATATTTTGATAGGACGTTTATTGTTACTCAAAATAAAACACATGAAATTTTTATTAAGATCCATCAACTTTTTTTTTATGACCCATGTACCTTAATACTGGCCAGCTTTAAATGTCTCTTTAGTCGATGAATCGTTGCTGGAAATAGTAGTGAAAATGTATTTGTTGGCAAGGTAGTTAAACTTTCGGTGGACCTCAAAAAAACTGATAAAATTGATGGTTAAGTAAGGAACGTAAAAACTTCTAATGGCCCTAAAAAAGGCCAAAAGTGAAACTTCCAGATATTTCTTATTATTATTATTTATGATGGAGAGCAAGCTGCGGGTAGCTTGACTCTTACCCTCGGAGTCTATGTGTGGAGACTATGCTGGAGAAAGGTATGCCGCTGACCAAATAATATCTCGTCTTTGGGTCGTTTCCCGAATCACCAACCGCTCATCGTTACACTTTGCTGGAGGATTTATTCATCAGACTTACTTAATACTATTGCAGGTAGCTTCGATTTTACTTTGTCGCCATCTAGCGGATTATATTGAATTGAAGTGAAAAGCTAGTGTATTTTTACAAAACTATGAGCTTACTTATAGCGATGGTCGTAAATTTTTTTTAAGATAAAAACTAAAACTAAATTATCTAGGGAGTGTCAAGAATCAGTACGCAAAATTTCAGCAAGATTGATTTAGTAGTTTTTATGGTTAGCGATTACAACGGTTTTTGTGACTTTGCTTCACATATTAGTAAGATTCTCTTCCCTCGATAAAATCACTACTTGATGGTGATTGAAGAACAGTTTTTAAATAGACCTACTTCAGCAAGCTTATTATAAATTATTTAATTTTTAACCTTGAAGAAGAGTATTTTAATCTCATTTGACTCTGCTTGAAATACCAATAATTACAAAACGTTGTTTTTTTTTTTCATACCAAGTTACCACGACAGCCTACTTGGCCTAGTTGCGGGGGCCACCCACTCACCACCTAAACCTTTTTCCTCGCCTCCTACCTGAATCCATGGGCACAGTGTGAGTATCTCCGGTGAAACACCTTGCCAGTTAAGCTGACACTCTCTGCACCGATGGTGCATCGGGTTCACTCATCACTGTGTAGCCTTTCCCCGGAGAAGACTCCATTATTCCAGGACGTCCACTCCTCGCCAGTTAAGCCGGCGCTCTCTGCCGCAGCATCGAATCCAGGCTAATTAGCATCCCCGGAGAAGCCCCGTGTTTCAGGGGCCACTCCTCGCCGGTAAGGCCGACGATCGCTGCCCGACGCCTGGCATCGGGTCCGCTAATCCCTACCTATAGCCCTAACACTGTTTTCGCATTCACCCAGGCCCGAAAACCTGTGGGGCAAAGAAAAAACCCTGTAATTACTCTGAAGGAAAATTCTACGGAAAAACCTGCCCCGAAACAGCCGGGGTTACATAGGAACTTTTCCCGATGAAAACAGTTTTTGAAAAAATCTGCATTCACCGGAAATCGAACCCACGACCCCTAGAACTGCGTTGTATCAGTAACAAGCACACTTACCACTGAGCCAACGCCGCTCCTAATTACAAAACATTGTTATAAACCCGTCTTATTATGATGTATATCATCATTCTCACATACATTTACTGAAACAATGAATACTCATCACATCACTCGATTCCTTCTGTAAGTTAACTCATAATAACAAGCCGCTTTATAGGGCTTTCACAATTTGTATTCTTGCTTAACCAATTGTAATTTGATTAAATGTGTATTTTATCATCATCTTATAAAAAAATATGTAAAAAACTAAGACATTTTCAATAGTTTATCCGTAATATTAAAAAAAACTTAGCTAACCAAAAACTTTATACTTTTATACAAATAGAAATTAAGTTAATATTATTTAGTTTATAATTTTGGTAGTGGAGGGAGAGTTAGGTTAAGTGAAAATCTGTTAGTGATTAATTCGGGTACACTCAGGGTGTTGTGTGGAGTGCCCCACAAAGATTACTATACACAATATCAAGATATTTATCTTTCTATATTATTTAAGTGTTTGCGAGAGTCATTGTACTCAATTCCTTTACAGCCCTCCTAATGAACCCCACATAAAGCTATACTCAAAATTCCTGCCCTCGTAGCCCTTCACTATTTTTCTAAACTTAACTGAGACTCCATTTTCCTTTTTAGAGCCCGGCAAACACATTCACTTGCATAGTATGTGTCCATATAATTTTACTCTCAAAATGATAATAGTATCGAATTTCTGCAAGACATAACTTGCTTGTCGATTTATTAAATTAAATTTATTGTTATATATTCGTAAAAAAATCTTAATTTCACAAAAGTGAATTAAAAAATACATATATGTACTTTACTAGACATTACTTGCCTGTCACAATGTTTGTACTAGACATTACTTGCCTGTCACATACTAATTATATGGTGAAAATATGTGGCCGTCGTAGAAATGAATGTATCCTAAAAATTATTTTTGAGTAAATATATGCATTTTGAAAAAATTTATCTTATCTTTCTAATATATAAAACAAAGTCGCAAAAACCTTGTAATCACTAAACGCGAAAACTTCTTAACCGATCTTGCTGACATTTTGCATACTGATTCTTGACCCGTTCTAGATGGTTTTTGTGTAGTATTTATCGTAAAAAAAAATTAACAGTAGAAGTAGATAAGCTCAAAGTTTCGTAAAAACATTATATCTTTTTACTTAAGTTCAGTATAATCTGCTAGGTGGCGTAGAAGTGAAATTACAGCTACCCGAAATAAAATTAAGTAAGCCTGTTTATTATATGCCCGAGCAAAGTGCTGATTATTACAGTTGATCATCGGCAGTGCATGAAACATAGAGCTGGAAGTCGTGCAGCTGGGTATTCTGGCTACCGACGACACTTTCCTCTAATAAACAAGCGAGTTACATCGCGTCGACTTACATCCCAGACCATCAAGATTAGGTGTCACGAGTGTCATGATGAGGAGTGTTCTGAATGTCAACGTCTCTGGCGTAAAACTTGGAGACGACTAGCCAAAACACAATCTGCTCTAACAATAAAGGTTGCCGTGGCTGTTCTTCCAACCAACCGAGTGCTATAGCAACCAGAGCAGATTTCGCTACAATAGCATGTCATGAAAAATAACCCTGAGGAGCTTAGGCAGCCACATTGGCTGAAAATTTCATCAGCCACTTCCTTAGTAGTTTGTCTTAACGACACACCTACAAAGGAAATTTTCTCCAGGTTTACCTCCTCGAGCACTGTTAAACGCTTGGTTATCTGAGAAATGATCCACAGACGAGATATTCTTTGGCCAGTGGTGTACCTCCCTCCAGTACGGTCTCCATGCGCAGCGACTCTGAGGGTAAGAGTCAAGCTACCTGCAACCGGCTCTCTATCGTTAAGAATTATAGTATGGAAAGACTAAAGCATTGTTACTGGCCCTTTTTAGGGCCAGTATAAGTATTAACGTTCTCTAATTGAAAATCAATCTCATGGGTTCTTTTTAGGGTTATCTGATGTTAAACTACCTTACCAACAAATACATTTTTAGAACTACTTCCAGCAATGATGTGTCCACTAGAAGAGTGCATGAAGTCGGCCACTATAAAATTGAATCAGTCATTCACTGGCAATGATAGCGAAGCTATAAAGGAGCAAAAAACTTGTGCTAACGGGGTAGTGTTTAACAGGCAAAGGCATAAATCAATCTCCACCTTGGACCGCTCAAACAAATGAGTTCCCCGAAAACAGAAGGTGCTTTGAAATCCAAAGTCTCCGGCGTAACATTAACAAACATTGGAAACCAGCCCTACAACTAGCTCAAATGCTTAAGGATGTTGTCATTTTTCTTTCGTCCAGTCTGGTGCTATTACAGCTTGCCAGTGACACCCTGAGGTGTCTAGGTAGTCACACTTGCCAACAATGCCAACAAATATATAACTACAACGAAGTTGGTGAAAAACACCTGGTTTAAGGCTCGTGAAATTTTTGAACAATTCCGAGAGTTGCAGAAGGCTAATTACAAGGAATACTTCAAGTGCTTTTAATTCATACAATTATAGGTGTCAAAAAACTGATGCAGAACATTCATCGAGATTGGAGCATCGGTGTGAAAATCGATGAATAAATAATGCATTAAGTAACTGATCAGAATTCCGTTAAAACCCTGACATTAAATACTTAAATCTGTTAGCCATTCAAATACGTAGATTTATATGAATAATCATTCATTGTAGCGTTAAAAAAGGGAAGGATAAATCTCGAGGACTTTGTTGGTCTAGTAGTAAAGTTTTGTGATTGAAACAAAATTTTTTATTTCTTATTTTTTATCAGTTTTAAATCTTTACAGCTTTAGCAAATAACTCTTTTAATATATTATAGCTAGAGAAAATTCAAATCTACGTTTTAGGGCAACTATTTTATGGAGTGACAAACGGTACTTTTCAGCATTTTTTTTTTTTTTTTACAAACTGTCATTTAACTAAAACTGCATAAATTCTTAAAACAGAAAGTGCCAAAAATAGTTGCATGATTTTTAACTTAAAACGCTCAATATTACGTGTCAACACACTACGGTGCTTTACTCCGTGAATCTCGGGTGAAGCCGGGGGGCCGCTAGTAAATACGTACAGAATGAATACCTGAGTTTTAAGTCAGGTAGTTTATTCGATTAATAATCTGTTAGTTCTACTGTTCTTTAAGAAATGTACTTTTATTATTAGAAAAGTTGTGAAAGCCAATAATGTGACAGTTGTTTTTGAATGTATTGACAAGTACTTGACGATTATAAAACGTGTGATGGACAGAGTCTATGGTACTATTAGGTGAATCTTTGTTTATTAAATTAATTGTAATGAGTGTGAGGCATGTAACTCAGATCAGTCATGTAAATATTTGAAAACTAGAAGTAGTAAATATAAAGGTAATTGTTAATATTTTGGAGATAGATTAGTACTAGCAGATCGTATCAAAGAAACCAATCATTCATTTAATTTTGACAAAGAAATAATATTAGTTACAGAAAACCATAAATTTAAACGGCTTACAAATACATCCCAACTCTAATAATATTAATAGAATGCCAGGTACAAATAATTTGCAAGCTTGTGACAAAAATTGTATTAACAATGTTTTTTCATTTTTCATGTCTTACGCCTTAAAATACCACAAAGTTAATAACCTTTATCACATTACGTGTAGACGTAAACGATGAACTTATGTATGAACAGATTCTGTGTTAGACCTGTGTGGAAAAGTTTTAAATGTTGTATTTCCCGCTACACCATTACGTGTGATACTTATAAGACTCCTTTTTGTTTGAAAATTGTAAGTTGTTAATTATAAAGTGGATGTGGAAAAAATTTTTTGAAATTATTTTATACATAAAGTTTTGCATTTTAGATTGTACCTAATGAGGGACTTGCGATTTTAATATCCGTACGGGCCGAAACGTTATTTCATTATTTAAAGTAAAAACAGTTGATAGCGAAACAAGTGCTTGGCACATTTAATTCTTCAGCTACTTTTCTGATAATAGTAGATAACGTGTCCCATTTTACTAATATATTTCTTTATCTCGAAATAATTGTTTTTTTCCAATGTTCTCAACCATCTCTTCTTTTTTCTGTATATTTCTTTTTTTATCTTTTCTTTTATAAAAGTATTTTCTCATTACCTTCTTTCTCGGCCACTTCCTCCCGTTCCTTTCAAAAATTTCGAATCGTTTTAGAAGTTACTAGGAAATAGTCTGATTCACTTTTTGTTTTTATTTTCAAAGTTTTTTTAGCAATGTAGTCTTTCTTTTTCGAATTCCAGTACTTAGTCAAGGACTGATTCTTATTTTTGTCCTACGTAGGTTATTTTTCCGTTTTGGTCACCCCTTGAATACTTATTTTATAAACTCTTTTTGATTTTTGCAAAACCGTAGTACTTCTTACCGTAGTATTGTAACTTTGTTATTTAGCACTTCATCCTTCAACCTTCTAAGCTTGCAATTATGAGTGTCTTTCTCTGTTTGCCCTTTTCCTATTCTGGCATTTAAATTGTCAGCTGTTATAATTCTCTCCTTTTTTGAGCCTTTTTTTATTGTGCTTTTTAGTTTGCTGTACATCTTAGCAAAAGCTGTTTTGTAGTTGTACACCGTAATTATGTTTAATTTTTTGCTGGTGCTTATATTTTTACCTTTGTTTCTATTTTAATTGCTTTTACTACATTCCCATTATTTGAATTTAAATTTATTGAATCTTTTCTAACCCCTACCATATTTTTTCGCTTTTGCTCTTTTTTTTAAATTATTTCTCACTCTAAAATATCAAATGTCTTTCTAAAATACGGCATTTACTTATATGTGAATCCTGCTACGTTCCAGGACATAATTCCTATCGAGTCTCCTCATCACTCACTTATACTTAAATCTCATGCACAATCTTGTTGAACTAATTCTTCCTTTTTTTCCTCCCTTATTATTTCGTGATTTTTGCTTTTCCCTGCATTCTTGTCAATAGTACTATACTCTATCCACTTTGATTTGTATGTATCTCAGCTTTACCGACAATAAATTTTTTTTTCAACTTGTACCATATACTTCTTCGACAGCTGATTACCTCCTTTTTTCTTTCGGTATCGTAATTTTCGGCACTTAAGTTTATGTCTTCAAGTATGTCTTTTCTTTTTAAATTACTTCTTATTCATAGACTCCAGTTTTAGTAGGACTTTTACTCTTAGCACTAATGCCTCTCACCTTCTTTTTCATTTTGTTTTCTTGTTCCCATTCACCTTCAGATATCGTGTATTGTATATTATTAATTTACTCTCCTCTTTGTCTACGTTCTAACTGTAGGCGTACTTGCTGAAGGCTATATTTTTATAGTTTAGGCCTAATCATTTGTTATCTGGTACACTCTATTATCGTTTGCATGCAAATGCAAACCTTTTTGTTTTCTATCTTCTCACTGATAATATTTGGCTCCCTTGCACTTTTCCATTGAGCTTTAATTCACTTGTTCTTATTAAATGGTTGTTTGATTATAATACCTACATTCCGAATTTCTTCTTGTAAATTTTTTACACTTACTTCTTCGCTTGTTCTTTCGCTTCTTTCTTCCTGCCTCTGATTTTTTGTATTTCTGTTGCCTCTTGTTCTGTTTGGCTCTTTTCCCTCGCTTTTTTATTTGTAGCCTGCAAATGTTAATTTAAAACTCTTCTTAAATCTTTCTGTACATTTTTTTTGTTTTTGATTAATCCTGCCAGCAGGTTGTCGGTGTTTTCGTTATTTTTAATCTAACTTTTCATCAATAGAAAATGCTCCTTTTTTCACAAACACAATAACAGTATCGCTTTAAATTAAGGTATCTTTTCTTCATGTTTTTACAATTAACATTGACCTACATAACTGTTAATCCTCTTTTTGTTACGTGTCAGCTGTGACGACACGTGCTTATTCGACGAGCACCAGCTTGAAGCTTATTGTTTTAGTATTATTCGTCTTTAGACAATTTAATCATGTATATTACCTTTTCTTTAAGTTAACAGAATTTTATTATTTTAAATAGTACTTGAACAATATTTCTAGCTATTCTTGTCTCAGCCAAGGCTAAGTACTGTATTGGTTGTAAAAAATTATAACTTATTTTAAAAATACCTCATTGGAGTCACGTTCAAAATCTGGTACCTTTGACGTAATACTATTTTACTAACTGCATGAAGAACTCAAAATAATCATAAAGTATTCCAGACTCTTAAGAAGTTGTATTAGATTTTTTTTTTCTCCAACTATTCCATTTCTTTTTTTTTTTGTTGATCGAACAAGCATAAAATGAGTACAGTAAAAACTTATTTTTTCACATGGGATCCATCTCTTAGGACTACTCCCCCAGAATAAAAAAGGGGTCTAAGAGAGAAAAGAAAGATGAAAAATAATACAGAATTTCGGAGGCCTGTTTGCTTTCAAACAACTAAAAAGAGGGGTACTTGAACACTTGGATGAAGCTCAAATATTGAATTGTGCCGGAATAAGGTTTGAGGAGGTCAATTGGTGTGATTGTATGTGCATGAAATGCGTGAGTCCGCTGTGCATTGTATTTCCCCTCCCAGAAAACATACGAATTGATGTCATGATTGTTCGTTTTGTCTGAATCCGATATTACAATAACAGTTTTTAGTAGTTATAAAATCCAAACATCATACAAATCATAAATTTAATGTAAAACTGTTTCATAAATTGTTTTTCCATTACAGGTTCTTGATATGTGTGCGGCACCTGGCTCCAAAACTGCTCAATTAATTGAAATGATACATGCTAATGAAAGAATCCCCATTCCAGGTAATTACTTCTATTTCATTAATTATTTATAACTGTTGACATAATATACATCTACACACATACATATATATGTATTTTTTAGAAGGGTTTGTAATAGCCAACGACTTAGATAACAATCGTTGTTACATGCTAGTTCACCAAGCTAAGCGGCTGAATAGTCCTAATATTTTGATAACTAATCATGATGCTTCGGTTATGCCAAACTTTACAGTTTCAAAATCTGATGGAGACACTGAAATATTAAAGTTAGTATGATCCATTACTCTCACTGACGTATAATTTTTACGTATTTAATAATTATTACCAGAATTATTTTTCAAGTTGTCAAAAATATGTTTTATGATGTGAATTTTCCACTATTATCCCTATTTAATTATTTAGGCTGACATTGATTCTAGGAAAAAAATTTGAAAAAATTCGTATATTCGTAAATCACATAAAAGAAAAACGAGACGTCTGTATCTAAACAACAAAATACTTAGATTTCTTACATTATTTATAACAAATTAACAACCAGCTTAAAAAAAAAGTTAATTATTCTAAATAGAGTAAAATAAATGTAATGTAACCATTAAAAAACTCATTTTTTAAGGAAATGAGTATTAAACGGCATTAAAAAAATACTACATTGATATTGGGTTAGGGAAAAAGTAATTTTGGCTTTTCCTAATAGATCGCGATAAAGTCGCATATTGCTAGTCATACTTATTGAATGAAGCCATGCTATAGCATGTTTAAAAAGTAACAATCCATATAACGTTTTAGATATGACAGTAGCACTATTAGGGTACTTACGCAAAAGTTATTGCGCTTTGAATACGGGGATTCTAGATGGTCATTTTCATCGTATTTTACTTTTTTTCTTCTGAAAAGGGAAAAATGCAGTGCAGGCTCATCAAAAATTGTGTAGTGTTTATGGTGATGGATGCTTAAGTAAACGACAGTGTCAGAATTGGTTTACTCTTTTCGTCTAGAAATTTCGATGTTAAAGATGAACCTCGTCCTGGTCGGCCAATCGTTGAAAAAGTTAATGAAATTCTTCAAAAATTCATGATAGACCAACATATTTCATCTCGCAACATAGCTATAAAACTAAAAATCCAGTATAGTACAGTTTTTAAACATTTACATAAAATATCTGGATACCAAAAAAGCTCAGTACATTATTTAATATTTATTTAGAGAACAATCTAATGGATCGAGTTTCCATTCATAAATCGCTGCTAAATAAATTGAAGTCGAGCCAATTTCGAAACGAGTGATTACGAGTTATAAAAAGTTGTTGATGTACGATAATAGTATTATGCTCAGTATAAAGTTGTTGTTGATAGTTCAGTGGATTCATAATTTAAATTACTTTTTTTTCTTTAAAAACAATTTAAAATAAATTCATTAAGGTCCCCCTACTATAAAAAGTATTTAAAAAAAAAAATATAAGAGAAAAGACAAGAAAGTAAACATTTTTTTTCTAATTATTAGATAAAACCTACGTATTGAGCACTTTTTTTACGAGACACAAACTTGCATTACGAATATTTGTGTTCTTGATTTTCTTTTACATTATCATTTATAGCAGTTAAAGATTTTTTCACATGGTTTTTTGTATGTTTTCTACTGTTAAGGTACTGACATTTACTGATAAGGGGTTCTGGTGTTTCAATAGCAAGTTTCTACTAATTTATAGCTCGTGACTACTCTGGATCTTTCCAAATTGTACAGTTGTACCACAGGAAAGTCTGCTGAAAATTATCTGACTTTGTTTGGAAGGCAGGAAAAGAAAGTAGATCAATTTAAGTTTGCGGAGAGGGTAGTTAAATTCTGATGTACACTAAGTTTACACGGGGGAGGGGATTGGTCGAAAAATCGAAAAAATCGTCCACAGCATTGGGGTACGATCCCATTACTATTAAGTCAACATGGCTCCAAGAACTTTTAGTAGTTATAAGTATCCGTTAATAACTGTTTAATCTAAACCTTATGACCAATCATGCAACCATACCTTTTTTTCCTGTGATAGTGAAGTAGACAATTTTTAAGTTGAACTTTGGTCCATTTTTTTGCTGTTGGTAATGATATTCATAAATATAGTGTGGCTTAACCTCTTTTTTTTATTGATTACATTCTTGATCTATATTTTAAAAAATTCCTTCTTTGTTGTCATAGAAATACAATAGCATTGCTATTTTCCAATACTTACATTTTTATATACAAACGTACGGTTTTGTTAGTTTAAATAAGTTCTCACCGCTTTTAGCAAAATATTTTTTAAGGGTTAAAAAATATTGCAAACTTATTCGTCCAGTAACTTATTTTTTGAATGTTGGGTATAAAGATATTTTGCCCTATAAAAATTTTTCATAGAAGTATTCGTTTTTCTTTTTACTCTTTTCGTTTTTCCACGTAACTACTAAGAGATAATAACACGTATAAAATGAGTCTGTATGAATAAATTAAAAACTTGGTTACGACGTTTCCTTCGGGATATGTTTTTTGTGCCGCGAATAATATTGAAAATAGGTCATGCGCACATCTCATTTGTCAAACCATTTTTATTCTATTTATTCTTATTACAATTACTTAGTATTATTTTTTTATTTTCACTGATTTATGATCTTCTTAATTGTTGTTGTTTTATTTTACATGGTGCGTCTGAGGGCTGCTAAAAAGAACTAATAAAAATGTACTTTTTACGTTATTTTTTTTCACTCTTCCTGGTTTCCTTTCTTACGACATTCTCTTGGGTGCAGGTGGTTTTAATATGCATGACTTTTTTATTTTGTTTGTGTTAATCTTTCTGATTTCATTGCTTCCTTGTAGCCTAGCGTTGTGTGTGCTATAATTTATTGCAAGAGTCTTGTAATGGTAATAATGTTATATTATGTCACTGCTACATTACACAAGAATTTAAAGTTTTTTTTCGAAGGTTAAAAAAAAGGAGTAATGATTGAATTTTGTTTTTTTTTTAATCAAGTAAAACTTTTCGTACTTGTTTTGTTGTGGTTAAAACTTTTATGTATTACTAAAGCTTTAACATAAAACTAAAATGTAACTTTAATGTATAAAACTAATTTTATAACTGATTATCGTATATTTTAACGTTTCCAGAAGAGTTCTAGCTTCTGAAGTCACGTCTTTGATTAGTGTATGACCCTTTATTTGCTTTGATGTAATAAAAAGATTTGACAATACCAGTAGGTGCTAAATTATTTCTTTGTTCGTTGATTTTTTGTAATGCATTCTACTATTTTTGAATCTAGTTATTTAAAATACTTTGTTATTTACTCTGAAGGTTCCTCATAATTGCAGCCAATCGTTAACTTATAATACTTGATTAGAACCCCACCATGTACTTAAGTTTTGTGCACACTTGGAGACATATTGTGCCCGGGGTATAATAAAATAGAGATCAACTGTTTCTGATGCATATGCCTTCAGTTTATGAACGTCGACTTTTTGGTAACAAATTAACGCCTGCATGATGGTATATGTTCCTTAAGTATGTGAGAGCATCTAAAAAACAAAAAGTTAAAAATCAGTTTATATTTGTGGTTTAAGCAAATTTCTCTGTTTTTGCTTTAGAAGTCATTATAAACATATCATACGTATTGACTTTCAAAAGTTTTAAATGGAAAATTTTTACCTTTCTTTTGAGGTTATGTTTCATCTTCACTAAAATTGCTGTAACTCAATCCAAAGAATTATCGCAGCCATGGCGGGTCATTGCTACTAACTAATCCTTTATCCTCTTGTTCGTCTGCTAGCTGATAGATACAGATCCTGGTCAGTCCGCTTAAGGTTCGCTTCTCCTTTCTCAAGTATTGGATTTCAGAAGAGCGTGTCTGGCACTTTATTTGAAAAGCCTGGACGATGTATTATATTAAATTTGTAGCCTGTCTAATTGTATATTAAGTTTTTTTTAGGTATGATAGTATTTTAGCGGCTCATGATCCAAAACAACAGTTAATTTGCATCGAAAAAAATACGATTGGAATTGTTCTTTACCAAAAACCATCGTCAAAAGCTTTTTATTGTATGTTAAATAGCATAGTTCCCGGCCTTTTAAGCAGCTCGATGCATATTTGCAAGAACGGCTTTTTTCTGTGTTCCCTTAGCTAAGGATTTGTGTTATCTGATGCATTGGTTGTTACAATAAAGGTCTGTTTGGGTACTGATCTGTACGTACTGGTTCGCTGCACAGAGCGTCTTTTAATGTTGTAATTGCTTTTTCTCGTGGCTCTTTCTGTGTTAATTCAACTATTTGTCTTGATAGTTTTATAGAAAGTAGTTGTGCTATTTTTGTGTAATCTTTCATAAAGCGCCAATAGTATCCTGCTAACCTAAGAATGGTTTTATTTTTCTTGTATTAGTTGGCTTAGGGAAATTCTTTATTGCTTTTAATATTTCTGGGTTTGTTTCGATTTGATGTTACCTACTATGTGTCTAAGTAACTTTGCTTCTTTTCTAAGAAAAGGCTGCTAAATTTTCCAAAATTCTATGCTGGAATAACAACGGATAGCACGTACCGACTGTTATCTCTTTTAATAGCCGGAAGTCTGTTGCGACTCTCCAGTATTTCTTTTCGTTTGGTCCTAGATTTTTGGGGCAATCCACATATTTGAGGTATGTGGGGATGTAGAGAATTCGATTATTTGTAGCTGTAATAACTTTTCCATTTGCATTTGTTTCCTTAGTTTTATTAGGTACCTTATTCTTTTTAAAAAGATTGGTTTCTCTGTTGAAATTGTTATTTCATACTTAAGTATGTTTGTCGTGGCTTACTATCCAGATCAAATATTGAAGGATTGTATTCTATAAGATTTTGGATGTGTTCAAATTCTTCCGTATTGCAGTCTGATGTATTGATAATTTCTATTATTTCATTAACTCGTGCTGCTATGTCAGTTTTTTCATTGTCGTCAGAATTATTAGTGCCGTTGTTATTAATATTGTTATTATTGTTACACTTCATAACGATTTTTGTGAATGTCTTTATTGTCTTCTTTATTTTCATCCGAACATTTAATATTAAAAAGCCTGATCAGGGCCTCTTTCAAACATTCAACATCGTTTCCAGCAATGCTTAATGGTTCCGCCCTTTGTCTGATATCGCATTTGAAAACATCTACCTGGTAAACATATATCTGGTATTAGCACGTCAATTTGTTCATCTGTTATAATTATTATTTTCACATACATTCTAGAATTTTTATTTTCTCCTATAAAATTATTGAATAGTACTTTTTCTTTTATAATATACAGGTTGACCCAGCTAACTCGTATGTGGCTGCTATCTTTTACGGGTGCGCACATTATTTTTCTTAACTTGGTGGGAATTTCAGAATATTCTGGTTCCAATAATGTAATTCTGATGCCTTCCATAGTGGCTGTATGATCTAATTCGCATATTTTTCCATCATATTTACTCTCAAACTTTTGAGGAGCCTGTTTAAGGTCTGCTTCTATTAGTGCTTTAATTTTTTTCCTTCTCGTATATTTTATGATATTTTGCTGTTTTTACTTCTGATGTATGTTTTATTTGACTGAGTTAACTTCTTTTGTCCTTTGGATGCATCTGTTTTATTTTTACGCTCTATTTCTCTTTTTTATTTTCGGGGCCTGCTTGGTGCTTGGGGAGCACAACAAGCGTCTTGTGAGTTTAAATGCTCTATACTAGGCCTATTTTTCCTTTCGTCAGGTGCATTGTCTATTTTGTTCGGGAGTCTTTCGACGCGATAATTTTAGCTTCTGTTATAATTTGTATTATAGTTACAGTTATCTGTATAATTATCGTAGTTACAGTCTCGGTTGTTGTAACCATTGCTGTTATTTCTTGAATAATCAGCATTCCTGTTGTAGTAATTATATCTGTTGTAACCCAAATTGTTATAGGGGTTTTTCTATAATCGTTGTTGTAGTTCGGATTATTGGTATTGGAAGGGTAATCATAATTATTCCAGTAGTTAAAATTTCAGCCCTTTTTTATTTTTCCACTTTCTCCGTCTCTCCTTAGTGTACAATGTATCGTGCCCTCTGTATTTGCAGTAAGCGCAATTTTTATTTTTTGGTAACCCCCTATGGTTCTATTTTTTTCTATTGTGTAACGTACTTCTGTCTGCTCATAGCTGCGCACATAATCATCTGTATCCCTTGCCTCTATTCTCACTAGATATACTTGAGCCTCGATTTGCGCTGGCATGAGTTTGCGCTTACTTACATCGCTCTTTATTTTAAAAGCAGCTGCTATAGCTTTGCCTAAGATTTTTGGATTTAAGCACATTACTCTGTAGTTATAAGGAGTTTGTATCCCGTATTCTTACTGCTTTATGGCTTCTTTTTCAGCACTCTCTTTTACTGCTTGTCATTACCTATTATACATCATCACAACATAGCGTAAATAAATGTAAATAAACACAAGTTAATAAATGCGTATTGTTAGCTTTATATGTATTAAACAATTGCATAATATTAGTCAATAGTTTATTTGTTTATGTGTTTTAGAGAACAAATAAAATATTTTTGGATGAAAATACAACTTAATATTTTTTTCTAAAATTTATGTGTAATGTAAACTAAAACAAATTTCAACTAAAACAAACTTTTACCTTATAAAAATATTTATTTTCCTTAAGAAGGCTCATTCAGTAGTGCATTATTAAGTAAGGTTACTAAAAAGAATTTTTATAAACGTGAGATATGTGCAATACTAAAAATAAAAATGCAGTTAGTACTTAATATCATGTCTTTCTCCATCATCTACAATCAAACAAAATCTGTTAGAAAACGGGGAAATTAGGAAGACTTGGTCTTTGCTTTTTTACCTTCTTAGTGTGTTCAACCTTTGGTGTTTCCCTTAGGATCTTTTGACCTACCCAATTTCATTAGAAAAAGGATTGTTTTAACTATTTTACTTAAGTTATTAAAACATATGGCCTAATTTTTAGCTGTAAAAGGCTACATCATGTGATACGTAATTTCAAATCACAAATAAAATCTTTGTAAAAATAACAAATTTTCCATGTGTTTTTTTGTTTATTTTATGCGTCTTCAGGGTTTTATATTGTTTTCATATTTTTTAAAACTTAAACAATTTTCTTTTCCATCTAAATGGTATTGTCCCTCTAATAAATAGTGTAACATAAAACAAAACACAAAATACAAAAATGTTTTACATGTACATGCAATAATACTTCACTTTCGTCTTTGTATGCAAGATACTTTCTTCCCGTATTCATCCATTTGTAGAAAAAAAAATTTTTTTTTATTTTGCGTGTTCTTTCTTGCATTGCAAGCTAATGGTATCTGATCATTTTACTCTTTATTAATACTCTATTAATAATAACTCATGGTAATTCATGTTAATTAATTTTATGTATTTTTGAGTACAATATTATTCCATTTATTTTATTTTATTTTTTCGTGTTAAAAAATAGATACAAAATATAAAGAGCATATAAATAATAGAAGAACAAAATAATTGAAATAAGTTTTATTTGCCTAAATGTTTGACTACAAGTAGGTATATGATTCCTTATAGCGCCACAAAATTATTTTAAAAGTTTTTGGTGATTATTTGAATAGGTAATAACAGTAATGAAAGCAATTTATTATTCACTTTTTTGAACATTACTTTTTTTTTTAACTTGAAACCTGCATTGAAAAACAGTCCCAAAAATAATGGCTTGATTTATATTTTGTTAAAGATCTCATTTCTAAAGAAAGAATACCGTAGAACAACTTTTCTCTGGGGATTAAAAAATAGTAAAGTCATGATTTGCTTACATCAAAAGCTACAGCTTCTTTTCGATAAGGGTTTAATATCCTTATTACAATAAAATAATTGTATGTGTGAATTATTTTATGAAGATTATACACAGATATGAAACCATTCATACAATGCTACTAAGTAGTTCTATTTGTATCATAATGCAGAAAATAAAATTAGCAATGATGATACATGAATAGAAATGAATTTTTTAGTATGTGCAAGGCCAAAAAAAAACAAAAATGTCTATAATCTACTATAATCCATCCAGCTCTGAAAGAGGTTGACTTTTAGTGGAAAAATCAAGAAAGGACTTCCCGTGCATTTATTTACATTGTTAAGATTAACTTTTTTTTTACTCTTAACCTTAAAACTTCGTTTTTGCAGAACAGCTTATCATGCTATTTCAATTTTTCTCATTAATTAGGTTTTTTTTAAAATAAATTCTCATGATATTACATTTTTAAACAATAAAATCCGTATAAAGTTTAATTTTTTACCGTGTACATATTAAACAAATTATAACCACCTTAACTATAAGTATTAAAATTGTTCAATAAATTTACCTGCAAAAAAATGTTCCATAATTTTTAAATTACCTACTTTATGTTTGTGAAATAATTTTTTACTTTTATGGACACATTTTTATTATTTTCATGGACGAAAATTTGGTTAACAATTTTTTTTATTTTATGCTTGAAATTTTTAAAATAATTCATTTAATATGGAGTCGCATTGGCTAATTACTCAGTATAAGATCACTCATGTTAAGTATTAATAATTCACTTTGAATCAACATTGAAAAAGAATGAGAAAAAGGACCGTAATTTAGGTCTAACCGATTGCTTGCCAAACGCGTGGATCTTTTACATGACTATCCAGGATTGTGATAAAATAAACCTATTATAATTCAAGTGGTTTGAAAAGAGCGTTTTTCTAATAGCGTTCATATTTATATCATGGTTAGCGTAGCTATACTACTCTGTAGAATATTTAGGTAAATTGGCTATTATTGTTAAAAAGAATTTGTTTTTGGCAATATCTAGTCATCTTATACATTTTGAAATGTCGCATTACTTTAAATTTCCAAGTACAAAAAATGTGATCTAATATCACTGTGTTAAAGCACGATAGACGTTGCCTATTTGCAGGTTAAGTTATTTATACTATTTATATAAGTGAGATTCATATAAAGTAGAAGTTATAAGTAGAAAAAGATATTAAAGGATAAAAGGCTGAAATCCAAGGATGTATGTTGAATGTATACAAAGTGAAAACTGTAAAATTAAAAAGTGATAATTGTGATTTATGTGCATACGAAACGTAATATGAATAAAAATTGCCTTTTAACAGTTCTTGACTGATGTAAACATTAATCCAGAGGACAGATTTGAGAATTGATACTTTTGATTTTGTTGTACAGGTATATTCAAGATCACATACATTTTTAGTTATTGGAACTACTTTGTAGTGCAAAACACATTAAGAAAAAAAAAAAAAAAAAAAACCGAGATTCATATTTTGATACTGAGGATACACAAAAACTTTAGAAACATTTCATACAGAACGTGAAATTAACAGAGATATAAAAATAAAAAAAATAAAAAAAACTAAACAGTGCAGGTAATTGGAGTCATATAACAAAACAAAGCTAATAAGAAGTTCAGTGACTAATAGAAATATCAAATATTGAAAAAAAAAAAAAAAAAAAAAAAAAAATACGTAGAGTATAGTATGGTATTTTATTTCTAGAACTCTTTTTAACTTTCGCTATATCAGAGACCTTTTTGCCCTAACCGCATGGTGTGCGAGTCTTTCGTGCGGGCCCCTTGCAAAGTTTCCCTTAAATGACTCAGTCATCCATCCCACTGGGTTCTTTTTCAGGGTATGTTGTGATGGTCTCAAGTACACCTCAGCTATTATCAAATTTAACGGATGGATCTTTTCCAACAAACCATCTAACTCGCTGTACCGACCTTTTTATAACCGACAGTGACTTTACTCAATGAGCTGGTCAGGTGTTAGCTTTCTTTCTAAAAGATGGATGGAAAATGTAAGAAAAGTGGAAATCTGATCCCTCACGTAATGGATTCTTTATTTGATAAACTTAACGCTGCTGTTTCAATCTCGATGAATATTCTGCGTCAGTTTCTTGACGCTAATAATTTTAAACATTTCAAACATTTAAAGTTTTTCTTCTAATTCGCTCTCTTGTGACTAAAGGTATGCTTAAAACTTTTGTGAGCCCTAAAAGCTGTTTTTTGTCAACTTTATTAGATTGTAATGTATTTGTTGGCAATATTTTTTGTCGTCTGATGGCCCTAAAAAGGACTGGTGAGTTTCCAGCAAACGTGATGGCCTGGATCCTCAGGGTGATCTTATCTGGCGTGCTGTTGTAGCACCAGACTGATCGTGAAGAAAACTCAAACGTCCGAAGCGTTAGAGCTAGTTGTAGTGCTCCTGAGATCTTTACCAATGTCTCCTGGTGTTACGCCGGAGACGTTGGTGTCTAAAGGACCTTTTTTTTTGCAGAGCTCAGTCGTTTTGGTGATCTAAGGTACGGAGATTGGTTCGTGATGTTTGCCCGTTGGAGACTGTCCTGTTTTCTAAAGCTTATTTTTTCTTCATAGTTGTTAGGTTCGCCCAGCGCAGCCCTTCGAAATCGGGCATCAAAAATTCCTGGTTAAATGCTTACATAGTCAAGAAAGTAATGTAATGTAGGATCGTCGGTCGCCGGGGTTCCCAGCCTTGCGACGAACAACTTTGCTCGTGACGTCTGCCAGTGAATGACTGACTTGGTTTAACAGTGGCCAGCTTTATATAGTCTTTTCGTCGACGAATCATTGCCGGAAATGGTAGTAAATATATATTTGTTAGCAAAGTAGTTAAACGTTAGGGGTCCTAAAAAGAACCGATGAGATTGATGATTAAGTAGCGAATGTAAATACTTATGATGGCCCTGAAAAGGACCAGTAGTGATACTTCTAGCTATTATTTATTATCATTCTTGATGATAGAGAGCTGGCTGTGCGAGTAGCTTGACTCTAAACCTTGGAGTCTCTGCGTACGGAGACCGGAGGACTGCTGGAGGAAGGTACGCCACTGGCCAAATAATATCTCGTATTCGGGTCATTCCCTGGATATCTAACTGCTCATTGGTAGTCAGGAAAGTGGGCCTAAAGAATACCTTCCCTGTGGACATGCCGTCCCTACAAACCACTGAGGAGGCTGTTGTGGCTGCCCGTACTTATGGTTGTTCTTTCTAGCTTGCTGTTGTTTTATAATGTGCTCTGGCAGCAGCACCAGGTTGGTTAGAAAAATGGCCACACAACCCATATTGCTAGGGCAGAGAGTGCTCCAGCTAGACGTCTCCTTGTATTTTGCCAGAGACATTAGCGTTCATAATGTCTTAGTATTGGTGGCTACTCGTCAATCATGGTGGTTCAGGATGGAGTTCGACGTAAGTCACTTATCCATTAGAGAACAGTGTCGTCGGCAGCTGGGATACCCAGCTGCACGAATTCCAGCTCTATGCTACATGCACTATCGGTGAACGACTGTGTATTTGGTACGTTGCTCAAGCCTATTATAACCACACTTACTTAATTCCGTTTCAGGTTGTTTAGATTTAACTTCGTTGCTGCCTAGTGGATTTAACTGAACTAAAGCACAAAGTTAGCGTATTTTTGCAAAATTTTAAGCTTAGTTATTGCTTTTGTTATAAATTTTCTTAAGATAAGGATTATACTAAGACCACCTAATAATTGTCATGAATCGGTATGCAAAATTTCACCAAAATTGGTTGAGTAGTTTTTGTGGTTAGCGAATACAACAGTTTTAGCGACTTTACTTTATATATAAGTCAGAAATATGTATATATTTAGTTACTTGCGTAGGGAATTCTATACAATCTCTTGCAGATCTCCACAGCTCCTACTTTCCCCCACCGCCCCCTTATAAGATAAGGAAAAACTTTTAATCCACAAACATATGTCCTCGCAGGGCTTCGCCCTCTTGCATGCTTCGCACTTCAACCCCTTATTAATGAATTACAATCCTTTATATAGGCTCTGAGGTAAAAGGCAAGAGGTTTTAAACAAGAAAAAAAAATTTCTCTTTGAAAGTTATTAATTAAACAAGTTAAAATAGAAATTACGTGGATATAATAAATAACCTGAGGTCTGTATTAAGCAACAGAGAAAGGTTTATAATAAATGTTAATGCAAAATTATTATCCAACTTGATAAAGAAAAAAAATTTCCCAGAGTACTTTAAATATTTTGTTAATAAATACTGTTATTTATAAGTTTTGTATCAAATTCTTTTCTTTCTAATTTACATAAATATTTTAATATATTGATGGGTACACACTGACATTTGATCTTTGGTTCAAAAAAACTTTATCAATATTCTAAAAGAAGTAAGGAATTTCATATTCGTATTTCATACACTCATTTCTCATACATTTTTTTCAAATTTTTCTGTCCACAATGTTAATAAAATTTTTATTGTGCTGCGAATGATATACAGTGTAGCAATAAATGAGTTGCTCTTGTAAATTTTCGATCAATGAATTTAATAAAAGCTTTAGCAAAAGTTAATAGAACTTCACAAGATCAGTGCAATACAGAAAAACACTTCGAAAATAAATTATTGTAGTAGGTGAGTTGAGGCAAATTTTTTTAGTAATAATAAACAGTAACAGAAGCATAACAATAGCAGAAACTATTAAGTCACCATCTTTTTTTAAATACTTCAAAATTTTCTATTAAAAAACAAATTGTTTGAATAATGAAAAATTTTTTAAATTATCATTAAAAATTGGAGAAGAGGACTTACTAAAAAACGTTTACTATTTTGAAAAAATGGTTTATTGACGATGTCTGTTCGGAAAAAATCTACAAACTATAACTACTCAACAAATAGTTTTATTTCATTTTAACATAATAAATACACTCTTACTTTAAACAATAAAATTTTAGAAACATTTAAAAAAGAGTCTAAATTGAATCATTGTATGGATCAAGAAACTTTCGTTCCTACGTCATGATCACATGACATCGGTTTAAATTAGGCAAAGAATTTCAATGAATTATAGTATATATTTTTTAAAGCCTAAAAAAAACTATCCGGCAAGTTCAATCACAGCGTTTTAGCTATTGAAAAAAAATTCAATTAGAGAACATGCAAGTTCTCTATTTATCTAAACCATCACCGCCCACCCTCACATACCATCACACTATTTTTGTAGACTATCACCTACATTTTACCAATTTTTCTAGGTCCAGATACCTACTCTTATATGCAAATGTATACATATTTTATTAACAAACTACGATGAAACGTAGACTCTTAAATGAACTAAAACCCACATGTATTGATGTTAGTGAATAAAATTTGCTGGTAACATATATACTAATAACATCGTAAGTGTATGTGAATGTCGTTTTCGTTATTCTGATTTATATTATGCCGAGGTACCCTATTGGCCTTTAGTGACCTTATGAATCGTTAAATATTAAATTTTTACTACATATTTTTATATATTTTTCTACATTGCTCCGAATGCTGAAGATGGACCTTATGCGTAGGAAAAATTAATAATTTATTTATTCAGAGAACTGGCAGTAAAGTTATAAATTGATTTATATTAATTTTGTTTTTATTTATATATGAGTATACAGTATTGGTGTGAGAAACTTTTTTGAAAATATTGATAATAAACTATGTAAAAAAATTAAATTTTTTAATTTGTTTTTGTATAAGGCTATACTAAAACTTACACAAGTTTGAATAACACTTAATTATACAATTATGCAAACCGCAGAAGTATTGCTTAATTAGGGAGACTCATTATGATTCAACTTTTTGAATCAGTCAAGTTATTCGATAATTATTGTAGTGTCAGGTAAATACTTGTTCATGAGAAATTGTTATAACTATTTTATTTTAAATAGAATATGACAAAATTAAAATAATCATGCTTTTTAAAGGTTGAAAAATTAAAAACATGTATATTAAGCTTAAAGCAGAAAGTCGATTTGAAAACTGTTCAGAGATGCCCATCGAAATTTTATCAAAGAGAAAGAATTTGTCAATAGTGGAGAATCTGAACAAAAGTGAGCTAAGTTGAAATAACAGAGATATCTACGGAATTTTACCTTATTTTGTGGGCGAGTATTTAGGGCCAACGGAGATTTATAAAAGATTGCGGGTAGAGAAGCTGGGGGGAGGGCAGCGTAGGGTTGCCACAAGGTTTATGTAGATTGCCTTACACAAATAACTTATGTAGGTGGATGTATATCTTTCTATATTATATAGTGATTTCGACAGAGCTGTTTACACCTACCTTTCTTGGCCTCCTTTTACTCATGTCTGACACCCCCCATCCTCTCAAAACAAGAGAAAATTGTTTCTTTTTCAATGGGAAATTAACCCAATAAACTTATAATTTAAAACCTTCCACGGCGTCCCTCAAGATTTTTCATCCCCCCCCCCTTAGCCGCTCCGTAGCCCTCTCTCAACTCTTCTCTCAAAACAAAGTAAAATAGTTTTTATTTCGATGTTGAAGTAACCCAATAAAGTTTGTTATTACCCACCCTTGCTACCTTTCAGTTTCTTCTTACGTCAGCTCTCCCCCTCATTCTCTTTCCACACTTTTCTTAGCCCTCCTCAGCCCTCTCACCGCTATTAATTTATTCTTCCGCCTTCTTTCTCCCCTTTCCTTATTTTCTTTAAACGCATTTATTGAGCGATTCGAACATTTTTTTACAAAAAGCTAATTTTTCTCTAAGTTATCTGTTTTTTGCACACTATCAAAATTTTTTGGTTTAGGTAAATTAAACAAGTCACAAGAATTCCATACCAAGAATTTATTTTGGGCGCAAAAGAGCAAGATTTTCAAAAATGAAATTTTCTGGAAAATGGATTTTATATTTATTCTAAATGTTTTTACCAAAAATGTTTTCTCAAAGTTAAAACGATGCAAAAAATTGTTTTAATTAATAGGGCCAATGATGGTATAGTACGGTAGTAGCTTCTTTTAGTATATGATTAACTTGAGTGTCACGTTCTACCGATACCATTGCTACAGAAGTATTTTTCAATGTTTTATAAAAAACTTTATTACATGTTCTCAAATCTTTCAATGATGTCACACTTTTTTCTTAGTTTAAAATTAATTTTAAACAAAAACGTATATTATTCTCTGGAGGAACAATATTCAATCTTCCAATAGTAATGTTGAATTAAATGAATTGATTTAATGTGATTTCCAAAATGAATCAAAGTCTTCAAGGGAGTTGGCGCGCAGAGCGTGCAGGCTGCAAAGGTAACTCGTGTGTGTGTGTGTGTGTTTTCTCGTATATTATACAGTGATTTTAAAGAGAGAGTCATTCCACACACCACCTTCCACCCCCTTAGTCCCCTTCTCATTAAGGTAATACTTTATCAGATTTTATCTTAATAATATTAAGTCAAATATTTGAGCCCCCTCTACCCCCCTCACCCCCTCGCTCGATTTTAAATATCCCCCCTTTCACCTCTCTGCTACCCTGTCAGCCCTCCTCTTGTCAAAGTAAAATTCCATCAATTTTTACCTTGTTTTTTTTTTTTTTTGTTTAGCCTCACATCCACTCTCAGCCCGCTTCGCTGTTATATAACGTTAGAACTAGATAATAAAATAAGCCGCCCTAACAATTTAAAAAAATTCTTTTTAGACACTCTTTAGCTGCATCTTTAAATAAGGTAAAATTATGTGGGTCATCATGTTATTTTTAGTTAAACTACTTTTTGCACCCTCCTTTCAGTTTTCCTTTTACTTTTAAAGAAACCCACCTCAGCTTCTTCATAATTTTTGAACACATGATCTGAGCAACGTTCCAATATTTGTTCTAGCCCTTTTAAGACACTTTCCACCACTCCCTTACTGATTATTTTATCTATATAATTTGTTAACACATTTCGACACGACACATGAGGTAGTGCTATGGCGCACTGGTTTGTTTTCCTCCTTAATTCACAATACATTTATTCATTGCATTATTTTATACGAACATAACATATTTTTTGATTTTTAAATTAAGTTTATGTGAAGATAAGCCCTCACAAATATTGTTTAGAAATTCAGTTCGAAATTTATGTAAATATCACTATCAGATATATCAACAACTTTGTTAGTAGCATGATTTATGCTGTAATATATTTTCATGTTTCCCTTTACATGATTTATAATTTTATTATTTAAAAAATGAGTATATTTGTTATTAGGAGAAAGTGTAACGTTATTAAGAAGTTGATATCTTTACCAAAAATATTAGAAAAAAAATTAGTTACTTTCAATTAATTTCGCACTTCCAATAATTTAATTTTTTTTTCCAATATCTGATAATAATTTTAAAACATTTTTGTTAATTCAAGGCTTATTTAAAAATTTTTTTAAGGTTCCTTTGAATTGAAAAATTAAATTTAGCTGTAGTAAGGCATTACTTTCTTTTTCTTTTTTAAAATCTTGACTAAAAATTATTTCAGTTTTGTTCATAAATTTTAGCCTTAAATATCTTCAGACATTACGTACCACGCAACGAATTTTTTCAGTTGGCATGGCAGCATAACGTTACATGGTCTCCAAAAATATTATGAATTCAGAAAACGTGTTCCGCTAAATCTAAAGCAATAGCAGTTCCTTTAAATGTACTATTAAGTATTTCGTCAACTGTTCTTAACATTTCAAAAGATTTTGCTTAATTAAAGAAATTAAAAATTAGTTTAAATGAAAAACGCTCCAAGTCCTTAGGAGACACTATGTTAAGTCAACCTATTATTACATTGTTCGGAACTGTACCCAATTAATCTAAGTTCTCGTTACTGAATTAAACAGTAGTATTCTAAAATATTAACATAGCGAATTCTGATCTGCAAAATTTCGGCAAAGATGTCTGAAAGACAAAAATTCAATTGTTGTGAACGTGGAAGAATATTTTAACCTGTTTTAAGTTTTTATGGTAATAAATTCAAGCAACTATTAAAATGACAAGGATTAAAAATATTTTATTAAATATGACAGTAATCTTTCCTCTTTTGCATTATTTAGTGCCAATGTTGTGAGTAAAAAAAAGCTATTTATGATTAAAAATTTCAAGGTCAAGTTTGTCACATGACACGTAAGTCTCTTATAAATAATTCTGATAATCCTTTTTACGTTACGTTACGTGCTTACATATGATGACTCCACTTCTGTAGAAAAACGTTCTCCATAATAGTTTGTTTTTGCAATTTTTTATTTTTTGCGTACAATATTTTGGTTTATATCTGTTCTATTTGTTGATTTATTTTCTTCCCAAAATATTATATTTTTATTTTATTTTATTATTTGTGACGCTACAATTTTTTTGTTTATTATTAGAAATCGTAATGTTTATTTTATCTTGTAATTTTCTTTTTTTTATATTAAAATAATCTTTGTTCATAATTTCCTTTAGTTTCTCCTCAATTCTGACATTATTCTGTTATAATCAGTCAAAATACCCGCCATCACTATTACCAGAAATAAGGGTAAGATTTAAATGGCTTCAATTATTTTCAATTCTGTGAGTGAAATTTAAATATTTTTGTATGTAGTCAAAACAAGAATGTCATAAATTTGAACAAAACTTTTTAATTAAACTTCTGTTCCGAAAATTGCATTTCTGTTCATTAACATGTTTATATGCAAAATGTGTCACTTTTTAAAGTGTAAAATATGACTTTTAATACAGGTTTAAAAGTTAATCAATTATATTAAATCACACAATTGTAATTTTCAGATAGAGTATTGGATCTTTAGTAAAACCTTTGGCCTCCTACCTGAAAGCCTATGTCAAGGATTATAATGTTTTATTAACATAGTTTGAACAAAGTTTCAATATTTGTTTTAGCCCTCTTAAGATGTTTTCCACCACTCTCTTAATGATTATTTTATTTCCATAATTTGTTAACACATTTTTTACACCATCCTTAAGGAAGTGCTATTCTACGCTGATTTTTTTTCTCTTTAATTCTGTATTCCATTGTACAATAAAACAAGGTAGGCCCATGCGCATGTTTACACGACGAAACCAATCAAGCAACAAAGTGTTTTTGTTATTTTTTGAGGTGATGGTTACTGTTACTTTAAAATATGAAGTATAACGTTGGACTTGTAAAAACGACTGACCTGTTCAAACATTTTTTTAAACCATAAGTTATAAGATACGAAAGAGAAATTTATTAACTCTTCAAAAAAATTTCAAAACTTGTTGAAAACACTAAGTTATCTGATTTTTTGTTAAGATATAAAAAATTTTGCTTACATTTTTTAAATGTTATTATTGTATATAAACTAATTATTACAAGTTAACTGCGTTTTTTTACTTTGTATTAGACATTTACTTAATGTTAGTTTAGTCTAGTTAGTTCATGTACATGTTTTTATCATGATACTCCATTTAATTCGCTGTTATTAACATGATTTATTATTTAGCACAAAATACATACTCAAATTTGGTACCCAATTATGACTTAATACAGGCTCCTGCGCGAGCTCAGACGAAAATTGTCTGGCTAGTGAGCCTTGTTTTATTGTACCATGCTGGATACATTTAATAATTGCATTATCGAATATGCACTAAAGCATGACATGATATTTTCATACTAAATTGAAAACTAATTATTTATCTAATGAAGTATTCAAATCATGAATCTCGCTGGTGGCTCTATTTACTACCAGATGGTAGAAACCATCTGTTTTTTTTTAAATAAAAATATAATAAATATTTATATAAAGTTTACCAGTTTGTTCCTAACCTACATTATGCGCAACGTTCGAAAGAAAATTTTTTTTTTTTTATGAAAGTAAACACTATACAATAATTATTTAGATCTATTTTAGTCTGTTATAAAACAAAATTTTAATGACAATTTTTTTGATTTTATACATTTATTCATCATTTTTATATACCATGCGATAGTATTACGTACAATCAATTACTTTCGCAAATATGTATATAAAAATTAAAATTTTCTTATCTTCTTTCAACTAGTTTACATCAAAAATTTCTTTTCAAATAATATTATCTATTTTCAATCTATTATCTCGTTCTATTCTAATATAAATCTTATTTTCATTTTGGCATCTTGATAACGTGACTTATCATTAACTATACGAAAACAGTAGTTTTCTTATAAATAATTCAGTGTTATTAAAACTTTCACCTTGGTTTTATGTATAGTCGTAGAAAACGCTAAGACTAAAGAAAAATTTTTTCTGTATAAAAAAAAAGGTAATGATTATGAATTATGAATTAGAAAATGTTCTGTGAACTGAACGAATATTAATTTTACGTTTTAAAACACAAAACAATGTCTTAAGGTATGATGATTTATTACTTTCTTGTACAATCATGTTTCTGTTAACATAATTAAAAACTGAAAGAATCTGTCTAGAATCACTTCCAAGGACAACTGACATTATTACGAAAATGGATATTTGCATTACCTAAATCAAGTAATGTTTTTCCAACTATTTCTAAGGGTTTTTTTAGATCATAGAAGTCTCTTTTCATGTCATCAAATCTACTCCTCTCAATTTTTTTTTGAATTCAAATTTTAAGAATGAACTCGCTGTGTTGTTTGAGTTTAATAGTTAACAAAATGTTCTATGACTGCTCATTCTTTTTGGAAGTCATGATAATGCTATACTAGTCGGTGCCATTAATACCATTTTTTTTCCACGAGAAATGAAATAATAAATTAAGGTTTTATACAGAAATGTTTTTCCTGAACCCCCTGGGTCATCAATAAAAAAATTTCAATTTTTTTAATCAGGTATAATTTTAAAAATCATGATTCGTTCATTATTTAATTTAGCATACATTTAATTAAACATTTGACGATACAAACCAATTTTTTTATAATACTGGTTTTTTTTATATCGAATTGTGTTGGTAATGGTAAATAAAAATTTTCACATAATTTATTTTTTAATTATAAAATATCTTTTATAGGTAAAGATACACGATGTTTTGTATTTATTCGACTTAAAAAATCAATTATAATTGTATTTAATATTTTCGAATCTTTGACATAGATTATAAATACTAATCTAATATGAAGAAAATACAAACAATTACCTCGAATTACATACGTAGATAAATTTACTAAATTATAAAATGATTTTTTTATAAAAAAATGGTACTATTTTGTAATATTATGTTTACGGGCTCTTTTCCAGATTAGATTACAAGAATTTTAGTCTATTATGATTTGGGGGAAGATTGACTTAACAATTTCTTATACACTCTTATATCGTAATTGAATACATCCGTTTCAATTATTTTGAATGTAATCGAAAAAGTTTAAAAAATAAATTTCATAAACGGTTATTAGATGCAATAACTAATAGAGCATCTAATATTTCTAAAAAATTTGAAAGACAGGGAAAATATTGGAAATCTTTCCATACTGCCATCTGAATATATCGAAAGTCCAAGATATACGCAGAAGCACTGTTAGGATGCAATAGCTAGAAAAAGGAAATGTGGTAGACCAGAATTATTTATAATAGTAACATGTTATCATAACTGGAAAAAAATGACAGTAAGTTTCATCCAAATTTTCAAAAAACAGGACAACAAATGATATTCCAAATATTACAGGTACATTATTTTATTTTAAGTTACTATCGACTTCAGATGATAACAAAAATTACATTTTTTGTAAAGTATCGGCACTCAACAAACAAATAAATACACTTATCTCTGCTGGAATTCCTTTGGTTAATGCGGAACTTACAAAATCAGTCATTTAACACATGCTTCGTGGTTCATGCAGAATATAATCCTCGTATGGTAAATTCTAATTAGAATTGTACAACAAATTTTCCAAAATCTTTTACAAACGTGCGACATTGATTACTACATGCATAGAGGTAGTGACAAAGTATACTTTTAAATTTAAAAATTAAAAGACTAACGAACAGAAATATCTTATGAAATAAGTAGTTAAAATGATGTAAGTTCGTGGGTCTTATAAAAGCACATTTTAAATAAAATAAATGGTGCAACATCCTCTGAAGACATTTAAACACATAAATAAAGTAAAAACCAGATGTTCAAAGATACTAAAGCTGTTTTTAATTATGAAAATGATTCAAGAAAACGAAATACAGTATGTATATGGGGAGAATCACGTCAACTGTCCCAGCGCCGCGGTGGACGGCCCGCGCGGGCGTCAAACACGACGTTTTCAACTCGTCGTTTCAGTGTCAAAACTTTGATAAAAAAATTATCTAAAAACATATTCTTATGTATTTTTTCCTCAGCTTTCCAGTGGTGGCATCAGTTTTTCGAAAATTTTCTCCCATAACCTCAAAAAATGCACTTGTTTAAAAAACACGTTTTATCTCCATGATCTTCAACTTTTGGAATTTTTTTGATAGTCTAGATCGAAAGATGAGACATTTTTACGTAGATATCGACAATAAAAAAAGAGGGGTTTTTCGTTTTTATAACGTATTTAAACGACGAACGAGACGATGCTAGCCGCGGCGGCCGGGCCACGCGCGGCAGCAGCGCGTCCGCCGTGTGTCTGTTCGGCTATATAATATATAATGTAGTAGTGGCGATGTGAACAACAATTAGTTAACCAGGGTTTACAATGGATAAATAATAAATGTTTTGATAAAATTTATTCATATATACAACAATTTTATAAGAAAGAAATATATAATGATTAATATTGATAAAATATTAGATATTTACATAAATAAAGTAAAAATAAAAACAAATTTGTTTTACTTTGTTCTCTTTTTTTCTTTAGGCATGGTAATCGAAGTGACACTTGTTTTACGTTCTTTCAGTTTCGGAAAAATTTCATACTGGTTACTCAAAGAAGTTTTCTTCAACATTAATTTATTATCCTTAATGGGGATAAACGCATGATAATTCAGTGTCCCTGGAATCAGTTTCGCACTGGAAATTTCGTCTTTTAATCTTAAGGAAGTTTCTTCGTAGTCAGATTTGCTACTAAAAAAAACCTTCGTTTCTTTGCAGTGTTTTTCCGCCCAGTGAAAAAGATCTTGTGCCGTTAGAATATGATTTCCGGAAGAGAGTTGCAAACTCGACCTTCTAGCTCCACGTTTTAAATTCGCGCCTACCCCATCACATCCTCCTTTCCCGTGAGCAGTCGCGTTAAAGTGCCATTCTGCTGGAATCCCAAACTCCTTTTCGTGATTCAACAGGAAATGAAAATTAGTTTTGTTTTTAAAGTGTTGCGATGCGCCGTCGCTCACGTAATAAATTTTTTTCGCATTGAAATTTCTTTTTAAATAATCGACGATAATTTTTTGGTAAACTTGTACGGCAACCGTGTCGTGCAATAGGTTATCCGATATCACTGCTAAGCTTTTGTGTTTTAATTCATTGTTTTCTTTATAGTACACACCGCACGTAAATATCGTAGCCTGGTTGTTATTCCAGTGAAAAGACTGTGCCGAGTTTTGAACCACGAATGGGTAATTTTCCGCAAAATCAAAGCTAACAATAAATTCATCGTCAACCAAATTATTTTTCAAATTTTTTACGAATGATGCTTGTTTTTTTGCGAAATAATCATGTGTCTTCAACTTCATTAACTTCTCGCCAAGTAAATCTAAAAATTCACGAACTCGAATTTCATTGGATGTTATCGTGCACCGATCAGTTTGCGTCCATGCGTCATAATTGATTTTAAAAATTCCTTCAGCTTCTAGTAAATCTAATAATAATTTTCGAAGTTTTCCGAAATTGGGACAATCTAAACATTTTCCTAAAAAACAATTTTCGGAAGGATTATCGCAAACAATGGCGTTCAAACAGTCCGTGGAATTTTTAAGAGGTGTTGCCGTGGGTTTCGTTAATTCTTCTAAATTTAGTGCATCTAGCATCAGTTTTACGTTTTCGTGATGCACGCATACACAAACGTTATGCGTGCCACTACTTCCGGCTAAGATACAGTGAGGAGGTCTGAGCTGTACGAATTTCGTGAGACCCACTTTGACATTTTCATGCTCTTTTTTAAATAAAATGAATAGTTTGTTCAAATTTCCAAGTAATAATCGTTTTTGTACATAAACACGTTGACCATTATCCTGTTTCACAGAAACATAATCTTTTAATCCAGGCATCAAGCGGCTGACACTGTCACGCTCGTAAAAATTTTTTACGCAGACCTCAACATTAGCAGATAAAACTTTTCCTTTTTTTTTATCGGGCCATGAGAGTATGCCACGTTCTGCAACTAAATTTAATGCTTGCCTAGCTTCTCTATCTGTGCAACCAAATTCTTTCATAAGCTCTCTTCGGTTCCAAAATTTCGGGGCGAGGGTGAGCAACGTGATTCTCTCTCGCTTGTCGTTAGATGATGCAAATTTCTCCTTAATTTGCTCCAATACTGCGATGCCTGCTTTACGATTCTTCTCATCTTGAATACTTTTTACAGATTTATACTTACAGGCTTCTACTTTGCACTTTAGACATATCAAAGCATTATTTTGAACAAGCGGGAATATTTCTTTCAAAGATTGTGAAAATGTTATCAAACTCTTCTTGACGTTATGGTAATCTATATTCAATGGATTGCAACATTTCACCATCTTGAGTACTTGAAATTGAAAGCGAGTTATAAAAAACCAAATCCCTTCTGAAATATACTGATGAATGTGTAAATATAAAGCTCACTTTGATTCTCTATTGCAATCACATAACCTACGTAAAAAAGTTAAAAAGAATAACATTACGAATTAAAAATAATAATAAAACCTACGAAAACTTCGACTTACGATAGCACAACCTCTAGTCATGAAAATAATAAATACTAATATTTTATTAATCAATCGAAACTTCTTGCGAAGTGCAAACCGTCACGGTTAGGTGTATTTGTTTACATCCTGTCAGAGAGACGGTAGCAGACGGTGCGCTGCTGCCGCGCGTGGCCCGGCCGCCGCGGCTAGCATCGTCTCGTTCGTCGTTTAAATACGTTATTAAAACGAAAAACCCCTCTTTTTTTATTGTCGATATCTACGTAAAAATGTCTTATCTTTCGATCTAGACTATCAAAAAAATTCCAAAAGTTGAAGATCATGGAGATAAAACGTGTTTTTTAAACAAGTGCATTTTTCGAGGTTATGGGAGAAAATTTTCGAAAAACTGATGCCACCACTGGAAAGCTGAGGAAAAAATACATAAGGATATGTTTTTAGATAATTTTTTTATCAAAGTTTTGACACCGAAACGTCGAGTTGAAAACGTCGTGTTTGACGCCCGCGCGGGCCGTCCACCGCGGCGCTGGGACAGTTGACGTGATTCTCAATATTAAATCTATTTTAGAATCAAAAAATTAATCATGTAATGTTTTAAATCTCTTTATACTGGAATAAAAGAAAGATACATGTAATCTTGTGGATGGAGAAATATTTTTTAGTAACGAAATGTTTGGCTTATTGTTTATAAATTTAAATAACGATACAAATAATATTTCGTACGGTTTGCGAAAAAAATGATGAAATTTTTTTGATTAGTGGCTTTGGAGATTTAAGAAAAACTCATTTATATGGAACATCAAGTTATCATTTACGCTCTCAAGGTCATAAATGGTGCAACATCCTCTGAAGACATTTAAACACATAAATAAAGTAAATACCAGATGTTCAAAGATACTAAAGCTGTTTTTAATTCTGGAAATAATTCAAGAAAACGAAATACAGTATGTATATAAAAGTAAGTAAAGAAGATTTTTTAAATAATTAAGATGACCACGCTGTTTTCAATATTGAATCTATTTTAGAATCAAAAAATTAATCATGTAATGTTTTAAATCTCTTTATACTGGAATAAAAAAAAGATACATGTAATCTTGTGGATGGAGAAATGTTTTTCAATAACGAAATGTTTGGCTGATTGGTTATAAATTTAAATAACAATACAAATAATATTTCGTACGGTTTGCGAAAAAAATGATGAAATTTTTTTGATTGGTGGCTTTGGAGATTAAAGAAAAACTCATTTATATGGAACATCAAGTTATCATTTACGCTCTCAAGGTCATAGAACTGTCAAGCTTCTGTTACACTGACACAATATAGAAAGCTTGTTTTTAGAATTCAAAAAGAATATCAAATATTACAAGAAGATCTCATTAATAGTATTGTTTTGAGTTTTTATCATTATAACTCACATCTCACATAATGAGTATACCAATTTCTTAAATAACAGAATTCTTCAAAAATTAACTGGCATAACTGAAACCTGTTACAGCAAAGATAACGCAACGTATAAAGAGTTTGATAAGTTAGACAACAATATTTAAATCAGTTTTTCAATTTATTTGTTAAACAATACACGTGAAAGTTTACCACTTCATAAACCCAGTTTAAAAATAAGTACAATTGTAATGCTAAGTAGAAAGTACATCAGACGCTTCATGTTGTTACGTCGGCGTAACGCATAAGGTTTTGAGCTAAGCTTTCGCTTGTTACTTTGGATTCCTTTTCGTTAATGCCTCCTGTTAGGCAGTTAAATAGATAAAAATAGGCCACGATGCGAGGCGGTAAGGTACGTGAAAAAGGTTTAACCCCACGCCAGCCACTTTCGCGAGACGGTGCAATGGTACACGTAAGCGGATCAATTCGCTTGCTTCTTTGCATAAAAACAAGCAGCCCTAGGGGTTCGAGAAGGCTACTTGTGAGAATGGGTGCGTAGTAGGAAATTGAAAAAGATTTTCGTTTTCTTTTAACGTACTATTTTATTAATTGCCAATTACTGAAGGCAACCCGAATTGACTGATAAATTGTATGAGCGACAGAGGATCTTGACTGAGGGGATCAAGGATGATCTTGAAAGAGTGCCGCAAATTAAGAGTAGCAGTATAGGGAACTTGCCCAAAACAAGGCTAGTGTAGGATGCTTCGGGCCTCATATACGGTTTCACATGGGTCAATTTGGGGTCGCCGTTCTTGTGTACACGCAAAGTTGGGGTGTTAGGAAGAAGTTCTGAGTGTGAACCGGGAAAGCGATCATCGAATGGGAAAGCGTGTTTCTTAAGTCACACCCTTGCATAATTTAGGGCTGCCACTCAGGTTCAGGCACGTGGTAGTTTGCAAATTTTAGAAAATCATCTTCCCAGCCCAATACGCTAGAGAGAGGGGAGACAATATCCCTTTTTCCTCCCGTCTTTTTTTATAGCTGGTATTTCTTATAACTAATATTATTGCTAAAATAGTGCTAGTCATTAATAAAAGAGCGAGCACACTTAATTGATAATAGAGAAAAAAAATAGTAGTGAGTTTACTGGTAACGATGATAATAACGGTAGTAATTGAAATAATACAAGTAGTGATAATAATAATGGTTCTAACAGTAATGGTTATAATAAAAACAATAATAATAGCAAATATAGTCATTAATAGGTTTAGTAGTCGTACTAGTTATTATAAAAATAGTGTTAATATTAATCGTGCAAGTTGCAATAATAATAATAATAATAATAATAATAATAATAATAATAATAATAATAGTGACAACTATAGGAATAACATTAGTATTGATGATAGTAATTTTGTGAAAAGAACTAGTTGCATTTATCAGTAGTACGCATGCCTTGTTTATAATATTAAAAAAACAAAGTAAACGCTTTGACAATTTTGTTTCTTCTCGTTAACCGTAGTATAAATGTTACCAATGATTAATTTTATGTTGTTTATTGATATTTATAATTAATCATGCCTTCACTGTACTGTTAATGTTATTAAAAGTGGGAGAGAAAAGAGAAAGAGAGGCTTTTTAGTTGGACACGGTGGTAGTGGCGTGAGGTTGCTTGTTCAAGTGCGGGAGTAGGGAGGGCACCAATGGCCGATGAGGTGTGTGGCTCCGTTTTTATTTGACTAAAAGCAACATTTGGTGTTTGTCATACCTTGGGTATGACTTCTTTGAAACAGCTTCTTCTCGAGGGCGATAAGAAAACGCCAAGTGCCTTTCCCTTTTGGTGCTGTTCGTGCGGATGGATAAGAGTAGTAGAGAGCGAGGACGGTGCTAAAGAGTGGGTGTGTCAGATAATTAAAAAATTTCGAACATTCGGATGCTGACATTACAATATAATAATACTTGATTAGTACCTAGCAAATCATTAGAATGCAATATAGAAGGAGAAAAAATTGGAAATCAATTTTTTTATCTAAAGAATAACTTAAAACATTGGAAATACCTCTTTACTACTTTTTATTTTGTATCGTAAGCAATTCTTGATAGTTGCGGCATTTACTATGATTATTAATCAAGCTGAAGGTGAGAATTAATAATGTCGGTTATTACTTAAGAATACCAGTATTGTCTTATGGCCTACATAGTATACGTAACTTTATCAAGTTGTGACATAAAAATTTTATGTTTATTCAAGTTAAAAGAGGTAATTCGTACATCAGAAATATTGTTCGGAAAGAAATTTAAAAAAACTAAATGTTTTCCAACCAAAGTTTCTAATACAAACATATAGACATGACTACTTATACTTACTTCAAAGTTATTGTATTAATCATTACTCTGTTATTTAATAATAATACATGACATGATGTATTTTTATTGTATGATAAAAGTTTCTTTAAAACGATGACAGAACATTCATGATTTCCTAAACTTGTTTATCAAAATGCAGTATTAATACACTAGTTTTCTAAACATGTTATAAAAATTACTTATAACAAATCTTTATATTATAATTTCATCTTATTATTCTATTGTTTAAAGATCTATAGAATCAAAATTAAAATAGTAAGAAACTTAATTTTATTTTAGCATCCATTGTGTATACGTTATAATTTTATTCATTCCCCAGTTTTGGAAAAAAACGTATAGTATTAAAAAAAATAGTTAACTCAATAAATAAACGTAAATAAATATTAAAATGAAAGATAAATTACGAACTGCACTAAAACAAGGACGAAAAGGTTAATCTCTAACAAAGATTGATTGCTCGTAGTGGATATATGACTCAGCTAGTGTGTAGGTTTTGGAGGGAAGCGTTTTTTTTTTTTTAGAATTAGGTATGTAATTTCGAGATTGTAAGTTCAAGATTTGAAAATATTATTTATTTGCATATCCGCTTTGGTAGTGTGGTGTATTGTGGTGGGGTCAATTAGTTAAAATGAAAAATGGACTTCAGTTACAAATTTTCTTAAGGTTATTTATTGAAAATCATTAGTTTTAAGAATCTTAAATACCAATTTTACTTATGTTTCAATTTTATATATGTAATGGAAAGACTTTTTGCTTAAGGAGGCTTGGGCGTTTGGTGTCGTATCTACTCCCTTATGGGGTACTCATCATGCAGATGATTATTTGCATTTTTTTCCATCCTTATATTTATCATACAAGTGTGTCAACGAAATATCAGTAATACGCAGAAATGTCACCGAAAAGTAAATATTTAAAAAATTGTTAGTTTTTCCGAGGTACCTTGCGTAAAGATAATGGCCCTGCCACGATAAAACTGACAGCACCATACTCTCTTACTCTCTTCTGCTATTATATACCTATACTTGTGTTCGACATAAATCTTTATGCTTGTATGTTTATGTATGTACAGTGCATGCGAACTTACAATATCTGAACAAAACAATTCCCTCGATTGACGTTTCCCTGACTGTTGTCTCAAAATTTAACGTGTTGACCCTATTTTGTAAAGTTATACTTCTATGGGTGCGTTATGCGAGGGGTTAAATCAACGATTTCAGATTTGGACCTTGAGAAAAAGTGTGACGGAAGTGGATTCTCCCACTTCACCCCACCCCTCGCGACGTACTTCTGGTTTCCTCTACACCACATGATGCCACATCACATCGCCATGCCACACAACAGTTTTCCAAGAGATTCGAACCCCTGACCTCGTACTTTCTGGCTACGACTCTTACCTACTCTGCTATGAGCAGGCCCAACAAGGGAAAATCAATTACTCCATGTTATCTTACAGTTTGTAAGTTTTTTTTCATAGAGATTCTTATTTTATGTACATTATTTTATTTGGTTTGGTTCTTAATTAAATAAATAAACAATTTACTTGACAAAATAAATTTTTTTTTTTAACGTTTGTTAAAAAAACTTGACAATTAGTGTAGATTAGCAGAGCACCCTTCTAATTCTTTAATAAATATTCATTTCTACGTATTCAATTTGTTACTTTTACAATAAAGAAATAGTTTTTTATACAATTCTTTTATATTTTTTCAAAATTTTCAAAAATTACAAAAAAATTGTTTGTACTGTACAAATACAATGATTGGTTTTTATTGTATTTTATTCTTTTAAAATTTTTTCATTCGTGATTGATGTGATTTTTTGACTTAAGGACGTTCTTTACATAGTTTGTGGGGGAAAGTTAAGAGAAATGACAGGAACGCTAATGTGTACAGTAAAGCTAGCAATTGTTTTTCTTCATGGATGTACTCATATACATGCTTTCACACACACCTCATTCCCTCTTTCTAAATTTATTTGAAATTGAACTTGTGGGTCTATTTCAAAATTCGATAGGTTTTTTAAAAAGGAATCTTTTGTACCCAAAGAATAAGAAGATTCCTACAATAGTTGTTCACGTAACAAGTGCGGAAAAGACGATTTTCCACACGAGTCGTGTTTAACTCGCACAAGTGGCGGAAGTTGACGGGAATGAGTGCCAGTTGAGCATTCGCTCGTGATCACAAGGCACGAGTTACCGTCACCAGCCACGAGTGTGAGTCTATCACACGAGTGTAGAAAATCGTCCTGCACGAGTTGCGTACAAGATTTTTCGCAGTAAGTGTAAGGAAAATAGTAAATAAGTTGATGATTTGCAAAGAAGGTTGTGCGGGGTCCAGGGGTGGCAACCCCTGGTGGAAGACCAGGAGGTGGAGCCCCCGGTGGGGGGTATGGGGGGGCAAAGCCCCCCCGACTGCAAAAGTACCAAATGATCGTCCAAAAAAAAATGTATTGTTATGCCTTAAATATAGAAACAGAAATTTGATAACATTAAAATTTCATTCTAAAAAGTAAACTTAAAAATATTTAAACAAAAACATTTTCAACCAATTTTACAACTGTAACAAAGTATGTTGAAGGATTCCACACCAACACAATGGGATTGTGGATTCTAACGAAATTTTCTAAAATTTTAATATGATATAGTTTTATGGAATTATCAAAAAAACTCATTAAGAAGGAATTTTATTTGAGAGTAGAAACTTACACTGGATAGAGTTACGAGAGTTGTACACAAACGCCATTTTAATTCGTTTTCTGAGAGATTTCTGGTGTGTACCAAAATTTTTTTCGGTGTGTGGAAAAACCTTTTTCGCACACTGTGCGAATAAAACCTTTTTCACAGAACTTTTCTGCACAACTTTTCCGCACAACTTTTTGAATAATATCTATCAAAAAAACCTTTGTGTGATGAACGTCCTGAAAGGACATTCACTGGCATGTAGTACCACCCCATTGAAGAAAACTATACTGTATGATGCAATTATATTTTGGGTATTAAATATGGACAAGAAATAAGTGTGGGATAGTACGTGATACATGTGAGCGTGACGTTACAGATTTAATCAGCGTAGGCAGTAGAATGTTGTTCTTAAATCACCGGAAGATTCGATGAAAGGGCGAAGTCTTGGACGGGCCAGCCTATATATTGTTTTTATTGTATTGTGCCGTGATGTATTCTTTACAATCGTTAACTCATTAAATATTAATTAAAATCACACCCAATCAACTTAGGTATACTCATTCCCACGATGATTGCACCACAATATAACCTTCGTACACAATATTGTTTCATCGAAGGTAATTTTATAGAAGTGTAACTTCATATTTGGGTACTCTAGCACCCACTGTCCACTGGTTATTAGAACGAAGTTCTTTATGTTGCGTTACTCGGGGGGCTGGAATTTTAAAACCGACAGATTTTTTTTTTTTTTGAATCAGAAATCTCTTCCTCTCAAGTTTTTCCCCTCACCCCGTCCCCCCTCACCAAGTGTTCTCTACACACTTCCCCTCTCCTAACTATATATGTACATTTGTCAACCGTGCCGTGTTACTCTTCTGCATACCTTTACCCACCATTCCACCTCACACTCCCAAGCAATTAATTTTTTAACAAATTTTAATTTTATTTCCCCACAGTAATTTTTCTTTCACTTTGAATTTTTTTTCTTTTACAATTCTTATAAAAAAAAAAAAAAAAAAAAAAAAAAAAAAAAAAAAACATTTTCCAATAAAGAGATTTGAACCCTCGACCTTCTGCATGTGAGTCCTGTACCTTACCCACTCTGCTACGAGCGCTGCCGACTATAAAAGTCGATTTCTTGTACTTATCGTGTAATTCGTAACTATAACATTCCATTTTTAAATGTATTCACTGATAATACATTCAATTATGAATTTGTTTTATAAATTGTGTATTTGTTTTTTAAATAATACATCTAAAAAAAAAAAAAATTTAATTAGCATAAATATGGTTATGTAGATTAAATATAATAAGGCGCGTTATTACGCATTAAATATTTGTATTTTCATTAAACCTGAGGTTTTTTTTGCATTACAGTAATGCTAATAATTACTGTTATAAATGAAAAAAGGTAATGAAATTAAATATGAAAAAAAAAGAAACGAAATATGAAGAAATGAAATATAAAAAAAAAAATAATGAAATTAAATGAAATTTGAACAAATAAAATAATATATTAAAAAATAATGAAATGAAATATGAAAAAAGAAATGAAAAAAAAGAAAAAACAAAAGAATGAATATAAATAGAAAAATATAAAAAAAAGAAATAAAGGAAATACAAAAGAATGAAAAAAAAGTAATGAAATTAAATATGAAAAAAAAAGAATGATGTACGAAAAAAAAGGGAATGAAAAAAAAAAGATTTAATATGAAAATAAGAAAGAAATTAAATAAAGGAAATACAAAAAAATGAAAAAAAATGTAATAAAATGAAATATGAAAAAAAATAAAACAAGAAATGAAAAAAAAATAAATAAAACAAGAAATAAAGAAAAAAAAAAAAAAAAAAAAACAACAAACCAGGGGGGATGAATGGGTCATGGGACCCACGGTAAGAACGAAGTTCTTTAAACATGACATGAGTGTAAAGCACAATTTCTCAGGTAACAAGGGGTCGCCAGACCCGTAGAAAGAACGAAGCTCTATAAACGTTAGTACTGCATTCATGTAGTTCACTAAACAAAAACTTGAAAAACGAATTAAAAAAAAAAATAAAAAAAATAGTTCAGTACTCACGATGGTTGAACTTCGTGAGAACGTCGTGCATAAATACAGTACTCACGAAGTTCAACCATCGTGAGTACTGAACTATTTTTTTTATTTTTTTTTTTTATTCGTTTTTCAAGTTTTTGTTTAGTGAACTACATGAATGCAGTACTAACGTTTATAGAGCTTCGTTCTTTCTACGGGTCTGGCGACCCCCTTGTTACCTGAGAAATTGTGCTTTACACTCATGTCATGTTTAAAGAACTTCGTTCTCACCGTGGGTCCCATGACCCATTCATCCCCCCTGGTTTGTTGTTTTTTTTTTTTTTTTTCTTTATTTCTTGTTGAAGTAATTAATTCTTCATAATTAAAAGTATATGTACTAATTCGACTTCAGGGCCCATAACTTTTTATTGCAGTACAATAGTCAAGTTAATTCCGGGTTCTATAAGGTTACGTGTTAAAATGACGAATTTTCACAAGCAATTTTCTCAAAAATGAATGTGTTGATCTACCTATCTCTTTTTCATAAAAAAAATCTGGTGTACTTCATTTACATAATCTATGAATTTCAGAGCTAGCCATCATTTAATTCAAAATTGCCGAAGCCTCCTTAAGTCAGAATAGTTGGGAGTTAGCGCGTGTTGCGCGCAGGGGGCAGAGTCTTACTAGTATATACCTATTAAACTGTCGTTAAATCAGCAAAAGTAAAAAGTAAAAGCAATGCTAAACTGCGTCTTTATTGTTTTGTAGGTATATAATTATATTTGTAAGCGTGTAAGTATATCTCTTATTTTTTTGCTGGCTTTTGATTGCTGTTCCACTTTTGATCACTAATTTTTCACCACTAATAATCTAACACGATTATTGATTATAAGTAATGTTTAATGTGACTTTGTTATCCAACCTATAACGGTTGTACAAAAAGAGCTCTTAATTAATGTACTCACGAGTATAAATGTAGTCAACAGATAAAGCGATTTATAACTAGTCTTATGCTAGAACTTCACCATTAATTTTATTTTCAAATCACTAAAATTCCACTTATACTATAAAGAGAGACTAATTGCAAAAAAATTTGACATCAATAAACGTTATAGTGGTTATCCCTAAGGTATTATTTTACTAATGATTAGTTTTCAAAATAGATAATAATTTTTTATTCACTACGGTCGTTTTCATGAAAATAATTTTCAAACATTGTGCTTGCTGGTACCGCAGTACAAAAGTAGCTTTTAGTGTATAAGAGGTTCTGCGCTTGTTCTCGAAATCATATACCCAGATCACCTGTGTTTTCACTCGCTCGGCGAAACTTACGGATATGGTAGTGGCTAGAGCAGAAGAAATTGAATAAATATCACTGTACATTGACCCCACAATTCTGTTGTATTATTTCTCTCTCTCTTTATCTGACTCTCTCTCTCTCTCTCTCTCTCTTGCCCACTCTTACAATCTATTTACGTCCTTTGGCTCTATCATCCAAGGATTGAGCAAATCAAGCGCTTATCACCTAAATTGAACCGGACAAACGGAACACAACGTATATTTGACGACCACTTGTGTATTCTTATGATTATGTAAGCGCATCTAGTTAATAAATTTCGTAATTTCGATTTCTATGAACAAACAATTTATGCTTTCTTACATACATATGTTCGATTATTGTCTAAGAAACGATAAATATCCTGTCCAAAAAAATTCAAGTTTTTTAAAATGTGTTTTTCTTTAAGGTTTGATAGAATACTAGCTGATGTCCCATGTAGTGGTGATGGAACTATGCGGAAAAACCCAGACATTTGGAGTAAATGGAATCCAGCTAACGGAAATAATCTTCATGGGTAAAGTGTACAAAAATCTTATATCAAAGATATCAAGTATGATAATTATACTTTTAAAATAATAAAAAATTTTCAGAATTCAGTATAGGATAGCTAAACGAGGAATTGAGATGCTGGCGGTTGGTGGAAAAATGGTGTACTCTACATGTTCCTTAAATCCTATTGAAAACGAAGCAGTTTTGCATAGACTTATTTCTGAAGCTGATGGTTCTGTTGAGTTAGAAGACTGCAAGGACTTAGTTCCTGGGCTTATTCATAATCCTGGTAACCATTGCTTTAATGTTTTATTTTTCATATTTTTTGGTCATGTTGATAAACAATTTAATTTGTTTTTCCATTTTTTAATCCTTAATTAGTTTGTTTCATATAAAAACATTTGTTATAATGATGCTTTCTGTTTTTTGCATGCATAGCTGATGCAGATGTACTATTAGAATAAAAAAAAATTGTTTTCAAATTGTTTTTTTTTATGTACATGGTTAAAATTGCATATGGATTTGTCCATCGAAATTTTTTTTTTGCATTTTCAGAATTGCAAAAACCCTACGCACTAAGCGTGAGTTACGGTTAGTTTTAGAAATTGTAATGACTTTTTTTATTAAGAGTATGTTTTTTGTATACTTTAGTTGAGTTGAAACTATAACTTCATCCCTTATTTCGAGAACTAAAGTGTTGCAGTTTCCGAACGTTGAATCGCAAGAGGTACCTGTAAAATAAATATTTCTTAGTACAACAGAAAAAAAACGTTTTCCTTACATGAGAGCTCTTTTTCTAACAATGGGATATTTACTTTGCCCTTTTATCAAAAATTCGCTATTAATGCACATCAGGTTAGAGCGATCACCGAGTCCAAAGGCGTTTGTTAAGCAAAAAAAAGAAATAGCGGGAATAGTAAGTTTTGTGTACTTAGACTTATCTGTATTTAAACTTATCTACTTTTATATAGCAGCTGTGCTATAGTTTCAGTTTTAAAACTTGATTTTTAAGTTTTCAATGAAATTTCAAAACAAAATTATAAGATAAACAAACCTACTTTGGCTCAAAAATATATTTTTGCTACGTTTGAAATTATTGTTTTTTATTGGAGATAAAGTTGTTTTCTTAATTTGTACATTATGTCTAACTCAAAGAGTCGGCTGCGAAATTAATTTTTCGATCCACACTGAAACTCATAAGATCTTACAAAAAAAAAAACATTTATGTAAATTAATTTCAGCCGTAATATTTTACTGTCTTATAATGTTTAATCAGGAAATTCCTGAAAATGTTTTGCAAAGATGGTATAACCTTAAATTATCTCCAGTGAACTCCCGCATACAGTTTTCATGTGCTACATTTACTCGTGTTTTTTCTTTGACAAATCAGCAGTAACTTAAATTTTGGTCTAATCTTCGTTGTTCCCCAAATTTAGAAGTATTCAAAGGATTTTAATATCCAATGAAATTAAGTAGGTTGGCTGATGCCATGAAGTATACCGTAAATACAAACGTAGAAAAATGTTTTTCCTAAAATTTTGCCTCTCTCACATTTAAAAAGAGCAGTATAACTAAGGTTTTATGTTTTCTGTTTTTCAGCCATAATAATTAAACGGCTTGAAAAGAATATAAAAATACTATGCACTTCCTTGAGAAAACAAATAATTTGTCAGGATAAGTTATTGAATTTATAAATGTAAAGAATGAAAGGTTAAATAAAAATCTATAATGTTTGCATGATCTTAACAAGTTACGTACACCTTACTACAGCTATGTGTATCCTTTTGAATATAGTCCGCTTCATGGTCCGGAAAGACAGACATAACAGTGGGTAACTGCACATCTTAATATGAGGTTCTTGAATTATTTAGTACAAATGTTGCACATGAACAACATTTTTTACTTCGTACTCATGTAAAAAATAAAAATCGTTTTACTTTTAAATGAATGAAGATTTCACCCATAAAATTTTTGTATTGATGTCAGTTAGATATTTAAACAGTTTTTATTTAAGTATAATTTAATCATGGAAAAAAAAAACATTTTCTTTTATAAGATTATATAAGTGGTATTTTATGGATACAAATGACAAATAATTCAATTTGAAATTAACTTTCAACAAGTACATTAAATTTCTTGTCTACTTTTTTTTACGTAAAAAAAATGAAGTACAATCAAACTTCATAGTTTTCATATTTTACATAAAGAATTAATTTCAACGAATAAAAAAAGCTGTAAAACAGAGCAACCAATTTTTTAGGATAGGATTAGAAGCCCCGTAACGTAGTAATTAAAAAGGCCCCAACTTTTTGAGGCTTCTGAACGCCTTTCAATGATATTTAATTTTTATAAATAATTGATTGGATTGTAATTATTGTTATTATTGAAAGCATTAAGGAAAAATTTTTTTAATTGACAAAAAAATCCTTATTTGAAAGATCAATTATTTAGAACTCAGAAGTTGTATGATAGCGTACATGAAAATCAGTTAATCTAAGCAAATGTAGATATAACATGACATCGTGACAAACATGTATTTATATGATTCGTAATGTTAAATAAGTCGTCAAATTAAAACCCTGTTAAGTATTAGTAATGCAGGGTAAGTCACGTTTAAATTAATTTTTTCTAGTATAAAGTCATCTTAATTTCAACATCTACATTTTAATTTTTTCTGAAAACAGAAAATTTAGTTTCCTATCAAAAAGATTCAGTTTCTTGTGATATTTTAACATAGCAGCTTTTTGGAAATTTTGAGAATCATCTACAGTTATAAAAATGTTGAATATCTGTTAGTCTACGATTCCATAATCTTAATCAAGGGACTCTTGTACCTAAAAATTTATAATTGAGCCACTTGAAATAATTTACCTTAACAATATACAAAGCAATATACATACCAAAAATCGTTGTAGTCGCTGACCGCGAAAACTACTCAATCGATTTGGCTGAATTTTGCAAACTTACTTATGACACTTTCTACATAGTTATTGTAAAGTTCTTATCTTAAAGAAATAAATAAAAAGTTTTACAAAAATACGCTAGCTTTTCACTTAATTCAGTAGGGACCGTTAGGTGGTGAAGGATTAAAATCGAAGCTACCTACAATAGAAGTGGGTCTGGTTATAATATCCCTTAGCAAAATACTAGATTCCATATTCTTTCACTGGCAGTGCATCCAAAAGAGAGTTGTGATTCATGCAACTGAGTATCCCGGCTACCGACGACACTCTCCTTCAAATCTTCCAACGGACAAGCAACTTATGTCAAATTTCATTCTGAACCACAAAGAATAAAAAGTGCGTACGAATAAAAGGCATTCTAAACACCAACGTCTTCGGCATCATACCAAGAAACGTCTAGCCACAGCACAATCTGCTCTCACACGTGAGGGTTTTGTGGCTGTTCTTCCAATCGACCAGGTAAGTTGGTGCTACTAGAGCAGAGTTTGCTACAACAGCAAGCCAGGGAAACAACTCTGAGGAGTTCGTGCAACTGCAGGCTGTAAATTTCATCAGCCTTCTACTTAGTAGTTTTTTCCGATGGCTGCCTCACAGAGAAGGCCCACTTCCCTGACCAACGGTGAACGGTTGGTTATCCGGAAAACGACCCAAAGACGAGATATTGTTCAACCAGGGGCGTACCTCCCTCCAGCACGGTCTCCGTACGAAGAGACTCCAAGGGTGAGAGTTAAGCTACCTGCAGCTGGTTCTTCATCATCGACATAAATGATAAGGAATGACTAAAAGTATCACCATTGGCCCTTTTCAGGGCCATCACAAGTTTTTACGCTTCCTAATTAACCATAAATATTAGTGGTTTTTTTAAAGGGCCACTTAACGTTAAACTATCCTCCTAATTTAACGTTAAACTCAGTCATTTACCAGCAGATGTTATGGGCGGAAATTTTCACTGCGAGGCTGGATACTCTGGCTACCGTCAATCCTGCATTGCCCTCTCGGCTCTAGGCATTCAACCAGGATTTATCGATCCTTTCCAAAGTTTGCGCTGGGCGAACCTAACAGTAAAGCTATGAAGGAAAAATAAATTTGAGCGAACGGGACCATCTCCAAAAGGTGAGCGTCATAAACCAATCTCTCCAACTTAGATCACCAAAACAACTAACCTTTTCAAAAAAAGGAAAGTGCTTTAGACATTATTGTATCTGGTGTACCATCAGAAGACGTTGAGAAAGAGCTACACAACTAGCTCCAACGCTTTAGTTGTTGTAGTTTTTCTCCCGATCAATCTAGTGCTATAACAAACGATCACCCTGAGATATCCAGGCCCTTTCCTTAATTTTTCCTTAGTTTTAAATATTTTAAGTTTTAACAAATGTTCTTTTTTATTTATTGTAACGTAAGAAAGTGCAAGTCAAAATGACCCTTTAGGATTATCAACTATTTTGTGGCGTAAGGAACGCACGTTACTTTTTAGCATCACAACATTTTTTTACATTTTAGAGCGTACTATTTGACCAAACAAACTGCATGAATTTCGGACGAAAATATAATTAATAAGAAGTTTTTTGTTTCGAGAAGTGTCAAAAATGGATGGAAAATTTCTAACTGAAAATAATTAACATAACGTGTTAACACACTACGACGTTTATTTAGTGAGTTTGAGCAAAGCCAGTATAATTACGTAAATGCTGCCTTATCGTACGTAGTACATGAAAATAAAATTCATCAAAGTGTATTTGTTAAAGTATTACTACCAATTTTTACATTGCATTCAACATCTTTGAAGTTTTAGAATAAGAATGTCTTTGTTAGGTTTTAATTGTACTTTGTTAGTATTGTTTTATAAGTCTTATAGAATTGTTATATTAAAGAACGGCTTGAAAAATTTATAGGGGTAAAAAAGCGGGAAGGGGGCTATTAAAAACTTGAATTGGTTAATTTTACAGTCAAATAAGACGGGAAGCCGCTAATTACATTATATTTCTATGTCGATTTACTATCTCTGATACCACTATGAATTTTTTCTCTTGCTTCAAAATTCATCCACAATTGTAAGAAAAATATTTAAAGCATAGAGCTTTGAAAGTATTAACTTGTAGTAAGTAACTAATGTAAAAGTTGAGCTAAGAACAGCTTTACTGATAACTAGGATTACCTTCAAATAATATAAAATTAAAACATGTTTTTTGAGATGAAATTAAAATGTGGTCAAGTTGAGTATTCAAAGAAACACGAACAGGCTTAATTTATGAGACCCACATTAAGCAACACCTAAATCTCATCTAAATCTTAATATGTTAGCTATTATGAAAAGCCGACGGTTTGCGAGAGGCACTGCCCTATTGTTGTTGTTATTGTAGTGATTACTATCGTTACCATTGTTGACAACATTGTTATTTATATCATTGTTCTGATTACTTTTGTTACCATTATTATTATTACTATTATTATTAATATTATTATTATTAATATTATTATTATTATTATTATTATTATTATTATTATTATTATTATTATTGTAACATTTCATGTCATACAATGAATATTTACTACTTCGCAACATAGAGTTCTGTTCTAAAATTTGCGTGAAATCTCCAAACAATCTTATACAACGCTTACCTTACAACATCAATTCGCACTTCTACATACAAGAATAAGAACAAGCAACAATTTCAACATTTTTTACTGCGTATATTTATCAGTAATATCGTACATCAATTCAACTGTAACTTGTACCTAATGTAGAATCCGAGAGATCAGCAGTTTTAACCATCAATTATAATTATTGAACCACGATTGTGCTTGTGTAAATAGTGAGTAAATAGGTTAAGCTCTGATTGGTCGTTTGGATCCTGAACCTGACGTATCTTCCTTAAATGCAAAAGTATAAAAATATTCTATTCTCTTACACCAAGTGCTCTAATGTAACTATGAAGGTTGTAGAGTAAGTTTTGTCGTGTCTTTTAAGTGAATAAAAGTATTAATTCAGTGATTAAGCTGCCTGTTAGAAGCGTACATTTCAAGCACATGTAAGATTTAGTTCGGTGACTAAGCTGTGTAAGAAAAGCTCGAGCAAACCAGGCCAGTGTAAACTCACTTAAAAAGTGAATCATAGAAGAACAAGAAAGAAATTATCGTCGATACAGTGATGAAACTCTTATAGCATAGATATTTGATTCACGATTCGTAGCTCATAGTGTATCTAAATGTTTTTGTTAGCAAGCCTTGAGAATATTTTGGTGTATGAAAACATGTTTACATGGTCACAATTTAGTGTGTAGATATAGTCACAGTTTTGTGCGAAGCGATATTACCGATTTTGAGAGAAGTGTAAAGCTAGGTAAGTAAAGACTGTCTGACCAAGCTGTAGCTTTCAACTCGTTCATCCCTGCATTTTGTCCAAAAGCCAGTCATTTTTGCTCTTGGGGGACAGTGAGATAGATAATTTTTAAGTAGGACTGTCTACTGTAGCCGTGACATATGATCGCATTAAGCACACTTTATTACTCCATCACTTATTTCGTTTCAATTTTGACCACATGCTTTTTCAATTTGAAAATTAAGTGTTTAAGAAAGTTCTATCGGTTACAGAATTAACAATGAGAACTTTATTAAAATTTGTTTACAAGTTAATAAAGTCATGAAAATGACGCTGTTGAAATTTAACGGCACGAGGATTCCTAGGAGCCGAGGAACTCAATATTTATCCAATGTTTACATGTAGGCTTATCGGCTGTCGTACTTTCGAATGCTCCTATTGCATTCATCTTGCTCATTAACAAATGAATTATTAATACAAATTTTACCAATGATAAAAAAATATCTGACGATTGTTTTAGGTTTTATTAAATATCTCGAGGGTACTAGTAAAAGAAAAAATTAATTTATAACCGTGGGAAAAACTACTAAAGGTTATGTTTTCACAGGAGAGTGAGAGAGACAGACGACATACCAAACTTTACAGAGCGTCAGCGTCGCATGGACTATAGCAAGGGATAGGATCTCGTTAACTGAAAACTTTACGACTGTTACTAAATTTAACTTATAAACATTAAACATTTTTTAAAATTCAGTTCAAGGAAATTTGTTAATCGCTTCTTAAAGAATTTTTATACATATCTTTATCTACATACTTATTCATTTCAAAATTAATTTATTTTAACTATTGTACAAACGATTATTACTTTCATATATTGATGTATAAGTAAGCATTCTTTTTTTTCATTAATTTTCTGCACATAGTTCTTAAAGTTATAATATTTTATTGATGTTAAACTCATAAACTTTTCTTTGAATGCTTGTGTCTTTTTTCTTGAACTTGAACGTTAATTTTTTATTTTATTTCAAAACTGTTTATAAAATTCACTTCTAATACATAGTTATTATATTTATTGAACATTTTTTTCGTAGTCTTATTTTTGGTTATCCGAATAATGATTTAGTGAATTTTGGATTTTTTTAAAATTATTTTGTAATACTGCGTGAATAGTTCATTTTTAAATTCTGTATACTGCATCAAAAAAATGCTTTATGTTAATGCCCCCATAGTGTTTAAACCATTTAAGGAGGCTCCCTTGCCCTAGTGTCACCAAATGAGATGTATGTCATTAAATAGTTTAGATTACGCCGAATCTGACGGTGCCCTTATTTATACTTTTTAACAAACAAAATCTGAAGAAATTAACGCTTGAAGTTCGCTCTCTTAACAAGAGCGGTTATGGCAGACATACTTAAAATAACGATTTGTAACCTCAATCGAGAGTGTCAGGTATTACGAGTATACACGTACTATTGATTTTAACTTTATTTTTTGAATTCCGTCGTGAGAAACATAGGTAAACGGACTAGAAATTAAAATAATTACAAAAAAGGCATGAGTCAGCTTATTTTTTCTGCTACGAGAAAGTTAGTAAAGCTGCCATATTGCTTCTTAGGAGCGGGCGCAATTCAGATTCAAACGTTATTGAAGTTAAATGATGGCTTACATTTTCAACATTATTAACACCATTACATTGATATACTGTAAAAATATTTGATAGATATTTAATGTCTATGAAAATTAAAAATTATTTTCGAGTAAACAAAGTCAGCTATATTGAATTTCACAAATTGTCACATTTTAACAGAAATAAAACAGTCATATTAATGTTGGTATCCCTACCAACTACTTCAGATTTTTATCTATCTCAATTTGAGTTGTCACCCCTACACGGGGAAGCCTCCTTAAATAAGAAGCTGGGATTCAACCCAAAATTTTTACACTAAGAAGTATCCACTTAACTATTAAGCTACAACATATGAGGTGTTTCACGTGAAACGTCCCAGGCCCACCGCGCGAGGGCTGAAAATCACTGTTTTCAGCTCATTTTTTTGGCTTTATTCCTATCGTGAAAAAATTGTTGCAAATAACATTTTCGATGTATTTTTTAGTCAGCTTTCCGATGGTGTGATAAGTTTTTAATTTTATTTTCACTGGAAAAAAAAAGAAAAAAAAGCATGCTGCATCTCAAAAAGGCATTTTTAAAATCTTTTTTGTTTGGCTAGATAGAAAGCTGAAGTTTTTTTGCATTGAAAACGCCTTCTTGTACTGTGTGCTCTAACTGAAAAATTTGAGTATAACGATACCAAAGAGTAGACGTTCGACCGTCTGAGCATGCCAAGGGCCAGTGTGGCGCCACGCCACGCTCCGCTTAAGTTTACTGGTATTATTAGTTACTTAACATTTAATTATTTATTTAACAATAAAAAATTCTTATACTTTATTACTTAATTTAGTTTTGTACAATTCAAATGGAATCTTTGATTTTTTTTATATGATTTTTATCCAAAATAATTTAATTAATTATTTATTATAGTTAATTATAAATAAACTTATTTGTTTTGAAGAAAAAGATAAGCTTAAACACACAAGTATTGCTGTTATTTTCGATAACCTCAATCATGATACAATTGCTGTATATGAGTATCAATAAGTTATAATAAAGTATTTGAAATCCAAGTTTGTAATAAAGGAAATTTTTTACATAACTGATGGGGCCAGTCAACATTTCAAAAATAAGAGCAATTTTAGAAACATACTTTTCCACAAAAAA